>NC_136063.1:420702525-421358372 GCF_964261635.1 Lissotriton helveticus | reverse complement strand
TTGCATTTCACTGCGCAGTAAAGACTGAAAATGACAGACACAACGCCACAATGCGTTGGGACTTCGAGATAGCCACACATTGCTTTGTTTGGTTGCTATCACAATCCGTGTTTAGATGTTTTATTTTCGTTAAAATAGAAACTGGACTTATAAAAAATACTCCATAGGCTAACAACGTAAATGTGTTTCCATTGAATTGATGTAAAATTCGGTGCAAGCATATTGAACTCATTGAAGTCATAATATCCTGAAAAGAAAAAAAATGAACACCTCTAAAACCATGAAAGCTGTTACTACCCAGGGCTATTTTCTGAAGAGGAATCAATCACATCCCATTCTATGCTATTTTTTAAGTCATTCATAGTGTGCACTATGGCCATAGTGTTTTGAGGCTCATTGAAAGAGCAGTGCACTGAAAACTAGCTAGAGGTTAAGGAAAATCGAACTTTAACAATGCAACAACACCTGCATTCTCAGCATCCAGTATTAATGGAGACATTTCATTTGTCTTATGGGGACAGGAGCACAAAAAGAATGAGGAAGACTAGGAATAAAGGTTATGAAATCGGCAGAAGAAATGCAAACTAAAAACACACCGTGTAAAAGGGTGGGTGCTATCATCATGTGGAAGTTGGCTGTATTTGACTAAAGCATGTTTCCGAAGTGGCAAAATCTCAATCCTGCAAAAACGGGGACTACGTTTGAAAAGTCCAAAGATTTAAATGAGTCTGATTATGCAATCCTGTTTCGGTGGTGGGGGGGTATCGAGCCATGTAATGACTGCAAGAAAAAAATGTTGTTCACTGACCTTCACAACTTGTGTCTTTGGTGATTGAGCTCTGGTCCCGACTGGAAGCCTTAAGATAAATGTGACCGCTTGTCCCTGAAGGCAGTCTGAGAACAGGAGGCAAAACTCTGTGTCGTCAAACACAACACTGACGTCAAAATTGACATATAACTCCTACTTCTACTCCAAGTTGAGAAGCCGCTTTGATTCCTTTCAAAGAGCTATTCCTGTGTGAAGTCCTGCTCCCGCTCAAAGTGTACTATTAAGCCAAAGTCAAAGGCTATGTGGTACTCATCCCCACCTGCCACTTGAAATCAGGTGAGAGGTGCAAGGGCACCAATGTAAAGATCATACCCCATAAGCATCTTCGGACTCAAATTAAGTCCTACAAATGGGTCCCGCGTATCTCTAATTCCCCTGAGCCATCACTGATCCCTGCAAAAACAGCTGCCTTCAAAGAGGTCATAATGAAGCTCTTTCAGATGTTCATGCCTCTGTCTCTGGCATGCTTTTGGACCCCATGAAGGCATGATGACTCCTTTTGGACTAACAGTGGGGAGCCTTCCCTCAGCCGCAGCTGACCCTCTGGGGCCTGTTCCGTGGCCCGTTCCAACACTGGTTCACGCATGCACTACGGCCCCTGCATCCACACCAGTCCCTTCCTACACTGGACCTCCATCCACTGGGTAACTTTCTGTGGATAAACAAATTAAAAATGTTCACCCCGTTTCAGACCCTTTCTACACTGGACCCAAAAGACTGGATGGTCTCCCTAAACTTTCAGTCGCATACAGAAAATTATCTTAGAGCTGTCCTGAACATGGTGGCATTCAAGCCTCTACACTGCCACTGCGAGTCTTTGACATTCAAGATATGATCCTGAGGTTTTGGGCTCAATACTGGGTCTCGGTGAAGATGGTTCTGAGCCTTCTTGGACTGCTAGCCTTGTGCACCCTCCTCATATCGAATGCCAGATTTTCATGTGTGGGTCTGCGTCTTCCAGGGATTTTCCTGAAGGGACACACCAATGTAATGGTGGTCAGGATCGATAGCCCTCTGCATCACAATCTCCATTGTGTGGCCAAGAGGCAACCTCTTGGGGACCTGTGGACCCATTCCAAAAGAGCTACATCCTCTATACCTGCATTGCCAATTTGTGCTGGTTCTGGACTACTGTCTGTCTGCGATTTGGGCTTCAGTGCACACCTTGAACAGTCACTCATGCCTTGACAGGTAGGTCCAAAGAGAGGGCCATATACCTAATCTGGAATCCAATCCTTAGACCCTCCACCTTTGAAATATTCTGTGGTGGTATCTATTCCAATGGTGAGGAGTCTGACGTGAATGTATCCATCAGAAGAGCAAGTTACATTTCTTCTGTAAAATTCTTTCTGGTTAATACTTTATCTAACTGAAGATTTCTAACTGCCTTCCCATCCTTTGATTCTGTGGAGTGGACTCCTTAACATAGTAAGTTTCCAAGTTAGATTTTGGTACAGTAGCACCTGTAATTTGTTCGAAGTGCTTCATGTCTGTTAGCGTGGTAGTAGAAAGATTAAGAAACTGATGATAGCCCTCAGGGGTGGCTCTGCTCCATCACTTCTCGGGTGGTATGGAGTTAATGCGGAGCCACATCACACCACCTATCCTCACGTAGGAACATTGCTGTAAAATTATCGGGTTCCATTTTGATGCAAGAGGATATTCTAAAGGAGGAATTTGCTGTTAGAGTATACACTAGAAAGAGTGTTCCCAAAGCTAAGTAACTTCTTCTCTAGAGACTCTCTATTGATCGTCCATTTTTACCCGGCATTATACTGACTTGTAGATCATACATTACAAAAATACACAGGTGTTCAGTACACAGCCTGCTACTTGTGGTGCCAGTTTCAAAAAGATAAAATGAGCTACAGATAGTTCACTGTCCTACTCTCAAGTTTGACCATATTCGATTTCTAAACACCTCCAGTTCAGAAAAATGTTAGCAACATACCTCCTGTTTGCAGTCCTTTGTGAATGCAGTTATTTAAGGCTAACATAAAATGTTAATTCCTTACTCTTTCGATACTACATACGTACATAGTTCTCCTGATTACACAACCGGCATTTGTTATTGCCTGTCTGTGTATATGAATTTCTGTATGGTATCTTTGATCTTCGGAGTATACATATTGCTAAATGTTTTTTGTAGATTCTAAAGACTTTTCTGACATTTTGTATCAACCTGCATTGACTTGCTAAAGAGACAAGCTGGCAAAGGTATTTGTTTTCCATCGATACTGAGTATTTGACTTTCCTATCAATAGTTTTGCTTTGCATATAGTTAGTAGACTGTTAGAAGGAAGGGATATGGTGGTTACCTAAATTGTCAGTTGTGGAACTGGAAGCCCTGACTTTCAACCCTGTGCCCCCACTTGTCCAAAATGTAAGATCTTGTTTGTATCCCCTCTATCCCTTATCTCACTGCCCTTATATTCCAAATCTACACTAAGCTTGCCTTTGACTGTGTACAGAGCTGCTACCTTTAGGCTAGATTTGCGCTATAGAAATACCATATACATACATACATATTTAGAAACTAGCTGAACACTGCAGTTACCAATGCCATTTAAGAGAACTGTTTGTTGATTTGAAGTCAGTGGTATGCTACAATCACGGAGTATTTTTCAGCCATAATTGACTATTTTAGGGATTGTGGTCATTAACAATAAATATAAATAGGAGTGCTCCTATGATGTTTGTGGTTCCATCAAAATTTGGGTAATGGGAAGCAATTATAAGAAGTGTACAAAACTTAAAATCTTTACCCTCCGTCTTAACTGTGGGGGCGTGTCCTTACGCTATACTCTAGGGATTGCTTCCGTCTGTACTTTGATGCAGCAGTGACTTCCTGTTGTCCAACTATGGCTTCCATTGGAATGGGTTTGGGGTGAATTACACAGCAAGCCTGCATTGTGAGATAACCCCCCTCCTGAAATATTTGAGTCACTGTGATGCAACAACATTAGTGACATCTGAGCAGCAAAATGGAGGAAGTCCTGTAACCTGAATATGCTAAAGAACTACTGCTTCTAAAAGAAACGTCTAACTGCAGATTCCTCTCCTTGTGAATTTCCCCAGTTGCCAGATTGGATCCGGGCACATTTGTAGCAATTCCCTCACACATTGACCTCGGGTCCGTTCCGCCCCGAATATGACATCTGGCCCAATATATGTACTCCAGGCCTTTACGTCATGCCCTTTCTTTTTACAACCCTACAGAAGAAGATCTAATTTCTGTCCTATCTGACAGAAAATGTTTCCCTCTAAAATGTTCAAGTGGACAGACAATGTCACCCCTTAAGACTGCAGATTTTAAACCGTGCTGTGACTGCAGCCAACAATTTTCAGTAATGGACCCTTGCAAAGTCTGCCTATAGTGACTAAGCTTCAAACAAAACTTGGTGGCATGTCTGTGTTGCGCTAAGATTAAGAAGAAAGCTGTCCGTGAGATAAAGATTGACATTGCCTAACTACGCCATTCCTATAAGTCAAAGGCCCGGCAGTCCAGATCGAAGTTAAGGGCATCAGTGCTGTCCTTCTCCATACACCACTGCTAAGATTGGATAAGTCTAAAAGTTAAATAAAAAATTAAAGCATGGATCTCTCTCATCCTGCCTCTTCCACCACTCTGAGTCATTCAGCGTATCTGCTTCGGCCTTTCCCTGAATGAATAGTGGTGGAACAACCGCTCCAGCAGATACAGGTGCCCATGGTTAAAATCTTTGGTGCCACACTGAATCCCTCTAGTGTGACTCCGGGCCCCACAGATCCGAGGAGGGCTCCAGTCATGTTAACTTTAGCAGGTCATTATTTGACACTGATTGTACACTTGACTTCACATGAAGATCAACCCCTTCCACTGGATCGGCACTGCCAGCTTAAGCATCTGTGCCACCCATGATTGTGATATCAGCGCTACGCACTACACCACTGTTGACTTCACCGCCAATGCCATTAGCTCCAGTATCAATGCCAATACCGACATCACCAACACCGGAAGCGGGGCGATAGTCCTTTTTGTCTCAGAGACCCATGCTGTAACACTCAGAACTCAACTTTATGCCCATTCTGACGCTGACCCTCATGCTCCACACTATGTTGTGGAAGACATTGATTACGATGATGAAAACCAATATGGTGAAGATGATAACTTATAAGATGCCAGTGCTCGCAACACTTCAGCGGACATAAGGCTCTCCTCATCTAACCCTATGGCCGCGTAGGAATCTGCTTCTTTTGAAACAGTCATTTGATGAGCAGCTGAGGTGCTGGACCTTACATAACCCCCTCAAGAAGTTAAAACCAATGTGTTGATAGAAGTCCTCAACCTGGCTGAATCCACCCCCTTCGATGAGGCCTTAACTGATGTTCTGGTGAGCACCTGGGCCAAGCCAGGATATCTTCTATCAGTTAACAGACAAGTGGCGAGGCGGCACAGACCCGCTTGAGATCCAGGCTTATTATAGCATCATGCTCCAGAGACCACCTCACCTGACAAGGAATTTCAAAGGATGAAGATGTTTGCAAAACGGACGTTCTTCTCAACAAACATAGCACTCAGTTCAGTGAATACAACATGCCTCCTGGGCAGGTTACACATGCGTTAAGGAACAGAATGGTGGACATCTTGCCAGCTGTAACAGAGGCTCATTTTAGATGGACCGGATGCTGCAATATACTCAGTCAGATCTGGTCTGACTGCTTAGGTAGGGCAGTGGGTACTAATATGGTGCTCAGGTACCACCCCAGGATTCGCTTTTCATCTTACATACACCAATCCCTCATGGACATGCCTTGGACATGCCTTTTGATGCCTTTAGGCTGTTTGGAGTGAAAGCGTGCTGAGCCCTTTGAATGGTTCAGGGAGAGTAAGGCCACTGCCTGCTTTTGGGCTTAGCTCTGACAGTTCATCAGTTTCCTCAACTGCAGTGCCCCTTTCGGGGGCCTCCATCAGAGGCAGAGATAATATGCGTCTCAGCAACACATGGCCTCCCAGTCCTTTCAAGGCTGGGAGCAGGCTCACAGCATTCAGGCCCCCAGGGGCAACAAGCTACCCATATGATATGATATGATATGATATAAAGGCTTTTATAGCGCGCTCTACTACTAAAAAAGTATCCTGGCACGAGAGACGAAGGAGTTCAGAAAGCAAGGGAAAGTTTGGCAATTAAAAAGTGATGCTGAATAGGTGAGTTTTCAGCCCTTTCTTAAAAACCGTAATGGTCGGGGCAGCCCTAAGCTGGAAAGGGAGGGCATTCCAAGCTATAGCGGCCCTAACCGAAATGGACTGTCCTCCTAAGCGAGAGTACTTAAATCTGGGCACAATCATTTGAAGCTGGTTAGCCGAGCGGAGGCAGCGTTTAGGAATGTACAGGGCAAACCTTTTCCTCAGGTAAGCAGGGCCAATCTGATGGAACGCACGAAAGGCGAGAACAAGTGTTTTGAACACGATCCGGTGGGCAACCGGGAGCCAATGAAGGCTGCGCAGAAAAGGGCGTATGCTAGATCTTCTGGGCAGATTGAACAGAAGTCTTGCGGCTGCATTTTGATGACCTGAAGACGTTGGATCAAATAAGCCGGTAGGCCGCTAAACAGACCGTTCACGTAATCAAGCCTGGAAAGTATTAGAGCACGCGACACCGTCTCTTTAGCCTCTCTCGGAAGGAGGGGAAAGAACCTACGTAAGGCTTTAAGAGTTGCAAAACAAATCCCCGTAAGTTGTTTAATATGGTTCTCAAACTTGAGGTCTTTCCCAAACCAAACCCCAAGGTTTTTCGCTGAGCCACCCATGGATTTGGGACATGGCAAATCACGTGGCCATAAAAGGTCACTAAATTTATCCGGAAAGGAACCATAAAAAAGAACCTCGGACTTGTCTTCATTGCACTTTAGCTGGGCAAGTGCTAACCAGCGAAAGACCGATGAGAGGCAGAATTGAATCGCCGACGTATCCAATGTGTCCTTTGGCCAAGTGAACAGCAGTTGGGTATCGTCGGCGTAAGCCATTATTTTGGCTCCCAAATGTTCCGCCAAATAAATCAAAGTAGTTAAATAAATGTTAAAAAGCAGGGGGCTCAAAGTAGACCCCTGGGGAACTCCAGTGGTGAGTTTTTTTGGTAGAGAGGCAAATGGCGGCATCCAGACCTGTTGCGTCCTGTTGTCTAAAAAAGACGTCAGCCAGTCAAGTGCAAGTCCAGAAATGCCAACGGCCGCTAGTCTAGTAAGAAGGAGACAATGGGGCACCGTATCGAAGGCGGCAGAGAGGTCTAGTAAAATCTGAACCGCTCTGCCACCTCCATCAAGGCACTCCCGGACAGCTTCCGAAACCTCGACTAGCGCCGTTTCGGTGCTGTAGGCAGCCCGAAACCCTGATATCCCCGGCTCCTGCCTTAATTTGGCAGCACACAATTGTCTGGTAGGGGGTTGCATCTCTTTCCTCACCTGCAGGAGGAGCATCACAACCAATCAATGGGTGCTCCAGATCTTTGAAAATTGACACCCCTCCCATTTCTGTTCTTCCTCCCCCCTGAACATACCACCTACACTGCAGCATCTCTCCGAGGACCCCTTTAAATACTCGCCTGAGAAGTTCAAGCTCTCTTGTCTATGAGAGCAATACACAGAGTGCCAGCATCAGAAAACAGGACTGGTTGTTACTCTTGTTACTTTTTGGTTTGGATTGACGGAGGCATCCATCCCTTTCCTAGACCTTCGCCCTTTGAACTTCTTCCTCCTTCTGGAAGATCAAGTTCCAAATTGCTCACACTGCCCAAAGTTCTGTCTGCCCTGGATCCAAGAGACTGGATGGTAATCCTGGACTTGCAGGAAGCCTATTTTCGCATCCCTGTCCTGCAGTTACACAGACATCTACAGTTTCAGGTAGGCCAAGAGCACTTTCAGTTCACCTTGCTCCACTTTGGCCTTGCTAGTGCTCCCCAGGCGTTCACAAAGGTCATAGTGGTGGTAACAGCTCATTTGCGGAAGTCCAGAATACTTGTCTTCCCATATCTCTGACTGGCCTCAAACAATCGTAAACCACCTCCAATTGATGGCTTACCTGTTGACATTTTTGGGGGTGTTCCATCAATGTGCCAAAGTCACACCTGGCTCCTTCACAACTGTTCTTCTTTATCATAGCCATCCTGAATGTGCTGCTTGTCTGTGGCAACCTTCCGCCTCAATGAGTCCTGTACCCTATAGCAATAATCCCGATGTTTCAACCTGCAGCCTGGGTCTCAGAGGTCGGCTCTGAGGCTTCTTGGCCTTTTGGCCTCCTGTATCCTGCTTCTGGAACACACCAGGGGCCACATTTCACATTTGGTGCATTTTCCTTCATTGCGCCGAATGCACCTTTAAAAAGGTGTGCCCGGTACAATGAAGGAAAATGGGCTGCATTATGGCGAAAGCGCAGCCTCCAGGGCACGCCTCCATACAAATGAGGGAAAGTCCCCTTGAAGATAGCGCTGGTGCTTTATGTGTGCCAGTGCCATTGCTATTACAGAAGTAGCCGCACAAGCATCTGTGGCCCTTCTGTAATACCAAAGTGCCCCGGGGACGTGCAAAACAGGGGCAAAAGCCTGTTGCGCCCCAGGGGGCACTTAATGTTATACGGCCCCAAGTGGCACAAGTGGGATCTGAAGTCTCAGTGGGCTCAGCACCAAGGCAGTCAGGTGTCAAAGGAGTCTGTGAAAGTCCTGCAGTAGTGGCTGCTCGACCACAATTAGACCAGCGGCAGACCCTCTCCCTAACCAACTCAGAGCTATCGGTCATGACGGCTGCATCATTACTATGATTAGGAGGTTATCTAGGACAGGTGAAAATCAGAGAACTCTTGTCTCCATAGGAACCTAGCCTCCACCTCACCAGTTGGAGTTGCAAGCGATTTGTTTCGCACTGAAGGCCTTCCTCACATCTGCCATGTGGAACTGCAACAAACAGGGCAGTGTGGGGTCATGAGCTTGGTGCCAGGAAGCTCTGCGTCACTGGACGTGGCTGAATTCTTAGGCGTGTCCCTGATCGCCCATCACCTGACAAGATCATTGAACGGCAGGGCAGAGGAACTCACCTGCTGTTGTCTATCTGATCACGAATGCTAGTTGCACAATTTATTCGCCACCACAGAGAACACACATTGTTAATATTTTTGCCCTTTGGAGTTCCTAAGGCAGTCCTCTCTGAGGTGCCTTCCACCTACACTGGTGCTCAGTACTCCTGTATGCCTTTCTGCTCATCCCTCTCCTGCGCAGAGTATTGAAAAATATCAGGAGAGATCCTAATGGCTCCAGATTGGGCTAGGACAGCGCAGTACCAGGAACTTATGGCTATGAGCATTTGTCCTTCAATCCAGCTGCAGGAAACCTGTCACAGCAGCTTGTCCAGGTCCTGCACCCGAGCACACACAATCTACTCATTCATGCGTGGAGATTGAATGGCGGCAGTTGATTGCTTTCACTTTTTCTCCCGAAGTGGTTGATGTCATCTTGGCAGCCATGCATCAATCAACCAAATAGAGTTATGCAGGATGGTAGGAGAAGTTTGTTGTTGGTGCTCTTCCCAAGACATACAACCCCTAAAAGCGCAGATCTGAAAGAAACAGTTAGTTATAGATTCCTTACCTTCGAATTACCCCAAGGCACCAGACTGGATCTGGAAGGGTTTTCATCAGCAGTACCCCTGCGTATCGGTAGGTGGCGTTGGTCGACTCTGCGTCTGTCGTCAGAGTCGTGGTTGCCGGGATGACGGTGAGGAAGTTACTTAGACGCCGCCCTCGCACTCTTGACGTATTTTCTTTCTTTTTCCGCCCCAGCAAACACAGATCCTGAGAGAGTGGTACCCCTAGTCACTTTCTGACTGACTTTTTGCGACTTTTGTTGACTTCTTTTCGAGTCTTACATCGACTCCTGGTGCACGAGGGAGGCCCGGTTTCAAGGCCTGCGGCTCCTGTTCTTGACTGATGTCGGTGACGGATCTGCATTGTGTGTGCCTCTACTGCCTGGAGCGTGAACACGACCCCAAGTTGTGCTCAGACTGCCGAACCATGGCCCCGAAAGCTACTCGAGGCCCGGCATTCGGCTCCGCGTCGTTCAAGGTCCCGGTCGCGTGGGAG
This sequence comes from Lissotriton helveticus, assembly GCF_964261635.1. Lineage (NCBI taxonomy): Eukaryota > Metazoa > Chordata > Amphibia > Caudata > Salamandridae > Lissotriton > Lissotriton helveticus. The sequence goes on along the minus strand of NC_136063.1, from coordinate 421,348,437 downwards.
GTCGAGGGATCGATTGCGGAACCATCATCACTCCTCATCTAAGTCTTCACACTAGAGTAAGGTAAGTCGAAGCACAAGAAGAAGTCGAAGAAGCATCGTAGCTCTTCGACTTCCCCTCGTCCGTCGGCCTACACGACGAAGTGTGCGGATGGTGCCACTCCCGTGGCTCCGCGTGCGAAGCCTTCAGGGTCGACTCCGGCCTTCCCTGGACCGGGAGCAACTCCTACCCAGCTTTGTCAGTTCTGCAAAGTGATGCATGCAATCTTTGGGCAGCCCGACTCCGCCGGTGGGCCTTCTGGCACTGCGGACTCGGCTGGGGGCTCCTAGGTCTTCGAAGCCGGTGGCTCCGGCCTCTGCTCCGCAGAGCCTCCTTGGATCCAGGCCTGCATCCGGATCGGCACCGGTCGACCTTGTAAAACCTCCACCGGCGCCGATTCCACCTGCTGGCTGGACCTTCAGCTGCCGTCGACCCCAGCATCCACCCGGATGTGGATATGGAGCCGGACCGGCGTCGACCTAAGCTGGCTACGGCGCTGATTGGTACTTTTGTGCCTGCATTCCACCCTGGCCATTTTCAGCCAGTTTGGGAGCCAGAGGAGGGTTAGGAAGACTGGGAGGGGTCTGAGGACCCTCTCACTACTCAGATGGAATACGATCAGAACTGGAGAGAGGACCTGGGGATGCCAGTGGTCTGGACATCTCACCAGACCTTGGCATGTTGTCTCCTCCTACCGTGGCTACAGTGGAGGAAGCGTCTTATGCAGTGGTGTTGCGTTGGGCAGCCGAGGCCCTACACCTCGAGCTACCTACTGTGGCAGTCCGGACTAACCTCCTGACAGAGGTGCTTCAACGGGCAGCAAGCACTTCTGAGCCCCTGCTGCCGTTTAATGAACCCCTCAAGAACCTTCTTTTGGGCAACTGGTTCAGGCCCATCACAGGGGCTCTTGTGGATAGGATGGTTGCCCAACACCACCGCCCGGCTCCAGGCGACCCCAATTTCTTCTCCCAACACCACTCACCCGAGAGCTTGGTAGTCCCAGCCTCAGTGTCCCAAAGCACATTCCCTACCGCACCACCGGACAGGGATTCTAAGAAGCTGGTTCAGTTTGGGAAGAAGTTGTTTTCTTCCACAAGCTTAGGGCTGCGGTGGGTGAACACCGCATGCCTCTAGGGCCGTTATACCCACTCTGTGTGGGATACAGTGGCGCAAGTGCTGCCCCAGTGTCCAGAGGAGGCCTGGGCCGTGCTCTCCTGTGCTGTTGCCGAGGGGAGAGACGCAGGAAAGTTCGCCATCTGCTGTGGACTAGACATTCCCGACTCACTGGGTAGGACCATTTCAACGTCGTTGGCACTTCGCCGTCACGCCTGGTTGAGGACGACTGGCTTTTCTGGAGATGTCCAGAAAACCTTGCTGGACATTGCCTTTAATGCCCGTCGCCTGTTAAGCGACGAGGCAGACAGTGCGCTAGAGCGCTTCAAGGACTCTCGGGCTACGGCCAAGTCCTTGTGCCTCTCCACCAAGCTTCCTGCATGGTCTGCTTTTCACCCCTTTCGTGGCCACGGAAGGGTTGCCCCAACACGTTCCTTTCAGAGCCACAGGCCTGCGCAAGCTGTTCAACCTCAGCAAGGCCGGGTAAGTGGGAACCACCAACGTGGTTCTGGGGGCCAGTGGGCGGGCTAGTCCACCACCGCCCCCTCTGCAGCAGCCTCCAAACTTTCCTAGTGCGACCTTTCAGGCCCATTGAACACCAGTGGGTGGCAGGATTTGCCATCACTGGTGCACCATCACGTTGGACAGGTGGGTTTTGCAGATAATCCGAAGGGGCTACTCCCTCCCCTTCGAGGCTATCCCTCCAACCATGCCACCCCAGTACCATCGCATGTCGGGGGATCATCTGGTCCTTCTCCAACAGGAAGTTACGGCTCTCTTGGCCAAGGGAGCCATTGAGCGTGTTCCTGCCCAGAAGTAGGTTGTGGTTGCTATTCCCACTACTTTCTGGTGCTCAAAAAGGACAAGGGCCTGCATCCTATCTTGGACCTCAGAGACGTCCACCGCTTCCTCCGGAAGGAGAAGTTCAAAATGTTGACCCTGGCTCAGGTCTTGTCTGCCCTCGACCCTGGAGACTTGCAGGACGCTTATTTTCACATCCTTGTCCTTCCGAGCCACCGGCATTACCTACGGTTCATGGTAGGCCATGAGCATTTTCAGGTTACTGTGCTACCCTTTGGCCTTACCAGCGCCCCTCGAGTGTTCACAAAAGTGATGGCAGTGGTCGCAGCTCATCTGCGCAGATCGGGGGCTCCAGTCTTCCCCTATTTCGATGACTGGTAGTTGAACGCAGGCTCACCCCAGGCAGTCGTCTCCCACCTCCAGACTACTGCTGACTTCCTGCATTCGCTGGGTTTCTCCATGAACGTGCTGAAGTCACACCTGACCCCTCTCAGAAGCTCCTCTTCATCGGAGCAGTTCTGGACACAATGCAGTTTCGGGTTTATCCTCCCAAACAGCGAGTCCGGGATATTCGGGCTATGAATCCAATCTTTCAGCCTCGATCCCGGGTTTCGGTCAGGATACCCTGAGGCTGCGGGGCCTCATGGCCTCCTGCCTCCTGCTGGTCGATCAGGCCTGGTGGCATATGTGGGCTCTATAGTGGGACCTGAAGTTCCAGTGGGCGCAGCATCTGGGGAATCTGTCCGACTGCGTCTAGATCTCGGAAGGCACGGGACGACAATTGCAGTGGTGGCTCACGATCCTTCGCCCTTCCCCAACCATAACACACAGTGGTGACAGCCATATCCCATCTGGGATGGGGCGGCCACATGGGAGAGGCAGAGATCAGAGGCCTCTGGTCTCCGGCGGAGTCCGAGCTCCACACAAACCTTCTGGAGTTTTGGGCGATCCGTCTTGCACTAAAAGCATTCCTTATCTTTGTCCGAGGGAAGAGTAGTGCAGGTGTTCACGGACAACACCGCCGCTATGTGGTACTGCAACAAAGAAGGCGGGGTGGGGTCGTGAATCCTATGTCAAGAGGCCCTCCGTGTCTGGACATGGCTGGAACATCAGGGCATATCCCTGGTGGTTGAACACCAGGCAGGTTCACTCAACGCCAGGGCGGACAAACTCAGCCGCTGGTGCATGATGGGTCACGAATGGCGTCTTCACTCGGAGGTGGTGCAAGGTATCTTTCAACAGTGGGAAGAGCCATGGTTATATCTATTTGCCACCAAAGAGAATGCGCAATGTCAGCAATTCTGCATGTTGGAATTTCCAATGCGGCATTCGCTAGGTAAGCTTTCTGTCGCAAGTGGAATTGCGGTCTTCTATATGCCTTTCCGCCTATACCACTTGTGCCCAGAGTGCTGAAGAAGATCAAGCGCGACCGGGTCCAAGACATTCTTGTGGCTCCGGATTGGGCATGAAGAGTCTGGTATCCTGAGCTGCTCAACATGGTCATCGATCCCCCAATCCCCCGATCCGACTACCTCTTCGGTAGGATCTTCTGTCGCAGCAGCAGGGGACGGTCCTCCACCCGAACCTGTCCAGCCTCCACCTCCTTGCGTGGAGATTGAGTGGCGGCAGTTGATGTCATTTGACTTGCCTCCCGAAGTCTGTGATGTAATCTTGGTAGCCAGACGTCCCTCCACTAAGACGGTATACGCCTGCAGATGGAATACATTTGCGGCATGGTGCACAGCAAAGGCTGTGGATCCCCTTTCTGCCCCTCTTTCTGAGGTTCTCTTGTTCCTCCTGTCTTTGGCCCAGCAGGGCTCAGCTCTGGGCACTCTTAGGGGCTACCGCTCGGCTATTTCAACCTTCCTCATGGTTCCTGATCAGCCTTCTTGTTTCAAGTCCCTTGTTGTAAATAGATTTCTCAAAGGCATTACTCATCTTTTTCCTCCTGTTCTCTTTGTAATGCCTCAGTGGGACTTAAACTTGGTTCTTACTTTTCTGCTGTGCGCTCCTTCTGAGCCACTACATAACTGTGCTCTCAGACTTCTCACTCTGAAAACTGCTTTTCTGGTGGCCATCACCTCTGTGTGCAGGGTGAGTGAGCCACAAACCCTGTCTTTCAAGCCTCCTTTTCTGGCTTTTCATCCGGGCAAGGTCATCCTCAGAACTCGACCTTCCTTTCTTCCAAAGGTGATCACTTCTTTTCATATTGGCTAAACCATCCCTTTGCCTACCTTCTTTCCGCCTCCGTATCCTTCAAAAGAGGAAGAGAGGCTCCGCTCTCTGGATCCAAAATGTGCACTCTACTTTTATTTGGATTGCACCAAACAATTCCAGGTGGACGACCAGCTCTTTGTTGGTTAGGTGGGCGCTAATTAAGGTCAGGCCGTGCACAAACGGAACATCTCCGGGTGGGTCGTTCTGTGCATCAAGGCCTGCTATTCTTTGGCAAAGAACGAGCCTCCAGTGGGGCTGCGCGCCTATTCCACCGGGGCGATGGCAGCTACTACTGCTTTGGGACTGGTAGTCCCCCTAAATTACATCTGTCAGACAGCTACGTGGGCATCACTGCACATGTTCACCAAGCACTACTGCCTGGACAGCCAAGTCCGGAGAGACAGCTTCTTTGGCCGCTTTGTTCTCTAGGACTTTCTGGTGTGAGCTTAGTTCGCAGACCCACCTCCGGGGTTGGTATTGCTGGGGTATCTATTCTAAGGTAAGGAATCTATAGCTAACTGTTTCTTTCAGATGAACAAGTTACTTACCTTTGGTAACAATATATCTGTAAGAAACATAGGTTAGTTATAGATTCCTTACCACCCCACCCATACTCCCCATTCTGCGAACTGATTTCTAGGGTTAAAGTCATCCTTTCAGGGCCCTAGTTTTGTGCACCAGTGGTCAGTGTCGTGCATGGCTCTGCGTTCCTGGCACGGAAAGTCGTGTACAGAACTGACGTCTGCGCGCAAAGGCAGTGTCAAAGTATCTTCGACGTCATCTCGGCAACCACAACGCCGACAACGGACGTGGAGGTGACTGACGCCACCTACCGACACGCAGGGGTACTGCTGACGAAAAACTTTCTGGATCCAGTCTGACGCCTGCGTGTAATTCTAAGGTAAGGAATCTATACCTAACCTATGTTTCTTACAGATAGATCATTACCAAAGGTAAGTAACTTGTTCTTATAGGATAATTTCCTATTCCGTATGTCACCGGGCCAGGAAGATCTTGCTGTGGCAACAGTTAACGGTTACCTCGCGCCCTTCTTATGTTTACCTGACCAGCCATCCCTCTTTAAGTCAGCTTTTGTGATGTGTTTTTTGCATGGACAGATCCATATATTCTCGCCAAATCCATTTTAAACATGTGGAGTGGGATTTTAAGATGGTTTTCACCTCCTTGACATGCACTCCTTTTGAATTCACGACACAGCTGCTCTCTCCGTCTTCTTACCATCAAGGCAGCATTGCTCATTGCCATAACATCAGCCAGGCGAGTGAACGAACTCCAGGCATTGTCCTTGGTTCCCACCCCATACCTCTTTCTTCCTGGACAAATTTGCCATTCGTACAAAAGCAGTATTACTGCCCAAGGTAATCACATCCTTTCAAATTGGGCATGCAATCCCCTTGCCGGTTTTCTATGCCCTGTTTTGCCTGAAACCTAAATGGGCAATTAGCTACTATGTGTCCAGAATCAGAAATTTCAGACAGTACAACCAACTTTTCATTGGTTTCTCTGGGGCTAAGGAAGGCAAAGTGGTGCAAAAGAGGACCATCTCAAGATTGTGGATATGCATTAACATCTGCTATTGGCTAGCCAGGAAGCAGTCCTCAGAAGGCTTGCACTCTCATTCTACCATAGCGAAGACTGCTGCTTCTGTGCTGGCACGCAGTGGGCCAGTCATGGACATATACCAAGCTGGTACAGGGCCGTCCCTCCACATGTTAACAAAGCCTTAGTGCTTGGATACCCAGGTCCTACGGAATGGGCACTTCTACTGATCTGTTCTAAAAATTTCCTAGTCTGAGCCATTGCACAACCCACCTCCTTATAGGTACTGATTTGTTTCTATTCACAAGAGGCGGCATTTGTGTTCAAAGGTCTCTATCAGAAGACCAAGTTACTTACCTTCAGTAATGCCTTTTCTTGTAGAGATTCTATCTAACTGCAGATTCCTCATTGACCAACCTTTTTCCCTGTTTTGTGGAATGGGCTCATATAGTTCATTAATAAGATTCCAACATAAATTCTGCATACTACCATAAACTGAGCTCTGCTTTCGTCTGCGTCGGAGCTTTAAATTAGTAAAAAATGAGTAAAAATAAGTGCAGGTACTCATTAAAATAGAGGCATGGCAAGTGGGCAGGGCTAGGGGCGGGGCGGGGCTAAGGGCAAAATATGATCATACATAATTACTTCTGTACTAGTTGCAGCACATATTAAAACACATGAGGAGTGTGTTTCTGTAATCTGCTGAAATCTTCGCCAGTAAATCTGCAAAAGGCTGCTTCAGCGGTGTTAATTACCAGCTCCTCGGAAGCAGATGGCCTCTGCCCTGGAGGAGAAACCTAACCTGAGCCTGCCGTGCTGTCGATCAGAGTACCGGTACTCTCCCTGGCTCCAGAGGAGTGCCGGTACTAACGGCAAAAAAATTCGGAAGTGCCGGTACTCCGTACCGGCGAGTACCGGCCCATTTAAAGCACTGGTCTGCGTAGATGGAAATCAGAAAGAAACTGGCATCAGCGCACAGATGCGGCACACATATAGTCGGCCCGACATCCTGTCTGGGGCGGGACGGACCCAACACAGAGCTGCACAACGCCACCTGTCGACGCACAAATAAATTGGTACAAAAGCTTTCGGGTCCGGTCTGGCGCCTGGGAAAATTAAGAAGGTGAGGAATCGGCAGTTAGATTGTGGGTCTAACTAAAAATGCATTACCGAAGGTAAGTAAATTGTTTGGTAGGTGCCAGGTATAAAGTTACTTTTTCCTCCTTGAGCCTCCACAAATTAAAAACTATTAGAGAGGAGGAGGGATCAGTGGCTTTTTTGGAACAGCTCATGGGAGTCCCCATTTAACCAAAATTCAGCATTCTTTCCCAATTGAGGATTTAATGGAAATGACCACTAATATTTTGCCTGATGAGTATTTCGCATAAAAGTGCGTCATTCCAAGGAAATATGTTTTTTCAAATGTGGAAAGTAGTTGAAACTATGGTTAAACCTGAAAAAACACATGATATTGCCAGAATTTGTGTTCATAATTCTGCAGGTGTGGAAACGTCTGGTGAAAAGATTAAGCCATCTTTCCTAGCATATGTTTCCCCCAAATGACTGCAATCTGAGTGATTTAGCAATGCAGGCTTTGTGTTTAATGCTCCTGTGAGCCCTGTGACTTACACCGTTCGTAGCTGTAGAGTTATGTGTTGCCAAGGATTACTCCTTACAGCTGTTTAAACCTGGCACTCCTTTTTACATGACTTGTGACTGAAATTTAAATATCTGACACACTGTCTTTGGCATATTTGAGTTCTCATTTGGCCACAAGTACCCTGGTATGAAGAGATGTCATTGCAGCTGTCCAGTCAGACCACCATGATGACAGAACACTTGGAATGACTTTAGAGCAACCTCACCATTGCTTGTATATTTTTGTGAAGGCTGGTTAGAGTCGGTATGTCTTAGTTTGATGGAATATATTATTACGATCTGTAGCGGAACACACTCAAAATAACCTAAATTGTTTCATTTAAAGTGGTGGATCTAAACAGCAAAGACTGCCAAGGCTTTCGTTAGCATTATCTTATGTGAGCTGTATGAAGAAATGTTTTTATAAACTGTTCTTCAAATGTAAAATATGCTAAACTTTTACTAAGATATTCCAATTAATAATAGCATTATTGAAGTTAAAATATAAATAAATACATTAACTTCCCATCCTTCTTCTCTGCCTGAAGGCATGTCTTTACTGAATGGAAAAGGGCGTTTGACCCACTTAAAATTGAATAATATTTTGAAGGGCTTGGTTCTGTTCACCCTCACGAGGTGCCCGTTAGCTTCCTCCTGTTTGCCTTCTCTTCATTGGTTGAGTCGGGAGGTATTTTTGCTTAAGGACCAAGTGCTTTCTCCCTTTCTTCTTTTTTATTACTATTTTGTGTTCTCCAAGAATGTTTGTTCAATTTTTTGCATGTTTCATTGCTTTGTTGTTGAATTGCACTTTGCTCCTAGCCTGTATCTGTTAACGTGCTTCTCAGAGGTATTTTGGACAGTGCTTACACCGCACTTGTGTTGTTTCTTCTTCCCAGAGCACTTGTTTCGTATTTTAGGAAACATTTGAAGAGGTGAAAAGTATCATGTGCCCAATGCTGATTCTGAACCTGGTTGTCCCTACATGCCTTCTAACTTGGGTTCGGAAATGGATGCCCAATGATGCTACCTCTGGCACTTACCCAAGAAACCTTAGTAGACTTCCATCAACTTTCAACCTGTGGGACCCTTAGGAGCCATATAATAGCTCTAGCGTGTGGTTCCATTGTGACCTCGTACGTGCCCCAGCAGGTTCTTGGATGCTTCATTGTCTGGTTCTCTAGTTGTGACCCTAAGTGCTCCTGATAGTTTAGCAGTGGTCTTCACCGCAAGTGTGCATGCCAATCATTTGGCGAATGTTACAGAAAGTGCTTATAGCAGCCCTCTCTGATAGCGTCCACCTCTCCTTGATTATCTTCCAGTGTCAACTTTATGAGCTGATGCATCTGATTGCAGCCTGATCGTGGCCATAATCCTCCTCTCTGTGCTTTAGTGCCCACGGAGGCTGTTAGCTGACCTGGTAATCAGCATTATGGGACCTGACACTGATTCCTTGGGAGTATCATACTGTGGGTAAATTGCCCATGTTGCTGTTGTAGTAGTTAGGTGTGAAAAGGGCCCTAGGTTCTTTGAGGGCCCTTTTTAGTTAGAAAGGTCTGTTCCTTTTTCCACCTAGTAGAAGTGCATAGACTTCCACAGATTTCTGTTTTGAAAGTCACCCATTGTACTAGCACGAAATACTAACTCCCAGTCTTTTGTTCCTATCTTTATCCCGGGAGGCATGTTTTTCAGTTACCTGCATCAAGTTACCTTCAATTTTCTAATCACTCTCATGTTCCAGAGACAGAGCCCGGCCTGCATTTTAGGCTGCTCTTAGGTACTGGTGAGCACTGTCCCAGATTATCCTTTGTGTGTTATCATTCTTTGGTCTGCATCATTTTTTACTAAAGGGCCTGTGGTGCCTTGGCTGGGTCCTGGCCGTATTATGCATTGGAAACATTTTTGTGTCTGGTGCTTGAAGTTTTTACAAGGCAAAAATTGCTGGAACAAACCAGATTGGGTACTTGTATTTAAGTATGTGCTTCCTCCACTGAAATAAGATGATGATTCTGTACTGCTCCTCCTACTGTGTGTTGGTGGTGCCTCAGTATTAGAACATCTAATTCATGACTTGGTTATGGCCCAAGATGTCCAAAAAAACTGCGTTTCTCTGATGTACGAACTCCACTCCTATCAGGAAGTGAAGCTTTGGTAAGCCATCTTGGAAGGGAAGTCTGCTGTGTTAGCTCCGAAATAAATCCCTCAGAATTAGAATCATGACAAATATACTATAGACATGATTGCCCATGTTGCTGTTGTAGCAGCACACCTCCCCTTTCCCTCTTGGGTTGTTCATTCTTCACTTCCTGACAGTAGTCAGTTCTTTCCTTTCTATAAGATGAATGGAATGGGCTTCTGTCATTCAGATGAAGAGAGAGATACTATTTGCTGGGCTATGAATAAGAGGTCTCTTGTGCCCCCTTGAGAGTAATACACCTTCTGTCTGGGCTAATTATCAAGTTGAAATAACTTACTAATAGTTTAGTTATAATATTCTCACCAACCTGGTGAAATGATATTTATGTGTGATTCAGCATTGCATTTTATGGTACTTTTTCTCATGGATACTTCCCCACCTTTTGAATATCCCAGGCTTCAGATTCGATCTGGAGATTTTCTAACATTTTAACCCTTGTATGGCGCACTGGCTTTATGTCAGCTCTTGAAACAATGCCACAGTGACATTGTTGGAGCCATAAATGCCCACTCCAGCTTACAGAGGCAAGTTCCTATTTTTACATACCTTTGAGGAAGATACAGAGCTTGCTCTTCAAATTCTCCTCACAGAGATTTTCATTGTTTCTCTTGACATTTTTGTAGCAGTGCTAAAATATTTCCCCCCCAAATGTTCAGGGTTTAAGCCCTAGATAGACTGTGATAGCCACATGTCCAAGCTCCAAAATATCTTTATCATCTGTGGAGTCCCCCAGGGTCTCATACTGTCTCCTATAAACTGTCTCCCATGTAGAGGCATCAAGCAGCCTCTACATGGGGGTGCTTGATGCTCTACTCACATATAACAGCATCAAGATTCACCAATGAGTCGCTGATACACAACTCTTCTTGAAAGTTTCCACTGCTTCAGACATCCATGGTCTGAAACACTGCCTGCACATAATCTTGATCGGGATGTCCTGCGTATACCTAAAGCTCAACAAGGACAGAATTCCTTTTACTTACCAAGAATAAGAAACATGAACTATGATCACTTCAAACCCCTACTGGAACAGAATGCCAAGAATGCTGCTGCCAGCTCTCCCATCTAAAGAAAGTGAAACTGTTTCTTCCAGAGGGCGTCTTCAAAACTGCTGTTTCAGCCCTCGTACTATTGCATCTGTATGGTGGTAACACCCTGCTCCATGGCCTCCAGGAATACACGCTGGCACCCTTTATGAACATTCTGAATGCTCGGACAGGCATGAAGAAATATTATCACATCACCTTATCCTGGTGGAACTCCATTGGCTCCCCTTGCCGGTCCACACTATCAATCATTACAGATCCACACAATGTAACCCATCTTTTTTTATTTGCTCACCCATTCCCCGAGAATTTAGTTATGCATTCCTCTTCCTCAACCAAGCTATAGCTTGGAGAATTCCCAACAGCCCCAGTGGAAAGGGAATCAAAAATGCTGGAGTCTTTTCATAAGAAATTTTCTCAGTGTGCAGCCTGGCTCTGAAATCCCTAAATGGGAGGTGCCTTTTGGAGCACTACACCACCACGTTATGGACCATGGCGCAACTTGTCTTCCCTAATTTACCAGATCACTTGCAAGGATACTTTGTAGAATTGGTGCAAGATACGCAGGCTGATTCAATGCAGATAATTTGTTCTAGATTAAATACTGCCGACTCAGTGCCAGGGTCAGTGGGGTCCTCTACAGCCCTTTGCTGCCATTGCTGGCTTCACTCTTCATGGTTTTCCCCGGATATCCAATCTGCGTTAGTGGATCTACCCTTTGAGGGATCAAAGCTGTTCAGTGATAAAGCCGAGTCTGCCCTCAAGAGACTTAAAATGAGCTGGATAACAGCTTGGTATACATGAATCCAGCCCCACCAAAGTAAAACCTTACCTTTGGCGGTGGGGAGCCGTGGGGGGAGCTGTCAGGAAAACCCTTCACCCATCCAGCCGTGAGGGAAACGGCAAACGCGACACCAAACCAGGGACGCTCCAGCCCAAACCGGGAACCAGGAACCACATTTCCCAGCAGCCCCGGGACCTGGCGCGCTCGTGACGCTCCCGCTGCGCCTGGAGGCGCCTCAAGAACGCGGAGCACCGAGCGTGCCTGGGGGCATTTCAGAAACCTTACCTTTGGCGGTGGGGAGCCGTGGGGGGAGCTGTCAGGAAAACCCTTCACCCATCCAGCCGTGAGGGAAACGGCAAACGCGACACCAAACCAGGGACGCTCCAGCCCAAACCGGGAACCAGGAACCACATTTCCCAGCAGCCCCGGGACCTGGCGCGCTCGTGACGCTCCCGCTGCGCCTGGAGGCGCCTCAAGAACGCGGAGCACCGAGCGTGCCTGGGGGCATTTCAGAAACCTTACCTTTGGCGGTGGGGAGCCGTGGGGGGAGCTGTCAGGAAAACCCTTCACCCATCCAGCCGTGAGGGAAACGGCAAACGCGACACCAAGCCAGGGACGCTCCAGCCCAAACCGGGAACCAGGAACCACATTTCCCAGCAGCCCCGGGACCTGGCGCGCTCGTGACGCTCCCGCTGCGCCTGGAGGCGCCTCAAGAACGCGGAGCACCGAGCGTGCCTGGGGGCATTTCAGAAACCTTACCTTTGGCGGTGGGGAGCCGTGGGGGGAGCTGTCAGGAAAACCCTTCACCCATCCAGCCGTGAGGGAAACGGCAAACGCGACACCAAACCAGGGACGCTCCAGCCCAAACCGGGAACCAGGAACCACATTTCCCAGCAGCCCCGGGACCTGGCGCGCTCGTGACGCTCCCGCTGCGCCTGGAGGCGCCTCAAGAACGCGGAGCACCGAGCGTGCCTGGGGGCATTTCAGAAACCTTACCTTTGGTGGTGGGGAGCCGTGGGGGGAGCTGTCAGGAAAACCCTTCACCCATCCAGCCGTGAGGGAAACGGCAAACGCGACCCCAAACCAGGGACGCTCCAGCCCAAACCGGGAACCAGGAACCACATTTCCCAGCAGCCCCGGGACCTGGCGCGCTCGTGACGCTCCCGCTGCGCCTGGAGGCGCCTCAAGAACGCGGAGCACCGAGCGTGCCTGGGGGCATTTCAGAAACCTTACCTTTGGCGGTGGGGAGCCGTGGGGGGAGCTGTCAGGAAAACCCTTCACCCATCCAGCCGTGAGGGAAAAGGCAAACGTGACACCAAACCAGGGACGCTCCAGCCCAAACCGGGAACCAGGAACCACATTTCCCAGCAGCCCCGGGACCTGGCGCGCTCGTGACGCTCCCGCTGCGCCTGGAGGCGCCTCAAGAACGCGGAGCACCGAGCGTGCCTGGGGGCATTTCAGAAACCTTACCTTTGGCGGTGGGGAGCCGTGGGGGGAGCTGTCAGGAAAACCCTTCACCCATCCAGCCGTGAGGGAAACGGCAAACGCGACACCAAACCAGGGACGCTCCAGCCCAAACCGGGAACCAGGAACCACATTTCCCAGCAGCCCCGGGACCTGGCGCGCTCGTGACCCTCCCGCTGCGCCTGGAGGCGCCTCAAGAACGCGGAGCACCGAGCGTGCCTGGGGGCAATTCAGAAATCTTACCTTTGGCGGTGGGGAGCCGTGGGGGGAGCTGTCAGGAAAACCCTTCACCCATCCAGCCGTGAGGGAAACGGCAAACGCGACACCAAACCAGGGACACTCCAGCCCAAACCGGGAACCAGGAACCACATTTCCCAGCAGCCCCGGGACCTGGCGCGCTCGTGACGCTCCCGCTGCGCCTGGAGGCGCCTCAAGAACGCGGAACACCTCCCGCCCCGCGGGACGCGCGCGGGACAGCGCCGGGCTAAGCCCGGGCAAAGGGCGGGCCCTCTGTGGCCCTCAGAGGCACAAAGAGGCCGGGGCGGGCCACCACCCTTTCAATTCTTCTCCCACTAAACAGGTACTGTGATTCCCCTTACCATTGCTATTGGCCCACTGTTTTGGTATTGTGCATCGTACCATCATGTCTATCTGGGAGGAGCTTAATGCCATGTGTGGAACTCAATATATCCCTGACCTTTTACCCACCATAAGCACTGAGACCAACCCAGACGATGTTAACGCCACCCTGCAGATGTCACCTCTTTGCGTTAATAAACCCCAATCTCCACTCATAGCACCGTCACCGGGTGGGCAGAACACCGTGAGAAAGACCGATGATGTCATCATCAACGGGAAGCCAGTCAATACTCCTAAACTATACCCCAGTCCCTCTCAGCACCACTTCAATGTCAGCTCTGTGTCGGAGGATATGGAGCATGGAAAAATGGAAAACTCCCCATCATTTCTCCAACCAACTCTATTGGCACAGCTCGAGCACCTATTAACCTCCCTAATTTCACCCTTGGTGGAAAAAATCAACGATCTGGGGGTCAGGATTTCTAACATTGAACTGATAGTTAAAACACACATTCCATCAGGAACCAAACCAGCATCATCAGACCCGCCTATCTCCCTCACTGTCCTGGAAAAACCCAAACTGAATTCCCGCAGGAATGCGCATTCTCAAACTATATCGTTGGTACAAACAAACCACATTGAGGCTAAAATTGAACCTACTAGAATGCCACGAATACACCTACCCCCCGAAGCCGCCCCCTATGTGACCGTTGTCTCCGGGATCCCACCACTAACCTATGGGAAAGTTGAAACACACCAAGACTTACTACATAAGGCCATGTTTTGGTTACAGACTCATAGACCCCTGCCACCTGATCTAGATGGGGGGATCTTAACAGTTAGGAGGGTGGGGTGGTTAGGCACTTTGCCAAAAGACATCCCAGGGGACTTGGTCCTAATTAGATTCAAGCAAAGGAAAACAGCCCCTTACTTACGTTCTTGCAAGTATAAGGAGGGGGATGGCCCAATTCGTATCTGGGACTTACATGACTTTTATCCGAGTTTTCCGCCCACCTAGTTATCAAGAACACAAAGGGCCAACGTAAAAATGCTGTTTGGGGTGGGCCTGGTTGCTTAGAACTAGGTTTATTAAAGCAATCAAAAGGGTATTTAAAAAAAGTGATTGTTTATTAGCTAGGCCCAGTCTTCTGTTGAAATATGTATGTATTTGAGCGCTACTGTAAATTCTGTAACTAGGTAACAAGAAGCTGATTAGCATGTCAATGATTTAATACTTGTTTTAGATGTTTTTATATGTATAAATTGTATTTTATGTCTTTTATGATGAACTAATCGAATAAAGACTTCTTGAATTGAAAAAATTGAATTGATAAACATTTTGGGAAATTTCTGGACTTTGTTCGAGGCTATAGTTTTAGCCAAAGACTGGGAATTCAATCCCAGCAGCAGACACAAAACCTTCTGCTTAGACAGTTCAGGGGCCAAGGAAAAGGCAGAGCCTCATCATTCAACAAAATCCTCCTCCTCCTTATCTTCCTCTGCCCTACCTGAGAAGCAGCTCTTGTTTGCCATTGTTGAAGCATGTGATACGACTGGGAGGTCTAATGACCTCTTTTCTACAGGCCCGGAAGGTCATAACTTTGGACCAGTGGATCGTTACAATTGTCGAAAAGTGGATATGCTTTACCCTTCCAACAGGCCCTGCCCCAGATCCCTCTTGCAATGTCCCTTCAGTCAGAAGACCTCCGCTTCCTACAGCAGGACGTGTCAGTCCTGCTGCTAAAAGGAATGGTGGCCTTGGTGCCAGATCGGAAAATTACAGTTTTCTGTACCTCCTGGTTTCCAAGAAGGACGATGATCTTTATCCAATCCTGGATCTCAGGGTGTTGACACTCTTTCTTCACAAGGAAATGCTCAGGATGCTTTCCTGCCAACACTCTGCGTCTGGTCTATCCTGTACTTGACTTATAACATGAATGCGATATGATACAACTAAAAGGAGGAAATACTGAGGTCTCATCTTCCCTATCGAAAAGCAATGAGAGTTTGGGCGTAGACACACCAACATGGAATGTATATAATAGCCAACCATCAGTGTCTCCAAGCTGACCATAAGACGCAAAGGTGGTACAGTATATCTTCATCCTGTGGGGTAGGCTCCCTCACCTCCCACCCCTCAGGAGGATCTGTTTGCCACTTATAGCAATGGCCATTATCTGAAATTCTGTGCCTGGCATTCGTTGAAGAGAGTCTTGAGAGACGTGTCTCAGTTTAAGTGTAGTTTTACACTTCATAGGCTTTTCTTCCCATACCCTTGATTCCTTGGGTTCTCAGGAAGATTTGCCAAGACCGCGCCCAAGCCATTCTCATTGCCCATTGGCTGAGAAGGATTTTGTAGAACCTCCTTCACATCTACCTGTCTGTCTCCTTTGCTCCATTTATCGTCTAGCGGACATCCTCTCTCCATCAGGGCAGATGCTACACCACATCATCCTGAGCTTCCACGTCCATACCTAGATATTGAGCGGGGACATTTGTGTTTGTTCCAACTGGTGTGCAAAAGTAATTGATACAGTTATGTCTGCTCACTGTGATTCTACCAAAACTGTACTCTGGAAAGTGGAACAGATTTGCTGGCTGTGGTGCCAATAACAACGTAGATCCTTTAAGGGCTCTCCAGTTAGACATCCTCAGGTTCATGCTATTGTTAGCCAAAAATAAGTGTGCTTAAGGTACCATCAAGGGATACCTGGAAGTCTTGTGAGTTTTTGTGTGCCTTACAGATCTATCATTTTTATTTGTCAGCCATTGTTATTAAGTTTCTTAAGGGTCTAACCAACATTTTCCCTCCTACCCTCTTTGTGATGCCACAATGAAACCTCATTCTAGTGTCTTCTTTTTTGATGGCATTTCCATCCCACTCCCCCTCCATTGCCAGTTGAGCCTGTTAATTCTGAAACCTTTCTTAATCGTGATCACTTCAGCGAGGCCTGTCAGCAAGTTGCATATTACATTCATGTATTTGTTTCTCTCTTGGTTCTTTGACCCCTGTCCATGTGATTCAATGCACTGCCATACCCTCCGTTTAGCCCCTACCACATCCCACCAAGGAGGAGGAGAGGCTCCACAGGCTTAATTCCATAAGAACGGTTAGCTTCTACATTGATCATACCAAGGACTTCGGAATGATGACCAACTTTGTATAAGGTATGCAGGCAGCAGGAAGTGCAAAGAGTACAAAAAACAACATTGTCAAGGTGGATCTTCTTGTGTATTATTATGATTTTCCTATGGCCTTGCACAGAAGGAACTGCTGGCACAAGAGCACATTCAACCAGATTAAAAACATCATTTTTGGCCTTTGCAAGGGGAGTCCCTGTGGCCGAAATCTGTAAGGTGGTAACATGGGCATCCCTTCATATAATTGCGAATCATTACTACTTGAATTTGAAGGTAAGGAGGGATGGACATTTTTTGCGCTCTGTCCTCTAGTAATTCCTTGTCTAACCATTCCTTCAAGACCACCCACCCAATTATTACTTACCTTAAGTCCTTAAGTAACCATCTATCTGATCGATGCTCTTACCTACCTGCAAATTCCTCACCGATATCACCCACCTGCCCTTCTTGAAGGATGCAAACCACAAATTAGAGGGGACTAGAGATTGAGCCATCCCTTGCTTTCCAAAACCTAGCTTTAGAACTCGCCAAACAAGAAGGACTGAAAACAAATTCAAAACTCCATCCACGGCAATAAGGTGTAAGGTGTTCAGAGTATGAAAAAACTGAATGAATACATATATATATATATAGAGTGACAATTGCCTTTGATCTACTGCATTAAAAGGCTTCTCGGAGATTACGGTGTTCGTGTGTTTTCTTCCATCAAAGAAACGAAGAATTTACGACTTTATATATATATATATTATATTGGGAGGAATAGCCTACTGAAAACCCCATAGGGTTGTTAAAATTGCCCTCACCCACTAAATAGTGGCATGCTTCATCATAGGGCCACTGGCACAGGCCAACAATCAGGTTGGAGCGCATGTTTTTTTGTTGAAATAATTTTTCATTAAAGGGATCCCAAATGCAGAGAAAGAAAACTTACTTAAAACTGTCTAAGTGGATGCCCCTATTTCTATTTATTCTTTGCCACCTTTGACAAGATTAAAAGAGTTTAAGATGGGTATATAGCTGAGGGATTATGTCTCCTTTACTCTATCGGCCGTTATCAACATGTGTCAGCCTCTAACAATCGGCCCCACGGGTCACAGGCCTTCTTCAGAATACAGATCCCTTAAATTAGTCGCAATCATCTTGAAGGATGGTC
This sequence comes from Lissotriton helveticus, assembly GCF_964261635.1. Classification (NCBI taxonomy): domain Eukaryota; kingdom Metazoa; phylum Chordata; class Amphibia; order Caudata; family Salamandridae; genus Lissotriton; species Lissotriton helveticus. The sequence continues at coordinate 421,330,710 of NC_136063.1, read as the reverse complement.
ATCTATTAATAAGGTTCCAAGTTAGTTGTTGCATTGCACCCAATCAGAATTAATGCAGTTTTTATTCTGCCTGCCTCATTGGCGTGGACAAAACGGATGGGAAACAGACATCCATAAGCTGGGGTGGGTGTTTTATCGCATCAGTGATGTCACTGTGTTATTTTTTCCTCAAGCCACAAGAAGCCTGTGCCCCCTACCTTTGTCAAAGTGCTATTGCAAAAGTTTTCAGATCCATTGTGACATCTGCGGTATTCAAAATATAAAGAATCTCCTGGTAGAGTATCCACCAGAAAGATTGTTACCAAAGTTCATTATCTTTTTGACATTTGCCTGGGTGTCAGAAACTCCATAGGTGGAAAGCCGGAGCATAACTTTTAACGCACTGTTTCGCTGTTTCACTTTGCACATGTTTTCAAAATTGCTGTAACTAAATTATAACCCATTTGCCGAAGCAAACCATCTCTCACCGTAACTCAGCCGATTGAGGCGCTGGTGGTGAAGAGAAATCGTGTTCCCGAGTCTGCCGGTGGAGCAAGCAGCCATCTTGGGGGTATTGAAGGATAGCAGGTTAGTTTTTGGCAACATCCGACGCCATAAAAGGATGGCGCTCCAAAGGCAGCTCGTCTGTGCCCGTCCACGCCCAACCGAGCCCAAAGGCCAGAGATTCTGCCCAAATTGAGGTAAATACCTCATATTTGACCCGCATATCATATTCTGATAAACGTCTACTTATGATTAGAAGTCACAAACAATCTAAGCGCCAAGCCTATATATGCTGTCCTTGGAAATTCCCAAGTATGCTGGAGGGTCCAGTAGCCTGTAGACACTGCCTATTTCAAAGAGATTTGGAAGTAGGTAGCACATTGAATTCAAGGAAGAGCATAGATCAAGTTGCAGTGGGCCTAAACAGCGTATTATGTAACGTAAGATCATTAGCAAAGCATCCTTTTGAAATATGGGACGGGACATGATCACCTCCCACTCCCCTGAAATATGTTTCTTTACAGAAACTTGGCTAAATCCTACTAACCATCCTTTGATAAACTTGGCTATCCCAGAGAGCTATAAATTCTTACATCTGGACAGGGTAGGGAAAATAGGGGGTGGCATAGCCATAGCCTTTAAAAACCATCTCACTGTAAACTGGGTCTCCACCTTAAGTAACGACAGCATAAAACTGGGAATTTTTAAAATCATCCTTTTTTTTTTTTGCAGTTTTATATAGCGCGAACTAGACCCAAACTGAATCAGGTATCAGAGCGCTTTACATAGCACCAGTTATGTTACATGAGGACACGCATTCATTTTAGGCACGGGGAGATTAAGTGATTTGCCCAGAATCACAGGAGGTTTTTTTTGGCGTTGTTACCGAGACTCCTACCCAGATCCCCAGGTCCGAGGTCGAGCGCCCTAGCCGTTAGGCCAACTCCTCTCCCCATCACCTACAGATAGCTGGTACGGAGCACTAATCTATCGTCCTCCAGGATCCAGAGCCAATTTCAAGGATCAACTGATAGAACAAATAGCCATACATGTGCTCGCATGAAATACATTTCTTTTGTTGGGGGATCCTCTTAGATCTCTCTGCGGCGTTCAATACCATCTAGCATTTAAAGCTTGTGGAGAGACTATTCTCTTGTGTTATCCAAGGGACAGCCTTGAAATGGCTACAGCACTTTATGTCAGATAGAACGCAAGGCATCATGTTAGGGCCATACATGTCAGAAAAAATGTGTCTTGATAGGGGTGTTCCTCAGGGCTGCTGCCTAAGCCCGACTTTATTCAACATATATGGCCCCTCTAGCAAAAATAGTAGAACAGCTAGGATTTGAGATAATTTCATATGCTGATGATACTCCACTTATTGCTGCCACTACCAGTTTACTATCGGCTCGAATGTAGAAGCAGAGAAAATGTGATTCTGCGTCAGAATGCTTGCAATCTCTAGCTGGATGACAGAGAACTGCCTTCAGCTGAACCCTGGAAAAACCGAGGTTATGCTAATGTTGAAAACCTGAGACATCTGGTCGGACGAATGGTGGCCCTCACAATTGGGAGTAGCCCCTGTTCCTAAACAATGTGTTAAAAACTTGGGTCTAAAACTGGACCAGGCGTTAACTATGAAAGACCATATGGCTGCCACTACCAGCTCCTGCTATTATAGTTTACGTCTACTCCTCAAAATCCTTCCTTATATGCCTACTAACCATCGTAGAACTCTAGTACAGGCTATGGTGATTAGCCGTTTGGATTATGGAAACGCCCTGCTGGCCAAAGTGGGAGAGACTCTGCTCGTTAAATTACAAGTGATTCAGAACACTGCAGCCAGAATGATTCTGAATCGCCCAGCAGGTTCCCCCTCGGCCCCTTTGGTCAGAGAGTTACACTGGTTACCTGTAAGGAAGAGATCATGTTTTAAAATCTGCTTTCTCACCTACAATGCTTTGAACAGTAGAGGCCCTTATTATCTGCAAAAGAAACTCGTAGAATATTCACCTTGCAGAAATCTCAGATCCAGTACATTGGGCGTTTTACAAGTGCCCCGTATAGGTTTGAGTCGTACAGGGGGTAAAGCTTTCTCATATCTTGCTCCAAGATACTGGAATAAACTACCTATGGCCCTGCGTAAAATCTCCATTTACAGCACCTTCAGGAAACAACTAAAAGCCTTTTTGTTTTAATCTGTGCAGCTGGTCCGATTTCTAGCTTCATGCATCATTTCTAGGCAAGCGCCGAGATGCCCCCGGGTGAGTCGTGCACTATAGAAATAAAGATAACATAACAATGACAAGTGATAAAAATATTCTTTTGGAAAAAGGTCTTATCAACCTAAATTTAGATTCATGAGTTTTATGTATAAATTTCGAATTCGATGTCATTTCAAGCACCCTTTACTAGTAGCACGCCAAGTAGATTGAGGCAGATTGATGGAAATTACAATTTCTATATTGACCTGAAGTAAAATGGTGAAAATGGAGCCAGCAGAAGAGAGAGAGGGAAAGAAAGAAAACATATGGATGGGAGAAAAAGAAAGCTGGAAATAAAGGAAGGAGAAGGAGGGAGTAAGGTATGAAGCGGGATAGGAAAAAGGGTTGAGAGGAAGAGTGTAAGAAAAGAAGAAGAGGTTAATGGAAGGAAGGATAAATGATGTAGGGAGGGAAAGGACGGTGAAAGAAGGGTAAAGGTAAGAAGGAAGTCACACTCCAAACTCAAGCGACGCTACCCAGATATATAATAGTACAATGATTGTATATGCATATTGGATTGATAAACAATTGCGGATGCTATATAGTCTGAAGATCTTGGATACGTTTTCAAGAATTCTACCAATTTACCATATCCGGGTCGGAAGTAGAACCGGAAGTATAGGAGCAATCCAGGACACACACCTCTGATTGGACAGCCCTGAGGAAGTGATGGGATACGCCCATGTACGATGAAACACATGTTGGTTGGCTAAAAACAAAGAAAAGGCCAGAAGGCCGAAATAAAAGAGAAACATCAAAATTACTAATCTTGTTCATGCATATACAATCATTGTACTTTCATATATGTGGGTAGCGTGTGCTTGAGGGTGGAGTGTTGGTTCTATGATCTTTTTGATCAGTCTAGGGAGTGTGTGGTGAATCTCCCCCCTCCTTTTATTTGGCACCGCAGTTAAGATAGGGTCAAATTTAAAAAGTGTGTGATTTTCGTAAGAGTGCCAAGTACCAAACAAATCACCCATTTCGAGTGCACCATGTAAGAAGGCATTGTGAAGGATAGATATATGAAAAGGTGGAAGGGTAAAAGGATATCTTAATGTGTCCCTTTTGCTCAGAGAGTACTCGGGAAAATCCTGATATTAAATTGCAGTGAACCTTACACTGGCCTCAAGATTTGATTACAGTAATTCCAACTATCTGGGTCTTCCATAATCTTTTCTTCAACATACTGAAAAGGTGCATAATGAGGCTGTTAGATTAATGGCTTCGTATCCCTCCTCATGTACATTTCTCAGGCCATCAGAGAGAACGTCAGTGGATTTTGTCTAGAAAATGAGTAGACTTTTTATGCCTTATGTATGGCATTTGAGGTAAAGCAGATTTTGGACCAACATGTTTTCCTAAATTAAAATTTAACAGACACATTAGACACAATTTCTTATTGCTTTGCACAAAGAAACCTTATTTGCTTCTTGTCCCACCCACGCCCTCCCCCAGATAAATACTCAAATCAATTCAAACCCAAGTAGTAGAAATTTACATGAGGCCTAATAAAGAAGCTCAAATCAGAAAGCACACCTTTTAGGTCTCGCCTGCGTGGGCTGCGCACATGCGCAGTCTCGCTTGCAAGATTTTATGTTTTTGAGGAGCTTTGAGTAGCTGGCTTTAAGCCCCGCCCCTCTTTCGCATTGGCCGGCGTCACCGTTTATGCTAAACGGTGGCCAGCCATTGGGAAAACGTTTTGTCTGACGGAGACTTTTCTCTTTTTATGCCGTCCCACTTGGACGGCCTAGCCTGCTTTCCTTCTGAAGTAAAAGGTTTCTTATCTTTATGGGGCCAAACACATGGCCCCATAAAGATAAGACACCTTTTACTTCAGAAGGAAAGCAGGCGAGGCCGTCCAAGTGGGACGGCAGAAAAAGAGAAAAGTATACGTCATGGCGAGCGCTTATTTATCCAGCACTTGCCCCTCCTCTCGCCCTTCCCCCTGCTGCCTCCTTTTAGCTCGAGGAACGTGCTTGTTACTTTATGAGTCAGTCATGATGTTATTGTTGTCTGTAGGAGTACAGACGTATGCAGTGTGTTCCTTTTCATGTAGTTCTATAGTTGGGCAGCCATTAGTGGACCAGCTCGTGTGCACTGGGTGCGCGTTAGTTCCGCATTTAATGGGCGGAGAAGAATGCAGACGCCGACTTTCATTGTGAGATAAAATGCAGGGCAAGATCCAGATAAATGGACCCTGTGCTCTCCCAAGCCGCAGGCGCGCACAGCATTCCAGGCACAGTGCACGCAGTTCCAGGCCTGCTTCAAATGATAATCTGAGCAGCATTTTACACATTGGCGATGCACCATTGCAGAATGGATGCTGCTGCTCGCTTGTTTCTAATGTATGTGCTGCGCTTTCAGGACTTGACTTTAATCTGTTTACTGAACCGAAGTAGGGGTTGTCAAAAAGTAGTTATATTTGATTAATTTACAAATGTTTTTGATCCAATAAACAAAGGCTTCCAACCATAGTTAAACAATCATGGCGTGTTGATTCTAGGCTACTTGTAGAGCACAGTGCAGCCGATAGCATACTTAAATGTGAGTTTAGCAGCATTGTTTTTGAATATTTGGTGTCCGTAGTATTGAGGGAGAATAAATCCCGATGGCATGCCTTATCTCAGGCAATATGCATCTAATATGAACGAACTTACGTTTCCAGGTAAAAAGTGGCGTGGTGCACTGCACTATGTCATAAAACTAGTTGATTTTCGAGCAGAGAATTTAACCAAATGCGGCTGCATTTATTGAATAATGCATGACTTTCAGTGGCTTTTATATGTCAGCTTAATACATTGTATGTGTTGTAGATGTGGTTTGCTTCAGTTGAATAAAGTAGAATAACATACCTTCTAGGAATGGTTTGTTGGTGAAAAGGGCAGCGTTGCAAGCAATGAGCATGATAACATGGAATGAGGGGCGCGGAGTGAAGTGGCTTCGCTATCCTCTCAGAAAGAAACCTGCCCACATCTTCCGTGCAACGGCTCAAATTCCCATTTATAAAACACAAGAGGGTTTTTTTTTGTTCCGCTTTTATTTCTAGCTGTGATGACTGGAACTAATGACAGAATAATTTTGTGTTTATTGGCACTTGGAGAGGAGCTGAGTGTGCAGCTGGCGAGCAGTCTGATCCGCGCAGCAAGGAGAGGTGGCTCTACGCAACTCACTTTGCAGCACCCTCTCTTCTTCACCTGGCGCAGTGTCGTCGGTGGTGCAGCAGTACGTTTTAATTCCAATCAAAATATATTTTCCGTGTATCAGATCGGCATTGTAACTTCTGATTTTTTTTTTCAGTAAACAAATTATTGCCCATCTTGGGCAATTATTTCTTTCTTTTTGGGGGTGTTTTATATAGTGTCAACTCGAAACAAAGGAATCAGAGCGCTTTATGTGAGTACCAGTTGCGATACAGATGGACATATTAATTTTAGTTGGGCATGGGGAGACTGTGAATTGCCCAGAATCACATGATGTTTGAGCGTCTCTGCTGAGACTCAAACCCGATTCCCCTGCTTCGAGGTCGTTTGTGTGGGTGAACAGGCCATGTATGCGAGGGTGCCGTGCTGCACCTGAGACGAACCAGCAAAACACTGCACAGAGAGGTACAGAGAGTACAGGTACCCTTCCAGTCATAAATAATTAAGCACAACAAGTACAGATGTCAGTCTGAGTAGCAGGCAGCGTGGGTCTGGCTGCTCTCATGGAATGGGCAGAGCACCCCATTCTATGCTGGGGGTAGAGTGAGCGGAGGTGGGGGGGGGGGGGATTTAGGCTCCCTGGGGGTATGGGCGGGTTGTCACGGAACACATGTTCTCTATTTTTCACAAGTTTTAAGAGAGCCCTCCGAGTCTCCTTGGTTACTTCAGAGCGCTAAGTGAGAGACAGGGCAGTATTCTCCTTATGTGCTCTTCGAATACCTCCTCACATTGCAGGCGACTGTGGAGTGGTGGACACCATTTCCTTTGAAAAGCCATTGTCGCAGTGGGTGCCACAATAATAAAGGACACGCCTTCTATACCTGAAGCACACAACCCCCAGAGATGCTGTGTGTTACTGCTAAAAAAATACAGGAGACTCCATGCCAGAATAACCCTGCTACAAGACACATTCAACTGTGTCCCTTTTGAGCATTACGGCCAGAGCTGCCACTTTGAAACTGGGGATCCGGGTTCGAGTCTTGTCGTCGGTTCAGCAGCTTACGTTTCTGAGCAAATTATTTGATAACCCCGCCTCAGAAAAACGGATAGTGCCCTTGTGTATTGTAACGTGCTTCTGACTGCAAGAGTGCGACAGCAAATGTCTGGAATTTACTTGTTTGTTCTCTAACTTTGCTCCCAGTGGGAGCCATTTTGCGGAGTCAGTGTTGAACTGTGTGTCCTAATTGAGCACCAACTTAAGAGACCTTTAGGTGTGTGCTGCATTGTACAAAGAGAAATAAAATAAACAAATAAATAAATATGAAACGTGTGAGATGCACATCCGCCAGCGGTGTATTCTATATAACTAGTGTGCATTATTACATTTAAAGGGCCTCTATGTGGTGCTCCAGATGGCTAGTTCTAAATGGTTTACAACAAACCCGGCTACGTCAGGTGGGGATTTGACAGGTACGGAAATATCGCAACATGTAGTTGATTCCATTTTACATTGGGACTGCTTTTAATGCCCAATGATGTCTGTTGGTTCTAGTTGCCACCTCTATTTAATACTATTGTGTTTTTTTCGGATGGACATTTGTTGTTCAGAATAAAACACATATAAGCCCCAGTTGGATGCACATAAAAATGATGGCATGAAATTTCTACCAGGTTTATTTACATCTGACCAGGTACTTCAGAAATTGAAGCAAACTTTCAGCCCCAACAGATCTATAGGGGGCAGCAGCCATTTTAAAGCAAATAGAGTCTTTCCATTGAGTCATACAACAGATCTCCCTCTTGTTTCCAAATATTACTCTATATTTTCGTTGGGAAATTTTACCAGGGCATTTATTTCTATCGCACAAACTTAATTTTTTAAAAGAAACAACAGAGTTTAATTAGTATTGATTCAAATTTATACAAAGACCACAACGCTGCTAGAATTGGGTGGGGAGCACTCTCTACTGCTCGGGTAACAGAATATTTATTTTGGTAATTTCTCTTGTCCTGAATGGGGATTCTAAGGAATTGACGTGGAACACTTTTGTCAAATTGAGAGCTTTGACTTTAAACTACGGTGGCTTTTATGACTAGAACGTGGATGGATATACTATTAGCACTGATGAAGTCAGAGATGCGGAGGCATCAGAACTGACGAAACACGTGTTGGCTATTTTGTGATCTGGAGAAGGCCATATGTGATTGAGAGAAGATTTTATCGAACATCAAGAATAAAATCATCGTGGATAAAGAAGATTGATTGGACTTCTTTGTGATACATATGGTGTTGTGCTCAGGACAGTTTTCAGTTTTTGCCTCGAAGACATTGGACCTTCTGCAGTAACATTGTTGAGATAATAAAAACTGAAAACCATTAACAATAACAGTAGTAGCAAGTACAATACATTCGTTTATAGCGCTGAATGCCACAGATTGGCCGTTTCAATAAGCTGCAACCAGAGATTTAAGTGGGCCGGGTATCAGCGGTGCTGAGCACCAGCAGTTTTTTTAAGGTGGCTTCTCAACGGGTCTCTATCGGGCTCTGTTTTGTTCCCTGGCACGGGCAGTCTGTTTTTTCCCGGACTGCAGTGACAGCAGGCATATCATTAGCGCTGCTCACACTGCCCAATTCTCACCAGTGGAGAAGTTACAGCATGACGTCATGCCAGTGAAGGGAAATCCTTTAACCCGTTGACCGCGGCGCGAAGTCCGCCGTGGTGCGGGTGATTTATGACTGGGCGTGGTTAGGACTGCCCCCGGGGGCCGTCGGACGCACGCAAAGGGTTAAAGAGAGTCCTTTTCTCTCAGTAATTCCCTTCTCTTTTTGAAACTCAGGAGCAACAACATTGTCGAGGTGTCACCAGGGCTTTAAGTGGAAGAGTTTTCAATATTATATACAAGCCACAGTTGCTGCTTACCTATCTTATGCAACTAACAACCATTGACAAAAGCCAATAGTCCTGACTTGTTGTAGGTTTGATTTTTTTTTGTTGTATCATATATCTGGATGCAATGAGAGAAACTGCAAAATACAAGTCGGGCGGCACACCAAGCTAAGTACAGATTTTTAGCTAACGTGTTTTTTTAAATAACGCCCTTAATTACACTGGCCATGCCCCTTTGAGAGATTCCCCAGTTTTCCATCCTACTTAAAGCCCTGGCTGCAACTAACACTTTTACATTGCAAATGCTTGTTTTTCAATCAGACGACTTTGGCTGAATTACATGGCCAATAGGCTTGATCTGCCTAGACTTAGGATGGCAGACATCACGACTCTCCGTTGATATTGCCTTACAGATAATTCATAAAGCAAGGGGCGGTTGCCCCTGTCACATGACACCATCTATTGTGATCATTATGATACTGACAGTTATGAGTACCGAGACCCTGCTGTGTTTGTTATATGAAAGACAGGAAGACATGGCAGACCCTGGGAAACCACCTCCGCCGCCCCTCATCTGCTGGGAGACTGGAGCAGTTTCCTGGGCGGTCGGATTCCCTCTGAGGTAGAGGCAATGGCTAGACATTTGCGGGATCTGCATCACGACATGTTCAGGAAAATCATGAAGACTAGGTGCGGACATCGCAAATACTAGAGGTGTCAAGATTATTTGTTGCACGCCTCCCGGTAACACCGCACACCCAAGTCAACCCCTTTTGACACTACTCATTTCTCCACCGTATTGTATGCATACCACATCCCCACATTCTCCCATCGCTTCCACATTCAGGGTTTCCGCAATTTTCAAACAAGCATTGAAAAAGCAATGGGTCTCGCCTTTGATTAAGTTAAAGCCATTTGCTTTGCTAATGGTATTGTATAGCAAAGTAAATGGCTTTTAATTAATAAAAGGCGAGACGTATTGCATTTTTAATGCTGGTTTTGTTTGCACTACAAAAGTTTGTCCGTTGCTTCCTAGCAAGCAGTACCTCCAATTGTGTTGTATTGGTTGCCTTGTGAGTTTCACAGATGTTAGTGCTTTAGGACAACAATATTCACACCCTTTGTCCGTTAAATAGTCCACTCGAAGTTGCCTTTGATTCTTATGTGTGACCCATCTAGTTAGTAACTAGAAAAAAAGGCCATAGTCAGCAGCATTCATAATGTACCTGCCCATTCTTGCTTGGACCTACGTTTGTAGAAGTAAGTCCTTAGCCTTATTTACCATGTAGCACATTTAGAAGTGCATCTCTAGATCTGCCTATTTAGGAAGGGCAGACAGGGAGGCATATCGTTCTTCATCTAGTTCCTAAGATCGGGAACCACCTAGTGCTCATCTTGAAAGGTGCTCCTAACACCCATTGAACAATGCATTATAACCAGGGCCACACAAATTATGTGATTCTGCAGCAGCAGCTTTTTTCTTATAGTTAAGGATTTGGTGCATTTGCCACATAATCCATCATCTGCTGCATAATCTGTAGATTTTAACAAAAAAAAAAAACTTTCTAGCTCAAACAGACCCAAAACTATTAAAAACATGGCAATATGTGTTTGCGCTCTTTGGAAGACCCTCGCAAAGGTTAACTGGTCATCTTTCAGTTGCTTATTTATGTTAGTTGGTTGTTCAACTGCTACTAATAGAGTGACATTTTTGCCCAGACTGTATTACCTACCATGTGTAAAATTAAGAAGTAATACTATCAAAATAAGCTGCATTAAGCTGCATAATTTGCCTTTTTTTTTTATTATTCTTTTTATTAAACAATCTCGACATAAAGGTACAATTTCCCAATGATGAGTAGAGGGGTTTATAGCGAAGTCAAATATGAATACATATAAAACAACATGAGTAATCGGAAGTCACGGGGAGAAGAGATCTTCACCATCAACATCTCGGGGAGGGGTACAAATATCGCCACGGTATGTATTCCAGGGGGCTCAGATCTTAGACCATTTTCTGGGGCAACCTCGGGCCACATAACATACAGCAGTCATGGTCTTTCTCCCAATCTGCAACCGTGGGTACACGCGAGGCTCCGCAGAGTTGCGCAATATTTCTCTTGGCAATCATGCAGCCTAGTGTGACCCATTGCATGGAATAAGTGTTAAGGTTGGTAGGTTCCCAGATGTTAAGAAGGCACGTGGGGGCCTCTGACTTGATTTCTACCTCCAGTGTGTCGCTCATGATTACATGTATGTTACTCCAATACTCCTGGATCGGCTCACAGTGCCATGGTATGTGAATGAATGTGCATAATTGTGTGCATCCCCGCCTGCAAGAGACGTCCGTCAGCCCACCCATACGCATCAGCTGGGGACCACTTATGTAGATTCTGTGAAGGATTTTGAGCCGCACCAATCTGAGTCGCGCCGGTATAGCCACAGTTTTAGGGGAGGAGATCGCTGTCTGCCAATTTTCGTCGCCCAGTTCTATTCCGTCCTCAGTCCATTTGTCCCGTAGTGTCCGCAGGGGTTCTTCCATATTGTTGATTAGCTTTTGATATGTTAGGGAACTGGCCTTTTCAGGTAGGTGACCGTCAAGTAGTCTGTCCTCAAATGGGGAGGCACCCGGCGGATTTGTGATACTGGACAATGCTGTTTGCAGAGCGTGCCGGATTTGTAAGTACCTAAAAAACTCAGAATCCACCAGTGCATATTGGGTCTGGAGGGTTTTGAAGGGTTTCACTCCCTTGGTGCACCAAATGTCCCTAACATGGGAAATACCGATTAGGTCCCATTTATCAAACCCTTTGGAATTTCCTAAATATCCAAGTTCCTGTGAGTCCCATAGGGGTGTGGCGAGAGTCAAGCTCTTGTGCCAGCCTAGAGACTTAGTCGCAGAGTGCCAGATTTTGACTGTGTGGTTGGGGGGGCCAGTTAGTGGGTATCTGCCTGCTTTAGAATATATCGCACTGGAATAAGCCCCATTAGGAAGAATCCAGCCATCCATAACGAACCCCGGGTTGTCAGGGTGACCGTAAGTGCGTTGATTTATGGCTGTGAGGTGCGCTGCCCAGTAGTATTTTTTGATGTCGGGCAAACTGATACCACCGTCGTACCAGCTGAGTGTGAGCTTCTTTAAGGCAATACGCGGCCTCTTCCCCCAAAGAAGGTCTCGCTGAAGCCCTTCAATTTCCCGAAATTACGAGTTTGTAACAGGATCAGCCGAGTTCTGCAGGGCGTAAAGGAAACAGGGTAAAGTCATAATTTTGAATATTGCCGCTTTGCCCAATAGTGAAAGTGGGAGTGATTTCCAGTTTGCTATATCACATCTGAGTCTCTTCGGGGGGAGCCAGGTTACAGGCATATCTGACAGCGGGGTCAAGAGAGAGGAAGATGCCCAGTATTTGAAGCCATCTGAGATTATTGGTATAGGGCAGTTTCGGGGTAAAGGAGGGGGTTCTCCCCAGAGGACATATATAAGCGATTTTTGCCAGTTGAAGCGAAATCCAGAGCATCTATCAAAGATGTCAAGGATATCAAAGACTGCAATCCGGGATCTTTTGGGGGATGTGAGATACAGAAGAATATCGTCTGCATAGAGTGAGATTCGATCCTCCCACCCCGCCGACCATCGCATACCATGGATCATTACATCATTACGGATCCATGCTGCAAGAGGTTCGAGAGCCAAAGCGAGCAATAAAGGAGAGTGGGGGCACCCCTGCCAGGTTCCCCGGCTAAGTGCGAAGGGTTCTGAATCCATAAATGTGTGGTCGGTGTCCGAGAGTTTTGGAAGGGAGATATCTTTGATGAGGTCGGAGAATTCCTCCTCTGGGTCGGTGCCACCGAGTTGTATACTGTGTGGAAGTGGGCTGCAAAGTGATCGGCTATGTCTTGTGGGTCCGTAACAGGGGACAAGTCAGCGACTCTAAGCTCCGGCACGAGTCTACTCGCCTGTTCCTTTTTATCCAATCAGGCAATCAATTTGCCAGCTTTATCGCCCCAGTCATATATACGGCCCAGCCTGTCCTGTCCCATTAATTTGGCACGGTCTGTGACCAGCGCCCGGTATTCGTCCTGGTGCAAGTGGAGTGTATGGAGGGCTTCAGGTGGGGTGTCTGAGTTAACGTCTTGTTCAAGGCATTAGAGTTCATGTTCCTTGTCAGAAATGTCCTTCACTCTGTCTTTCTTGGATCCCGCAATCAAGGAAAGGGCCTGCCCTCGGATCCCTGTTCTGAAGGCATCCCATAATGTTTGAGGGGACTCAACGGTGTGCTCATTCTCTAGGAAATAGTCAATTGATTTATGTAGGTCTTTTAGTATTTTTGGGTTCTTTAGGTACCAAGGATTGATAGGGGCCATATGTCCCACTTGTGTGTGGTCTTAAACTATATGGACCCATAGAGGGGAATGGTCAGAGATACCTCTAGCCAGGTGTCAGATTTCGTGTATGTCTGCTATTTATGGAGCTGGGACCACTATATAATCAAGGCGCCCCAGAGTGGAAAGTGTGTTGGATTTTGTCTGGGTTGTATGCTCTCCATCCATCTACCAGCCCCATTGCCTCCAAAAAACTGGAGAAAGTGTGTGAAGCTAGGGTGAATTGCTCGAGGGGGGTGTCTGTCCAGTGAACCCGATACTATTGAATTAAAGTCACCGCCGAGTATGAGGTGCCCGTCTGGCAATGTGAGCAGTACAGCACTAAGGTCAGTGAACGTCACAGCCTGCATCCCTGGAGGTGCATATATTGACATGAAAGTGATTGTTCGGCCCTCCCAAGTGCTCGTAACCCCAATGTACCTGCCTCGATCGTCTGCACATGTGGAGATAATTGCTAGAGGAAAGGACTTCCTTTGCATTATGCCTACCCCTCTAGAGCTAGAAGTAAAGCCTGCATGTGCTACCATGGAGTAACCCCATCTGTGCATAGCTTTACACGTTTTACCTATGAGGTGGGTTTCTTGGAGCGGTACCACATACTTCTCTTAATCTTATCTCCCAGTCCGTTAACATTCCAACTTAAAACTTTAACTTCTTTGTTGCACTGTATCCCCATTGATAAGTAAATAGATCACTATTTTAGGCATCACAGTTATGCATTGTACCGTCGAGATAACGTCGAAAACAACAATACAAGAAAAACAATTGCATCCAACAACCCCCCACCCTGCTCCCCTGCACTCCGGGCCCAAAACTGTCCATGATCCTTAAAATGCAGAGTGCCTGTCGCCCAACTATATTACTAAAAAAGAGAACGTGGGGGAAGGCTTAGTGCCCCAGTAGCCCCCTTCCTACCGTTACATTGTAAAGGTGCAGTACACGATGGATGTCAAGTCCACAAAGGATAAGAGATTTCAATACTCCGGTGAGAAGTTCAGCATTTGCATGCTTCAACAGCCAGCAGCCGTAGCTCAAGTGATGAAGGAAACAGGCAGTTCAGAGGCACCAAAGCTCTTCTCCAGAGGTTTCATCATCTCTGTTACTGATCGTCTGTGTGTCTTTCCGGTGATGCTCTCATGCTGTCTAGCCAGTCAGATGCCACCTCTGGGAGGTTGAAGAAGCGGGTGTTTCCATCGATTTAGATTCTAAGACGCGCAGGGTAAAGCATGGCATACTTCAGTCCTTTTTTGCGCAGGCTGCATTTGACATCTAGGACATACTGCTCGGGTAAAATCAGGGAAGAAAGTAATTTCAGAGTTGTCCAGGTGGATCGGAGGTGCAACTCTTGCAGCTTGCAGTATGGTATCCCTGTCTCTATAGTTGAGTGACTGGGCCAGAATCGGACGGGGGGTGGGCTCCCGGCTTCGGGCGACCCCCTGGTACTCTGTGTGCTCTCTCGATAACAAACAATTTGGATAGGCCCTTCGGTTTCAGCTTTGTTGAGATCAGGTTTTCAATGAACAGGTCTGGCGGGACCCTCTGATTTCTCCGGCACCCCAAGAACACGGATGTTGTTGCATCGCAGGCGCCCTTCATAGTCGTCCAGCTTGTCCTCCGTGTACTTACGGAATGCTTGAAGTTCTCAGGCCTCCGTTTGCAATTACGAAGTGTCTTCCACCAGGCTGGCAGTGGTGAGCTCCAGCTGCTTGACCTTTTCTCGATATTTTGTGAGGTCTGCTCTGATCAGTGTCCCTTCCGAGGAAAGGGCGTCGATAGAAGTACAGACCCCATGAAGGCTGCCATCAAGTCCTTCATGGTATGTTCCGCGAGATCCTGTCCTGCGCTGCTCTGCGTCTTGTCGCCAACTCCCTTCCGCTCGGGCAAGTCTGCCTTCGGGCATGTGTAGCGATCAAGCCGACTTTGCTGCAATGTTTTGGGCCACTTTGCGTTCGACATGGTGAGGATCCTTCCTGAGTATAAGGCCAGTTAGTTGCTTGTTGAGGTTATCACCGGGTATAGTCCGCCTCGCCACTGTATCTGTTAGGGACAATGAGGTAGCGTCGGGCAATGGAAGGCGCCTAGAAAGTTGTGATTGACATTTGCAATTTTTGTAGCGATTGCTGTGGGAGTTGTCCCATCCACGACCACTCCACCTTCTCAGGGTATAGCTAATGCGATTGGCAGGGGATGTAGGCAGTAGTGATTGGCGTCTCTAGATGAATGAGGTCCAACTGCAGTGGCCCAGGTGCATGGGCTAAGGATGTGTTGAAGAATGGGAGTAGGGGGATCCGGGGGCATCCACTCTGGGGCCTCAAGCAGATAGGAACAGTGGCATTAAGATTCAGAGAAGCTCCTGCCCCAGTACCATCCCCCCACGTCTCTTTAAAGCTCTCCAAGTGATTGAAGGCTTCTATGTGCAGTCAGTCTCAGGGTCCGCCCCAAAGAGCGGGGTGCAGGTCAACGAGTTTAATGATGCCCAGGAGGACGCCCACAGCTGCCCTAGGCTTTCTATGTGCAGTCAGTCTCAGGGTCCGCCCCAAAGAGCGGGGTGCCGGCCAACGAGTTTAATGATGCCCAGAAGGACGCCCACAGCTGCCCTGGGCAGACGCTATATTTCCGGGGCCGTCCCACGATGTCTACCCGCAGGGGGCCCACCGGCCCTTGCTGGATCCTTATTGTGGCAGATGCAACGACATCAGGCCTCCGAGTTTTGCACAGGAAGCCCCCAGGTGCTGCACCACGCAAACGCTGGCTCTGAGGCAAGTTGAGGGCCCCAGTGCGCACCTACGGGCAATGCAGGTATGTCGCGTGTTCTGGGCTTCAGCCCGCACCGGGAAAGGGCCTCGGCAATGCGTCCCGTAGTACTAAACACTAGGGAGTCTGCTGCGGTGATGCAGCCACGCTCGGCACGACGCCGCCTGTGGCGGTCCAGAGTTCGCTCTCGCAGCATGGAAGTCCTGCTCCGCTACACGGAGCTCAGCTCAAAGCCTGGTATCTTCGGGTGAGCTCTTGGGGCCACAGCGCGAGAGGATCTGGGAGTGCTCTGAGGCGTTTTCTGAAGCCTTGCGCGTACAGACAGTTGTCCCCCGGGAGTGGGGGAGGGGGGCACGCCGGCACCCTCGATGTCCAACACGGCCGGCTCTGCCACTAGAGGCCCCGGCTTCCCCTCGCACAGGCCCCAAAGCGCCGATGCGAATATCTTCGACCCGGGACCATCAACTCCGCTCAGGGCTGCACCATCAGGCACCACTACACCTCCGGTTGACTATTTTGCACCTTCAAGTCGGATATGTGAGGCGGATTGGTGAGATAGGATAGGAGGGTTCGGGAGAAGCCCTAGCAAGCGGCCATACTGGTTGCCGCATAGCCACGACCCCCTAATTTGCCTTTTCTTGATGCATAGCTTACTTAACCCTGCTACATAATTCCTTTGGTCCCGATTGTAACACCTATAAATTATTTGAAGTCAGTGTTAATTTCTGTCAAGCTCTAGCACTGTGAAAACTGTAAGACAAGTTAACTTACCTTCGGTAACGCCTTATCTGGAAGAGACATGATCTAGCCACAGATTCCTTACCGTACTCACCCATCCTCCGCGCACTGTCAGTCTCAGGGCTGTTCCCCTTTGGGACCCTAGCTGTTTTTTTTTTGTAACACATCATCATGGTCAGTCACTTCATGGCTCCGCCCTTCTGGCGTGGAAAGTTGTGAAAAGTACAGCGCTCCGGAGTGGCTGCTATATTGACGAAGTGGATGTCACGACGACAACGAAAAGGACGCCTACGATTTCATGCGGAGCCGACAAATGTCATCTACCACCACGCAGGGGTACTGCTAAGAAAAATCTTCTTGATCCAGCCTGACGCCTGGAAGTTCTAAGGTAAGGAATCTGCGGCTAGATCATGTCTCTACCAGATAAGGCGTTACATAAGGTAAGTAACTTGCCCGACTGGCTGTTGAAGGTGACTTCACCATGGCTGGTGTTGTATCACCTCCAGGGCATATCTGAGCTCTTCAATCTAGGGTTTTTAGGTTGCTACCCAGGGCTCACCTCCAGCACACTCAACATTGGAGCAGTTCTGGACATAGTCGCTATGCTGGCAAGCCCTCACGCACGACATGCCTGAGACATTGAAGCTATAATATATTTTTTGAACAGGGTTTCTTTTCTAGCTCTGACAGTCCTACAATTGTAGGGCCTGCTGGCCTTCTGCACTATGCTTGTCCAATATGTGTGGTGGCAAAGCTGTTTGCCTTTGTAAAAACTGAACTGTACACACCGGGTTACGTGCACTTATACTTATGAGTAACTTAGACGTTGTTTTAAGATAAATCAATTTCTACCAAGTAGCGTTGAGTGTTAAGTATTTTTATTTATATTTTATAGATCTCTTTTTTTTATATATATACTTTTTTTTAACTCTTATTTCCTTTATATTTTTTATATGCACATTCTAGTTATTTCTGTACACAGATTTTTACATATAATACATGACAATAATTACACACTGTCTAATTCTTAAAATATCTACACAATTAGAAACTTCAAATCTTTAACACAGAATATATTCCTTTCCGACGCGTTTCGGCCATTCGCCTTCCTCAGGAATTCTGTGGTTTCCTTTGTTACATCAACAGTGGCTATAATGATGAGAAATGATATTTTAGTATTATATTTTTTACAGCATATGAATTGTTCTCAACGTCTCAGAAGTTACTTCTACTCTTTCATCTCTCTTCAGGATTATATCTGTTAATCTTGTGGTGATTAGCCCAAAGCTATGCGTCGACCCTGTCCTGCTGGGTGCTGCCATATCTACCCTTCTGTACAATTATTTATAAAAACTATACATTTATATACATATTTTACACTTTTTATCAAACAGTTATATACAATAAGTACACCAATTACTCAATTCATCAATACGTTATTTACATTCAGACATTTGTAACTTGTCTATTGCCTGCAGATGGGAGCTTGAATAGATTGTCTGTATAGGGACAGGTGGGAGCTTAATGGGGGCAAGAAGTTAGGAGAGGAGCCCTTAAAAATTGTGCAAATCATGCTAAGTGTTATAAACTATGTATTATCTGTGTCCTATTAATTAGAGCACATGTTGTCTTTATATACTACCAGTCCTTTGTAACGACGTACCAATCCTTGTGGGACGAGGGCACTCGGGCTTGAGTACTTGGAGTTTCTTTATTTAATGTTTGCGTCCCCACTGAATACTTCCTAAATGGGAAATATATACATTAACTCGATTATGTAGAGGGACGATATTTCTCACTATATCCTACTCTAGATTTGGAGGAGGGATTCTACCTGTTTAGTTGCTTTTGCCGTCTGAGGTTTCTGATGCCGGAGATGCAAGCTTCTGACGTGCTGATCGCTCGTGATAAATACGGAAGCGGTATAAACACCCGTACGAAAGTTATATATATGTTTCTATTTAGAAATATATTTAATTATGTAGAAAGATGCTGTTAGATATTATCCCCTAGTTCAAGTATGGTGGAGGGATTCTACCTGTTTTGTAGCTTGGCGGCCTGAGAACTCTATTATCGGAACTGCGAGCTGCTGATGTTCCGGTCGTTAGAGATTGATGCAGTAGCGATGTAGAGAACTTCTGCAAATATTATACAAATGTTTCTAATTAGATACGTACTCTATTTTTAGTGGCTCTCCCTACTCAAAACTTAGAAGATAAATGGTACCACCTGAATCGAAGAAACTTGACTTCATGTGTTGTTTAGACCACGAGGGTATAATATCGCGGAGGGACTCTGGAGTTTAGGTGCGATCATCTGATGACATTCGCCTTCTGTAAGTTGGCCGTATATGTAAATAGACATGAAAAAGGTCTATTTTAGTTAACCGATAATTATATTAGTTGAACGCATTCTTATTTTTAATTTTTAAAGTTCCTACACATACCTGATTCGTTCTATGTGGGCTCGATGGTGATGCCGCTCGTCCTGTTGTGTTCATCCTAACTTTTTTTAGGGATTCTGACTCCATTTAAACTACGGTTTTTGGCGCCAAGCTACACCCATCTCTGGGGGACTCGCGAAGTCTCGCGTGAGTATGGTGTGTGTCTGTAAAATGCTATTGTAGTGGATTGACACTTACGCCATCTTGAAGTGGTCCGATTTATACGTGATTGCAACTTCAGATAGTGAATGTTTAGTTCTACTTCTATATCGCATCTCTAAATTCTTTAACAAGTTATGCATTGCTTTTTATAGTACAGCGTATACTTGTGTTTGTAATTACGCGATAGTTGCTCCTCTATATTATAATTTCTCGAGTCTAGTGAAATCCGGGGGAGTCTAATTTCATACAGTTTGTTAAAACACTAAACTCGTGTTTCTACTGCATCTGGTGTCTAAATTAATTAGTATTCGGATTTTATAAATTGTGGGTTAGACGCATCATTCTGCTCTATGTGATAACAATCATAGAGACTAAATCAATGCTACTCAACAAGTGAACTGGGTGCTGCCATCTGCAGGCAGTAGTCGACCATTACCATTAGTACATATAAATTTTAGTACACATTTTTTTAAAGGCATCACTCCCCTGTAAATCTTTCCCATTTTATTCCAACATTTTCCTTAGATTAATTCCTATTATAGGATTGCTTGTTCCCACGGAATTTCAGCGTTAAGCCCGTTAATCGAAGTCCCCAAAAGGAAGATCCAATAAACTTCTCTCATTTTGCGTATTTTATCTTGTTCTAATCCTGCTCTTGGGTGTATTCTTTCAAGGATAAACCACGATATGTGGTCTGGTGTATGATTATGCTCCATATAGTGACTCACCATCGGTGCTGCTAATTTCTGGGTTCTTATTGCAGACCTGTGCTCTGTCAGTCTGACATTAAGGGCTCTGCCTGTCTGCCCTACGTATCCTTTTTGACAAGGACATAATCAGATAAATTACATTTGTGGTTCTGCAATTATTTAGATCTGATGGTTGTATTAACTGTTTGTTGAAGGTGAAGCTTTCCCCTTCTATTGCAGTTTCACAGGATTTACAATTGGAGCAGCTGTAGTTACCTACTACTGGTTTCATATTCGTTATTGATCGTTGTATGGTGGTCGTCCTAGTTGTCATTCTTGATCTCACTATATGATCCTTGAGTGTTTTATTTTTTTTATATGCAAAAATGGGCTTGGGCAACTTTTCTGATTTGGGAACATTAGCATTTAGTACGTGCCAGTTGGCACAGACAGTCTGTCTTATTCTTTCATTGATATTTGAATGTTTTGTTACAAATACCAACTGGGGGATGTCTTTACATGTTTTCGGTTGTAGCAGACTTTGTCGGTCATAAAAACGGGCCCGTTTAAATGAGTCTCTTATTATTTTCTTAGGGTATCCTCTGGTCAGGAATTTTTCTTTCATAGTTAGGGCTTTTGTGTCATAATCTTGTATATTAGTGCAATTACGCCTTAGCCTTAAGAATTCTCCAAATGGTACACTATTTTTTTGGGTTGCTGGATGGTAACTATCATAGTGGAGGAGTGTATTTTTCGCAGTGGGTTTGACAAATAAGTCAACAATTAATTAGCCCTTTTGATGTTTTATTACTACATCTAAGTAGTTTGCTTGTTCCCTGTCTGCGTGATCTGTGAGCCTAATGTTGCTGTCACATGAGTCTATCCATTGAAGGAAATATTCTAACCTATCTTCATTATCGATCCAAATGAAGAACACGTCATCTATGTATCTTGCCCAGTTAGTAACAGACTCAAAAAAAGGTGCAACTTCATTAAAAACAAACTGAGATTCAAAGTGGGCCATGTAAATGTTAGCAATGGTAGGGGCACAAGAAGCCCCCATACTGACTCCTTGTTGCTGTTTATACAACCTGCTATTGAATTCAAAAACGTTTTCATTTAGGACAATGTTCAAGCACTCTAAGACGAATACGGTAGGGCACTGGATCTTGTATTTTTGTATAAACCAATGTGTGGCATGTAATGCCCCTGAAATAGGAATGTTACTATACAATGCTACAATATCCATTGTAACTAAAATGTGGGCTGTATTACAGTAGGGTACATTCTCTACAAGGTTTATAATTTGCCTAGTGTCCTGCACATGCCCAGGGATGTTCGCAACATGTGGGCATAGGATTGTGTCTATTTATTTGGCTAGTGGTTCTGTCACTGAGCCAATAGTTGTTACAATTGGTCTAAGGGGTGGGTCTTGCGTATCTTTGTGCACCTTTGGGATGCATAGATGCTTGCTAGTCTTGGATTCTCCACATTGAGATATTCACTCTCCTTATTGCATATCTCACCGTTTCTGAGTGCCTGATTTGTTAGTTTTTTGATTTTATTTTTAGTGTGCTGTTTGCTTCACTGCTGCCTTCATTTCACTCAGTTTAACGCTGGAGGATTCTTTCGGACAGCATTCTGATTTCTCTGGAGGCATCAATGAACATGCAGCAGTAGCAGGCACAGGGTCATCTGATCTGCGAAAAACCCTCTGCCGGCAGTCACCACAGTTGTGATCCATGCTTCTTCCCTCGGTTGGGGATGTCATCTTGATTGCTTAGAGATTCGCAAAGTCTGTTTTCCTAAAGAATAGACATGCCACTTCATTCTGCTTGAGCTGTGGCAAGTTTGGTTGCCATTCAGTATATTTCTGCTTTCATTTTATGGCTGGGCGAATCTGCTAGAAGACTGTTAGTTGTAGTTCCTTACCTTATAATTTCCCCCCAGGCGTCAGGCTGGATCAGGAGATTATTTCTTCAGCAGTACCCCTGCATGTCGTTCGGTGATTTAGGTCGGCTAAGCGTCCATCATGGGCGCCGGTATGACATCGCTGGACCCACATAGATGACGCCCATATGCGCTGTCGTCAGTTCTTTCTTTTTCTGTGCCAGCCTAGCCCAGATCCAGAGAGAGCTACCTCTATCTTTTTTTTGACTTTCTGTCAATTTCTTGTTCGAGTCGTAGACTCCTGGTGCCACGAAGATGTCCCAGCAAAGGACCGGCTTCAAGCCCCGTGGTTTTTGCCACTGGATAATGTCCATGGGGGATCCGCACCTCTTGTGCCTCTGATGTCTGGAGCGCAACCACGACCCAAAGTCGTGCTCCGAGTGCTGGGCCATGAACCCGAAGACTTTGCGGGAGTGGTCCCGAAGCTGCTGGAAGCCTGGCATTTGGTTCCGCTTTGCTCCCATTCTCGTCCGAGGACAATGTCTCAAGAAAGGTTGCAGAGCCCACACTCCTTGCACTCGAAGTCGTCAGGGAGATCTTCGAGTAAGTCAGGGAAGCACAGGCGTTCTTCGACTTCTCCCCGTTGGTCGACCAACGCAACGTGGGATCCAGATTGTTGTAGCTTGAAGGCTTCGTTCCAGGAACCTACTTCTGAGACTGCTCCGTGCCTCCCTCCTTTTTCAGGAGCCGGAGCATCTCCTGCCCAGATCCAGAAGTTTTATGAGGACTTGTGCCTCATGTTTGGGCAGCCCGGCTCTGCCGGGGCACCTTTGGGCCCCGCAGGTTTGGTCTGGGGCCCTGCGACTTCGATGCCGGTAGCTCCGGCCACAGCGGGTCACCGTGAATCCAGGACTGCATCCGAATCAACACCGTTCAATCTCACTCAACTTTCCCACATGAAGACGCTTCGGGCGTCGACCGTGCCCCCAGTCCACGCCAACCTCATCCCCGAAGTGGTTCGGACCCAGACCGATTCCGACGCAGGAAGGGACTTTCATTCCTGTGTTCATTCCTGGTGCTCCTTTTGGACCAGAAGGTGAGGATGGAGTTTGGGAGGAGCCGCTGGACCCTTTAATTAACCAGCTTGAGGAACCGGACTGGCGAATGGACCTGGGTGATGCCAGTGGTCTGGACACGTCCCCTGACACTGGCTTGCTTTCTCTCCCCTTACCGTGGCTACGGAGGAGGGAGCTTCCTATGCTGTGGTGGTGAGGAGGGCAGCTGAGGTCCTCGGCCTCAAACTCTCTAAGATGGCAGTCAGGACTAACCTCCTGACAGAGGTACTTTAGCCTCTGGCTTCCTTTTCTGAACCACTTTTGCCGTTCAGTGAAGCCCTCACTTATGTCCTTCTGGACACTTCTTCTGCTGCCACCGCCTTGCTCCGGGCGACCAAGTGTTCCTGACCTAGCACCCCTCCCCTGAGAGCTTGGTAGTCCAAGCCTCATCATCAAAAGACACATTCCTTCTGCTCCCCCAGATAGGGAACCCAAGAAGTTAGAACATCTTGGGAAGAAGAGGTTTTCTTCCTCCAACCTGGTGTTGCGGTCAGTGAATACTGCATGCCTCTTGGGCCGATACTCCCATACTATCTGGTATACAGTTTTGCAGGTGCTGCCTCCTTGCCCGGAGGAAGCTCGGGGCATTCTC
Organism: Lissotriton helveticus; assembly: GCF_964261635.1. Taxonomy (NCBI): domain Eukaryota; kingdom Metazoa; phylum Chordata; class Amphibia; order Caudata; family Salamandridae; genus Lissotriton; species Lissotriton helveticus. The sequence goes on along the minus strand of NC_136063.1, from coordinate 421,307,169 downwards.
TCTCAAGCAGGTGCATACTGGATAGACGCATCCAAATTTACCATACGATGTGGCCTTGACTCCATGGACTCACTGGGCAGAATGATTGCCACGTAGGTAGCTGTTAGATGCTACGCCTGGTTGAGGACTACTGGCTATTCAGGGGATTTCCAATCTTCCTTGATGGACATGCCCTTTGATGGCACTCGCCTTTTTGGTGACAAGGCAGACTCAGCACTTGAGTGCTTCAAGGATTATCGAGCTACGGACAGATCCTTGGGCCTCGCTGCTACCTCAAGTCCACCTTAGTCTGCCTTTCATGGTTACAAAATGGGAACCCAACCACGTTCTGTCCAGCCATTCCATTGAGTCACTCAAGCTGTCCAGTCTCTGCGCGGATGTGGGAACCAGCATCCTCGTGGGTCAAGGGAGCCAGCGGACTGGCCAGTCCACCTTTTCCCCACTTTCCACTGCCTCCAAACCTTCCTTGTCTGACGTTCCAGGCTCATCACCAGCCAGTCTTAGGCAGGATCCGCCATCACCTCCTCCACTGGCAATTCACCACGTCGGACAGGTGGGTACTGCAAATAGCTCAAAGGGGCTACTCCCTCCCCTTCAAGACTACCCCTTCCTCCATGCCATCTTCTTACGATCGCATGTCGGAGGTTCATTTGGCACTTCTCCACCAGAAAGTATCTCCTCTCTTGGCCAAGGGAGCTATAGAGAGGGTCCCTGTGCCAGCAGTAGGTCATGGTTGTTATTGTTATACCCGCTACTTTCTAGTACCGAAGAAGGACAAAGGCCTGCATCCTATCTTAGACCTCCGGGCCCTTAACTTCCACCTCTGGAAGGAGAAGTTCAGCACGCTCACCCTAGTCCAAGTTCTGTCTGCACTCGACCCAGGAGACCGGCTGGTGGTGTTGGACTTGTATTACGATTATTTTTATATCTCCATCCTGCTTTAAGTTCACGGTAGGCCACAGGCACTTTCAGTTCACCATGTCGCCCTTTGGCCTTACCAGTCCCCCTCAGGGGTTCACAAAGGCGGTGGTTGCAGCTCATCTGTGCAGATCAGGGGTTCCAGTCTTCCCCTTTCTCGACGACTGGCTGTTAAAGCTGGACTCACGCCAGGCTGTTGTCTTCCAGCTCCAGACTACGGCAGGACTCCTGCATTCACTGGGGTTCACTGTCAACATGACCAAGTCATACCTGACTCCCTCTCAGACACTTACTTTCATCGGGGTGGTTCTGGACACAGTGCAGTTTCTGGCCTATCCTACCGAGCAGCAAGCCCGGTATATTTGGGCTATGATACCGATGTTTCAGCCTCTGTCCCAGATTTCGGTGATACTCTGAAGCTCTGCCAAGCCCGCTAGCCCCGCTATACAGATAGGTAAATGGCCTTCGTTTGCACAGCAGAACTAATATGTTTAAGCTGGCAAAACCAATCCCCTGCCCTCCGATGCCAAAAGACACCCAATAGGAGTTTTTTTTATTATAAGCCCGCCCATTTTTGGCAGGAGCTTGCACCGATAGCAGACTTTTTGCTTATCTGGTCCTAAGAATCTAGGATTGGGTACACCTTTTAGGGGGTGTAGACCGTCCATTTTCTTACCCTATGGTCCTGATGAAAACCTGGTATCTTCCACACATAGGTTGAAACATGTAGACCAGACCACCCACAGAGATACTCTTGGTCATAATTACCCTCAAAGTATCTCCACACTCCTTTTTAACATTGTCCAGTTACTTATAAATAAATTTTATTTTTCTTAAGTTAAACCAGGACAATTTTTAACTCACTTTTTCTGCACTCAAACACTCACAACCAGCTCCACTGTAATCCAGGTGTCGTAGCACACCCTGATGGCATTCGGTCATCAGGGTGGACCCCGATGATGAAGCATGTCACCACTAGGTTGGTGAGTGAGGGTTTTTTTACAAAAGGAAAGACTTTTTCCTTTTCCCTATAAACACATCCCATTAAGAATCCATGATTCTCTCTGCTGATACTCCTCCTTTTGTTAACTATTATATCCTACCCAGGGGAACAGGAGTATTCTCCATTCACAGTCTGTGAATTCATTCCCTTACTCTCTCTTTTGTTGTTACATAGGTCAAAAACACACCAGCCAAATGTGGGGGTAATCGTGCTAGAAGGATCCTACCTTCCTACAATTGTGTGGAATATCAGCTGTTCCTCAGCTTTTCAGGTACCAAAATATGAAAGAGGGTCCTGAAAAAAATAGTTTCTTACTGGATTTTCCATGACATTAAGTTGTGTTATTTCCTTGTTATGAAGGCTTCCCCCACAGACATCAGAGCTCATTCCACCAGGGCAAATATCACTTCTTTGACATTGACCTAGAACTTTCTCATTCTAGACATCTATCAAACTGTGACTTGCTTCGGTCCATACCTTTTCTTGGAACAACTCCCTTGACTCTCAGTGGCGGTCTGTATCCAGACAGATTGGTGGGGGGGGTGAGAAAAACAAGAAGAAACGAAAACCACTTACTTCCGCGTGCTGCATCGCCAACTATGTGCGCTTCTGCTGCACTGCACTGACTCCCAGACTCCCATGCAGCCAGTCCTGATGCTGCTCTCATGCATAAGAACAGCATCGGGAGTGCCCTTGATTTGCGCTCCCAGGGAAACTGGGAGTCAATGCCTGTATGTCTCGAACCCAGCAATGCACCTCGGTTTGGACACATGCATATCGGTTTGGCCAGCCAGAGACGGACAGCCAAACCAACATGTGCACTGACAGCAGTGCGGAAACACTCCCCCTCCAGCCTTTCATCGTCTGGCCCCGCCCCCAAAACTCATTGAAAAAATAAAACGATAATAATCCTTTGTTATTATGGTTTTATTTTGTGAGTTTTGCGGCTGCTGGCAGGGGGAACAATGCTTCTCTACCATAGCAGAGGAGACACCGCTGTTGACTCTAAAGTTTGCAGAGATAACCATTTTGCCCGGACCATGCCGCAAGGCTTTTTGTTGGGGTCCTCTACTTGCACCTGCTTGTGTGTGGTACTGCTTTGGTATTGATTCAGAAGAAGAAGAATCTGTGGTTAGAACTAACCACCAAAAGAAAAAAAAATTGTTTACCTTCGTTGGTGATCTTTCTTATTGCTACTGTCTACCCGCAGATTCTGTACTGCCCGCATGATTATCCGGTCTGAAGCATGGTCATGTGGATTATAATAAAGTCCTACTTTAGTTCTGTTGTACATTCCCTTCATTCCCCAAATCATTGTCACTCTCTTGTCTGCCTATGAATTTGTAGTAAAAAGGAGTGGAACCAACATCGGCATGTGGCATTTTATATAGCACCAGGACATCACATCCTGTAGTGATTTCGGAGCTGTGACTTGAGCGACACAATTTTTATCAAAGGAGAGGGACCGATTTGTGGGCTTATAATAGGTCCAGGGTACACGCCCTTGATGCATTTAACAAAGAAAGGAGTACGAAGTTCCTAGGTGATCTGGCGGTCACCTTTAAAATGCCATAGCCTGCGAGGTCTGGCAATGTATTGGAGGAGGTCAACAACAAGCTCACCATGAAATCACAGGTCAACGCAGTCTCCTCCACCTTCTTCTACACTCTGCGCATGCCATGAAATATCTTCAAGTGGCTACCCCTACACACAAGATGCACCGTGATACAACCCTTCATCACCAGCCTACCATACTATGGCAATGCCCTCTATGTAGGAATCGCCACACACCTTCTACAGAGACCTCAAACCGTACAGAACGCCTCAGCCAGACTCCTCCCCAGCCTTCCCCAGCAAACTCACATCACACTTCACGTCCAGAAACTCCACTGGCTCCTCGTACAAAAAAGATGACAATTCAACCTGCTGACCCACGCACACAAGGCTCTACACAATCAACCTGCCTACATTAACCACCGCCTGAGCTTCCACCAACTATCAAGAAGACTACGCTACGACTCCCTTTCACTTGCCCATACTCCCAGCATTAACTGAAGCAGAAGTGGAGGATACTCCTTCTTCCACATCGCAGCAAAGACCTGGAACAGCCTTCCCACGCACCTCCGGACCATCACCTCACTTCTGGAATTCCAAATGGCCCTCATGACCTGGCTGATAGAATAAGCCTCTGGGGCCTGTAAGCACATGGATACTCTATTGGGCGATTAGTCGTGCTTCATAAATACTGATTGATTGATTGAAAGATGCAGCAGTGTGATAATACATTGTGTGCTAGCAGACTGTGGTGCTTTTTCATAAAATCATCCAAAAGAATTTGAATACTAATTATCATGCACACAGACAATAAATGTGCGAGTGTACTACAAAATGTTGTGTTTTCTAATGCAATCTTGGTTTTACATGCTTGTTCAGGGTTTGAATACCATTCATTATTGCAAGTAGGATTTAAAATACTTCTTACCCCTGCCAAAGGTGATCTTGGTCTATTTCACAATTTGGTTCATACATTTTCGATATTGTTGTGCATGGATTGAATTTTAATTCATGCCCACACAGCAGTTTAGTCTGTTTGTCGAAAAGTTTAATAAGTAATATGTTGAGTTGACACAACATGTAATCCCAACAGAGCCTTCAATCTCATTTTAGTACCTGTAGTTCAAGACAGGGGTAATACTCAATAACGTGCAAGGCCCATCCTCTGACCTCGCTGCCAAGCCTCCCAGCTTGCATGATCATTTTTATGCGGCATTTTGCGATTTCGACTTCCACCACCATATCACTTTGCCTGTATCCTCCATCCCTACTCCTGTTTGGTGTCAGGGTCTGACGACAGCCCAGTGACTATGAGGAGATGAACGCTCCGTGCATTCTGTTTAATGTATTGTTATATTATTGTTTATAAAACTGTTGTTATGCCTTGCGTTTGGTCTGTGGTGCACAAATCATGCGACACTCAACCGTGGCTGAGTACAAATCGTGTCATGGCCCAGCAGTGCTCAAGCACAAAATGCGTAACATTGGATGAGAGTCCAGAGTGCATTATCCATTATAGCGGATGTTTAGGAACAACATTTTTAGAGAACGTTGCACGTCTTGCACCTGTTTCTTGAAGTAAATGACACCTTATCCCATCGTTTAAAAGTGTAGATGAGTTATCTTTGAGACCTGTGCTGGCATTGTTTGATATTTCATTCGAGCTGTCTGTTTCCTAACAAAAGTCATGTGATTGCTGCAGCGAGGTGCAATAAGAGCTCTCGGAGGATTACTTTAAATAGAGTCGAAGTCTTTGGTATCGAAGGCTGTGTGGCCTCGGATGTGATTTCTATTTGATATATGAGCTGTGGCATAACTATTGCATGACTGAGATGTGCCTGTAAGCGATGCAGTATGCAGATGGGGCTCCTCTGAAATAAAAGCCAGAGACTAAATGTGAGTGTTCTCATTTGAGAGGCGGGGAATGGGGGCTAGAATTCTTCACAAAACATATGGAAACATTTCTGCATTTTTTCATTAACTAGGGTTTCCAGTACTAAAGCATTTCTTTTATGATTGTGAATGTTAATGTGCAAGTCATCTGCACATCGGTGAAGATCACAATAAATAAAGGTATTTTTGAGAGGCTTCTAAATATTTTGGAAGAGAAGTTATGCAGGGCAGCAGTAACATTGCAGATTTGTGAAGTGTGATTTACATTACAGCCTTTTGTTTTCTTTTCATGTTTCTAGACAGAATGGCAGTCTGGATTTTGGAGTCGACTGTTTTGCAAGTTTGAGTTGTTTTTAGCTCCCAGGTCCAAGAATATTTCAGACTGACTCACATTTGTACATTAAAATGTTGGCCGTGCCAAAGACAAAAACATCTTAACAATCACTCCAACCCCATTATGATTAGCAGCTACTACTTTATTTCACATTGTTACACCAAGTTGTGTAACAAATTGGAGTAAATATTGGGAGATATGCCAATTAGATACACATGCATCCCCGTAATCATCTTCGTGACAATAAACAATTGAACGATGCTTGAATATGTATATGATTCATCATCATGTCCACACAAGTGTTGTGTGTTAGTAGTTAGTTACTGGGGTTAGTGAGTGAGTGTCCAGTCTGACGCCATGCTTGGTTATGATGTTTTTTTAATTTTTTATTTATAGAGTTTTATATAGCTCGTACTTGACCCTTGGGTATCAGAACTCTTAACAGTTACATTTGCACATTTGTGATACATTGTCAATAGCTATATATAATTCCTGTACATGATTTTATTATCAGTTTCAATAAAAGCAGTAGCATTATTATATAAAAATTCCTGTACATGACATGATTTTCTATCAGTTTCAACAAAAACAGCAGCATTACTATATATAATTGTTAGAACTGGCTATTTCTGGTTGGCTAAGGCTGACGCCAAAGCCAGGCAGAAACCACCATTCCAGTCAGGGCAAGGGAGTCACACGCCAAGATAACCCCTGCTCACCCCCTTGGTAGCTTGGCACGAGCAGTAAGGCTAAACTCGGAGGCAATGTGTAAAGCATTTGCGCCAGCACACAACAGCAACAACATCCTAGGCACACCACAAAAGGAACTCCACACAAGGTTATATTAAAATAACTTTTGTATTGTCAAAACACATCAGATAGAAATCACACATGTACATTGTGCCAACTGGCACGGGCAATATTCATAAGGGATTATTTACAAGACAGGGCCACATAGGCCACTGTCAGAATCAACACTTTTAGAAATAGAAATACTGTCAGAAATTAGAATAAAAGGATATAAAATCACTGTAGCACAAAATAACAATTATAGATCACATCCAGTAACTACTGGGAACAGGTAAGTACACACTACGCAATACTAATAACCATAGGCCTAGATCACGCATGGACACATAACCTCTCTAGTATAACTATACTAGGCAAAACACAACCACCTAAGAATAAAATACATTTAGGGGTAGAAGCAAGAACACATTACACATGATGCATCAAAAACACATTCATTGGTGTAGGGAAAAGGTACACACATGATGCATAAAACATTCAGAGGTGTAAGGAAAGAAAACACATGATGCATAAAACATTCAGAGGTGTAAAATCCAGGAAGACACATGATGCATAAAAACATTCAGAGGTGCCAGGAAAGAAAACACAACTCAATAGCGCAAAGACACATGATGCCTAAAACATTCAGAGGTGCAAGGAAAAACCACACAATTGCGCAAAACCTTCATAAGCCACCACCTATGGCAGTCCCTAGGCCAACTGGCCTTGTGGGGGCTAGGACGCCCTGTGTCTCAATGTCAGGGGCCTAAACGGTGCAGGTGCCCACTACTTGCTGGGCACCTGGGAACATCCCAAGACCTAAACGGTGCAGCTGCCCACTAATTGCTGGACAGCTGGGAATCATCAAAACTGCGCCAGGGCCCTCACTGGCCCTAGAACCAAAGCTGCGCCAACTGGGAGCCACACAGGCTCTGGACACCACACATGTCCCAAACGTTGGAGCCACATAGGCTCTAAAAACACTGGTCAAACGTTGGAGCCACACAGGCTCTGAAAACAACTATGCCCCTTGAGCCTCGCTGGGCTCGTGAAACAAGTATGCGGGCAGGGAGCCTCGGGGCTCTACACAAAGAAATGCCCCCTCAGAGCCTTCTCAGTGCTCTACACACGTTGGGGCGACCCACTGCCAACCGGGGCCGCCCTTGAAGCCCTCGTGGCTTCACATTGACCATGAGCGTGAGCTCGCGCTACTGGGGGGGGGGGGGGCGCGGACACCGACAATGTGTCCCAGCGCCCCTCCCTTTCATCTGCCCCACTCACCGGTCCAGCGCGCCAGTCTTCTTGCTCTCCCTGGGGCTCCCTCAGCACACGGGAGCCCCAGCAGCAGGCCACGCTTCCTCCTATCTTCCCGGGGTCTCCCCCGCTCGAGGCTGCATTCCCGGTCTCCCTCTCCACACGGGAGACCGGCAACGAGGGCGGAACAACAGGCTTCCTTGGGGTCGACCAATGAGGTCGCGGCTCCACGGACGAGCCCCTCCTGACGTCACAGCTTCTGCCGGCAATGCGGCCATTAGGAGCGCGACTCTCGGGGACAGGCCTCCTGCAACGGCCAATCAGAGCGCGGCTCCTATCGGCGAAGGACCAATCAGGTCGCGGCCCCTTCGTTTCTCTCTCCGCGGCTTCTAGTCAATTTCAGGCCCCCAGGCCGCGGCGGTGAGAACACGGGGCAATGCCGGGTGGGCACCGGCTTTAAATACTTAATCAAATCGAGGTGGGCACTCGATAGGCTCCTCAATCCTGGGCCAATGCCGGGTGGGCACCGGCCAAAGCGCTCCCCAGCGCTAAAATCAAATACAGCGCCTCTGAGCGCTAGGGGCAAAAATAAAGCTCTCCTCAGCGCTAGGGGGAAATAAAGCGCTCCAAAGCGCTAGCAAACAAGCAGAGGGCTCCCATGCGCTCAGGGAGAAGCACAGCGCTTCCTGCAGGAAAATGCAGCTTCTCCATGCTGCAAAAAGGTCCCAGGGATTCCCAGGGGGCAAAGCCAAGTCCCCCCATCAGCCCAAGCAAGGCAGAGGGGGTCCCCCAAGAGTCCAGGAAAGTCCATCAGGTGTCCATGGGCTGGGCAGGGCCCAGGGATTCCCCTGAGCCCAAGCAGCAACACGCCCCTGGCAGATTCAAGTCCAAAAACAAGAACATTTTGGAAGGGGACACAGCCCCTTCTTATACACAGAAAAGTCTTTGAAGTCTTTGTGCAGGCAGTGTGAGAACCAGCTAGAACTGGTTATAGGGAAGTCCTGTCAGTATCAGGGACAGAGGTGACAGTCGCCCAGCGGGGGGGTGGAGCCAGCATTGTGGCAGGCAGGCACAGCCTCACTCACTATCAGGTGCGATCTCCACCCACTTCCTTGGCAGCAGATGCTGCCTTTCATCCACGGGCTGACTCAGACAACCTCCTGGGGGCTCTGCAGCCCCTGTCACCCTCAGACCAGACAGTCAATCCACAAGCAGGCCCAGGCACTCTGGGCCAGGCTCACCAGCCAATCACACGCCAGGCACAAATTACACAAATATACCACTTTCTCAAAGTGGCACTTCTAGACTAGACACAACCATGCCGCATACACCATTACGCAGCATTCAATCTCACGAGTTCGCACATATCAAACTCGACCCTGCACTCCCCACACATCAGGAACTACCATGGGCATACATATTCCCCATTCATTCCTATGGGAGAGCAGGTCACTCACCACACATACACAGAGAGCACACGCACTTTACACTGTACCACAGTGAAAAAGTGCGCAAAGGCCTAAAACCATCAACACTAGGTTCCAGAAACAGGCTAGGAAAAGCAAAAAAGTGTCGGGGTGAACCTGCCAAAAGGGCCAGGTCCAACAATAATATTCCTGTAAATGCCATTCTTATTCGTTTTAGTAAAAGTAAAGTTTCTTTACTCATGGTTCTGATGTGCTTTCTGTGGGATCTACAACAGGGACAGTTTGTGTTTGACGTTTGGGTATTAGTCTTAATGTTACAGAATCGTCTGGCTTTATGGAAGGAACTTGCTCATTAGGAAGCTCTTCACTTCCTTCTTGAATGTTGCTATGTTTGGAATTTTTCTAATGTTTGGAGGGAGTGAGTTCCAGAATCTGGGGGCTGCTCTGGAGAAAGCTCTGTCATATGTTTTCTTCTTCCGAAAGAAGGGTGGTTTCAGCAGCATATCTCTGGCGCTCCTGGCTGGTCTGCTTCCCCCTGAAAGCTCTATTTTCTGAGCTAGGCACCTTGGAGTCTTGTAGTGGAGCGCTTTGTGTGTAGTACATGCCAGTTTAAAATGAATTCCGGCTTCGTACGATAACCAGTTTAATGCTTTCAGGTGAGGGGTGGTATGGTCGTATTTTCTGGATCCAGTAATGAGTCTTGCTGCCGCATTTAGACATGCTTTTAGTGGGGCTGTTGAGATTTTTGGGAGACCTGCTAGAGTTGTACATCCATATTCAATCCTCGAGATAACTAAGGCCTGGACTGCTAGTTTGAGGTCTGCCGTAGAGATGAGAGGTTTCATTTTTCTAATATAGTTCAGGTGATACCGGGCACTTTTTGTCATTGATTTGATGTGTGTTTTCATGTCTAGGTTCTTATCAAGCGTGATTCCCAATGATTGTGCGGATTCAACTAGTGTCAGGGTGCAGTTTAGTGCTGTGATCAGTTTGGTCCATTCTTTCACTTCTGTGGGTTTCTTCGGTGGTGATATTAATAGGAATTCTGTTTTTTGTGCGTTTAGTTTCAGAGGATTATTAGTTAACCAGTGTAATGACATTTTTAAGGCCTCATTCATTTTCTTTATGTCTTCCAGTGACATTATCTTGATGTATATCTGAGTGTCATCAGCGTACATGTGAAAAGATATGCATGCGTCTCTGAGAATTTCTGTGACGGGTTCGACATATAAGTTGAATAGTGATGGGGATAGTGTTGATCCTTGAGGGACTCCAATTGAATTTGGCGGTTAGAAAGAGACTTTGGGAAGGTGAGGAGCGGAGGAGCTTTCTCTTGTGCTGGTTCATACCAATAAAGCTCTTACTTATCTATAGCGTGGACTCGATCTTACAGCCAGGTTTTCATTTTTGTGATTAGTGAAGTGTGATAGGTCGTAATTTAATACAATAGACTGTATGCTGCACCTATGTGTAAGAAACCTGAAACAAGTTAGTATCAATGTGCAGCTTACACAACTTTCCTTCCTTCTGAAAAAGAACCCCATTGAGTTTGGTAATTATAACAGAGGCTGTCATAACTTGTCTAATCTCTCAATGTAATCCTTTGCAGCCAGTTGTTTGGATTGCAAAATGTTGGGGATCAGCCTCAACTTTATGGGGCCTCTGTGCACAGGTGTTTGCCCCCTCAGAGGACCCATTTTTAACGTTCTGAATGCTTGATACATAATTCAGCCATTGAGCGTTATCACAGCTTGACTAAAATATTTATATTTTTCACTTAATCATCCTAGATCAATGCAGCCTATGCCAGTAGAGTGAAAGACACACAAAAGATGGACGGAATGCAGAACAAATCAAACATTCACCCCAGTTAAGACATCTGGTTTAAGTCCATCCTTCTTTTGCTCACCATGTCACCCCAGTTTAGACCCAGCCGTATCCAAATCAGTCTTGACCTTGCTCCTCATGGGAACCGTTCAGCCCGAACTGCCAAGCCAGTTCCTCCTTGGGTCAGAAACAAGCATCTTGGGACCGGTTTTTGGGGTTTCACCCACTCATCAGCCAGACTCGCTTGAATCCAGTGTTACAGTGAGCCCAGGACTCATCTTTGGGAAAACCTGGCCACTTAGGGCGAGAAAGGAGAAGACACATAAATGAACGGAATGCAGAACAAATCAGACATTTGCCCCATTCCAGAGATCTGGGTTAAATCCATCGTTTTAGTGCTCACCATGCCATCCCAATTTAGACCCAGCCATATGCAAATCAGTCTTTACCCTGCTCCTCATGGGGACAGTCCAGCCCGAACTGCCAAGCCAGGTCCTCCCTGGACCAGAAACAAGCATCCTGGGACCGGTTTTGGGGTATATCTCCTCATCAGCCAGGCTAGATTGAATATAGTGGCACAGTGAGCCGGGACCCATGTGTGGGAATACCTGGCGCACTTAGGGCAAGAAAGCAAAATTCACACATGAGGAGCAGGGTCAAGACTGATTTGCATATGGCTGGGTCTAAACTGGGGTGGCATGGTGAGCAAAAGAACAATGGATTTAACCCTGATCTCTTGACTAAGAGTGAAAGTTTGATTTGTTCCATATTCCGTCCATCATTTGTGTGTCTTTTGCTACGCTAATAAAGTGGCATTTGAGAGAGGCTTGGTAGTCAGTGGTGTTGAAGGCTGCAGAGAGCAAGAAGACAATACTGTGGCTGGTGGGATGGTGATTATCTCTGTGTAACACTGTTGCCTGAATGCAGATTTGTTACTGTTGCAGGATTTTGTTGGTCTTCATTTCGTTGTGTTGTTGGGTGGCGACAGGCTTTTCTGTGATTTTCTTCAAGAAGGGAAGATTATTTATTGGGTGGTAGTTTGCTAGGTATTCGGGATCCAGGTTGGATTTCTTTAGTGGAGGCAGACTTTGCAAAGTTTTGAATTAGTCTCACAGACCTTGGGTAAGAGAGTCATTTATGATTTACAGACAAGGATTGAGACGGTTGCCATTTATCTCTAATCATGAATACCAAAATGAAGACATCCCTATTGGATATGTATTTCAGTGATCTGAGGTGAATGGCTACATCATCTGAGCAGAGGGTTTTAAAGATGGTCCATTTAGGTGCATTCTGAGGAGTGATTGAGGTGGATATTTTAAACAGTGTGGTTCATGCTGAGGATGTGTTGCCTGAATTGCCCCATTTTTCCAGTCTTGTTTGAGAAGAAATCATTTATGGCAATGCATTTATCTGTAAAGTGGACTGAAAGGAGAGCTGGGGTGAAATCCATTTTTTTTTTAGAGAGCCTTGCTGCTGTTGTCGGCTTTATTGATCTTGGTGGTGTAATTAGTAGCTTTGACTGTAGAGATGAGTTGTCTGCGGATGTAGTGATGAATTTTTGAAAGATGTAGGGTTTCCTGTCGTTTAGGTCTGCCTCTTTTTTCTCCTCTTGGATGAGCCTCTTGTTATTTGTTATTTTCTGGTTGTTCCAGAGGTGCTAGAGGTTTTAGCTTTCTGTTACTAGGGTGTATGTAGCAGTCACCTGTCACCAAGGGACCATACTCAAAGTTGCTTAACTGAAGCTTGAAGTTGAAGGTGGAGGCCAAGTTGAACGGAATTGCATGAGTGCATTGACTGGGTAGTTATTGAATTACATTTTAAGAGGAGTTTAGTTGGCTTCTGTTGTACATTGTGTGGGTGAGATAAGGTTGAGGTCAAAGTTGATGGTTTTGTGGTTTAACCAGTCCACTTGTAGGGGGGACTGGTAAGGGGGTCATGTGTATTTGGTAATGGTGGAGATGAAAAAGTGTTTCTTTTGGAGTGCATCAGGAATATAACATCCTGAGTTAGGTTTTCCTGGCCTTGGTTGCAGCATCTCCTTGGATTTGAAGTAATTGAGGAAGATGATGTTGAAGTAGGAAAGCAAACAGAAGGTATTTCCCCTCATCAGCCAGGCTAGTTTGAATCCAGTGGCAAAGTGAGCATGAGTGTAGATGTCAGGTTGGAATTTGACGTTGGGTACCGGTAGTTGGTAGATGAGGTGGAGTGGGATAGTGTCGGGTACAGTGCGTGGGAGATTGCAGGACAGGAGTTCAAAGGAGGTGAAGTATGCTGATTGGCCATGGCTGAGTGGATTCCAATATTACTTTTTGGTTGCTGCCATTTAGTGGGTGGTTCAGGCTTGGAATTTATATCAGTCGGCCTGTTGATGAGACATCCCTTTTCCCATGGAAATCTGAGTGTAGCTCATGGTGTGATGTCAATGCTGCCTTGGCCCACAAAGCAACCTCAGCAACATTATATCTACTTGTTTATGTATAGAGTCGGAATTAACATTGACATGATTTGCCAGAAATACATCAGTTGAGGCACTATAATTATTTTACATATTGGTATCCTACAGATTAGAGACATTGGGAGGGAGGTGCTAAATGCTATCATATTTTTCAGGTTACCAACAGCAGACAACCCGTTTATATCATATAGTCTATCCAGATAAGAGCTAACATGCATACCTAGATATTTAAAGAGATCGGTGCTCTTTTTTTATATCCAAATGCTGCAACACTGGCTCAGTTACCAAAGTTATGGGGAAAGCATTGACTTGGGACAGTTTGCTTGAAATCCTGATGCAACCATTATTTCTTGACCATTTCATGCATTAGTGAGAACAGGTTTCGCAGTTTCGATATGTGCATTAGTACATTATCAGTGCATAAGGATATTACAGAAGTTGTGTCCTCTATTGCCCCGCCCCGCACCCTCCGATTCTTGTGCTATTCACTTAATCAATCAATCAATCAGAGTACTTGTAAAGCGCACTACTTACTCCTGAGGGTCCCAAGGCGCTTTGGGAGAGGGTGCAGCTACAGCTCGAAGAGGCAGGTCTTGAGGAGTCTTCTGAAGGTGAGTAGGTCTTCGGTCTGCCGTATGTGGGTAGAGAGGGTGTTCCAGGTCTTGGCGGCGAGGTAGGAGAAGGATCTGCCGCCGGAGGTCGTTCGTTGGATGCGAGGGACAGCGGCGAGGCTGACGGAGCGGAGCTGGCGGGTGGGGGTGTGGAAGCTGAGTCTGCTGTTCAGGTACGCTGGTCCGGCATTGTGGAGTGCTTTGTGTGCGTGGGTGTGGAGCTTGAAGGTGATCCTCTTGTCGACTGGAAGCCAGTGTAGGTCTCTCAGGTGGGGGGTGATGTGGCTGCGGCGGGGGACATTGACGATCAGTCGGACGGAGGCATTTTGGATGCGTTGTAGTCGTCGTAGGTGTTTGGCTGGGATTCCTGCGTAGAGTGCGTTGCCGTAGTCCAGTCTGCTGCTGACGAGGGCCTGTGTCACTGTTCTTCTTGTTTCGGTCGGGATCCACTTGTAGATCCTGTGGAGCACGCGGAGGATGTCGTAGCAGGAGGAGGAGACGGCGTTGACCTGCTTAGACATGGAGAGGGAGGAGTCGAGGATGAATCCTAGATTGCGTGCATGGTTGGTGGGTGTTGGTGCTGTTCCCAGTGTGGTCGGCCACCCAGTGTGGTCGGCCACCAGGATAGGTGTACCAATGGTTCAAGCAGAAGGCGTAAAGACTAGAGGGCTTGGGGCACTCCTGCTGTGTACCCCATTTTAGGTTCTAGTGTGCAGATATCAAGGTGTTTGTCCTCTTCCTTTCTGACAACCCTGTATGAAGGAGCCAGACACACTTAATTTAATATATGACTGCCTTAAACCATATCTGAGCAAGATTTGAACGTGAATTTCCAATTTAGCACATGGGCATATGTTCGTTCTATGACATGTGGTCCAATTCTGCGTTGCATCTCCTCTATAAGTAAAAATAATTGCCTCAAGTTAATCACTGTTTTCATTTATATATAAATCCTGACTGATCGTCATTCACAAGCAAGTGTAGCCTCCCCCATCTCCATGGAATGGCTGTACAGCTAAGATTTTACCAAGTACTTTGTTGTCACTGTTCTGAAGTGACTGTGGAAAGTATGACCCACAATTCAGCAGGTTTTTATCTTTCTTAGGAAGAACCACTATTGTTGCTTCCCTCAGGGATGGTGGAGTACACCCGTCTCCATTGCTTCATTATACCCTGCCAATATCCTACTGGATAACAAATCCGAATATGCTTTCTAGGATTCAGTAGGCATGCTGCAGTGCCACCCCCCTCTTCCATCTGCACGGTGTCTTCTCTGCTTAAAAGTATGTATTGTCCGAGTTATCTCCTGTTCAGTGATTGGTTCATTTAGCATTTCCCTGTCTACAGATATGAGTGCGTGCAGGTCTGCTTCATCCAACATGGTGTGCATCACTGATATAGCTGGTGCGGTCGACCGTTTAAGTTTAGTTTGTATAGAGCATCAAATGACCAAAGGCATCATGGTGCTATCAAACTGTCATAAGTAAGAAAACCCAAACTGGTTAATTAGCAAAAAGACTGGTTTTAAGCCCTTTTCAAAAGAGTAACAGGTTAGACTGTGTTTTTTAATGCACGGGCAGCTTGTTCCATTCATTTCCAAAGGACATTTGAAGCTTTTCCCACCCCAGAGAGTTTTTTTTAAACCTCTGGACCCTTATGTTTTTGGAGAAGGCAGGGCGTAGTGTTCTGTTGGGAACATACCAACAGAACCTTGACTTTAAGTTCTCCGGTCCAGTGTCATGCCAAGCATTATGGGCCACACAGAAGCCTTGAAAATAACACGCTTCTTCACCAGCAGCCCATGTAAGTCAGCAATTGCCCGCGAGACTGACTGAAATTTAGGAATGCTTAATATCAGCCAGTCAGCGGTATTTTGTAAAATCTGCAGTTTGTACAGCAGTTGCTGTTGTAGACACCTATATAGAGCATTAAAGTAATTGATTCTCGATAGTAAGAGGGCAACAATTACCGTTTTTCTGAGTTCAAAAGGGATGAAGGGGAAGATTTTCTTTAGTTTCCAACAAAAAGAAGCTGGTTGAAGTGACATGACTGTGGTGTGAGATGGTCAGATTATCGTCAAAATAGAATCCGAGATTTTTAGCTTCCCTGACAGGACAAGGCAGGTTTCCTAGATCCTGCGGCCACCACATAGGTGACCAGAATGAAGAGTCACAGCCAAATAGAAGCACGTCTGTCTTACCTGAGTTAAGCTTAAGACAGTGTTTGTTCATCCATTTTCCCTCCTCATGCATACAGTTGCAGAAATGAGTGGCTACCTCAAGCAGTTCAGTGGAAATGGCAACCACTGTCTGAGTGTTATCAGCATATGACAACTATAGAGAACCCAAAGGATCGCATAAGCTTGCCAGAGGGGTAGTATGAACATTAAACAAAATGGGGCTTAATGCTGAGCCCTGATGGACCCCACTTGGAAGAGAAAATGGCTTGGAGACACAATTGCCAAGAGTAACTGCTTGCTCTCGTCCTAGTAGGAACTACCTATCGTAGTAGGGGCAGAGTCACTGATTCCAGTACTCTCCAGGTGGGCCAGCAGTACTTTATGATTGACAATATTGAAAGCTGCTGACAAATCTAAAAGAATTAGAGCAGCTTTGCCACCATTGTCAATTATCTCGATCTGATCTCTTCTGTAGCAATAATCGATGCTGAATCCATGCTGTGACCGCTCAGCCCCCTGGGTGGTGAATAGAATTTGGCATGCAACTGCCTGACTCTGTCATTCATCCTTCATTGTGTGTCCTCTATACTGTCATCCTCCATCATCATAAGTTTCACCATCCTACTACCTTTCTCTTTATTTTTTAGCCAAGGGAGCGTTCACTGTCCTCCTCAGTATTTATTGCCTGTAATTATATTTAGCTGATCTGTTGCTTCTAACAATTCCAGCTTCTTAGTGCTCCAAGTTTGCTCTCTTTTACAATCGCTTTGTTTTAGGTTGTCAGTTGCTTCTCAAGTTTGCTGGCCTTGTGAGTGACAATCCTCATCATCCCATATAAGGTGTCATTGAATTTTCCCCTAATAGTGAACTTAAATGCCTCCTAAAAAGATGCCCTGCAGGAAGCAAGCTGCAACTCTCATTGGTCAACCCGTTCCCCTGGAGCAGACTAGTGTAGGGTGACCAACCGTCCGTAAATTTCATGGACCGTCCGTAATTTGGATCTCACGTCTGTTGTCTGTGATGATCCCTGTTTCGGACACCTTTTGTCCGTAATTTTGGGCATTGGGGAACATCATTGTTCCCCCTGCCAGAACCTCGGCTCCCTGATGGGGCCACCTCGCACTCCTCCTCAGATCACAAGAGCAGCCCCACCCTGCCCATTGTCATTCTGTCTGCGGCCGATTGCCACATACAGAATGACAATGGGCCCGTCTGGATGCTTACTGCATGTGTTGGGCTCCCTCCTGCCTCGGTCTAGGGCAGGACATTCAGTCAGGTGGAAGAAATTGACAAAGACGCCCATGCTGCTAGGGGACAATCCAGTTCATGAAAAGGTGGTGAAGCAAGTTTTAAAAAAAAAGGGTTATGGTTCTTTCACTGTCTCATCATTTTAAAACTGATGCATTTTAAATGTTATATTCAACAAAGCCATGGTTGCTGCTTTTTTATATTTATTTCAAGTAGCAACCATTGACAAAGCAAATAGTTCTGGCTTGAAGGTGTAACACTACTTGTTGTGTTATATATATCTGGCTGCATTGACAGAAGCAGCAAATTACCAGTCGGGCGGCACACTATGCTAAGTAATGATTTTGAGCTTAGGTGTTTTAAGCAATGCTATTAATTACATCGAACACCCCCTTTGGAGAGACCCCCCCCCCCCCACACAGTTTTGTCATCCCACTTAAAGCCCTGGAAACAACACTATGTCACAGTGGCACTGTGCATCATCCATGACTCATGACTTCCACTTTTTCAGATTGCCTATGTGCAGGGGCATAGTGAGCTCTCCCCCGCCCCGCCCCGCCCCACCCCTTGCTTTAGGAACTACAGCAGGGGTGAAGGAAGTTCTTGATGGGCCTCTTCTGTCTGCAACTCAGCAGACAAATGCTCAGCTCATAATGTGAAAATGTGGGTGAGTGAAGGGATGGGTGGATGGCTGGATGGATTAGTGAAAGGGTGAATGGATGAATGAAAGGGTGAATGGATGGATAATAAGAAAGGATGGATGGATGAGTGAGTAGAAGGATGGATGAGAGAAAGGGCAAATAGATGGATGTATGGGTGGAAGGGTAGATAGGTAAAAGGAGGGATGGATGAGTGAAAGGATGGATGGATGAGTGAAAGGGTGGATGGATGAGTGAAAGGGTGGGTGAATAGGTGGATGGATGCGTGAACTGATGGATGGATTGATGAATTGATAAGTGAAAGGGTGAATGGATGGATGGATGGATGAGTAAAAGGGTGGATGTAAGACTGGATGAGTGAGTGAAAGGGTGGATGGATGAGAGAAAGGATGGATGGATGAGTGAAGGAGTGAAAGGGTGGATGGAGAAGTGTGGCTCAATGTGGAGACGTGTGGCTCACTGGTTAGAGGAGGCAGACCTGGAAGCAGAGGTCAGCCCGGGACCAGGGTTCAATTCCGGGCTCGGCGGGGTCTTGAGTCCTAAAATGTCCATGGACTCGACAATTCTCGCTCCGGTGCCTACTCGATTCACGGGTTCACACTCTGCGACTCTGGGCAATAGCTTGCTTAATCTGCACAACGGCCCCTCGCGGCGGGATGCCTGGCTTTCTGTCAAGGCTCCTCTTCGTGAGAGGAGGTCGTTCGTCCACAGGAGCAAAGATGAAAGTCCCACACACTTCCAGACCACAACTACCCCAGCGAGAAGGTATAACGTCGCTAACAGGCAGCTGCAATCTAAAATTGTGGGGGGAATTTTCCCAGGGAGTATACCACTCTCCCCCAGCAAGGTGGCGTAGCTGCAGTCTTGATGGCAGGAGACTGGAAAATAAATAGACAACAATACTAACCTCACCTATACTTTACAAGGCTGATACATAAGTGTTCAACATACATTCCACTTACCACATAGGTGAGTATCAGGGCTTTAAGCTAGAAGTCCAGGCAAGAACCAGGAGATACAGCAGCGAATCTGGAGGACAACTAGCCAGGATATCTCCAAGGTAAAATACACCAATGCCCGGTCTACTCATAAACTAAAGACAGAGCAGGACTGGGCGCCAAAAGTGCAGCTGATGACAATAGTATCACTAATAAAGCTAAAGACAAAGTGATACAGATATTCTCACTCCAGCGCATAAACTTAAGACAGCGTGGAGCGAGTGACAAACATATAACACATACAATTCCTTCCTCCGACTTATAAACTTAAGACAAAGTGGGGAAAGGAAACAAACAACATAAAACGCGGACAATAGACACACCCCGTCTGAATGGGAGCTGAGGATCAGAACGGAGTGGGTGTAACTACAACAAGACGTGTTAGCCAAAATACGTTCCACTCGTAAGCTATGGACGGAGTGAAGCGCAGATCACAAATATACACAAAACCTCCTCGAACACAATGGACCGCGAAAAACACACACGGTGAAGGATTTACCCGCTAGGACATTGACACTACAGAGGAGAGAAGGGCAGGCGGGGAATCTAGGAGGAAGGGGACGCCAGGCACCGGGAAAGGGCGTGCCGAGACGAGGAAGTACAAATGAACAGGGCTGAAGGAAAACCAGCAGTCAGGGCAAAATCCAAAACAGAAAAATACCGTGACCCAAAGGTGAAAATGTCAGGAACTGGAAAGGAGCATAAACGGGAACAAGAGAATTCCGCAGGAGCTCTGAACACTACGGGAACCTCACAGAGCAGAACGCTGAGTAGAGGGGGCGTGGTCACTAACCGAACAGTAAGCCAAGCACTGATTCGTGGGTGAGATTCCTCTTTAACTTGCCTAGGGAGCGTCAACAAACTCCATACCATACACAGTAAAAGACTTTAGGGAAAGGAGCAAAAGTCTGGTAGGAACACAAGAGGACATCAATACTTGCGCATTCTACGCCCTGTGGAAGTAATCTTGAACACTTATGATTAGGGTCTAATTCGACCACCCCTAACACTTTCACCTTGCGGATACCCTGCCGGGGTTATCTCACAGGGGAATACCAGGACGGGTTCCCTAAGCAAGCGCTTAGAAACCGCTTGGTGATTTGCGCTATATAAATTCCTGTACATTTACATTTACATTAATCTCCACAACGGCCCCCACAACGCTAAGGATGCCTGGCCTCCACCTTGGGGGTGCCCAGGAGTGGACACCTCACAGGGAAAGCCAGGATGGGTTCCACAGCGGTATTCGTACAAGCGCCTTGAGACCCTTACGGGTGAGTAGTGCGCTATACAAGTATCAATTTACAATTTACATTTACATGGATGAGAGGATGGATGGATGAGTGAATGGGTGGATGAGTGATAGGGTAAATGGATGAATTCATGAATGATTAGTAGATGGGTGGATCGACGGATGGATGGCTAAATGAAAGGGGGATGGAGAGAGAAAGAGGATGATGGATGACTGAAAGATTGGAAGATGAGTGACTGGGTAGATGAATAAGTAATTGAAAGGATGGCTGGATGGGTGAAAGGGTAGATGGCTGGATGGATGAGTGAATGGATGGATTAGTGGAAGAGTGGATGGATGAGTGTATGGATGGATAAGGTGAAAGGATGAATGGAGGGATGGATGAGTGAAAGGGTGGATTGAGGGATGGATGAGTGGAATAATGGATGGATGGAAGAATAGATGATGGATAGGTTTGCACATCGTTGAATATTGATATGGATGGGCACACAGGAAGGACAGAAAGAATGGTGAAAGACTGAATGATGAATGAAAGAATGATTACACCTTGTAACCCCCATTATCCTAAGTAAATTTCCTATAGATTGACTTTCACATTTATATGAGTCATTGTCTGTATATAATATGTGTGTGATGTAACGCACTCCGACACCCTGTCCTACTTACTTTGGATGAGTAGCACTATAAAAGAAATTAAAGACACATGAGAGAGGATCTATGTGAAGAGGAGGGTCACCATTGGAGGATGATAGCAAGGGCGGACTGGCCGGACCGGGCATCAAGCGTTTCCCTGGGAGGCTGAAAAGGTTGTGGGGTGGGGGTGGTTTTGTTACCACAAAAAGACCTGCACATTGGCTCAAAGTTGCGCGCATACTGAAAAACCATGAAGTGCACAATTGTCTCAACCGAATATAAACTTCTTTTCACTTCTACTTAAGTGGTAGTCTATTTACTTACCTATATACTATTGCGCAACCTATTCTGATGTGTCTGTAAATGTTACCTTTTGTCCTGAATGTTGACCTCCTGTCCTGAATTTTTACACTCACCACCCTGAATTTGCACACATGCCAGTTGGTCACCCTAGTCTAGTGATGGATCTAACATACAATTAAAAGCGTCCATCTATATTATGCTGTAGAACATATATTTATACAGAACTACTTGTTTGTTATCTACCTTTGGAATTAAACTTTATACAGGAATAATGCTTTCCCATAAAGTGTACCCGTTACTCCTACATATCTACCGGCATCATTCCTCACCACATCTAGCACCTCGAATGGGATCAACATCGCCATCCTGATCAGCACCCCACTGACATTGATTGTAAAGGAGAAATGTCCCATTGGACCACCCCATTTATCTGCAAGTGTAACATACTTTTTTGCATTAGGTATTTCTATGCCAAACTAATTTCTAAATAAAATGAAGTGGAAAATAGCGTGCAAGTAATTTTTGTAGTTCTAGTTAACAGGTTTTCCTTCAACTGGCTTCTAGTGTTAAATCATGTGGTTCTGCTATTCCTTTTGGATGTTGCATACAGGTTCATATTTTACATTCTGGCTCCTCATAATTCTCTCCAAATATTGAAGTTATATATCACTCGTTGCTCGGATCAGGAACCACTTGTTTGGCAAGCTTCTCCTGGTTAGAGCAAACTTCCTGTATCCGAATGTATCTTCATTACGTAAGGTTTTAGCACCCCATTTGGCGAGATGTTTATTTTTTCTGTTAGTTCAGTAGTAACTGACACCCTTTCTACATTTATAATTGCCAGGATTCCTGTCGTTAATTTTTATGTTTTATTTTTTGCTTTTCCTGGTGTTTTTATTACTAGGTGGTGAGAACTTTCTTACGTAGTCCAGTTTTTTTTGTTGATGCAAGAAGCTTTTTTTGCTGAATCACTTTAGGCTCTTTATGACAAGAACTTAGAGCAGGGTGAGGGACTCAGACGTCCACTGTTTAAATGCTGGAGTTCGTGAATGGCCTGGGGTTTTTCACTCGCTTCAATTCATTTGAGATGTACATTCATTCTTTCCCAGGTTTCTCTGGAAACTATGATCTGTTTTCATTCAATATTTAAATGTATATAGTTGTTTCGGAGAAAAAAGCTACAAATTCTGTATTCTGATCCCATTTCTCTCTCATCTCAAACACTGAAGGCGTGCCTCCATCGTTAACAGCTGAATACATGGCCATGAGTCCTGTGTAGGGGCAGCTTTTCATTAACGTCCTGTTACCATTCCTGACTTTGGCTCACTATCTTGAGCTGGTCTTTCCTGCTCCTGGTGTGTGTTAAATAGAGCTAACCTAGCAATGTCTAAGATGAAGATGCTTGGGATGTTTTCAGTATTTTGGACTCCACAAATCAACCCGCAGAAGTCATCCCCTGTCTGAACTAGGGATGGAAGATGTTGGCTGCAGCTGTGTACTAATTTGACATGATATGTTGCCACATATGAAAGGCTGGCATTCACGATGACTGAGGTGTTGGTGCAGGGTGCCAATTTGTGGAATCAATCCTGATTAAACGTAAGGTCATGGTGCTTGGCACACCAGTTGGGGGACCCACTTTCTGTAGCAGGAGCAGAAGGGGGCTTTTCATCTCTCCCCCCGCCACCCCACCATCATTCTCTATACCCCTACCCACACAAACCTTGTTGCAGGACTAAAGTCCCCCCACTGACTCTTTGTTTGACTGAAACCATCTTTTGTTCCAGGCTGAAATCGTTGCAAGTAAATCAAATTGTGCACATAGATTTTGGACTTTGTGTGGTTGTGTTAATGAGAAAGCCCCAGAAGACCACCTCTTCTGGGTCAATGGCAACTCTTGCCTAGGATATATGTACTGAGGATGCGGGTGTGGTTGCACAGGCAGGCCTTTCAGATGACGAGAAGGCAATGAAGGTATCTTTTGAACAGCTGCATAAGAGGGTGGATAACTTTGAGGGTAGTATTGTGGTGCTAGATGGCAAGCTACAAGGTGTCTGGGAGAAACCGTAGTGTAATCCTGAGTTCAGATTTTGGATAAGAAAGCTGAGGGGATCAGGAAGCTGATACCCACACAACTGGAAATAAGGAGAGTTCTACATATTTCCAGTCTAGTGCAATATCATCTTTAGCTGAAAAGTAAAGTTTAGATTATGGTAGATGTTTGACCACCCTGATTTTGATTAGGTGCCCAGATAATTTATTTGGAAGAGGACATGAAAAGCTTGATTCATCGCTTCCTGAATAAAGTGGTGTTGGAACCGGAAGGTCAATATCCACTTCAATTGGAAAAGGATATGTACTTGCCCACAATAGGGAAACAAGCTAACAAGGGGTAGATAACAGAAAACTTGAAAGTGGCCTGCTTTGAATGGCAGAGACTAAAGATGTGCACTACTTGGACCAATGGATACTTTTTTCCCAGATGTATCTCGAGTGAAGATCTCTAACAAGAAGGATCTTAAGAAGCCAAACAGAGACTTTGTTAACTTTGGGGCTCAGGCTAATGTCCTTTTCAAAGTTATATTGAGAGTCATCATTGATCATAATATTGCACACTTTATTCACAAATATGCTCCTTCTACATGTCTGGATGGTCACAGATTGTTGCTGCTCCCCACTGTACTAATTGGTACGCTTCTGTGAATGATTCAATGTATATAGCCGCTTTTGTGTTCACTCTCTTGAATGTTTTTATGTAGTTCTTTTGTTCAATGGTCAGATCCCCATTGGGAAAGCGAGAACTGCAGTATTTACTTGCTGAATGTGTATCCCCACATATCTTACCCTCATTAATGTTTTATGTGGTGATGATTTTGTTTTATCAGATATTGGAGTGCTGTCCATTTGCAATCCTCTTGAAATTTCTCTTTTTTTGGGAAGTGTAGGTTCTATATGGGAATCACCCAGACTTTTTGTGTGAGCACACTAGCGTGCCAGAGGGCAGGTCAGTCCACCACCAAAGAGCCCCCCACCCCACCCACAGCCTCAACCTTCAAACCCTCCAAGTCTGGCTCTTCGAGATCATGGGAGGGCAGTTGGGGGCAAGATCAGCGATCACCTCCACCCCTGGCAAACATCACGTCGGACAGGTGGGTTCTTTTAATAGTCCGAAGGGGCTACTTCCTCCCCAACAAGACTACCTCTTACTCTGTGCCTCCTACTTACGACTGGCTGACGGAGGAACACCTGACTTTGCTTCAGGAGGAAGCCATGACTCTGTTCGCCAAGGGAGCCATAGAAAGTGTTCTGGAACTGTGGTTGTTATTCCTGCTACTTTCTGTTCCCCAAAAAGGACACGGGTATTTGCCCTATCCTAGATCTACGAGCCCTCAACTACTTCCTCAACAAGCATTTGCAATGCAATAGGTCTCGCATTAGGAAACTTTGAGCTATTGGTATTGTAAATGACACATTTTTTATTTATGTGTTGGTTTTGAAAATAGCGAAATTAATAGCTTTGTCATTTACAATGCCAATAGAACAACAATAGCCAACTTTCGCAATTGTGACACCTATAGCATTTTAATGCAATATGTGTTGTATTTACATGACTTAGATGTATTGATATTACAAATAACAATGGCTTTATTTTTTTTTATAATTAATACTTAAATAAAAGTTATTGTAATTTATAATGGCAATAGCTTAAACTTTTGCAATAACTTTTGTGAAGATTATGTTCAGTGTATTTTATTGTGAAGAAAATCCAAGAACAGAAGGGAAATATTAACATCTTTTTGTGACATTTGTAATAAAGCTTGAAACATTGAGAGAACATATTTGAACTAGTTGTTGTTGAATGGTTGCACAGATTGATGCTGTGGTGGCGCTGAGTGATGTTGTGGTGGCGACGAGTGATGCTGTGGTGGCGACGAGTGATGCTGTGGCGTTCAGTGATGCTGTGGTGCCCCTGAGTGATGCTGTGGTAGTGCTGAGTGATAGAGGAAGGGCGATCGATAGATAGAGGGAGGGCGATAGAGGGAGGGCGATTGATAGATAGAGGGAGGGCGATTGCTAGAGGGAGGGCGATAGATAGATAGATAGAGTGAGGGCAAAAGATAGATAGAGTGAGGGCAATAGATAGAGTGAGGGCAATAGATAGATAGAGTGAGGGTAATAGATAGTTAGAGTGAGGGCGATATATAGATAGAGTGAGGGCGATAGATAGAGTGAGGGGGATCGATAGATAGATAGATAGATAGATAGATAGATAGATAGATAGATAGATAGATAGAATGAGGGCAATAGATAGAGTGAGGGCGATAGATAGATAGTTAGAGTGAGGGCGATAGATAGAGTGTGGGTAATAGATAGATAGAGTGAGGGCACTAGATAGATAGAGTGAGGGTGATAGATAGAGAGAGAGTGAGGGCAATAGATAGATAGAGTGAGGGCGATAGATAGAGTGAGGGCGATAGATAGATAGATAGATAGTATGAGGGCAATAGATAGATAGAGTGAGGGCACTAGATAGAGTGAGGGCACTAGATAGATAGATAGAGTGAGGGCGATAGATAGATAGAGTGAGGGCGATAGATAGATAGTTAGAGTGAGGGCGATAGATACAGTGTGGGTAATAGATAGATAGAGTGAGGGCAATAGTTAGATAGTGTGAGGGCGATAGATTGTGAGGGAGATAGAGTGATCGATAGCTAGATAGATAGATAAATAGATAGATAGATGGTTGTGTGGGGTTGTGTGTTGTGTTTGGGGTTGTGTGTGTGGTGTGTTTGGGGTTGTGTGTGTGGTTGTGTGTGTTGTGTTTGGGGTTGTGTGTGTGGTTGTGGGTTGTGTGTGGTTGTGTGTGCTTGTGTGGTTGTGGTTGTGTGTCGGGTGTGTGTGTGTGGGGGGGTTGTATGTGTGTGGGTGGTTGTGTGTGTGTGGGGTTGTGTATGTGTGTGGGGTTGTGTGTGTGGTTTAGGTTGGCGCCTAGTGCTCCCCCTCCCATCTAGGACATGCCAGCAATACACATATGCTGCGGCCTGCAGAAAGCAACCTCTCCTACATCTTCTATTCAGGTCCAGGTTGTGGGCTTTCAAAATGGAACATGCAGGCCTGTATCACTCATGCACAACAGACTATCACGTTTAGCACACATGCACATGTACAATGCTTGGCATGTCGCTTTCAGGATTCTGGGATCATCATGAGCAGTGGAACTTTATATGAATGGGCGGGGAAGTGCACATTCATGTCTCTAAGAAAAAAGCCTGTCACTATAATTCACCAACCATGATACTCTGCCACCACTGTGAAAACGTAGCTTGTGTAAAAGAAGATTGCACCATAATTGTTTATATTTGTATATATGTTTGTTGGTTAATTGTTGTAAATATGTATAAATGTGGTAAATAAGTACCTTTCTCTTCCATGAAAAAAACAAATTTGATAAAAATTTAAACAGGCTTAAATAAAATACCTGCACGAGCAGAAGAATTTCTTTGTTTGTGCGTTTCTTAAAAATCTTTTTCTAACTATTACCGTGGGGGCTAGCAAATTCGGTATTGTTCACATTTAACTGGTCCAGCTTCCCCTGCATCCCAGGACCACACTCCCCTTTTTTCACAAACCACTGTGTTCCAGGCATGAAACCCGCATTAAGGTTGGCAGTCTCGTGAGTCACTCTGGGAGTGTGATTGGTGCATCTCTCCTGGTTCAGGACTAGGTCCCTAACTTACCATTGTCAAAAGATCAGAGCTAGGTCAACACAGGCCCACATGATACTAGTATGTGGCATGACCAAAAATGTTTTTTTTAAAATAGGATCGCTGGTGTGCAGTTTGGGCTTACAGAGCAAGCGACACAAATGCACCTCACGCAGGGTACATTTGTGTCCCAGCACAGGTGTACACTATTTTCTCTAAGGTTAGTGCAGATACGATGCATTCTATTCCCTATTGAGTGTGGTGGCAACTTTAACGCCAGAGCATGACTGCACCTCTGTAGTATGTGTGCATGAAAAACTGTAGCAGCAGCGAGTGTTCCACCCACTGGGCCACTTGCCTGCCTCTAGAGGCTGCCATCAGTCCCGCTTTCATGAAACCATCTCCTTTAGTCACCGACCATGGAGAAGAGCACTCACTTAAGTATATCCCGGACCTCCCCAGCAGAATCATGTTTCACAAATGGTTTGTTGACATTTGAACAAGCCCCTCGGCTGTCGCTGGCCCCTTCCGGTGCACGCCCTGCTTCACCTTATCAGGTGACTGCAGCCCTGGAATGCCACTCCGTTTCCTGCGTGGCTGCTGCTCGGGCTCCCTGATGCCCATGAGGGCACAGACCAGGTTACCATGGCAAGCCAAGCAGTGCTTTGTATTGGTACTTTGCCTGTCGATCAATCGTGTGATGTACATGGTGTGCTTCATGAGTCACAGCACGTGTACTCTGGCGCCCCGCCACATTCAAACACCCAGAACATGAAATAAGGGCCTGGCGAAGACCAGGGATGAGGAGAGAGGCTATGAGGTAGAGGGAGGATGCGAGGGACAGAAGTACGAAAGGAGAGAGAAAAAAATAAAAGAGCGACAGAAACCGAGAAGGAAAGGAGAAGGAAAGCAATGAACAGGAGAGGGTAGGAAAATCGGTATAGTGGGAAAAAGGGAAACAGACAGAGGAGAGCAGAGGCACTGAGGGTAGAATGGACCATGCTGGACAGAAAGGAAGAAGGAGCTGGTACTTACTTGCATGACAGGAGAAGAGCAGACAAACAATAGGAGAAGGAACTCTGAGAGGTATAGTGGAACGACGACAGTAGGGAAGATGCGGAGAGTAGAGAAGAGAAAGGGAGCCGGAAGCAGTGACAGATGAGAGGGAGCGAGCGCAGTGAGAGGAGAGAAAAGTAAGTGGTGAGATGAAGTAGAAAAGGCAGGTGAGCTAGAAGGGGAGGTTCCTTCAAAGACAGGCGAGACGGTGGAGGAGTGTGAGATACAGGAGAGCAGAGTGGAGAGAGACGGTGCATGGAGTACAAACCGTTTGCCCTGTGAGAGCAGGGTATGCTGCGGGGAGGGAGGGGTGGATGTATTCTGGCAGAGATATGTGTGGATCTCACCAATCAAAGGCTGGCGGGAGCAGCAAGGTAGATGCTTATTAGGATGGCGCGTGAGAGAGAAAACGTGCGGCCATTAAAAACAAGCGATGCGCGCTCTGTGCTGGGGAGGGGGGGGGGGCATTAAAGGAAGGGGGTGGAGAGGAGCCTGTGAGAACTCGCGCTGAAAGTTCAAAGAAAAGCGGAGATCAAAGGAAGGGTGGGAGGGACATTGGCGAGCGAGCATATGGGGGGTGAGGGGGTGTGCAGCCTGGTGAGCTGAATGCGTGTGGCAGCAGAGGCAGAGCGCGGCGCGCACGCACTGTCTGGTGACAAATGGAAGCTGTGCACAATGCGCATGGTTGTGCTCACATGCACTGTACCCAATCCGCACTTTAGGAGCACTTTTCAAAGCCCTTACTTTATATCTCACCAAGCATTGCTAATGCAAAGGCTATAGCGAGACCTAAAAAGGAAAAGTTCAAGATGCTCACTCTGGCTCAGGTCTTGTTTGCCCTGGACCCTGAAGCCTGGATGGTAGCTTTGGACTTGCAGGATGCTTATTTCTCATTCCCGTTTTGCTGGCCCATCAATGCTATCTGCAGTTTATTGTGGACCACAAGCAATTTCAGTTCACCCCGTGCTCCCATTTTGCCTTACCGACACCTTTCGGGTGTTTACCAAAGTGATGGCGGTGGTTGCAGCCCAACTGCGCACATCAAGGGTCCCAATCTTCCCTTATCTCAACATCTGGCTTTTGAAGGCAGACTCGCCCCAGACTGTTGTCTCCCACCTCAAGACTACGCAGACCTCTTGCATTCGCTGGAGTTCACTATTAACTTGCTGAAGTCACATCTTACTCCCTCTCAGACACTCCCTTTCATCTGTGCTCTTCTGGACACAGTGCTGTTTCTGACCTTTCCTCCCAAACGGCGAGTCCAGGATATTCAGGCTATGGTACCGATGTTTCAGCCTCTAGCCTGGATTTTAATGAGAATGACTCAAAGGCTGCTCGGCCTCATGGCCTCCTGCATCCTGCTTATGACACATGCCTGATTGCATATGCAGACTTTGCAGTGGGACCTGAAGTTCCAGTGGACGCAGCATCAGGGGAATCTCTCCGACATGGTCCAGATGTCAGACTGAACTTCACAGGACCTGCTTTGGTGGCTGACCAACCGCTATTGGGTCCGAGGCAGACCCCTCTCCCTTCTCCAAACAGATCACACAGTAGCGACAGATGCGTCACTCCTGGGATGGGGCAGTCATCTGGGAGGGGTGGAGATCAGAGGACTCTGGTCTCCAGCGGAATGCGGATGCCACATCAACTTGCTGGAGCTCTGAGCGATTTGTTTGGTATTAAAAGCCTTTCTTCCTTCAATCAAGGGAATGCTGGTTCAAATGTTAACAGACAACACCACTGTCGTGATACTGCAATAAACAGGGCAGGATAGGGTCATAGACCATTTGTCAAGAGGCATTGCATCTCTGGACATGACTGGAACAGTAGGGCATATCCTTGGTGGTTCGACACCTGGCAGATTCACTGAATACAAAACATGGACAAACTTAGCCGACTATGCCTAACGGATCATGAACGACCTCTACATCCGGAGGTGACGCATGGTCTCGTTCAACAACGGGTAGAGGCTTGGTTATATCTGTTTACATCTGCAGAGAATGTACAATTTCTGCAGTTTTGCACGCTGAAGTTTCCAAGGCTTCTCTCGCTCGGAGATGCTTTTCGTCTCGAGGGGAGATCAAGCCTCCTATACGCCTTCCGCCCTCACTACTTATGTCAAGCTTGCTCAAGAAGATCCAGTGGGACCGGGCCCAAGTCATTCTTGTGGCTCCGGACTGGGCACGGAAAGTTTGGTATCCTGAGCTTCTCCAATTGCGCATCGATCCTCTGATCAAGCTGGCCCTTTGGGAGGATCTTCTGTCGCAGCAGCAGGCAATGGCTCTCCACCCAAACCTGTCAACGCTGCCTTCTTGCGTTGAGATTGAGTGGCAGCAGTTTATAGCATTCACCCTTCATCCCGAAGTTTGCAATGTTATTTTGGCGGTCAGGTGGCTCTCCACCAAGAGTGTGTACGTCTGCTGGTTGGAACAAATTTATAAAATATTATAAGATCTATTGATTCTCTTTCTGTTTCCCTCTCTCAAGTTCTACTTTTTATTCTGACACTTACCCAGCACGGATCAGCCCTGTGCACTCTCAAAGCGTACCTTTCGGCCCTGTCTGCCTTTTGAGGCTTATTTCTAAAGACAGTGGTCCCTAGACAAGGATTAATGAGAGCAAGCAATAAATATAGACGCAATCAGTACTATATTTTACAGCTGTCCAGCCGGACAGGTGTTTTTAATATATAGTTGCTTACTTATACATAAAATTCAGCAAGAAACAAATAAAGTGGCACACAAGCCTGTATCCAACTTGTGGGAAGGACATACAACATGAAAAAGGCTCAGGCAGAGTAAATTGTTTGTATGAGACACATTTTGGTAGGACAAACAAATTATAATGGAGACACCATTACACATGATAAGTGTTAAATAAAGAGGTGTATATGGCGTACAAAATGTCGACGGCGTTTAATCCTTACAAAGATATAGGATCATCATCAGGACATTAACAATGGTATGCCTATATGCATTTTGCCTGTAATAAATAAAACCGTAGGAGGGAATAAAGGATGAAAAAAGAAAAAGAGACAAATGAAAGTTAGCTCGGACGGAAAACAATTTAAAAAACAAATTGGGTGCTGGTGAGGGCAGTTTCTGTCAGACCAACCTAAGAGGATCACACTTTAGCACAATGATACCAGAAAAGTGAGCAGAATGTGTAAGATTGCTAACCAAGAGTAAAAGAATTACGCAATAACAAGCAATGTTTTCTAAAAGTCATAGTCTTATGCGTGCAGTGATAAAACGTGCAAACCGGTAGTGAGCTTGGTGAGTGGTGATAAAACCCGTGAAACTAGCAGATGCCAGTAAAGCGCCGGTGTTAAAAGAGAAATGGGCGTGGGATTGCATAAGAGAGCCCGGGAATAATTTAAAAAGTACAGTGGCAAACGCATGCACTGGTGAAGCGCATGTGGAAATAGTGCCAGTAGGTAGAGTGCTTGAGGGCAGTGAGTGAAAGATAGTTAAAGTAATACCTTGATCCAGGTCAGAGTGACTTGGAGGAGGTTTGTTTCAGGCGAAGACTGAGTAGAAGTCCAGGCCAAGTACAAAGAGAGTAAAGGATGCAGACAGCAGCGGCCACGGTCTGTGCAGTTAGATGCTGGGTCAGAGTCAACCTACCTGAAAAATAACAAGTGATGTGGATCTAAGAGAAGATAGTAGAGATCGGCGGTGCGCTGAAGGGGGAATGGAGCTTACCTAATAAAGGGCTGTAACTGCTTAATTAAACTACCAGGAGGCATTGGGAAGTTCGCGCCGCGGAGCTGTCTCGAAATCAGGGTGGCCAAAATGAAGGAGAGTGGCCAATTAAGAAGGGTGAGTCCAAGGTGGACGGGACAGTACCAATTGCAGACACAACAAGGCTTATCTATTGCAGTGGGCTGCTGTAAATCAGGGACGGCAAGCCAGAGAACTGTGAGCCACGTCTGCGGTCTTTAGTGAAAAGGAATGGGGTCGAGCTCAATCTAAACAAAGGTTTGTGGAGATTTAGTATTTAGGTAGTAAGGAGGTGAAGCAAGGGGAATTGGGTGCAGGGCGCGCTAACTTGTAAACAACCTCTGTTACAGCATGTCTTGCCTGTCGGTATCGGGGATACGAAGGAACAAGTTGTCGGTGAGGCAGCAGTTTAAATGGGCAGGGAGCTAATTGGATGGTGAGGTCATGTGACAGAATCAAGAAAATTAGGTAAATAAAGGACAGACAAGGTTACATAAAGGAGGCAGCCATTTTGTAGTGGTGAATGAGAGAAGGAACTATTATAGCGCGAATGTTAAGGAAGTGATAATTAAGCTTAGATTTATGCGAGACATTACATAACAGAGTCAGAAAGAGATGTAAGAAAGATAGAGGAAAAATTAGTAACCACCAGGGGGGTTACAGAACAATTACTGATATTGTACAGAGAGTTTGGAGTTATCAGAAAGAGGTGACAATACGGCACAGTGGGACATGTTAAATTAACGTAGTCCAATCCTCAAGACGATTGAGGCCAGTGTGTGTGCTGCCAGTTCATAAAATATGCGCCTCTTGGAGATGGCTTGATCGCGCTGATGATGGTCCAACGGATGACGTCCTCTGTATGGCCTGATTCCAGAAAATGTTCCACAAGAGGGGCATTTGGTGTTCTGCAACGTAATCGGCTGCGATTTTGGCAGATTCTTATTTGTGCTTTTTGTGTGGTTTGGACAATTTAGATTTTATTGCAGGGACATAGAATTTCATATATAACATTGCAAGTGTTGCAGTTCAAAAAAAAATTCAATCCAATTTTGATTTTGCCAAAGACAAATTCCTTGCAATCAATAGTAAATTTGCATGCAATACAGTTCCCACACTTGACATGCCCAGTGAGTGGGGCCAAGTCCCAACGCTCATTTAGTGTACCTGTGCATGTTTAAGTTGGCAAGGCTGCTCTGACCAAATTGTCCTTTATGTTTTTGTTCTTTTTAAATGCATATAATGTGCGTTCCAGTTTCAATATGCCTGCATTGATGACCTCCCAATGTCCGAGCATGCCTTCACGTATGGCATGTGAAACAGGGGAGAAGGTTGTAACACATACTAAGCGGTTCTGTGAGTGTTTAGTTTTGGACTCCAGGAGGCAATCTCTTGGGCAATACCAGACTCTTTTCAGGGAGTTGCGAACTAATCTGTGTGGGTAACCTCTTGCTGACAATTTTTCACTTAGGACTTTGGCTTCACGGAAGTAATCTTCTTTCAGTGTACAGTTCCTTCTAATGCGTAGGAACTGTGAGAAGGGTAGTGAGTCTCTGAGAGCATGCACGTGGGTTGTTGCTGTTGTATCTCAAGATCGTGTTACTTTCAGTGTTTTTTTTTAACAGACTTGTGATTAGTGTACCTTCCTTATGTTGGATGTTGAGGTCAAGGAATGGAATTATGGTCTTGCTGTGTGACAGCGTGAAATTGAGCCCCTTCCAGGTATTGTTTAGCCAATGAAGGAATGGTTTCATAGTCGTCTGTGTCTTGCCAGATCATAGAAATATCGTCAATGTATCTCTTCCACTCTAAAATGGCAGTGCGGAAAGGATTTAATGGAGACAGAATCGATTTGGTCTCAAGGGAGGCCATATAAAGTATGGCCAGGTTGGAGGCAAAAACGGCCCCCATTGACGTCCCTTTAGGTTGCTGGTAGTATTGGCTATCGAAGAGGAAGAAATTCCTTGTGAGGCAAATTTCCAATAGTTGTAATATAAAGATGGTGAGTACCACATGAGGGCGGCGACGTGTATTGAGGACTTGTTAATGACCTGTAAGGAATCATTCTGGGGGATGTTTGTGTAAAGCGACTCTTCATCAAGAGTGATAGAGTGTCAGAGGCTTGGTCAAATGGGTAAGTTTCAACAAAATTGATCATTGCCATGCTATCACGGATGTAACATTCAGTTACCGGAACAAATTCCCTAATGAAGAAATCCACATATTGGCCGAGCGGATCGAAAGTAGAGCCACAGCCCGAAACTATGGTGCGGCCGGGTGGGTTTTCTTGATTTTTATGTATTTTGTGTAAAGTACAGATTACCGACGTACGCGGTGACTTGATATTAAGAAACTGATGCTCAAGTTTACTCAGAAACCCTTGCCTTTTGAGGCTGCCAGAACAACCCTCTTTACTTAAATCCCCTATTGGAAATAGATTTCTTAAGGGGCTTGTACATATGTTTCTTCCTGCCCCTTTCATCATGCCTCAGTGGGACCTCAATTTGGTTTTCACCTTCCTCATGGGTGCTCCATTCGAACCTCTGTACAAGTGCCCCCTCGGCTGCTTACAATCAAAACAGCCTTTTTAGTTGCATTAACTTCTCATAGATGGGTGAGCGAATTGCAAGCTCTGTCATCCAAGCCTCCTTACCTAATAATCTTCCCTGATAAGTTGGTGCTTCGCACAAGGGCCTCTTTCTTACCGAAAGTGGTAACACAATTCCATGTGGGGCAATCTATTACCTTGCCCACTTTCTACGCTGCTCCACACCCTTCTAAAGAAGAGAAGCGACTCCACCATCTGGACCCAAAAATAGTGTTGTCATTCTACCTTGACCGCACTGAAGAGTTCTGGGCAGACGACCAACTGTTCGTGGGGTACGTTGGGTCAACAAAAGGTCGTTCCGTGCAGAAAAGGACTATCTCCCGATGGGTCGTCCTCGCATCAAGATTTGCTACGCTCTGGTCAGAAATAGCCTCCTGGAGGCTTAAGGGCTCATTCCACAAGAGCTAAGGCTGCTACCACGGTGTTGCAACATGGATTTGCACCCTTGACATTTGTCAGGCAGCAACGTGAGCATCCCTGCAGACTTTTACCAAGCACTACTGCCTGGACAAACAATTCCGAAGTGGCGGCCTTTTTGGCTGCTCTCTCCTGCAGGACTTCCTGGTCTAAACTTGTTCGCAGTCCCTCCTCCGGGGATGGTATTGCCTGGGTAGCTATTCAAAGTAAGGAATCTACGGCTAGATGTCTCTATCAGATGGGCAAGTTGCTTGCCTTCCGAAACGGAGACAGGTAGAGACATAATTTACCCACTGATTCCTTACTGACCCACCCATACTCCCTGCACTGAAGACAGGATTCTAGGGTCAGGGCTGGTCCCCTTTTGGGGGCCTAATTGCTGAGAAATAAACCAGTGTTAGTACACTTTATAGCTCCGCGCTTCTGGCGTAGAACGTTGTGAAAAGTAACTGACGTCAGTGGGCCGGAGTGGTGCCTTTATAGGTAACGCAGACGTCACAACGGCGGGAACGACGCCTATGATGTCACGTGGAGCTGAAAGACGCCGCCTACTGGCGCACAAGGGTACTGCTGGAAGACAGAACATCCAAATCAAGTCTGACGCTTGGATAATTGAAAGTTAAGGAATCTGCGGCTAGATCGAAGGTAAGCAACTTGTCCATTGTTACAAATAATGCATTGGACAATTCAACCAAGATAATCTAGCCATTAGAATCCCAAATAACGATTGGTCACTATTGTTTTAATTCTAAATGACTAGTTCTTTGCCTCATTTCCTACATTGACTTTGTACTCCCTTGTTTGTCCTACTTCTACGAGGGTACATAGGAAAACATATTTAATGTATCCAGCTACTTTCTGACATACCAGGTGTGGATATCCTTTTTTGTACCGCTGATTATTTTGCAATGCATCCCCAGAATGCTTTATTTTGATGTTTAAGACAATCAAATCGTAAATTTACAATTTTTCTTATGCTCCACTCCTTCTTTTTATGCATTTCTTATACTCCTTCGTGTCTACCTAAAGTACTCCATGTCATCATTATTGTTTGGCTCATTTGGGAGGTCTCCTGCATTATTGAGGGGCAAGGGTAATGCTCGATGTAAACTCTTCTTATTGAATTCATTTTGTCATAGAATGACCGAAGTATAATCTGTCAGTATTGTGTGTGAAGTCCATTTATTTCCGTTGTCCTCATCTATACATTAATCACCTTCACTGTTGCTTCAGTGTATCCTCTTATGTTTTGAATGCTTTGATTTGCACATAAATAAATGATGATCACTTGTCCCTTATGGCATAATTTTGGAATGATTAGACGTCAGTGCAAAAATAATATGAGATGCTGCATGAAACGATATTCTACTCGGGCGGGTCGGAATGCTCCTTCCTAGCTCTTATTTAGTAGCTGCCAGGAGTGGCCACTCGTATTGCGAAGTGGTGGGTAGGGGTTGTGAGAACACACAAAAAAAAAACAGAAGTATAAACAAAGAAAATAAAACTTACCTGCTCCGACGGCCGACGCCTTGCTCCCGATCCTCGCGTCCCATCCAGGAACTGCTGCACACTGCGCAGGCTCCCAGCTCCCAACCCCAGCACTGGTCACATGCTGAGACAGTGCTGGGATTGGTCTGAGTGCCTCGGTTCGGCGACCAGACATGGACTGGGAGCCTGTGTTGGTTTCTCCACCCAGCTGTACAACACAGCTCGGTGGAGAAAGGCTAAGTGTGCATGACGCTTCTGCTCGCCCCAGAGGGCGGCCAAACCGTCATGCGCACTTGGCAGTGCCCACCACTCCCCCCGGTACTACAGCATTCATAAGGGATGCCACGCCTCTCCTTCAGCTCGCATCCTGCAGGCCTACTAATTAAATGATAATAAAAATGGTTTATTATCATTTTATTTTTGTCCTTTGCCTCTGCTGGCTTTCTTTGGGGGGGGCAGGGGGGGATGCTCCCCTGCTACAACAGAGGAGCCACCCTTCGTAGGTGCTGAGGCACTGCAATTTATTGTTTTGTTTGTTGTAGTGTGAATCAAGCTTATTGCGAGCCCGAGCACTCTACATAGAAAAAATTGCAAAACATATAGAACCATATACAGCTAGCACAGAGAAGACTCTATTACCAAAAGCAGTACGAGAAACAAAGCTCGTTATGGAAATGCGCAGCAGAGGGGTAACTGTATTCTAATTTAGCACATGTCCATATTCCAGTCACTACTCTCTATGAGTCAAATAACAACCACACTGTAAAAAAAACCATGACCAGGTTGTGCAGCAAAGTAGGAGAGGTCACCGGCACACAATATTGCAATGAAGGGGTCTCACAGCATGGGAGATGAGAAGAGATGATTGACCAGTAGCTGCATTACGTTTTTATTAAAGTCACATAAAAGTTATGCAGACATAGTTTTGAGAGAATTGCCTTTTGTGTTCTGCTGGTACACACTGAGAGGTAGTGTTTGCAAGGCACCGAACCGCCCCTTGCTTCTTTATTGTGACCTGGAAGAATCAAATGTGGTGAATTTGTGTGTCAACAGTTGATTTTAAAGATGTTTCTTATATTTGTAGGAGCCATATGAGAACGATCAAGGTCAGAGTGATATGACCAAAAGCCCAGGTGGCAGGAGCATAGTGCGTTTTGCCTAGGCTTATGACTCAAGTCTTCTTATAATGTATTCTGAATAGGACCAGAACTTCCACCACTCAAATAAATTCATTCTCAGGAATGAGGTTTATTGCTACCTTTCTTAATGCGAACATGTGCCTTCAAGTAGACTCCAATGGCAACATGTAGAGTCTGTTTAACTCTCCTACATGCTATTATTATTTTGCAACAGCCTTTTGGATTTCTTCTCATTTGCTTTCTTCTGCTTTTGTTAAAATATTTCTGAGTCTATCTGCTTGGTCTGAACCGCAGACAAACTATGAACTTTTCTTCATTCTTGGTTGATGTGGTAGTGTGACCCCGACCCGGACCTCCCACCCTTCTTCTCACGCAAGACAGGCACAGGGTTTGTTCTCTCTCCTCTCCCTTTTTTTTGTAGGAAAGGTATGTTATTTTGAAAGTTTTATAGAGCCCGAACAAGACCCTTGCGGGTATCAGAGCGCTTTACAATAAGCGTGTATAGGCAAGACATAAATAGAAATATGAAGGACCGTAAGAATAACATCAAAAAGCTTAATAAAAGACAAAAAGGAAGATAGCGTGCAAGAAGTAAAACAAGGCCATAGAGCATGGTAGCAGAGAAAATCCCAGATCAAAAGGCAAAATCAGATAAGGTGCAGAAACTGGCTCGGTATTGAGGGATGAAGGGAATACATTAAACATGAGAACATCACAATATATGGACCAAAATTTTGCAAATAATAAGCCAAGCATTAGATTGGTAGGTAAAAAGGATGGAATAGGGGTTCTTCACAGTCATGTGAGGCTATGTTTACCTACATTTCGCCATAAGGATGCCTTTTACTTCCAGTTTGAATGTGGCTGAGGAGGGGTTAAGTCTTATTTGTGGTGGTAGGGCATTCCAAATCCTGGCTGCCATTCCTGAAAAGGAGCGATTATAGGTTTTTTCCTTATTGAATTTTTGTGGTTTCTGAAGGAAGTTTTCCGAACTTCTTGTTGATCTTGATCCTCCCGATATTGTGAGTTTTTGTGTGAGATAGCTGGGTGCACTATGATGTAGGGCCTTGTGCGTCATGCAAGCTATTTTCAGGTGGATTCTGGCTTCAAATGGCAGCCAGTTTTGAGATTTTATATCAGGGGAAATGTGGGCCCTTTTTTTCGAGCCAGTGATGAGTCTCACTGCTGCATTGGTGGAGGCTCTTAGAGGAGCTGTGGTGGTTTTGGGGAGACCACATAACGCAACACTTCCATAGTCCAGCCGCGGTAGAACAAGAGCCTGAACCTCTAACTTGAAGTCATTGGGAGGTAGGAAGGGCTTCAGCTTCCTTAGTGTGTTGATCTGAAAGTTTGCTCCCTTCGTAGCATTACTAATATGCTTCTGCATATTGAGGTTGCAGTCCAGAGTTATACCAAGTGATTTTGCCGAATCAACAATGGTTGGTTGAACATAGAGTGCTGTGAGGTGTTTTATCAGATTGTGCATAGTGGGGACTTTGGCGGGTGGGGCGATAAGGAGGAATTCAGTTTTTAAAGCATTCATTTTGAGGTGATTCGCTGCCAGCCATGTTTGGGTGGTCTTAAGAGTGTTGTTGAGCAATTTAATGTCATCCAAGGTGTTGATCTTGAGGTAGAGTTGGGTATCGTCTGCATACATGTGGAATTGCATGTTGGAAGTTTGTAACAAATCGGAGAGTGGTTCCATGAAGAGATTGAAGAGAGTAGGGGATAACGAGGAGCCTTGTGGGACTCCTAGTGTAACAGGCATTGGTTTGGACAGTGTGTTGTTGACCTTAAATTTTTGAATCTGGTTATGCAGGAAGGAGGTAAACCAGTCGAGCACTGGTCCTGAGAGACCCATTCTGTGTTTCAACAGATCTATCAAGTGTTCGTGTTTGACCGTGTGGAATGCTGGGGAGAGGTCTAATAGGAGGCATGCTTCGTTACGATCAAGTAGTTGAAGTGCGTCATCAATGATGTGTGTCATCGTAGATTCTGTGCTGTGATTTGCGCGGAAGCCAGATTGGTGCTTATTTAGGAGCTTGAATTGATCATTATGTTTTGTCAATTAGTGGTGAACACATTTTTCCAGAAGTTTGGCCAGAGTGGGAATATTGGATATTGGGCGGTAGTTGTTGAGGTCCGTGGGGTCAGCTGTGGGTTTCTTGAGGATGGTAGACACTTGTGCTACCTTCAGGGAGTCCGGGATGCAGCCTTGTTGAAGTGAGCTGTTGATGATCTTGGTCCATATGGGTAGTAGTGAAGGGGTAAGATCTTTGACCGCATTTGCGGGGAATGGGTCAGTTAGGTGGTTGGAAGGCTTTAGGGCATTGAGAAATTTGCCTATTACTTCTTCAGAATAGGGGTGGAAGTAAGACCATGTTGCATTGTTTTTCAAGGTAAACTTTGAAGTGATTTGTTGAGAAGCGTTTGGGGGTAAGGGGGGCGATTTTGAATTCAGTCTCTGGGGTGGGGTGGGTTTGGTGATTAGACTGGGTCCCTTCTCTTTGGGCTCTTCTTCTGTCTTTGCTGGTCTTCCTCCCACAGAGTATCGGGCGAGCGATGACTCAAAAAATAAATAAAACAGAAAGGCTCAGGCTACTGCTGAGATAACAGGAAATAAGGTAAAGGGAATAGTGCTCCGCCACCAGTGTCCTCATCGATGGGAGTGACTAGTGTGGGGATATGTGTGCTCACTCCTTACTGCCCTTTAGTCGTGCCCATAGCCCTTTAACTGAAAAGAAACATGTATTTGGCACTTGTCTGACACCACGACCCTCCTGGGTCGTGGTGAGGGAAGACCCAGCCTCCGTGTCTCCTGGGGAAGCTTCGGTCTTGTGGGCAGTGCTCCTTGAGCTGTTCCGGTCTCCACCTTCTCTGCAGCTGTCAAGGTCGTCTGGCGTCTTCTCTTGGTCCCCGGTCCAGACTTTGTCCTCCTGGTTGTCGCCACTCACACCCCACTCCTCCTGCTCATCTCGCCGCGATTCTCTCTCCTGTACTCTTCTCCTTCCGTCCAGTTCTGAACATCTACTCGCCCTCCACCATTCCTCTTCATAGGGCACATCCTCCCGACGTACCGCGTCATCTAGACCGCCTCCTCTGTTTCCGGACTGGCTAAGTACGGCAGCCATGTTGGGTTGGTCGCCATGACCCGTTGTTTCGTTTTCTGTGCGGTCACAGTTGATCTCCTGGCTTTTTGACACAGTGGGAACCCAAACCGCAATAATTCACTAAACCCCAATATTTGAACACCCCACAATATACCTCTGATGGTTTGGCTCCAGGACCCTTGATCTTGCGATAAGTCATCACACTCCATAACAGCCCAACAATTTTTAGAGTAAAATCTAAAAAGAGTGACTGGGCCCAATTAATAACTGAGTTCTAGATTGATAAACAGTTAAAGTTTTTTTTTTTTTTTACAAAAATCTCAACATAGGTAATACAGAGAAATACAGTTAATGCCATGAACGCTCAGATACAGAGCACAAAATCAGAAATCTTTTAAATCTTAATAAGCTGTAAAACCTCTCAAAAATCGAAATTTTAAACCCATAAAGAGTACTGACAGCATCTTAAGGGTAAAGAAAACTATCAATTAAATTGGACATTGTCTCTAGGAAAAGTCTTCTCACACACACCCCAAACCAGAGATTTTTATGCATACTTTACACATAAACACTTAGCAAAACTGCACATTCAGCAATGCATGACTATTGTTGTCTTATGAGACAAGTCAGATACAAGATTGTGATTTAAGGTTTTTTAACATTTACCCCTTTCTAAGGAAGAGGAACACTTCTGTTAGCTTCCACAGCAACAGCAATCAAGAGGTGTAAAATATAATATGAAATATTCTCAAAGACTCATACATTATTGTGCTAGCAAGCCTACATCAGATCTTCCAGCGAAGTGTCCTTCAGAATGATACATCAGGAACACAATGGAAAGTTTCATTCACAATACATGCTTTCTAAGGAAATTAGCCAATTTCATCACAGTGTGCTATGCTCGGGAAACTGTTGGGAGAGAAGACTCACAGGGGGACTTTAATTGGGAGGGGAAATGAGCACAGTAGTAAGATGGGCAGAACTGTGTAAACTGCATCCATTTTAATAAAATGATGTCATTTACGAAAAGGTGACATAACTAAACCACGTTAATAATCACACTTCTAAACATTTTACTTAAATTGTTTTAAGTGCAACATCATTAATTCATCAGTTACAACTATATTTATCATAAAAATCATTAGTATGCACAATTTGTCACCCAGAATTGCATATTAGGAAAAACATCTTTCAGTACCCATTGCTGATATTATGCATTCTTAATAATATTTTTTAAATAAAGATGGACATTTATTTTTGATAAAGCAAGAAATCCAAAAATCTGGAGCTGTCAATAATGGAGGGCAGAATACTAAGTGTGTGATAGCCAGGAATAAATCTGAGGGATGTTTGTTGGTGAAGATATGAGTAAGAATTAGTTTTTTTAAGTAGTGAGCTGTGTCATCCAGGTATGTCAGAAAAAAGGTTTCTGTTTCCAGATACCTGAGAGCCTAGCTAGAGGAAAGGACAGCCACTGCTCAATGTGGTTGGCTGTTGGAAGTAGTGTATAACAAAGGAAAAATTGTTCCTTTTTTAGGTGTCCCCTCACTCACCGGGGTTGCCCCACGGTGACATGCTTCATCATTGGGGCCATCCCAGTCCTCTACGGGCTGGGGCGTGCTACGACTTGCGAAGTTACGTAGGAGCACTTAAATGGACTATGTGTGGTGCATGTGTATTTGTGGGGAGTGGACTATGTGATGAAATTAAAAGTTACCTGCCCAGTAGGTTCCTAATAAACTTTATTCTGGCCTCTAGGTGGTAGTATTAAAAACGGGGTAGGGAGATAGGCTATCCTAAACTTAATGTGTCCAGATGTTCCTATCCACTCCTAAGTCGGACATGTTTCGTGCATACCCCAAGCACTTCTTCGGGACTACACAGGGACCAGCCCTGTGTTCGCCACTCCTTACTCTATCAATGAGATATTCGTAAAAAGTTATAAACTGCAGCAAACTCTATTAAGTGCATGCATTTATACCTACGTATTTTGTTCCCAAAAACACGTGGTTCTTTCTTTTGAGACCTAACTGGGCCCCATGGAGTCGGAGGGGTATCGGTATCCTCGCAACTTTGTGCTCCGGTTACCTCCTGTTTTTAGGCACCTACTGTTTCTCCCTCCGGCCCTCATCCAGGTATGTGTCTTTTCAAGACTGCTGGTTGAAGAATATCAGTCGGATACTATTGGGACTACCTGCATGTTGACCGCATATTGATGATCGACAGTACACAAGTCATCTAAGTGGTTCCACGGAGGAAGAGGGTTCCAAGCATGTCTACTTATTGATAGTTTGACCCTCAATTATCTTGTTTTTTGCACAGTTATTTATTGTTCATGCGGTATTCTTTATCCGTGGTTTGCTTACTGACTGTCAGCCTTCTGGGCAATGCAAGGCCCTTCTGTTTTTCACAATGTGTATGTGATTTAATTTAATGCAGTTTTATATAGCGCAAACTTTACCCAAAG
The DNA here is from genome assembly GCF_964261635.1 of Lissotriton helveticus. Classification (NCBI taxonomy): domain Eukaryota; kingdom Metazoa; phylum Chordata; class Amphibia; order Caudata; family Salamandridae; genus Lissotriton; species Lissotriton helveticus. Next base: position 421,264,114 of record NC_136063.1, on the reverse strand, counting down.
GTGTCAGAGCACTTTACAAGAGAACCAGGTAAGTTACATAAGGTACACAAGATACACCAAACCTGCGAACAAGTTACATATATACAGTTACAAAGGTACATAAGAAAGACTGAGCACGCTAACAAGTTACATATATGCAGATCCAACTCTAACTATTTGCATATTTATATTGTAAAAACATAAAAATGCGTCCGCTTTAGGTTAAAACAGGAGTAAAATACATATTTACAAAGTTGACCTCATGTGAGTACTAGATGGCCGTAAGGGTAAAGAAAAGGGTTGAATTATTCCAGGAAGTGCCTTTGAAGGTCCGAAAAGAGGTGGTGGTTCGGAGGGATGGAGTAAGTGAGTCCAGATTCTGGTTGCAATACCAGAGAAGGATTGAGCCAAAAATATTTTCCTTTTGAAGGTAGGAGGTTAGAGCAGTAAGTTGTCCGCATTTAGTGAAGGTCTAGAGCTGCCTGAGATTTTGAGTTTATTAGCCATATAGCGATGGGTGGAGGTGTGCAAGGCTTTGTGGGTGATACAGGCACTCTTGTAAATTGACCTTGCTTAGATAGGAATCCAGCGAAGAGACAATAGTATGGTGTGATGTGATAATTTCTTTTAGCCCCATTTACGAAGCAAGCTGCTGAGGGGAGGATGGAATTTAGAAGGGAAAGGTGGGATTTGGGGAGGTCAGCAAGGAGCGCAAGTCCGATGTGTCTCGGCACATTGGACTTGTGTGGCAAACACGCCGAACTCAGGAGTTTCCTTTTTCTAAACTACAGACCTGCCGGATTGGGCAGGACATAGAAACTCCACTCTACTTTGAAAGGGATTAACTAATCACAGCCACAGACGGCATTTCCAAGATTAGTTTACTTAAAGACTGAAACCCTATCCAGGTTGGAATTATCACCGGAAATAAGAGACTACCAAAGACTTTTCATAGCCCTGAAGAAGTCGCAGGGTACTCCCTTGTAGCAGCGACGAAGCACGTGTTGGCTAAGAAAAAGACTAGTGAAGTACAGAACTAACTTCACTTACGGATGAACTTGAATTAAAGACTTCGGAAAATACAAGACAAGCATTACTGTGATATTCATATACAACTTTATGTGTATTAATTTTCAAACGTGTGCATAGGGTTTGTTGTAAAGTGGTCTGTTGACCACACATTTGGGGATTTGGTGTTTTTCCCTATCTAATGCACTGTGCCAGATTTTTTTGTCGCAGTTACAATGTAAATATGATAGACCAAAGAGCGCCATTGTCCTATTACTCACCACTGGCTCTTTATATAAGAAGGGAGAGTATAAGGTGGAAAAGTCACACTAGGAGCTGGGAAGTCAGGATTTTGGAAAGATGGATTGGATAGGGGAGTGGTTAACCTGGCGAGGTGGGAGGTCTCTGTGGTTTTCCAGGCTGGTATAGGGGTGTAGACTAGCAAGCAGACCATTGGCTGGGAAGGAGTGTTGAGGGAGACATCCCAGATGGGGAAGGTGGGGTTGGGGGGAGGGGAAACAGGTGTGAAGGAGGGGAACAGGACTACCAGGAGGGAAGGTTGTGCCCCAAGGGAGGACTGCTAACTGGTGTCCTGGAGGGTAGGGTGAGGTGAGGGAGAATTGAGGAAGAATGTTGATGAGTCTGGAAGGATCGAAATGCCAGAGATGGAGAGCAGTGATGGAAATAGGTAGTTGAAAAGAGAGAGATAAGTATCTTTGGCTTGGATCAGGACTTTTCTGTTGTTGTAAAGTTAGATAGGGAGTGAGCCATCGAAACAAGCTGAGGGGGAGATTTTTATTTGGTGCCCATGTGGGATTGAGGTGGAGGAAGCAACGTTGATGGAGTAATTGAAAATAGTGGTCCAGAAAGAGATGTTGCGGGTGAAGAACAGGAGGTCGATTTTGAGCCTCCCATAACGACCACTATGGTATTGGTCAACGAAAAGGGAATCAGGAAATTGTTCAAGGGTGTTGTGTTTGAACCTTTTTGCTGATGCTTTGGACAAATTGGGGGGGTGGGGAAATGATCTTGAAACAGTTGGCTCCAGCCTTTACTCATTTGGACTACATATTTGTAAGATGAAGAGGGTGAAGGGAAGAAGAGAACGCCATGAGTGAAGAGAAGGCGAGCGGAAGCAGAAGGAGGATATGGCACATTATTCAGGAAGAATTAAGTAAGAAAGGTGATCGGAGTGGAAGGGTGAGGAGTAGAACCCCCTTTTAGAGAAGGGAAAGATGATGTAGCTAAGCCTCCAGGGCAAGAGACGTAATAGTTGGGGCCCGTGGCTTCTACTGATCTTCTGCAGAGTAGGAAGAGGGGGCCCAGGGCCTTCGCCTCACCCGACCCCGGTCCGCCAGTGCAAGTTCGGAAACAAATGCAGATAGGATGGCAGCCCCTTTAAGATCATAGCCATAGACTCAGGGGTGAATCACAGTTCAAATATAAGATAAATAGGATACAAAGATGAGAACATAATTAAATCGTTCGTTCGTTCAAATGACTTTATTTCGATTTCTCAAAGGAAATCATAAAAGTATACAATTATTTAAAAAATATACCAACAATAGATCACAATACATTTCTAAGTAATCAAAGAAAAAGGCAACCTCATAATACATTATTGCATAATTCTAAGAAAAAAGTAAGATCTATAACGATTTCTATGAAAAAAGGAAGCATCATAATACATTATTGCACAGTTCTGATTTACACAGAATAAAATCAATAACGGTTTCTGATTGCAAGAGCTGATCTAATAAAACTTAATACAGCATTACAGATCTTGTCAGTTGACAATGATAACAAATATTCGTAACCTTCTTTGTAATAAGGCGTTCCAAGGGATAATAATAATGGTCTAATGAAGGAATTTCTTGGATCTTTGTACAAGGTACAAAATAAAATAAGGTTTAAGGTATTTTGTGACACTTTATTATTACAGGGACAACAGGGTAATGTCACCTTCCAACCCCCCTGCTTTGGAAAAGCAAAAAGGAAGTGTAAGGTTCCAAGACGAAACCTAGTAAGATAGAAGCGCCCTTGCATATTCAGAATGTATGTTAAGTAAAATGGGCGCACTAATTTACCCTGTACACGTAGTACCTGTTCGTTCCCTCTCAAGGATCCCAGTTTTTGGCTATATGCTTTTTTTATGATGGTCTTGGAGTCCTTTTTTAAAATATCAGGTTTTTTAAACATAATGTCTAACCCGATTTTATTAAAGGTATCTCTGACATATCGAAGCCAAGGGATGTCCCCAAGATGCTCAAGTTTGAGACAATCTGTGAGAATATATTTCGTCAATTTCAAATCATCAGATTGCCAAACTTTAGACCATAATACTAAGGGTGCAATATGAATAGTATCACAAACAAACTCAATTCCAACTTCACCATGACAGAAAGAGTTTGAAGTACCCGAAGGAACGCATAGTAGGCGTTTTAAGAATTTGTTCTCCATAATCTGTATTTTGTCACAATTCTGTGACCCCCAAACACCAGCACCATATGTTATAACAGAAACACATTTAGCTTGGTACAAAGATATCATTTCAGCAATGCGTCGTTGTCCTAGCTTACTGGCAAAGCGAAAGAGAGCGTCATTTAGCTGTGAAACCTTTTGAACTCGATTTAACAGCAACGGTTCCCAATTCAGTTTTTTATTAAAAAGGTTACCCAGATAATTGAAGTTATCAACTTTCTCTATGCTAAACTCCCTCACCTTGAAGTTGCGGATTTTGGCGTTCTTTTGACCACACATCGTGGCAAAGGATTTGGTAAAGTTGACCCCAAGATCTAATTCTCCCATAAATAAATCAAAAGCATTCAGACAAGTCTGCATGCTATTGGGGGTAAGGGTCATTAGCACAGTGTCATCAGCATATGACAACATTGGGATCTTTTTACCATTAATCTTAGGAAAATCAGCACCAGTTTCAATCAAAAAGCTTTCTAAACCGTTTGTATAAACCAAAAATAAAAAGGGAGCTAGTATACATCCCTGACGGACTCCTTCAGTGGAAAAGATATGCCTGGTTTTTTCACCTCCAGGACCATATCTAACCCTAACTGTTGTAGCAGCATGCAACCTGCGGAGCAGAGTTACCAAAGGCTCCTCAAAGCCCATAACCTCCATCATACACCACAATTTCTCCCTGCATACAGTGTCGAAAGCACTGGACAAGTCCATGAATGCCAAACAAATAGGACTTTTTTTGGCACCCATGTACTTGCCCATAATCAGTGCTAAATTCAGGCACTGCTCAGTAGTACCCTTCCCTCTTCTAAACCCATACTGTGACTCTACAATGATCCCCGATGATTCTGCCCAAGTTTCCAAACGGGCCAATATCACTCTACCCATTAATTTACAGGAGGCATCTATTAGAGATATTGGCCTATAACATCCTGGATTCGAATTAAATCAACAAGATACATCCATGTAGAAGGTCCACTGCTACAAGTCATGCTCTGGCCGCTGGTGAGGAGCCAAGGTTGCTGGAAAGAAGTGGCATTTGAGGGTAATGCCAGTCCAGAACAAGTGGTGTTTGAGGATAATGCCAGTCCAGGGAGAAGTGGGTGGGAGCAATGGAAGAAACTCATGCACTTATGGAAGCGGCCCCAGTCGGTGCAGAGGTCGCTAAAAAGAACAAGTGGAGGATAATGCCAGTCCAGGGAGAAGTGGACGGGAGCAATGGGAGAAACTCGGGGGCATAAAGGATGCCGGAAACGAGGCCCAGCACTTTCAGCTCATCCGGCTCAGGCTCACCTGTAAAAGTTCAGAAACAAAGACCGATAGGATGGCAGTCCCTTTTAGATCAGGGTCCACAGGTGAGACCCAGGGACAAAGGGTGCTGCCAGAATGGGCAGGAGGGAGCAGGGGGGGGGGGGGGGGGGGCTTGCGTCGGGAAACCAGGACCTCCGTCACGCGAGACCCAGGTTCGCCAATGACTAGCATGTGAGCAGGTTAGAAGGCTGCCACAATCAACACTAGAGCTGCGTGAGAGATCAAAGCTGTAAATGTACTGCCAGACCAAATGGGGAGCAGGGAGGACTAGCATTGGAAACCTAAGACCTAAGCCACGATGGATCCAGGGTTGCAGACCATAAGTCATGGTACATGAGCAACCATGTCGGATAAGTTATGGAACACGAGCAACCACGATGGCAGCCCCAATCAGAGCTGGGTGCGCAGGAGAGATAAGGACCTTAAGGATGCTGCCAGAGCGGGTGCGAGGGAGCAGGGTGAGACTAGCATTTGTCCTCCGCAGGGCTCGACCAGGAGCGCCCACCAAAGGGTGGGGCACCGAGACAACCAAGATGGCACCTCCACTTAGAACTGGAGCTACATGAGAGGCCAATAGCCAGCGGGTGATGCCAGACCAGGCAGGAGGCGAGGGGAGCAGAGGCGGACTCCACGGAAGTCGCACAGAGTCTGCACATGCACTCCCCACACCGAGTGCAAATTTTCCATGGGCACAGCGTGGGGAAGAACAACCTCCGTTGAATTGCAGCCCCCTCCCTTTATCACAATCAGCAGTGCTAGGTCCATTCCTCGCCGGGGTTGTGATGAACAGCATGCCGGACCATGCAAAAGCACACAAGAAGAGGGACTGTGCAGGCTCCCCAAAGATCAAGGGCCCACTTTCCAGGATCGCACTGCATCACCCACGCAGACCCACTGGACGTCACCACTCCTGCGGTCTAACAGGCCCCGACAGTGAGCCGAATTTCATCCTGGCCTCTCCAGCAGTCCTCACACCAGTGAGCAGGGTATCAGGAGGACCTACGGGTCTAGCTAGCGCTACACAAAACGTTTAAAATAAATTAAATAAAATCCCTACCATGTTGTAAGATTTGTAAGGCATTATATGTAGCCCCATTGCTGGAGAGTCTGTAAAATGTAACTTCCCCTAGTGCGTCGGAACCAGTGCCGTGTAGAAAGGGGGGTGCGGTGAGTGCGGCCCGCCCCAGTTGTCCTCACTGAGGGGGGTGACAAAATGGTAAAAATGTGTTGTAAACATATTTTTGCCATTTTGTCAAGCTGCTGGTGACAAGAAATTTTCTGCACTGGCCTTGCCACGCACGGTCGGAACCCTTGTATGGTTCATGGCTATATTTTACGTGACTAACCTTTCTGCTTTTGAGCATAACTTCTTTCTTATTGGTGTTACATGTCAGCAGATTGTCGCCAATCTCAAGAGAAATGCTTGCCAACTAGTAGGCTGTTTCTGAAGTAGGTGAAAACAGTGCAGGTCAGTGTGAAGAATACGTAGGGAATTCTCTTGCCAGGAGCCTCCTGGAGCGGGCTGATGATCTTGTATGGACTGGCTCGTCTGGTAAAAGTTTGCTGTATTCGTAAGTGTGCTAACCACCTGGCCTAAAACGCTGAAAAACAAAGCAAGCACTTGGAGAGCCAGGATTCGCTTAGTGATGGAATGACGTCATAATTAGTGATCGCCAGGGCTTGTAGTTGCCAGTGGGAGCAGGCGGTATGACTTACCACCAAAGTAGCCCCTCGATGGGAGCTGCTGTACGCCTTCCAAGCGCGTAATAGAGGACACATTTCAGTAACGTAGGAAACGGTTTAATTTCATTAACTCTGGTTAAGATGTTGTGCATCTCACTCTCGGTAACCCACAACGGCATTTACTGGCCAGGGCTTCAAAGCACTACTGTTTTTCATCCGTTTTCGCCTGCCAGATGTGGCCTAGGCGCATTAGCTGGAGTCTGGGAACCCGCTCCAGTGATAAATCAAGCGTGCGCCGCACTTGCTGATACCATCCGCTGACTGCTATTTCTAAACTCTGCATGTCTCTGAAGTATCCGGCCTGAGCGTTCTCATGAGGTCCTCTGCAGGCGGCTTGCATCGGGGGAAAGGAGCAGCTTGATTGAGGGTCTGCTTGAAGCAGAAATCAGCAGTGACCGTGGAGTTGAGTTACAAGCACCCTATAAAGCAGACTTTATTGGGGGAAGCTGAGATGCCTTCTGCTTCCACTGGTTCCGTGGTCTGCAGCCTGCTGGCTCTTGCCTTCTGTCGCTTTACTTTTCCATTCTATCCGTTATGGGAGCGAAGGTTGTTTTTAGTTTGCAGATAGTGTTTTCAGATGTACCTTGACATCATTTCTTTAAATATGGGTTTTGTCGTCGTTGGCCCCTTTGTGGGGCCGGCTGGCGGGCTTGAGTGTAGCCACACATAACCTTAGTGCTTGCTGCAATGCGTTCTCCACCACTGGCATGAGCTCATTTTTAAAACGTTATCCTGCTTCCTTTCCAGGGTAATCCTCCTAATGCCGAAGTACTTTCCAAAAAGCCCTAAAGTGCCCTTTAAAAAGTTCATGAGTAGAAAGAACAGTTGCATGGAACTCTGGCGTTTTTGTGCTACTACTCTGATAACTCCTCTTGTTGAGTGAGGCTCTGGGCGTGGATGACTATAAGCTGGCTCTGTCATTGTATGTTCAGTCCTAGGGGTCAGGGGACGATGGCTGCTGCTAGCTGTGCAGAACAACCCCCTGTCAGACCCCTGCGTAGAGGCCTGCTCAGTCTTCACTGTCGCTCCTTGCATCCCCGGATAACCTTTTACTGCAGCATTTCCGATCTGAAATAATGTTGTGAAATGTGCCACCAGGGGACCTGTGACCTCAGCAGCAGGTACCACGTCCAGTATTAATGGCTTCTATTTCTGACTCAGTTGGTAGATTGAAAAGGCTCGTGTGTTTGCAGGTAAATGTTTCCTTTCTGCTCGAGAGCTTAGAATGATTCTCCCCATATAACAGTGGTAGAGAAGACATATTTTCTGATGTATATGCGTTACCTATCTGTTTAAAGGTTAATGCCCTTCACTTTTTACACAATGCCTTTCACTCACTAGCCCCTTCTGTTTTCAGGTTTGGCTCGAGGTCCCAAGCACTCTTAACCTCCCATCAGAAAGCATTTAGGCACCTACATGTGTGATTAAGATGAGCGCTTGTTGGTGAGGCCTGGATGTGGCAGGTATAGGTCTGATGTTCTGGAACAAGATTCATTTTTACTTCTGGGAATGTGGAAGCATTGCCTTGTGGCTGCACCTGGAGGAAAATGGTTTGGTCGGGTTTTCAGCATAATGCCACTAAAGTAATGAGGAGGCTGGTGAAATGTATGGTTTTCGATAACTGGTCAGATTTATGTCTATAATTGGTGTTTGCATAAAGATTAAAGCATTATTCCTTGCCCACCGTGCAGGTTCTGGGGGGGGGGGGCAAAGTACTTATCCCTTGCTAAGGTTAACAAGCCCCACTGAGCTCAAAAGGTTGCTTTGTCTTATGAATGAAAGACTCTTTGGATTGTGACTGTGGATAGGAGGAGGCTTGGACAATAGGCATAGGCAGTGGAAATCTTGAGGAAAGGTGAAAATCTGTAGCAAAATTATCAAGTTTGTAAAAGAAAAAAGGAAAAGTCTGAAAGTGAACATTAGGAAATCTGCAGAAACAAAGATGAAAACTTCTGTTAATGAATGTCAATATGTTTCCCAAAGCACTGAAACGCCTTAAAACTGCACTAACTATATTTTTAATTTTCAACATTTTGAATGTTCAGAGAGCAAGTTCTTGAAATATGAAAGATCTTTGTCCCATTCACTTAAATGTTTCCACGAACAGTGGCATCCTAGTCTCTGTACCTATCATCCACAACTCTTGTCAGGCACTGTGCTTCTGGCCATGGTCTTTGATCATTTTATCTCGGGCCACCCAATTTAGATGTTTGTGCCCCTAAGGGCACTCAATTCCTTGACCCATTCATGTGTCTTGTATATGACAGCCTATATGGGGTAACTGCTTAAGTTTGATTGGGAGGTTTCATTGCAGAGACTTACTATGCAACTTCTTATTGCTTACCCGAGCGTACCACCTAGCTTAGCTGCCACTACAACAAATTAGTAGTTCAGCTAACCCTACCTTGTGGTGTTAGTATTTATTGATAACTGCCGCTTCAGCATCTCCACCCATTAAGTAAAAGAAAAAGTAAAGTTAGTGTTAGACCTGGCACCATTGGCGTGGGTCTCCATTCCATTTTTGCTGTTGCCTCATGTGTTTTTGCTGGTGTGAGATGCTTTGGGCACTGTGCCACTGCTGTCCAGTACCCCAGTGCAAGTGCTCCCTACTGTAAATTGATGTATTGATTAGTGGTTCCATGATTTGATGTTTGGTTTACTGTCAGACCCTAGTACCGTGCACTGAGTGTGCCCAGGGCGTGTCAATCCAAATGCTGCTAGTGGGCTTGCAGCCCTGGTTGTGCCACCCACAGAAGGTACCTTGTAAAATGTGTCTAAGGTCTGCCATTGCAGAGCCTGCGTGCAGTCTGGTACTGTCATGCTGACTGGGCAAGTGCACCCACTTGCCAGTCCATAAACCTTCCTTTTTCTTCATATTAGTCACCCCTATGGTAGGCCCAAGGGCAGGGTGCATTGTAAGTAGAAGGTAGGACAAGCCCTGATGTGTGTGGCGTGTTCTAATAGTGAATTACAGCCATTTTTCGTTTTTCACTATTGCAAGACTACCTGTTGTCCATAGGCCAGAATGGGCTGTTAGAATTATTACACTTTATAATCCTTACAGACTCAGAGAACATGGTAGAAATTCGAGTTTAGTATGCCTGGACTCAGAATAATAAAATACATCTTTTATTGAAGTTTATTTTAATATTCTGTGTTTGCAAATACCACTTTTAGAAAGTAGGTATTTGCTTGCCTAACCATTTGAGCCTGCCTCTGCGAGGTTGTGTATTCCTTGTCTGGGTTTGTGTGTGACAGGGCTGGGGAATTCCAGGAGACAGGCTGGGGCTGCCCGGTGGTGAATAGGGAGATCTGCATCTAGATGGGAGGGAGGAACTGCACCTGGGACCTGAATAGGGCTGTGCCTTCCCTCTACAATGCTGGCTCCACCCCCTGCGGTGTGTCTGATGTCTCTGCCCTGCACACTGAAAGAAGAGAAGGAAGACTCAACAAGGTGCTCCAGGGCTATACTTGCTTACCACAATGCTGGCTCCACCTCCCGTGGGGCGTCTGATGTGCCTGCCCTGCACTGTGAAAGGAAAGGAGAAGTCTGGTAAACAGAGTGCTTCAGAACTAGTTTTGACTGGGCACAGGCCCCTCTCCCTTCAGAGAACAAAGGATTTTGGGGTATAAGTATTGGGACCCTGTTCCCAAGAAAGTAAATCACTCCTGGAACTGACAAGACAAAACCTCTGCTGAGGAGAAGGAACCTGAAGAAACTGAGGAGAGACTATTCCCAAGCTGAAGTGCTGCTTGGGGGATTGGCCTGCAGTGGTTGCCTGACTGCCAAAGAGAGGAGAAAGAACTTTGGACTTTTCTTTCACTTGTGCAAAGATCTCCAAGGGCCTGGAAAAGAGCTTGCCCCCTGACCGAAGTCCCAGGACCAGTGGACTTCATCAGCCTTTGTGAATCGCTGCTGGAAACATGTGGCTACAGAGGAAGGGAGCTGTGACCGACTCTCACGACCGGCCCGGTGTCCTGTAGGCACCACACCAAGCAACGTCTGCCTCGAACAATGCAAGCTCTGCACTCACCGACTCCGTCCTGATGCCGTCAATGAGCCGTAGCCAGCACCGCGACTGGAAGGACACCGCGACGTGCAACGCCTCGCTACACCGAATCCAACTGGTCTGACCGACGCGGTCACTGCTGCTGACTTCGATTCCTGTGACCTCACCGGAGTTGGGCACCGCCTCGCACGCTTTGCGACGCACCGCCCGACTCGCACCGCTGTCCGGACTGATCGATGCCTGCTCCTGAACCCTGGCTCTGTCGCCGCACCGTAAAGCTGGAAGCACCGCAACGAGCAACGTCCGCCTCGAACAACGCAAGCTCTGAGCTCACCGATTCCGTCTCGATGCCGTCAACAAGCCGTAGCCTGCACCGCGACTGGAAGGACACCGTGACCTGCAACGCTTTCTTTTTCTACACCGCGACGAACCCCGGAACCGGCTCGCACATCCGTGCCGGCCGCCTCAAGGAAAAGGTACTGTGACTGAGTCTGTCGACATTTGAGTGGGCCCGGACGGCCGCGGTCCGCTGGATTTGTTAGACTCTGTGTTCTTTTCAGCAACGCTGTAGCCGGACAAGGGTACCGACTCGCACAGAACCTTGAATTAAGCCTTTTTAACCTGAATTCTTGAAACTTAATAGTACTGTGGATTCTTTTTGTTGTTTATTGGTCTTGTGATAACTCTATATAAAGTATACTTATTTTTTATATAAAACCTGTGTGGTGTCCATTTTTTAGTGTTGTCACTGGGTTACTGTATGTGGTCACAACTGCTTAACTTACATCGCCTCTGAAATAAGCCTTGACTGCTCGCGCCACGCCGCCTAGAGGGTGAGCAGGGGTTATTTTGAGAGAGTAATTCCCTTGCCCTGACTAGAGGAGAGGGTCCCTGCTTGTCACAAGTACCTACCTGTGCCAACCAGAGACCCCCAATTCTAACAGTTAGAATGTAATATTAGAAGTAATGGACAAAACTGGAAAAAGATCTACATTGAGGGAAGGGAGGCAGTACAGGTGAATTCCCATAGTAAATAGAAGGGACAAAAAAGGAGTTCCTTGAATGACCCCCAAAAATTCTTGAGAAAAATCCTGATAAGAATACAGTATTAATTATGTGTTGGCTGGCGGGTTGAGACCAGTCAGTCAACACAGTAGTAGTCCGTAGGTTTTCTTTGGGCACCTCCAAGGTGCCCTCTTTGCGCATTCATTAATAAACCCAGCAATGGCATCCGCGACACAATGCCAACGACGGACGTGGAGCCGACCATCGCCACATTCTTACGAGCAGAGGTACTGCTGACAAAAAAACTTTCCAGACCCAGTATGACGCCGGGAGTAATTCAAGGGAAGGAATCTATAACTAACCTATGTTTCATACAGATATATCATTACGGAAGGTAACTTTTTCGTTTGGTACCAAACACCTTACGGTACAGTGAAGCCATCATGTAGCTGGGGAACCCGTAATGATGGGTGTCCAGTCCATGTACCCATTATGGTTTCCCTGTGCATTCGTAGTATGCAAGGGTGATAGATATCCACTCGGGCAGATATTCCCTCCCATGGGTATAGTGCACCCTGCCTTCGTGCTATAAGGCCTGCCGTAGGGGTTACTTACCTAAGCCACATGTAGTGTTTTGCTTCCATGGCGCACAGAGGTGTGTGCCATATCGACTCTTCAGTTTTCTCTGCACCAAGACATGCAGGCTGCAATGGCAGTTTGCATGAGTTTGGTGAGGGGTTCCTTAAGGTGGCACAAATCTTGCTACAGCCCTTAGGGGGCTTCTTTAGTTCCAAGGCCCTCAGAATCAGGGGCATTACTTACTGGAACAATGGTACAGTTTAGGAAAAGAACACTGGTGATGGGGACCTTGTTAGCAGGAACCCATCACACTCTCGGTCAAGTTGCATCAGATAACAGGCAGAAAGTGCGGTGTAACCATGTCAAAAGGAGCACTTTCCTGCATGTATTGGTTTGTATGTTCTTTTTCCATGCTCATGTTCCTCTCTGTCTCGTTTTTAACTCATATTTTGTCTGCTTTTATGCCCTTGCATTTTTGCTTTTTTGTCTTGGGCCTGTCACTCTACTCGCTCTTTGTTTGCTTTTCAGATTTTTCAAAACTTCTGCTTCCATTAAGCTGCTTTTCTCTAGACAGTCTTGTCTGAGCCACTACACCACACTTTATTACATTTTAATAAAGCTACTTGTTGCACCATTCTCTATGTGTTTGGTCGGTTATGATTAGTCTTCGTTTTCGTCACATTCTGTTTAATACCACATCACTTCCCACTTTGGGAAAGCCAACGAAAGTTACATGTTTTTAAATTGTACCATCGAGTGATATCGGCACTTGCCTAAATGCAGGTGAATGCATGTTGTTAGCAGTTCATAGGTTGTACAACTCAAGAACATGTCATGCCATACCATACTCCTACCATAATATACTATCCAATAACAGGCCATGCCATACTATACTATACCAGACCATGCCATGCCATACAATACACTGAAAATACATACCATATTATGCCATACTATTCAATAAGATGCCCTACCATTCAATAACCGCCCATACCATAATATACAATGACATACCATTCTACTCAATACCATACCATATCATACAATAACAGGCTATACCATATCATACTACCCAATAAAGTCACCATCACCCTCCTTTACCTCTACACTCCCCTGAGGCCTCCTGTCACCCTCAACTTCCTTTTACCTCTACCCACCCATAAACCCTCACCACCGTCTCCTCCCTTTACATCTGCCCACCCCTCAGCCCTCAAGTCACCCTCACCTCCCATTACCTCTACCCATCCCTGAACTCTAAAATCTCTTTTTTAAATAACATAAAAAGAATATTATTTAATAAAAAATACTTACCTGTGTGGCAAAGTACTGCGTGGTAAAGGTACCAATACTTACCTGCGTGGTAACGACTGCGTGGTAGAGGTCGTTTCCCCTCTAGCAAGACACAAATGTTTTGGGGGCACTATTCGCTGTCTTATGCCCTTCAGTATGTTTGCCAATCATGTTCACCTTTTTGACAGTTTGCCTCCTCCCTGCTTTCCCCTTCCCATTTACACTATACTTTAGGTAACACCTAAGACAGCTCATGTGCTGTTGCTTGTGAGATATTTTGTTTAGGAAGGAGGCTTGGAACCTGCCGTTGTTTGACTTCATTGTCGCTCTCATTTCCTTGCTACTCCTTGGTCTGCAAGTCTTTTTGCTCATTGTCATTACAGTGCTCGCTGCTTTCAGAAGTCCTTTTCTTTTCCTTTTTCTTGCACCCTCTTTATCTCGTCCTGCCATGCGCATTGCTTCTTGCCCTGTCCCCTACCCTCCTCATTGGTTCTTGCTTTTCCAGTCTGACCCTCGAGTGTTTCTTGCCCTATTCATGCTCCACCCTTTCTTCTCAAATGTCACGCCAATGGGTGACAAAATGCTACAAAGATGCAAATGGCACTGCACTCCCTGCTGTGCGCGGCCTTTTTGGTGCTATCAATACAAAAGGGGGTGGTGATGGACGGAGCATCCGAACCAATCAAACACTCACACCCAGTCAAAAGATCTGGGTTTAATCCATCACCGTTCTTTAGCCCACTCTGCCACCCCAGTTCAGACATGGCCATATGCAAATCAGTCTGACCCTGTGCCTCATGGGAACAGTCCAGCCCGAACTGCCAAGCCATGCCTTCCCTGGACCGGAAACAAGCTTCCGAGGACCGGTTTCTGGCATTTCAGCCGTCTTCAGCCCGGCTTGCTTGAATCCAGTGGAAAAGTGAGCACGGGACTCACGTCTGAGCATACCCCGCCACACTTATGGTGGCCAAAGCGGTACAAAAGGGGGTGGTGATGGACAGAGCATCCGAACCAATCAAACACTCACACCCAGTCAAAAGATCTGGGTCAATCCATCACCGTTCTTTAGCCCACTCTGCCACCCCAGTTCAGACATGGCCATATGCAAATCAGTCTGACCCTGTGCCTCATGGGAACAGTCCAGCCCGAACTGCCAAGCCATGCCTTCCCTGGACCGGAAACAGGCTTCCGAGGACCGGTTTCTGGCATTTCAGCCGTCTTCAGCCCGGCTTGCTTGAATCCAGTGGCAAAGTGAGCAAGGGACTCACGTCTGAGCATACCCCGCCACACTTATGGCGGCCAAAGCGGTACAAAAGGGGGTGGTGATGGACGGAGCATCCGAACTAATCAAACACTCACACCCAGTCAAAAGATCTGGGTTTAATCCATCACCGTTCTTTAGCCCACTCTGCCACCCCAGTTCAGACATATGCAAATCAGTCTGACCCTGTGCCTCATGGGAACAGTCCAGCCCGAACTGCCAGATCTGTTAACTGGGTGTGAGTGTTTGATTGGTTCAGATGCTCCGTCCAGCACCATCCCCTTTTGTACCACTTTTTGGTGCTATCTTCATGCGGGGCCAAAATGACGAACTTCAGCTCAGACGTAAGATTGAAATAACGTTATTTTTCGTGAAGGCAGTGAATCATCTCAAACTAAGAAAATGGATCACTGCTTCTTGCTGTCAGTGCTGGCCGCGTCAGATTTGTAATTTTTTTTACTTTCAGCCCTGCTGATGTACAATATGGCTAAATGAAATTGACAAAGTTGATAGCTCTCCAATTGGTGCGACCTATTGGCTTTGTAAATAATTGTTTCTCTGTGAGAACATTTGACTGAGTTGTGTAGCATAACACCTGAACTGGTGGTGGAACTGTAGTAGGTAGTGATTGACTGTGTGTGGTCAGTGCATAATGGCTGTCAGTCAGAAACTGATAATAATATCACTTTTCACTCACTGTGTAGTCACACTGAGTAACTGAACATTTGAGTTTTCAAGGGACGCAATACATGTTTCAGAAGGCAAAGGCAAAATCATCGTAACACAACCTGAAACACTATGGATTTTTTTTCCGTTTCATCACTCGTGTTCGGCTTTACTTCAGTTTGGCCGTTTGTGCAACGTTTCACACATTAGTAATCTAATACTTTCACTTGACATCTAGATTGTGGAGTAATATTTCTGTGTCGTGTTGATCTGAAGATTTTTCCTTTCTGAGGAAATTGCACAAGGGCTGCTCTTCAGCGTGTTTTCTGTGCTGCTCAGCCGCAGCCCTTTGCCATTCTAACACAGTCTTTGATGAAAGAAAACCTTCTTCAAAGAGCATGCAGATCTGGACGTAAAAACGAAAGCAGCTGTTCCCTGTCACTGATGCAACACTTGCTGCAGAGGTTGTGGTCCGTATTGTGTTTCCAATTCAAAGGTATAGACTGTATGGACGTGTAGAAGTGTGTAAGGAAGGAGTTAGACAAGCATGTCGTTTCTGCAAGCTCTAAAACTGGCATGAAGAGGCACCCCCACTTTTTCCACAGGCTGGCCAGATGTTCACAAGTGGAATGCCTTTGGCTTTGTTGTGGTTAACAGAGGAGGATCAGATTTAAGGTGCATTGGCTGACACCGCTTTAGGGGAGTGGGCCCCACTTTTCGGTTTGGATCCTTCCTCCTGTGCAGGCCAGCTGGAGCACTAAGAGCCAACAAATCATGTTAGATGCTACTCTTAGTTTAAAAGGGCTAGACCTGGGTAGCTGTAGCATATCACACTTACTATCATGCCACAGTAATCCACTGTGGAACTCCTGCAGCAGCAATCTATGCCTAAAGACACGGTTGTATATTAACACTTCCAGTTGTAGCTCTTCAGAATGGGTTGCAATCTGAATCAATCTTTATGCTGGTTCTATCTCATCAGAGGGGGGTAAAATCTTAAGTAGCTCAAGATGATTATTTTAAGCTCAGTATACAAAACCAGATGAACATTGATTTTACCTTTTTGCTGGAAAATCGTATGCATGTCGTGTCTTAAGTGTAACACTTGCCATCTCACCCAAAATCCCTAAATAATCTTAATGTTTTGTAATCCACACTTGTGTTGTACATTTCTATAATTTATAACGCCTTATACCACTCTCTGAGTATGGGGCTTCGTAAGTGTACTTTTCAGAATTCTCATTGACTAGAGTTATTTTTACTGTGTCACTGATCATTTATTGTATGCACAGTGGTGCATCTCTAGACTGTCTCAGGACGCATGGGTACATTACCCTCAGTAAAGAATGTGAATTACAAGAGGAGGTGGGAATGCCCCCTGCCTGCACAGACATATGCCTCGTAAAGGAAGAGCTATGTCTTCAAAGCCCTTCTGATTGCCTCATGTTCCCTGATGTACTTTGGAGGCTGCCTTTGCAGAGTGCGATACTGAGTTGTCTACGACGCTGTAAAGGTTGGTGTGAAATAACATGTCTTCCTGAGGTAAAAAAGAGGAGTATTTTGAAGAAGGTAAAGATTTTTGCTCCTTATCAGCACACTTGAATAATGAAAAAGGTAAAACCATCTCAGAAATCCATTAGATTGGTCCAGAACACCTGGATTAATGACATCTGAAAATGTTCTTTGAAGACCAATCTGCCTCAATATCGTGGCGCTGAGGAAATACCTTTTGTATGGTAATTGCATTTATATAGCGCTTACAACCCCTGACGAGGCGTCGAAGCGTTTTTTCGGCGGTAGCACGCTACTTTGGGACCCATAGAGGATTGGTGTTGAATTAGTATAGTGAAACATGCAAGTAGATTTAAGTGGTGGATAGGTTAGTCAGTTATTTGGATTTGAAATGATAGCAGAAGGATAGAGGAGGAAAAAAAGGTTTGTATTTATATAGCGCTTGTTACCCCTGATGGGGTGTTGAAACATGCTATTCAGGAAGCCCATAAAGAATTAGTGGTGATTTAATATGGTGAAATATGAAAGTAATTTCAGTGGTGGATATTAGTCAGTTAGGCAACCTTAAATTCACAGAGGAAGTTGAGACAGTGTACACATACAGCTCTGCCCTGAGAGAAGGAGGAACTTAACACAGATATAGCACACCGCTCTCCCTGAGAGACTTTGCAACAGGATGGTACGAGTGGCTGAATCGTTTCGGCTGAGTAGCATGGAGATAGAGTAAAGCGGGAAACAGCAGCAAGCTCGAAGACGGAAGGCAGTACAAATAAATATGCTTAGCAAATAACGGCATTAAAATGTAAGCCATATTAATATAAACCTACAATTATAAAATTGAATTTAAATAATGAAAGCACTTATCTTGTTTGTAAGCAGCAAGTAAAGAAAACATACTGCTTGCAGCTCAAGTATTTATTGGACAAGTTACAAAACTTAATATTGGTCAATATATGTTATCTGATTGCTTATTCTGTACTATATCTTTTCCAAGTTTATTGCTATTCTTGGCTTCTCTGTAAATAAATGCAAGATTGAACTCATGATAGGAGCCTCCGTTTATGAGAAGAATGTAATTTGCAGACTGGCCCTTCTAGGTGTTGAAGACCGTGCACTGTATGTTTTAAATCCTGTATCCTAAACGTATGTACTTTCTTCAGAGAGCTTTTTGTTTTCGTCATCATAGAGTTTGTGCAGTTTAGGACTAATCTCGTAGTTATCACTGGTGAAAGGACACGGATATCTTGCAAAATGTTTGAAATGGTTTCACGTTGTTCAAAAAATAACATAGCTAACTGTTGAAATATTCGAAAGGCTTGATGTTGGAAGCCACAGTTCTTAGCAGTGACTTGTATAGCACCCTTCAGTTCTTATACTTGTCAAACTTTATGATTGCTAAGTGTCGCCACTTGACTTAACAGCTGAGACAGTGTTCTTATGAGCTGATCAATTGTAACTTTTTCTGTTTGTGATTGAAAAGGTATTAGAATTTATTTTTACGGGTGGATCGTTTTTTGTAAAGATTCTTTTTAAGTGTTTTACATTTCAAAAGGTCACATGCATGGACTTCACCAGTCATACAGTTCTTAGACAGTATTTGCTGTAAAGAAATTTGTGGGATTGAAAAATGAAGTGTGAGGTAGTTACTCGGACATGGGTGGGAGGTTACTAACGAGGCCTAGGCTAGCATCCGAGCTGCCGCTCGTTTCCAGCGATTTATGCCTGATATAGTCAGTGCAAATAACCCTAGCATCTGTCAAAATCACGACAACCTTTTAACATTTTACACATAATAAACCATCCAGCTCATAAACTACCTTATTGTTTATATTAAAGACACGGAAAATACTCTCGCCTGTTCCAGCAGTTTTGACAAAAAATAACTTAGCGAGTAGACCTTGCATAAAAGTGAGACAATCCAGCAGTTATTTGGTAAGCACGGCATAACCGTAAATTTACCATCGATGCCTTTTCCCAAAATACTGCCCCGTATTGTTCTGGCGGGCCCCGCTGAGGGGATGACGAATGCAGCTGCCGAGGCTCGCGCTTGCCCTCGCGCGCTTGAAGGGCCCGCGGCCGCCAGACTGCAGCTGCGTGTTTATGTGCTGCGCACACCTGCAGGCAGGGTCTGACAGGGCGCGCCAGTGTGCGGGGCTGCGAGAGAACCACGGTTCTGTTTTGAAGTCCGAGGGTACGAGGGGACGCGGATGCCAGCTGGGGTATTTATGTCCTATTGAAACAGATGTAAAGCTGCCAGCCCATTTGATATCAAATAAAGGCCAATCGTGCCATAAATACTTGGTGTCGGAATTATGAAGTGAGGCACTAGAATGTTCTCACGACTTGGGTTTGGAAATGGAGTAGACAGTGAAAATATGTGAACTGAGACCTGGATTTGAAAGTACATATGAATGCCGAAGAAGTGTTTGTACATCATTAAAAGCAAGCGCCTGAATGAGGTTTGTGCCTACCGAACACTGTATATTTTTCTCCTGCAATTTTTGTTCATGCTTGTCTGGACCGTTTCACTTTTGTTTCACTCCTACTAAAGAGTTCTGAAATTAGAACCTTTTGGGATTGAATATTTAAAAGACGGAACTGCAGTATATTTAAAGTGTGGTGCATTAACTTAACATCTAGAATTTGAGGTAAATATTGGCAAAATCAAAATAGGTTTACTCGAATGCTAATATTGAATACCCTTCGGAAAGTATTATGGGAACATTAGTGGCACCAAGTACCTATATATTATGGCTATTCGGAAAATTGGGGAAAACAGACATTTTGCTAGAGCTGTTCATTTTTTTTACAAATGTTTGCTTCATCCAGTATGTGGCAAATGATATGATTGCTCTATTGGTTATTGTATCACATAACATTCTGTAATTTATTTTTTGACTTAATTTTATGAACGTAGGGAAAATTAAATAAAAACGTGTTTTAATTGTACTTACTCTCTGTGTCTGTTATGACATCCCTGATTTCATAGATTGGAGTGTATGCTAACATTTATGTGGACCCTGTCAACAGTTAGATGTTATCTGCTATTGGGACATGTTTGTTATACTATGTTTTTGCATCTATACCTTATCTAATGACCAGTTTCATGGTAACCTGTGATTGTTGTTCTGTTGGAACCACTGATACCTGGACTATTGTATGTCTTTGCAATAGACAGTTATACTGTTGTAGTCCTTTTGGTAACAACGTATCATCTTCAGTTTGAAAACATATTACAGAAGCACTGTTTTGCAAGTACTCAGCAGTTATTGCATGTCATTCACTACGATGCAGACGATGTGAGGGGCTTTGACTCTTGACCCATTTCTTTAGTGTAGATCACCATCAACAGGTCTTTTCTTAATTAGTTGGTCCAAGAAATGGAGAAGCTACTGGTGTATATGTGCTACACCTGCGAGCGATGACAGCCATCGAGAAATGATGTCTGTTTGACAGTGCAGAGATTGTGGTTAGCGCGGCAATCTCTGCATTATGGTATCATCCACAGCCACGGTCACAGCCTGCTGGGAACTTTGAGAGTGTGACGGTGTGGAGGCTGTAGTGTACGGCCAGCTCCTATGATTTGAGCAAAGTGGTAGCAGTAGGGAGCTGTGGATAGTATTTGTGAATCATTGCAAACTGTGCCAAATAATTATGATTCAGTGCATGTTTGTTTACCTGTTGTGTATCATATCCTGAATGGGTATGGATGGTGTGGAGGAGTTCACCATGTAAGAGATACTGCTCTGAGCTGAGCAGTGTGAGCGTAATTGTGTCATGGAAGGATGTTGAGACCCAAGGAAGGTCTAGAAGATCCATTACAGCACTCGCAATATTGAAATAGTGTTTTACATTCTTTACTAAAGTATTTGAAATCTGGGTTAGTGTTAAAATTTCAGTTTTGGAAATAGGAATTGGACCTTTGCCTCTGAAACTCTTCAGTGTCTCCAGGCACTAATCTGTCATGACAATGGTGACTACGTTTATTTCAATTTATTGTGAGTAGCAGAAGTTTAATAACAATGCTGGTTACTTTTACTCTATATTTTCTAACATGAAATTGTGTTGGCAATAAAAAAAATGTAGTCTTCTTGAAGCCTCTTGGAGGGCCTTTGGTGTAAAAGCGTCCCACTGAGCTCCCTGTGCGGCCCCAACATAAATTCCGGGATGAAAATGTTTCTTAATTGATGCTTGTGCCCTGTGCCTTGTCTAAGGGGGTAAACGTGGTTACATCTCAGGTTTTTTGTGATTCTTGAGGATGCTTATCAATTCTTCATGGTGACATTTGAATTAGCTTCAGTCATTGCAGTTTTTCAGTGACTCGTGCATGGGTTGTTTCAAGATGTTCCTAAGCTGGGGTATTTCCAAGGTTACCTTTTGGTTTGTAGTCGATCTTGGGAAATTATGGGCAGTCACAATGAGAAATATTGACTATTTTGAGAAAAGATGGATTTATGGTGGGTGTGTGTGTATATAAGTCCACATTTCAGTGGAAGAAATAAAATAACCAGGACTCTCGATTTTGGGTGGGACATTAAAACAAAGATTAAATTAATGGAAGCGATGGAAATGGGGTCAAACCCAATAAACAAATAGCAGTTGAATTCATTTTTAGGGCTCGCGCCCTAGCGATACAGTGCGCAGCACTTATCGTGCAGGCGAGAGCCCTTTTGTGCGGGGTTCAGAAACGGAGCCTGGAATCGCACACGCTCGTGTGTGTGCTTTTCCTTTTGGCTTCCGCTATTCGCCTTTCATTGCATGTTTTTTTCAAACAGAGCACGCAATAGGCCAAAGGCGGGCGCATTGCTAAGCCCATGGCCTATTGGTGTCTGTTACGCGCACCGCCGGCCATGTGGTTTCAAATATCGTGCCCAGACACGGGCGCAATAATGGAAACCAGATGGCTCGGCATCTAACGCATGAGTAAACTTGTATTATGTAAGAGGCATAAATCATTAGTTGTGCTGTACGCTGTTGTATGATACAGTTAAAAAAATCGAGTCAAATCCTGTATCAAATCCACAGACAGGGGTGCGGTTTAGAGCATGGCCCTGGTCTCCTCCAACCAACACCACACACCCACAAACCCCCACACACATTGTGGCAGCTTCAGCCACTTGGAAGCTGGCAGCAGGGGAGTACAGCAGGCGGGAGTTGGCTGTGTACTGCATGATACAGTGGTCCTGTCCAGTGAAAGGGAGCGCTGGTGCCAGCTTGTGGCAAGTGAAAATAGCCGGATTTCCAGTTCCTTTCTGCAATGCATCCTTGTCTTATACTTTTGTGACTTTGTTACCACTTAACGCTGTATTGTTCTTTAAAGTACATTAATTTGAATACCCTCATATACCTCTTGTATACGTAATCACATGACCTGTATAGCCTCTGATATCCTCGGGTCTAGCTAGCGGAAGACACAATTCAAATTAATAAATACATTAAATGTCCAGTTCAACCGTACGGTTAAGTGCCACTAACCACACCTTTGTGGACACCGCAGAAGCTGCAGTGATCAGAATATGCAGTAATGGTGTACATAGCCGACATGGTCGGTGTCAGGCAGAGTGGCTGCCTGGTGCAGTCCATCTTGCTGGCGACAAGGGATGACAATGCGCCATAAGACATCTGCCACTGGACATCATCCGCTGGAAGCGCTGGTAAGAAAACTATTTCTGCGCTATTTGCCATCAAATCTGCCATCCAATTACAATTTGCTTGTAAAATTGATCAGCTGTGCAACATAACTGCAATTTTGCTGCTACAATGAGATTGTGCAGTGGCACCAGGATAGGATAAAAAAAAGGATAGGATAACATTTGTAGAGCGCACTTATACCCAGGGGTGACCAGGATAAATAATCACGACAAGAGGACAACAGCCAGATATATAAGAGGCGACAGAGTGACAAGATGTGATA
Source organism: Lissotriton helveticus (assembly GCF_964261635.1). Taxonomy (NCBI): domain Eukaryota; kingdom Metazoa; phylum Chordata; class Amphibia; order Caudata; family Salamandridae; genus Lissotriton; species Lissotriton helveticus. The sequence goes on along the minus strand of NC_136063.1, from coordinate 421,241,361 downwards.
TGGTGGCTGACCCAACAGCATCTGGATTCCTTATTCGGGATATCGTGAAATTTAATGAAATCTGGATAAAATTCACCTGACCCGGCTGCATCAATTTGATGTCAACTGTCTTGTCTGACTTTGCCTAATTTAATTTTAATTAACTTGATCATTAATAATTTGATCAGATGGCATCTTCAGAAATGTGTTTTACCTCGAATCCACCACCCTAGTGAAGGAGTTCTCCAGAGTCAGCAGTTAAATCAGATTCACCTTATTTCAAAACAGTAAAAGCTGTTAATAGCAGTACAAAGTCCAGCCCCAAGATAAGGAGCTGTAGCCCAGCTTGGCAAACATGGGAATGGCAGGTCTAGGTGGTACTTGTTATTAGAGTTGGCAGACGATTATGCCATGTTTCTGAAGCACCTCATGTGTAGACTCCAAGAGATAAGGAAGTTGATAAAAAGGTGACACAGTTTGCTTGGTCTTACGATTGATAGCGCACTTCAGTCATGTTTAGACACATATACTGGATGCAGGTGTGACTGATGCAAGTGTGTTATTTTTGGGGCTGTGCTGACTATAATGAGGAGTGGAGAGGAAAGAGTTATAGCCTTTGCGTCAAGGAGGATTGGATGCGCCCAAGCTTGACTATTTGGTGTTCAGGAAGGCGCTATGACATACAGCTTTTCCACGTGTAGGCTGGGGTTAGTAGGTTTCAGGTGAAGACAGACCATAAAACGTTAACAGATGTTCACCTCAATGAGCGCCAGCAGACCAGGGTGTGTTGATCCTCTGCTGGAGTACTGTAACAGTACTGTGGAGGCACAAGTAATGGCACATACCTTGTTTTATGCCACCTGTATTCTTGAGGGATTTACACAGGTACAGCCTTATTCCAATTCAATGCTGAATTCAAGGTTAGCAGTATTCCGAGTGTTAAACTTAGACAGATGCAGTTGACTGAATAATAATATGGCTTTCCCTAATGTTCCCATGAGAAACAGGCTCAAGGCAGATTTGCATATGGCAGAATTTAAACTGAGGTGGTATAGCGGGCGAAAAAATGATGGATTGAGATGCGGCCCAAGTGATTGCCAGTGGTTGAGATAAATTCAAGCATTCTATCTATCACCTTGGTTTTGCATTGGACGCCCTATATGCCCCGGGTTTGTCAAAGAGTGGTTCTGAGGCTTGTTGTGCCACTGGAACCAAGCTATACCCGGCTGAAGAGCCCATAATAAGGGCAAAACCGGTCCTAGGTTGCCTGTGTTCCGGATCAGGGAGTACCTGCCTTGTCAGTTGGCTGAACTGGTCCCATGAGGAACAGGGTCAAGACTGATGTACATATGGCTGGGTCCAAACTGAGGTGGCATGATGAGCGAAATACGATGGATTGGGATGCAGCTCCTGAGGTTGAGATTAGTTCAAGTATTCCATCCATCACCTTGTTTTTGCATTTGACGCCCTAAGTGGCAATCACTCTGGCCGTATTTCAATCAAATTTTTTTTTGTCCACCATGCCACCTCAGTTTGGACCCAGCCATATGGAGATAAGTCTTGATCCTCTTTCTCATGAGAACAGTCTAGCCCGAACTGCCAGGACAGATCCTCCCTGTGCCCGAACACAAGCAACCCAGAACCGGTTTTGCCCTTTTATGGTCTTTACAGCAGGGTATAGCTTGGTTCCAGTGATACTTTTTTTTAAAGTTCAAAAAGAAGTTTATTAGGATAAAAGATTACAACAATGTGCAGAATGTAAAAACAATGAAAGCAATAAGTTCATATGCAATGTATCAGTTGGGTTTAGAAAATAACCAGGGTATAAAACATAACAAGTAGAGAATACAAATACAGTCAAAATAATGATATCATAAACTATACTATACAGAAGGAGATACAAATAGAGCTATAAATTAACGTAAAGGAAGTCATGGAGGTTTAGTAACTTCTTGCTGCAGAGGATTAGGGATAGCAAAGCATTTAGCACTAGCATCAATGAATACAATAACTGGTGCCCACAAATCCAAATGTTAGGATGCCAAATGTGATGGGTATACAAATGTAGTGTCTAGCCTATGATTATAACAGACCGCATACCACCATGCTTGATATGAGAGTTTAGTGAAATCCTTCAAATTTCTCGTTATTTGCTGGAAAGCTACTGCTAATAAGAGGTCAATTATTTTGACTTTAATATCAGAATGTTCCCAAATAGAAGATAAGCTGCCTAAAAGATATGCAATATAGAAAAGGGATGATTGGAATGAAAAATCAAGTTTGTGTCACACCCTTTCCCAGAAAGGTCGAACAAACTTACAGTTGAAAAGTAAATGAAATAAATCAGCATGTGGTATCGAGCAAGACCAACATTTATGTGAAACATCAGAATATAACGAGTTGAGAACAAGAGGGGATAATAGGAGTCTGTTATATATAAAAAAAAGTGTTTGTGTCGTGTTTGCGGCCCTGGATGATTTCCTAAGTTTAAGCCACATTTTATCCCAGAAGTCTATAGTCCAAGAGGTACCAAAGTCCTTTTCCCACAATAATTCTGTCTGAGTTTTGTCTCTTAGTGTAGGTGAAGTATGTAAAAAATTGTATATAGTGGAGGCCTTAGAGTGATTAAGCAGCAGGGAGTGCAATTTAGCTGTGTGAGCAGATTCGAGAGAGCTGCTTAGAGGAGATGGCCTATATTTTCGGTAAGCAGATTGAATAGCTTGTGTGAGGAGGGAGTATTTAGAACAACAAGATGAAGGGAAATCAAATATGATGCGAGCTTGTGTAAAGGATATAATAAAATCCTGATTATATAATTGATTGACCCAAATCAACCCTCGTCTCCAGGTTTTCCAAAATAAAGGTTTATTATTAATTAAAATGTAAGAAAAGATGGTGAAGGAGCAGTTGGAATAATTTTGGAAGTGTGTTTAAGAATAGGAGTGGAAACGGATTGTGGTTTGCGTGTAAAGGATAAATATTCCTGGAAGGAAAAAGGAGAAATGAAAGACCGTTCTAATGCAGTCCAAAGAGGACAAGGCACGGAAGGATCAGAGAGCACCCGTGACGAGTGAGTTAATATGAAAGATTTATGGTAAAGAGGAAAATCCGGAAAGTTCGTCCCACCTTCCGATTTTGGACGAATTAGTTTATGAATAGGCATGCGTGATTTCTTTTTTCCCCCTAAAAAAGAAGATAAGATGAAGTTAATTTTTTAAAAATATTTGAGAGGAATCGACAGTGGAATATTAGAAATTGTATATAGGACTATGGGGGAGAGCATCATTTTTATGGTGTCCAAACTGCCCTACCAGGACAAGTATAGTGGATGCCATTTTGTTGTTAAAGAAGATAATCTTTGTATGCAATTGTCCATTCATCGTGACACTGTCCCCGCTATGGTAAATTGAGGACTCCATGAAAAGCCTGAAATAACAAAATCAGCACTGAAAGTATATTTTGTCAAGGGCAGAATTTCACACTTGTCTTTATTCAGTTTATAACCAGAAACGGACGCGAAGGATTCTACCTCTTCCAAAAAGGCAGGGAGAGAATCCTGAGGTTGCCAAAAAAATAAAAGCACATCATCAGCATAGGCCGCCACTTTAATACTGGACTCTTTAAAAGTAAAACCGTGAATATTATCATTTTGACGAATGTGGAGTAAAAAAGGTTCTAAGGCAATATTAAAAAGAACTGGAGACAGGGGATATCCTTGTCTAACACCACTAGAAAGATGAAAGTAAGAGGAAATTCCACCATTCGCTGTGACAGCTGCTCTGGGATTGGAATATAAAATAGAAATGAGAGCCAACATTTTTGGGCCAAAACCAAGCCACCGAAGCCTACGGAAAGGGTAAGGCCATACAACTCTTTTGAATGCTTTTTCGGCATCCAAAGCAATGGCTGCCAGAGGATGAGACATATGTGAGGCTTTGGATAGAATATCAAAGAATAGACGCGAGTTGTCCGTAGTTGTCCATAATAAGTCTTCCTTTAACAAAGCCAGATTGCTCCGTGCCCAGCAAATCGGGCATGTGAGACTCCAATCACATTGCTAGAGCTTTTGAAAACATTTTATAATCTATGTTGACTAGGGAAATGGGTTGATAATTCTTACAGTGTTGAGGATCCTTACCATCCTTAGGAATGAGGCAAATAAGAGCATCAGAAAAAGATCCAGCAAATGCTCCAGATTGCAAGAAAGAAAGTATAAGGATATGCAATTTGTGGATCAATAAAGAAGCAAAGTGAGTAAAAAGTTCTACAGTGAGACCGTCTGAACCAGGGGCCTTATCCATTTTGAGAATTCTTAGGGCAGCATCAAGTTCCTTCTGTGTAAGATCAGATTCTAAACAAGAAAGATCTGGGCGCGCCTCAGGTGGATAATGAATTTTGGAGAGGAATTGGGAAATAGAGTGATCAGAAGAAAGGGTTTCAGACGTGTATAGTGTTTTGTAGAATTGAAGGAATTCAGTTAAGATCTCTTCATCCTTAAATTTTAATGAATTGTCAGTACCAAAAATAGATTCTATGTTAAGCTTGTTTTGTTTAACTTTTAAATAGGTAGCCAACAATTTCTCGGCTTTATTCTGGCCACCGTAAAACTTTGCTCTAGATTTAAGTAAATAATTCGAAGCATTGTTAGTAGTATCTTGATTAAATTGAAATTTAACTTTTAGGAGTTCAGATAGGCAATTCTTAGATTTGGAGGAGTAATAGGAGTGTTCCAATTTCTTGATTTGGGCTAATAAAGCATTTGTGGTCTGCTGTGCTTTTTTACGTTTATTGGAGACAAAGCGAATGATAAAGTCTCTAGTTGAAGCTTTGAAAGCATCCTAGATTACCTGAAAGGACATACCGGCCGTTTGATTAATGGCGAAATATTCATGAAAAAAAGAAAGGAAGGATGATGTAAAGACTGGATCCAGAAGAAAGGCATTATTGAAATGCCATTTGCGGGCTAGGTTGGGTTTATGCAAAACATCAAGGTGTATGGTTATAGGAGCATTATCAGAAATCAATATAGACCCAATGTCCGCCTTCATCAATGACTGAGAGATGTTGTGAGAAACAAAGATGTAATCTAAACGTGATTGAGTATGATGTACTGGTGAGTAAAAGGAGTATTCTCTTAAGGTAGGGTTACAAAGTCTCCAAGCATCTATGAGTTTGTGTTGTTTAATGGTGTGTGTGTGTAATGATTTGTGATATCTATGAGGTGTAAAGGGAACTGAAGAGCTTTGATCCAAAAATGGGTCCAGGATTTCTTTACAGTCGCCAGCAAGGATAAAATTATCATCATAACATTGTGTAATTTGTTGGGCTAATGAAGTCCAAATAGAAGGGTCACCAATTGTCGGCGCATATATGTTCGATAAAGAGATCGAAACTTTATCAATTATAAATTTAACAAGAACCCATCTACCTGCTTGGTCTGTACAGTGAGATAGGATCTTAATGGAAAGGGATTTGTGGAAAAGAATAATAACTCCATTACGCTTGCCATCACCCGGAGAAAAAAGAACATCACCCACCCATGCTTGTTTGAGTTTTGCAGACTCATCGCTAGTTAAGTGAGATTCTTGTAAGCAAGCAACATCTGCCCCCAGTTTAGTCAAATGTATCAAAACCCTCTGACGCTTAATAGGTGAATGTAAACCTCTGACATTCCAAGAAATGAGTTTTAATGGCATAAATTAAAACTGTAAAAATACAAAAAATTCTAATAAGAAAAACATCCGAAATTAATTAGGGTATGAGGAATATCAAACCAACTGCACAAAAGGTGAGAGAATTGAATTAGGGAGGAAAAGCAAGTAAGAAAAGAAGCGAAGCGAAGATACAACCCCTGTAAGAGAGAGGAAAATTGCAGGGTAGAAAAAAAGAGATGAGGAAGGCCAAAGAGATAAGAAAGTGCTCAAAGAAAGAAAGAGAAGAGTAAAAGGAAAGATAGCATGAAAAAAATAAAGAATAATGAAGAAAAAAAACTTGCACACAATCCAAGACATACGAGGGGTGGAGGGATTGAAGGCCACACGGGACAATGACGTGTCCAGGACCCACAAGGGAAGGCGGATGGAAGGGCAGAACTAACATACTCGAACATAGGGAAGAAAAGACACGCAGCCAAAACCTGTGAGGAGAGAAAAAAGGATTAGATATAATGCGAACAATAACAACGTAAGTTACCTGCTGTTTACATATTAAGAGACAGCAAGTGGATCAAAAAACCAGTGTACAAAACATGAAAATTCTACAATCAGAACAGAGTCTGTACATAATCTAGCTGGAACTAAATGATAAATTAGTCTCCATTGTGTCGGTGTGATGAGAATACAGGAAACTCTTCAACTTAATTGGATCTTCGTAGGTGGTGGTTTTATTATTGAGTGTCACTTTAAATAAGCAAGGGTGAAAAAGACCATATCTTGCACCTATTGAGCGTAATTGCGGCTGCAATGCTAAAAACTCTTTGCATCGATCAGCGGTCGGCTTGGCGTAATCCTGAGAGAAGAACAAAGAATTTCCTGACCAAATTATGCGATTAATTGCCCTAGCTGCTGATAGAATCTTTAAGAGGTCAGTGTATTCAAAAAATACAAGATCACTCCTCTCGGTTTGTGTGGTGACGAGGAAGATGTTTGGCGCAATGGTGGTCCTAATCTGTGAGCCCTCTGGATATTCAACATAGTGCCCCCAGGTAACTTAAGGAGCTTTGGAAGAAAGGATTTAAAGAAGGTGGGCGGCTCCGAACCTTCCGTTCCTTCAGGAAGACCATAAATTCGAAGATTATTCTTTCTATTTCTGTTTTCCAAATGCTCAATTTGTTTGTGAAGCATGGAGACCTGTGAACAGAGAGAGTCCACTTTAGAAGTAGAGGAAGATAAAGAGTCAAAATTCTGCTCTAATGTGGCGACTCATTGATCCATTGCTGACCATTTATCAGAAAGCATCTGAAGCATGGATTTAGTCTCTTCCATGAATAGGCGCAGGGCTCTGATCTCTTCTAGTATTAGATCCATTGTGACAGAAGCAGATTGTTTAGGTGGAGAAGGAGGATCTTTTTTCAATCTTTTTGTGGATGCTTTGATGACATTGGAGCCTGAAGCAGTCTGGGAAGACAGTGCACCTTTAGCTGATGAAACGGCTGAGTCCTCTATGGGTAAACAGTTATAGCGTGAACTAATAGGAATCAAAAACTTCCAGGGTAAGGGCGTAGATAGCGTTAAATTTTTAGAGACCCTGCCCATAAACCTGACGAAAAAGATCCAAAAACACAGAATAGCAGTACGTAAAAGGAAGAATTCTGTAATACAGGCAAATAAAACAGTGAACCCAAACAATGAGATAGGTTGCCCTGTTATTGTAAGCGCAACAGTATTAAAACCGCAATAACAATAAGAGCCTGCAAAAATGTAGCATGACCATTATATACATTTAGTTAAGAGTAACAAATGCAAACAATACATTCAGCATAGGTCATATAGTAAATGAACATTCATTAAGCCGAGTGTCGTCACATCAGTGGAATGTAACATGAAAAAAGTTTAGTCAGACTCTCAATAAAGATGTAGTTCCAGCACCTGACTCATAGTAAAGCGCAAATTCCAAGAAGAGCCACAAGGGAAAAGCAGGGAGCAAGTATATCCAAGGAGAGTCAAACTATATTGGCTATCTACCACATTAATGAAGTAGAGGGTAGTACAGCAATAAAAAGCTGTATTCATGAGGCTTACAAAATGGTGGGGTCACATTTCAGCCTGGTTGCGCTGTGATGTAATCATGAAGAGCAAAAGAGAAAGAAAAAAAAGAAAAACGACCAGCAGAACACGAGGCAGTTCAAAAAGGTACCTGCATCATTGTAAGGACTTCCAGAGTCGACATGAGGAGGAGGAGCGAGACCTAATAGTGAGACGTTGCATTGGAGAGATACTCCGTCAGCGACGATAGAAGAAACAAAATGGCGGACGCGAGCTCGTCGGAGCTGCGTCCACAAATAATTGTGTCACAACTCCGTCCTCCGATTGAAAAAAGCAGTAAATAAGGAGTCCTCCGACACCGGGGGTATTCGCACTGCACCTCCTACATCCTGAGACGGGTGGGTGCAGGAATTCGCTGATTTTGTTCTGCCCGAACCTCCGCCACCGCAAGAGAGTCACGGGAGCGCCGCCATTCCTCTCGGGCGCAAGCCACGCCCCCTGGTTCCAGTGATACAGTGATCCTGGAACCCACGTCTGGGCAGTCAAATATAAAAACAACAAGGTGATTGATGAAATGCTTGAATTAATCTCAACCACAGGTCTGAACTCGGCTGGCTGCTTTATTTCTCTGTGTGAGCAACTCTGCATTGGATTGTCTACTGTGAATGAATTTGACTTCTTTACGAGTTATGTTACTACAACACCAGGGTGAATATCAGAAACATGTTCATTATCTACATACGACTTAAAAGCAGTCATCGGCCTGAGATCATTTAGAAACGATTATATTAACAAACTTTAGGCCCTTCAGTCCCCTAAAAGTTGCCTGCACCCTCATATATGTTTTGAGGAAAATGTATTTTCTCCCCTTGTAGGCGAATCTTCATGTTGACCTCCAGTCGGCCTTTGCAAGTAAACTGTTCCAAACAGTGACATCGGATGTTTTTCAGGTGGAGACATTTAACAAGGTTCTATTAACGGCAATCCGTGTAAACTGCTTGGTAAGCAAAAACTGCCCATGGGAATTATCATTTTCTCTGCAGTGGGGGAACCTCAAACTGTAAGATATGGGCCCAACACCCAAAACTCCCGCACCTCTCTCGATTACCGCTTTTATAAGCTACTATTCTTTTTTCCTAACGCCTTTGGTTTCTTTTTTGTGTACACAGTAAATAAGGGTGACTGTTTTCGTGGTGGTGGCAGTCCAAAAACATTTCCTTACTTTGAAAAGTGTACCTAGTGTACACAAACGAAACCATAAATGGAAAAGGTACGATTTTAAAAATAAAACCCTTACTAGAAGTTTCGAAAACCGTATTGGAAAGCCCCCAGCATTTTCTCAATATCTAGTTTTAAATATCACATATTATCCCTCCAACACTGTAGCATATTTTTCTCTGCTTTTCAGCTTAAAATTTATATAAATCCTTAAGCAGTAACAAAATGGGGAAAACACACTAGAGATGCCACAGGACAAATAAAGGTGCCAGAATTAAGTTTGTGAATACCTAAATAAATGGTGTCCGAAAACCCACCCACTCCATTGTGTTGTAGAGGTCTCTGAAACACTGCACCGCCCGTTGCAGCCTACTATCAAAGTTTGTTAGAAGTAAAAAGTGTATATTTTTGTAAACTTTTACAGTTTATCATTTTAAACAAAACTCAGAAGATGTATGGAACTTAATGCCATGACTCCTAAAATAGTCCTTTCTCTGACATTTCTTAAAGTTTTTGAACCCTGCTTTCTAGTTAAACCATTCAATCGGGAACATAACAATGATGTTATGTTATGTTATGTTAATCAGAAGAGCACGCTTGATTTTAGTAATAAGTGGGGACACTGACAACTGATGGTGAAATGGAAGTTGTGGGGCACTGCGCACATTATTGTTTTGGTGTTACTAGTGGTGACGTTCTGTGATGGGTCAGTCAACAATTAATCCACATGGTGAGTAGTCGCAATTATAGTGCTGCACTGTCTGGAGCTGGCGCATTCAGAGGCCATAACAGATTCGTCACTCATACCATAGGGAACCAGTGTAGCTGTGCCAGGCTGATTCAGAACCTACATCAGCTTGCCAGTGAAGCAGATAGACTCCAGGGTATCGAGAGAAGATAGGTTAGATGAGACTAGATCAGGGAGAACTCTGAGATGCATTTGTACATGTATCAGATCTTCGAGAAATGAACCAGGAAAAGATACTTTTCAAATAAAATCATAGTTTTCCAGCTGAAGGGAGTTTGGTCAGCACAAGGGGCATGCCAGTAGCCTTGAGCAGTTTATGAACCTGGCTTCGTTCAGAGCAGTATTGTCAATGATCCCCACATGCAGAAAGAGAGAACACAAGGGCTCAGTTTGTAAATTGTGGCTAAAATCCAGGCACATACTGTTATAAGCAACCCTGGATTAAGATTCATAGGAAGAATTTGTAGACCTTATAGTAGTTTAGATGCTGATAAGTGATTACGTTAGCTGCGGTGGGACTAGGATTGTGTTTAAACTCCCCCCCGCCCCCCCCCACTTGATCAGCTTGTGTGATTTGAACAAACCACTTTATCTCTTTGTGCATCATTTTATGCTAAACATTAAAAAAAATATTATTGAGTTCTAGATAAACGAAAACATTGCTCTCGGCTTGCCATCCATGTACAACACTACCAGATAGTACCAAATAAAGAATTACTGCATATGTAGTCATCCTCAAACAGAGATAATCGATCACTGCACCTCAAGCATGCACCCGTTGATTTGAGACCCATCCTGTAAAGGCTGGCTTTGGTGTAATACATCCTATAAAGTAACCACAATTGAATCAGCCGAAACTGGGAGGCTATCACTGCCTCCCTGGGGGCCTCTACAGCCTCTCGCCAATCATCATCATCATCATCCAGCTTGCCCAGGTCCCAAGCGGTCCAAACCCCTACCATGGGATCAGGCACGTTGCATAATAACATTTTATAGAGCTGTGAGAGCGGATGTTCTTGGAGGTGTGTAAGCAACATCTTGGCCTCCAAAGGGGTGAAATTGGGTATGTCATCCAGTGCTAGTTTTGCAGGTAGAAGAGCATGTCAGAGCTAGAGATAGCGAAAACCTGGATGCAATGCAGGTAGAATTCATCCTGCATGTCTTGAAACAATTTTAACATTCCGCCCTTAACCACATCACCAATCTTGGATAGGCCAATAGTATCCCACTCCGAAAAGCCTAGTAGGGCCACTCCCTGCGGTAGTCTGGCACCACGCCAAAACAGCCTCCAATGTGATCCGGTCTGCCCTCCCCAACTTTCCAAGAGCAGCGTTCCAAATCGTGAGTACCAGGCGTTTGGCTGGTGGGAGATTCATGGGAACTACCTCTCACATATAGCATATCAATGAATCCCTGCATCCCCAGTATCCATATCTCTGCCGCATAAGCCGGTGCTAAAGCTAGTAAACCACCAGTTGTTCACAACCAGCAGGTGCGATGCCCAGTAGTATAGGAACATATTTGGCATAGCAATGCCGCCCTCTAGGGCCACATTACAAAACAGTGAGGCAACCCAGTAGTACCTGGGTAATAATTAGTACAGCAAAACAGTTGGTCCCAACAGGAATTCTTCAAATTAAGTATGACTTAGTGGCCTATATCACAAATTACAAAAACACTCAAAGACATGAATATTATGTTTGTTTATATAAAATATTAATAAATCACTTTCTGGACACATTAATTCATGTGACAGGGAAGCTCCACAGTGAGTGGAAAGTTGGTGTAGATAGGGGTCTTCGTGGATAGATCAGAATAGAATAAGGATTACAAGTGAAATTATGTACAGTGTAAACAATGGTTTCAGATTGCCTGTCTGACATTGGTTTTTTCCAGTCAGATTTTCCACAAGTCATTAGACATACTTTCTGAATGCCGTGTTTATCTAAATGTGGAGAAGTTTTCAATCACGGTCAAAAGGGTTAAAATGTCGATGTTTCAACCGCAAAGTGAGCTAGGGCCAATTGTATCTTGTAGTGGGGTCTTCTTCAGGACAGGAAGGGAGCAATCTGAAAAAGGGCAGGGACACCAATCAATAACTAAAACCCTTGTGGAAGACAGTGATAACTGGTACAGTAAAGTGTGGCGCAGTGGCTCACCTTAAACCCACTGTTGAGTTACATGTGGGGCAAATGTAGGAATGGGCTAGGTGGCTCCAATGGTAAAGAAGGGTCCAAGTCAGAGATGTGCTATAAATGAATTGTACATCTGGGATTAGGAAATGTGACTCAAAAATAGCTGAGACACTAATAAAAACAATTCAACCAGAGTAATAGTGTATGTAACTTAGTCACACGTTATCTATGTTTTTTGGAATGAGAGAATTATGGGCTGAGTGCTTCAATTCCGATTTAATATGCTTTTAGTTATCCTGAAAGATAAAAGGATCCCAGCTAAGGCGGACAACCCCAATGGATGGAGGGTAGGAAAGACTGGCTAAAGGGCATGCGAAAATACCTTGATTGGATGGTTGTGACCGGAGCGTCTCGCGTCTGTGTGAGCGGGCCAGTAGCGTGTCTGAAATAGACACGAATGAAGCGTGTATGCTGTCACGCCAGAGGTACAGACGCTGACTGCTGTCTGCCTCAATGTCAGCACGTGTGATTTCCTATGCTGACTGTGAAAGAAACAAGGGTCTGGAAACCCAACACAGCTTGTGGTGCGACCTGGAGCAAGAATGTGTTCCTGCCTGAGAGGACAAACAATCACTTAATATGAGTAGAGCACAATTAGAGTATCTCAAAAACAATGGGTTGAAATATGCAACACATACAAAAGCTCACAGGAGGCAGTAACGTTTGTAAAGCAATAGTATTGATGTAGTGCATATGGAAACAGTTGGAGACAAGGACATCAACGTGAATGTTGAAACACAAAATAAAATAAATTGTAAATAATAAAGATGGCAAATGATGGCTAACTCATGCCACTCCATCAATAAAGATTACAAAAAATCAACTGCACAAAATATCTAGGGGTCTTTATGTTACATTGTTGATGAGTATGCCATATTGAGGGCCTACGCAGCGTCCTCATATTGAATACTATATCTACGGAAGGAGTCATAAATGGAAGACAGTGAAAAAAATCACAGACAAAGACAGAATTCATCCAGCATTGAGGAGAGACCGTTATCTGGTAATTTACTAATTCTCATTCAAACCCCGGTTAACAGTATTCCAGAGGTGTATCCATTTACACTCTTGCAAGTTTAGGATATCCATCAGATCACCCCCTCTAGGACCCAGAGTAACCTTTTCCAGGAGAAACCATCTGAGGCTGTTCTCTGGGTGGTGAAATGTTCAACTATTGGTGCACCTTGGACCTCGCATCTAATGCAGCTACAGTGCTGCAGTATGCGTGTCTTAACTTTTTGTCAAGTTTGACCGATGTATAGTAAGTCACTGGGGCATTTAATGGCGTATATAACGTCTATGCTGTTACAGTTAGTGTGTTTCTTAAGTTGAAAGGTATGATCTCGATGGCTAAAGGTAGTAGTTTCCACATTGAGTTCACATGCTTTGCAGTGACCACATTTGTGGTGACCAGTGACTTCCCCTGGGGGATCCAAATGGTCACCTACGCTGATGACACCCAGCTGTTGGTGTCCCTCAGCCAACATGATAAAACCGACCCGAACCTTACTTCTTGTCTGGTGAAGGTGTCTGAGTGGATGGATCTGTCCTTTTTTAAACTGAATGGTGCCAAGACAGAAATTATGATACTTGGCCATGCTGCCCCCATGAATTTAGATCTCATGTGGCCTAGCTGTCTTGGCCCTCCTCCTGCATCAAAGAAACAAATTAAGAGTTTGGGTATATGGTTCGACGCGAACCGTAATTTTACAGTTCAAGCATGTAAAGTTGCCGCTAACTGTTATGGTTTGCTTAGATCGATAAGGAAGATTCTGCCTCTTCTCCCGTTTGAAGCTAGGTGCATGCTGGTCCAAGCCCTTATTTTATCACGGCTAGACTATGCGAATGCAGTCTACTTGGGCGTGCCACAAGGAACGACTAAGATCTTACAGACTGTTCAGAACTGCGCTGCACGTCTTTTAATGAATGTTCCTAAACGTAATTCGACTAAATTAGCCCTTCGCCGGTTGCATTGGCTTCCTGTTCAGGAAATAATCCGGTTTAAGGCTATGTGCATTGTCCATAAGTCCATTACTGGTAATGGCCCCCTTCTGATTCAGCCCATGGTGCCAATTATATTGCACCACTCAGGCACTTAGATCTAATAATGAACAACTTCTGCTAGTCCCTAGGATTAAGCGGTCGTGGATGGGAGGTCGACGATTCACTTACAGCACGGCAAAATCTTGGAACCAGCTTCCGGACCATATTCGTCTGGAACATAACTACCTCCGGTTCAGGAAGCAGTTGAAAACTTTTCTTTTTCAATGAACAGTGGTGAATGTTACGGTGTCACAGGAAGCGCTGGGATGCCCTTGGGTAGCCATGCGCTATACAAGTGTGTATTCATTCCTTCACTTCAGGTAGTTTTCACATAGATTGTATAGTCTGTGGGGATGATGTTGCTAGAAGAGAACAAACTACGTGGTCCATGATAGTCTTACCCTTCCTAAGGGAATGCATAGGAGGATCCTGTGTGTCTTAAGTCATCCGAGATCCAATTCCAATGTGGGTTCATATGGGTCTTATTTCGTTACTGCGTGTGCAGAAGGTTGTGACACAAATCATTCTGTTATTGAGCTTATCAGAACGTGGTTGAGGCTCTAGTAATGTTTTGCTGGGGTTGAACCAAGCTCTCTTCCAAGTAGACTTCTGGGATATCCTCTTTCTGCCAGTCTGTTAGGTAAATCTTCTGATTCTCTAAGGTAATCTACCTTGTGTGAGCATTTTCTATGTATTCTCAAAAATCGCCTGTATGGTAAATTGTCTCAAAGATTTCTAGGATGGTGACTGGAGTAGCGAAAGAGGGTATTATGTTCACTATCTTTCCTGAACAGTGTAGTGTATAAATGCCCATTCTCAGCTTTGATGGAAATGTCAATACTGATGGAACTATGTTGAACTGTGAATTGAATGTCCTGAGACCTACCATTAAGCCAGCCATGAAAAGCATGGAGGTCAGTTTCATTCCTGTCCAAATCACGAAGACATCGTCTTTGTAGCGCTTCAAGAGAGCTATGTTATTCTGATATGGATTGTCTCCATTGAAAATGTAGGTGGCCTTCTAGTTGTCCATGTACCTTATGGCTAGATTTCGGGCAAAGCTTGCCCCAATCGCCACACCCTTAGTCTGTTAAAAGAATTCTCCCTGAAAAAGATTTTTTTTTTCATCATTGCTATTTCTAGTAAATTGAAGACGAAGTCAGTGGGAACTTGAACTGATCGTGGTCTAGTACGGAGCACAGTCCTAATGACCTCCAGGTCCGGTCTTTGTGGGACGCTGGTATATAAGGAGGCAATGTCCATGGTGACCAATAGTTGTGTAGGATTGAATGCAAGTTTGTCAACCAACCTAATGGCTTCCATGGTGTCTTTTAGGTAAGTCTTAGTGGATACTGCACAAGGTTTGAGAAAGAAGTCCACATATTTACATATGGGTTTCAAAATGGAGCCTCACCCAGATACTATTGGGCGTCCAGGTGGGTGGAACATATCTTTGTGTACCTTTGGGAGAGCATAGATAGTGGGTAAGCGGGGTTGTTTCTTGTTCAGGAAATTTTCTTCGGATTCCGTGAGGAAACCCCCACGGAGGCTGACATCCGTTGCAGCCTTAATGAGTCTACTGATCTCCTTAGTGGGGTCAGATGTGAGCTTAGAATAACTGCCATTATCAGTGAGTTGACTGTCTATTTTGGCTTCATAATCCTTGGTATCTTTTATGACAATGGCACCGCCTTTGTCCGCTGACACTGTCCAGATTCTCCCTCAGTGATTTGAGTATATCTCTTTCTGCCTTAGAGATGTTATAGTTGATATACTTTTGTTGAGAAATTACTTGCATGACGTCCCTCAGTACCACTTGTTCATATGTGATAATTTTAAGGAGGCATAGTATGCTGGAGGTGTGAAAATCGAGGGGCTGCGTAGGCCTGTGTGAGAAGAATTGGAGAATGAGGGAAGTTTGTTGAAATAATAATGTAGCCTGATTTTTCGGAATAATTTGTGAAGTTCCATTTTTATGTTAAAATAATTGGGTAAAGAGGTTGGCCTACAATACTTCCCCAGGGTTATACTGGACGTTCCACCATTCCATAGCAGCGACCATATTAACACATTGACTTGCGTGAAAAAAGCAGATTTAAGAGAGAAGGGTTGGTTCTCAGGTGATAAAGAAGACGCGGAAGAGAGACCGTTTTTAAAAATCTGAGCGTCCCAAGAGACAAAAGAGGGAGGGCAAACCAAAACTTAACGTCCCTAGCGAGGAGCACCATTTGGGGCGCCAAACTCTGATGGGAAGACCGGTCGCGTCAGACGTAATTTAATGTGAAACTTGGGAGGGTTTAGAAACAGGTTAATCCACGTGGTAAGTGAACTATCAAGAAAAGGATATTAAAAAATAGTGTTTGCAGCTGACGTCTTTGTTTCTAATGGTAATAGCTTCAACTTAGATTTTTTTTCCTTCATGGTAATGCATTGTTTTTTTTTTTTGCATTTTGAAAATGTTTTATTTCCTTTTGCACAATAAAATGTAACCATCTCCATTATCATTTGGCTCACCAAATATATCATACATCACCGCATCCGTATGAGTTTTCATTATAACTTTACACATTACAGCATATCATTATACGTTAGCCCCTTACCATCTCCCCCACACTCATTACCATTTATCAATGGCGTCTTTTAATCCTAGCCCTGACTACCTTGTTCACTGGCTGTTGTCCTGGCTTGAGTGTATTCGTGGAGGCTCGCATAGATTCCCTCTGAATTCGTTCCACTTTCCCCAGATTTTGGACCATTTCTTAGGGCAGCCCCTGTGAATGTATACCGCCCTTTCAGCCACCATTGCGACATCCATGTCATTTCTCCATTGCTGGTATGTGAGGAGCACTCCGGAACCCCAATTCCTAGCTATGTTTATCTTTGCTATTGTCATCCCAAGCGTGGCCCAGTTTTGCATTGCCAAGTTTGTTAATGCATTGTTATACTTAAAAAATAAATTACAAACCTTTTGTAGGAAACTCAATTTGTTTTTGCATTTTAAAGTTGGAACTATGTAAGAAAGTTGAAGCTCGTGTAACAATGAAGACCCATCATTTTTGGCACCTTTTTCATGTGAGCCAACTACGGATAAAATTACACAAGCAAATAACGTGCTTCCCTTTACTTTAAAGAGTAGATTGTATCCCTCCCTTTCAGAGGTCAACTATATTGTCTTCAAGTTACTTACATTTCAGTGCAAGAACCCCTGCCTCGGATTTTTCAAAGCCTTATGTTTAAGCTGGTAAGTCTGATTCGGTTACTCACCTTTTAATGGCATGCAGTCGAGGGCAGTGACAACAGCAAGAGGTAAAAATAGTCTGAGGACCTCCGTCAGTAAGACCAAAGCTGTGGTAGGCAGCTGAATAGATCGTGCACTCGAGGTATAAAAAAAGGAAGCCACTTTTAAATTGGAAGCCAAATGAAAATGAACGTCCAAGCCATTTCCAAAGTGCCTGCTTAACAGGACCTATTACTTAGCTTAGCCCTCTTTTTAACGGAGTAAATTTTGTAAAGAATAGGCTAAACCTCAAATTATAAAAGCAAAAGGACTTAGCCTCTTATTACTCCAGCGGGATGTTGCGTTCCTGAGGTGGCCTGCCTTTTTAGTGGCATGCGAAGGGCGCCTGTAAAGCAGGCCCCCTCACTTCAAAGGGGAAACCGGCTCTGCAGGTTGCAGGCCGTGATCGACGGTCCCCCAGCTCCCAGCCCGAGCACAGATGAGATGGATCCCAATAACCGGGGCCAGTCATTGCTTCAAATTGCGCCGTTTATCACCAGCACATGTCATCCATCCTGCCGGTGGCTGCCAAGAGTCAAACTGCAGAATCCCGCGGCTTACCGACGCAGCTGCAAACAGGTGAAGAAGCAGGGAGCAATTTGTGCGGCTCGGTGGCTGTCAGAGGAAAGACAGACCGTGTGTGTTTGGAACAGACTGCAGGCTCTGCCCGCCCCAGACAACTGCAAGCAATCCCCAGGTTAACATATTTTCCTTTCTGTCATTAGGAGATGTTAAAATTGGAAATCACGTGCGCTATAAATCAGCCGAGAAACTGGAACGAAGATGAAAGAGAAGTGCAGGCCACACCGTCAACAGGTTTTTGTCCCTGTCCAAAATAATGCGAAAGCTCCCGATACCGATCTCTGTTTTACAAGAAGGTCAGACTAACATATTCTTGTAAAGTTGAAAGAAGGGGGCTGCCACTAAAGCAAGAGGCTAGACTGTACCGAAGCACTGCATCTGGAGGATTGTTCTCTATTAAGTTGTTTGCACAAACAAATGGGCATAGGGTGACCAACTGGCATTGGTGCAAATTCAGGACGGTGAGTGTAAAAATTCAGGACAAAGGGTCAAAATTCAGGACACAAATTCAGGACAGGAGGTCAAAATTCAGGACAAAACTTCAGGACAATAGGTACGTTTTACAGACACATCAGAGGTCGCGCAATAGTATATAAGTGATCCCATCTATATCCAAACATATTAATCCATTAGCAAACCTATCCATCATGTATCCTTCCATCTATCATTTCACTCATCCATCCCCTCATCCATCCTTTCACTCATCCTCCATTATCCATCCATCCATCCATCCACCCTTTCACCTAATCCATCTGTACACTTATCCATCCCATCCATCCATTCACTCATCCATTCAGCCATTTACCCTTTCACCAATCCAGCCATCCTTTCACTTACTAATCCTTCCACCCATCCACTATTTTAGTCATCCATCCATCCTCCCTTTCTCTCTCCATCGACCCTTTCACTTAGCCATCCTTCCTTCCATCCATCCATCCACCCACCCATCCATCCATCCATCTACTCATCCACTCATGAATCCATCCATTGACCCTATCACTCATCCATCTATCATTTCACTCCTTCACACATCTATTCATCCTTTTGTCCATCTACCCTCCCTTTCACTCATCCATCCTTACATCCACCCTTTCACTCATACGTCCATTCATTCACCCTTGCACTTATCAATCCATCAATCATTTCACTCATCCACCCACCCATCATCCACCCACCCACCCACCCACCATCCACCCACCCACCCACCCACCCACCCACCATCCACCCACCCACTCACCATCCACCCACCCACTCACCATCCACCCACCCACTCACCAATCCTTTCACCCACCCACCATCCAATCCACTCATCCATCCTTTCACCCATCCACCCACCCACTCATCCATCCATCCTTTCACCCACCCACTCTCCATCCATCCTTTCACCCACCCATCATCCATCCATCCATCCGTCCTTCCCCTCATCATCCATCCTTCCCCTCATCATCCATCCATCCTTTTCCCTCATCATCCATCCATCCATCCTTCTACCCACCCACTCATCATCCATCCATCCTTCCCCTCATCATCCGTCCATCCTTTCACCCACCCCCTCATCATCCATCCATTCCCTTATCATCCATCCATCCTTTCACCCACCCCCTCATTATCCATCCATCCACCCTTCCCCTCATCATCCATCCACCCTTTTCCCTCATCATCCATCCATCCTTCCCCTCATCATCCATCCATCCTTTCACCCACCCCCTCATCATCCATCCATTCCCTCATCATCCATCCATCCATCCTTTCACCCACCCCCTCATCATCCATCCATCCACCCTTCCCCTCATCATCCATCCATCCTTTTCCCTCATCATCCATCCATCCATCCTTCTACCCACGCCCTCATCATCCATCCATTCCCTCATCATCCATCCATCCATCCATCCTTTCACCCACCCCCTCATCATCCATCCATCCACCCTTCCCCTCATCATCCATCCATCCACCCTTCCCCTCATCATCCATCCTTTCACCCACCCCCTCATCATCCATCCATCCTCCCCCTCATCATCCATCCATCCATCCTCCCCCTCATCATCCATCCATCCTCCCCCTCATCATCCATCCATCCATCCTCCCCCTCATCATCCATCCATCCATCCTCCCCCTCATCATCCATCCATCCATCCTCCCCCTCATCTTCCATCCATCAATCCATCCTTTCACCCACCCCCTCATCATCCATCCATCCATCCTCCCCCTCATCATCCATCCATCCATCCTTTCACCCACCCACCCATCCCGCCTTCCCCTCCATCCATCCATCCCCTCATCCATCCATCCATCCCCTCATCCATCCATCCTTCCCCTCATCCTTCCCCTCATCCACCCTTCCCCTCATCCATCCATCCTTCCTTCCTTCCCGTCATCCATCCATCCCCTCATCCACCCATCCCCTCATCCACCCATCCTTCCCATCATCCATCCATCCTTCCCCTCATCCATCTTTCCCCTCATCCATCATCCAGCTACCCTTCCACCCATACATCCAGCTATTTACATTTTCTCTCCATCCTTCCCCTCACTCATCAATCCATCCATCCTCTCTCATAATCCATGTATTCAATCTTTCATTCATCCATTCACCCTTTCACTAATTCATCCAGCCATTTACCCATCCCTTCACTTACTCACTCGCCCACCTTTCCATATTAATTTTGAGCTGAGCCCTTTTGAGAAGAGGCCCATCAAGAACTTCACCCTCGCTGCAGGGGCCGGTCCAGGACTGGGACAGAAGCCACCCAGGGCGGAGACAGGATCCGCCACAGGGGGGGACAAGAGTCATCACAGGTGGGGGTGGACTGGAGCCACAACATGGGGGGACAGGAGCCATCACAGGCGGGGGGTGGACTGGAGACACCACATGGGGGGGACAGGAGCCATCACTGAGGGGAGGGCAGTAGCCATCACAGGAGAGGGAACAGGATCCACCAGGGTGGGCACAGGGGTGGGCATGCAGTATTCTAGTATCATCTTGGGCTCCTCTCCCCCTCCCGCACAAGACAACGAGAAGACAGGCTCTGTCCAAAATGCCATCCCCCACTGTGATGTACAGTACTTACAGGAGATACTCTAAGAGAACTGATTGAACTGATTGTCCTCCTTACTTTGCTAATCAGTGTGGGTGCGATTGTGCCATTTCTTTATTTTATTACATTATAGACTGCATGTTTGAAGAACCGAGGTTTGCTTACAATTTAGTGACAGTAATTAAGCTCGGTGAAGAGAAGCACATGCTGCCTCGGTGTAATCAGAGGTGTAATTTGGCCGAGTCTAGGATGTTTGGGGCCCTGGGTAGAAATGGAATGTGTGAGCCCCCCTCTAAATAGCAGAGACATGATGCATTCAGGGCTGTTTGCATGTGAATAGATGCCCCTGCTCCTGAACCTGCAGCCCCTCCCTCTCAGTCGCCTTCGAGCACCTCTTAGCAGGTCATCAGGGCTGGAGGTGTGAGGGTTGCCATCCCGCTGCGCCTCTCCAATGCTGCTGAGTGTCTGAGGAGCTTTGGTGCAGCATCGGAGTCAATAAGGGAGGTGGGTGCACGCTGTGCTGGCTTTAGGGTGGGGCAACCGGTGCCCTGTTAAAATGACGGACAAATGGCGTCCGTTAAAGAATCATTCACGGACAACGGACAGACGGCCGAAATTAAGGACTGTCCGTGAAATTTACGGACGGTTGGTCACCCTGAATGGGCATGTGTTAACTGTAGCAACATCATAGTGATGGATGGAATGCTTCAGTTCATCTCAGCCACTGGCAATCGCTTGTGCCGCAGCCCAATCCATTGTTTTTCACCCACCATGCCACCTCAGTTTGGACACAACCATATGCAGCATAAGTCACCTTGACCCTGTTCCTCTTGGGAACAGTCCAGCCGGACTGCTAAGCCGGTCCTCCCTGAACCGGAATACAAGCAACCTAGGACCGGTTTCATCCTGATAAGAGTTTATCAGCCAGGTGTAGCTTGATTCCAGTGAGACAGTCAGCATGGGACCTACGTCTGGGCATACCTGTCGCACTTAGGGTGTCAGATGCAACAACAACAAGGTGATGGATGGAATGCCACAAATCCATTTGTACCTGTAATGGTCAAGAGTAAATTACCCAAAAAACATTAGATGGGGTCGCCTTGCTGCACATAGATACAAAAAAAAATTCTGTTTGTCAATGGAAAGCGATGTACATATAGTGCACAGAGGCAATGAGATGACAAATAAAACACTTGCCGAAGGGGATGTGAGACCAGTTCATGCAATACCAATAGCAGCCCAAATAATTATCATTGAAAAAGTGATCATCGCAAATGAGCAAAAAAAGAACATTCCTTACAATGAAAACCAGCAAGAAAGGCGGAACTGCTGGTCATAAGAGTTCTGGAGTATTGAAGAACCTCTGCCCTAATCTATTTTGATTTGTTTCTATTGCTTTTGACTAGTGCTTTAAATGGACAAAAAAAGTGCAGGTACTGATCAAAAAGAGGGATAGACTGGGGGTGGATTTTGGGGCTGAGTTTGGGGCGGGCATAAGGGCGCCGCTAAAGGCGGAACAAGGGGCGGGGCTACGTTTTTACCTTTTCAAGCTTTTTATGCAAGAAATCTGCATGCATTGTTAGAATATCAGATGCATCTCTCCATTAGTTTTATACACTATTGACCATTTATATAGCACTTATCAATCAGTGTTTATTACCACCCAAAGTAACCCTTTTTCTTCAACCTTTAAAAATTAAAAGATTATGGAAAAAACCAGTAAGGTTCTATATATATGCCTTGTTGTTGAATGCAGGTCATTGCTGTAGCGGCACAACTAACTAAGATATATGCCACGGATGTTAACTTGTGACCTACAGGGAAGACATGGATCTATGCAACAAACGCATTATCCCAGGTAGCTATCTACATAAATAAACAAGCATTTACAATGCAATGGTTTCGCCTTTGGAAAAGTTAGAGCTATTGGCATTGTAAATGACAACATTTGTATTTATGTGTTGGTTTTGAAAACAGATAAATAAATGGCATTGTCATTTACATTGCCATTAGCTTAATCTCTGCAGTCACTCTGCAGTCCCTAGCAGTCCCTAGCACTCTGCAGTCACGCTGCACTCCCTAGTCACGCTGCACTCCCTAGTCACGCTGCACTCCCTAGTCACGCTGCACTCCCTAGTCACGCTGCACTCCCTAGTCACGCTGCACTCCCTAGTCACGCTGCACTCCCTAGTCACTCTGCACTCCCTAGTCACTCTGCACTCCCTAGTCACTCTGCACTCCCTAGTCACTCTGCACTCCCTAGTCACTCTGCACTCACCACTCTGCACATTAACCAGTTCCAGTATGAAACCAAGGCATTAATTGTGATCATTAATCCATCACAGGGAATCAACATTGCATGGTATTTCAAGGAAACTGTAAAAGTACACTAACGAAAAGCCAGCAGCAGCAGTGGGTAGGTACAGTAATATTCTTTTAATAATAGAACGCCCACACCCCTAAAACTATAGTGGGTGGAAAGGAACAGGGCCCAGGAGAGGCAAACAGAAACAAACGTTTAGGCAGATCTATTGGCTTTGCCAATATTTTTAAGCTCTCTTGTAGAGAAGTTAAGTATTGAAATGATTAATAAGCTGTCACTTAATTCCAAGGTTTCTTTGGCGACAGGAGAAATAATGTAACTGCTTCGCAGGGATACATGGCTGTAGAAACAACACACAATTAAGGAAATGTATACATAATTGGCAACAATAAACGGATCTGATAAGTACATATATCATATGTGCCTCCCTGGCCAGAAAATATAACAAATGTGCTTCCTTTAGTAAGCAGTGCACATTGGAATATAAATGCACACATCAATCGTGCACCAATGTAGTTGTTAAAGAAATCTGAGCTGCCTTGAAAGCGCATTGGGATGCCCAACTAGAAGGAACCGCTGCGAAGGAGTTGTGGACAAACCCTGGCAATAAACTGTGGGGAAAAGGCTGCACAGTCAATTTCAGTCCGACAGTATTAATAAAACGCCCTGAGAGAAAAATTGCACAAATCGTACCTCAATGTATACAATGGTCAGCATACATAATTGTGCTTGTCGGTTAAGCCTTACAGTTCTAAGCACACTTATAACAGATGGTATTAAAACATCCAGTGCGAGGAGGAAACTAGCAAGAGTTGGCAGGGATACGCTAAAAGCGCATGCTGCGAGGGTAAACATGTATTGTAAGCACAGCAAAGGGATACAGATTGCTGGGATTGTGATAAGTGGGGTCGAACAGAACATATGGTCACCTGCCATCCGCACTCCAGTCCCAATATGCTCCTGGGCCTGCCTGGTATCAGCGAGGAGCCAGGCCTCTCCCATGGGGCCTCTGCAGCTAGTTTGGTCAGACTCCTGCTAACCACATTTACACATAAAAGCCAGTAGATCTCTGGGACAGAGGAGGTTGGTGGGGGTGGTCGGGGGGCTCTTCATCACAGATCTCTGCTCATCACAAGCTGTTATCTTTAAAATGCCTATAAAGTTGGCCAAAACTAATAGAATGAGTATATAATACTGCAGGAAAACGGGACAACTAGTCACGCATTGAGTAATTAAATCAAACTCCTTTTGAGTGACTCTGGGTAGTATCTACAGTCATTCACAAACTGTTCCTTTCTAAAAAAAAAACATGGCATGATTATTATATAGCATGCAATCAAAGCAGTGCATGTAAAACTAACCTCTGGACATTATCTCAAAGGGCAATGCTTAGAGAAGCTTGAACACCTAACTGAAATTAGCCTGTGAAATAAGGGCGGTTTATAGGCAGAATGCCACAGTAATTAAATTACATGGAAGGATAAAACGCGAAGCAGACACACCAGGCATCTAACCCTGCCTGCAAGCTACACGTGTAACTGCGCTCTACCCAAAAGATCTTTCACTAGCGTAGACAGACACCTGAAGCTGCAGTATTTTCAACCAGACTGAAATACCCACACGGCTGACCAGATAACAGAAGTGTGAGCATACAAGGCAGAGAGCCTTAAACACGCGTGCCACGGCATGCCAACAGTGAACGAGCTGCAGTGCACTGCCCTCCCCACAGGGGCTTCTGGCGCTGCAATCCCCCCTCCCACAGCAATACCAGCCCCGGAGTTGCATATGAAAGCAGCGCTTCTTTAAATACAAGTGGTCTTGTGTAACCGCCTGCTTTCTGTTGCGGTTCCGTCAGTTCAAGGAGTAACAAGCACCTACGAGGACACGGGGGCCGCCTAAGAAAATATATATTTACCTGGGCGTGCTGGCCTCGTGTTTCTGGTTTTTCTTTCCCTTGAGAACTGTTAATAGACCTGGCGGCTCAGACACAGCTTGCAAAGCCTGCACAGGGGAAAGCAGCAGTATTGGGTCCCGCAGATAGAAACAAGCACCTACGAGGACACAGGGGGCGGGAGAGGACACGGACGGCGGGAGGGGGCGGGAGAGGACACGAACGGCGGGAGGGGGCGGGAGGGGGCGGGAGAGGACACGGACGGCGGGAGGGGGCGGGAGAGGACACGGACGGCGGGAGGGGGCGGGAAAGGACACGGACGGCGGGAAACGTGCACAGGACAGCGAGGGGGGGCGGAAAGGCACACGGAGGGGGCGGGAATGGACAGACTTTCAGTGAAAGGGGAGGGAACGGGAAAAAACGTAACTCCGCCCTGGGAAAAAATCTCGGGAACGCCCCCGAATCTGGTCCGGCCTTGACGGACAGATCCGGCACTCAATGGCTAGCCTCCATTTATGGAGCTAGCCAATGAGAGCCGGGGGACGTTCCCGAAGTGCTTATGGTCAACATAGGATTTCACCTGCGCCGAAAAGCTGCGCAGAGCGCAGCCTTCGGCAGGCGAAACCCAAAAAACAAAAAAGCTCTGATCTACATGTTGCATGCTGTGCTTTCCAGCAGGCACAATGACCCTCTATGCAATTTTATAGTGAGTGCATTACCCACCAGTTATTCATTTTATTGCTACTCATGGTGTCCCCATCTTTCTTACTTAAGATAGAGGACCTGGCTCACAGGCAACAGAAACTTGAAAAAAATGCTTCTATGTGTTTTGTAGATGCGCAATATCAAGTATTTTACTTTTACATAGTGCTCAACACCTGTCTTGTGATCGATGTACTGGCGAAATTGCGTAAAAGAGTCTAATGGCAGCAGTTTACATATAGCGATTTCTGCTATAGAAGCATCATTGCAGCCCTGAGTTACTGTGAACAGTAACTCTCACACCTTCGCCCATTAGGTTTTATAGCCACCTCTCAGCCCCCGCTGTGGAAGAACAAAGGATAATATAACCTTCCTGCAGCCGCACCTCTGCTCTGATGGCTTCCAGAGCAGTACAGGCATATCAGTGTGTACTGGTGACAAGAGCAGCTGTCTTTTGGCCCAGCCCAGGCTTCCATGGTGACTAACAGCTGCTGCCGAGGTGATCAATGAACGGAGTGACATCGGCGTCAAAGCCAGGCCCCCGTGAGTACCGGTACTGTCCTTGATCGAGGAAAAGTGCCGGTACTCTATGGGAGAAAATTAAAAAGGGCCGGTACTCACTACCGGTGAGTACCGGCCCATTTAAAGCCCTGCATTTGACTCAGTGGAACAGTATGCTCTGCTTCAATGCTGAGTGCACTTAGGTGCTGGGAGCTGGTTGGTGTACATCCTTTTTGGCAGATAGTTCTTCAGTAGGTTGGCTTCTCCTTTTGAATGGACTTTTAATATCTTGAAATGTGGAGTCCCATAAAGCACAGCTGTGTCCTCTCTGTTTTCTACTGCATATGTGCACGCATTATTCACCATATTGATTGATTTGGCCAGTTAGCAAATGTTTATGCTAACAACAAAGAAACTGTAATATATGATCTTGATGGTTGACCCACAGCATGACTTAGGTCTACTGACTACAGATCATGTCCAGATTCAGCTCCCCAAAATGTTTAGCGTGGGTAACTGTGCAGTCACAAACTGTCAATAGAGCTAAACACTGCTGCTGTGGCTGTTTCACAGATTGATTTGCCTGGCAAGCCATTACTGCAATGGCTTGGCCTAATATTTCCGCTCTTGAATTTTTAAAATGACATATGCTTGGGTTTACCACTATATGGATGCAGAGACTACAAAATGCAGTCGCCCAAGTGCTGTCTAGAAATTAGTTATAGAGAGCACGTCACCCCAGCTATTTATTCTCTTTATTGCTTAAGGTAGCACAGAATAGCAAGTTTAAGACACTATGCATTATACACCAGATTTCTGTTATTCTTTCTCTTCCTTGGCTTTACGTAGTACAGTGTAGCAAGTTCATAAGACACTATGCATTATACACCTGACTTTTAGAAAATTTCACAGCTTTTCTTCGTGACAGAATTACCATTTGAGCCTGGAAATGTGAGCGCTATTTTTTAAAATTTCAAAAATAAAGAAGAGGTGTGCTCGAGCCAAATTCTTTTCAGTGTTAGGCCCAGCCTTTTGCAGCTCTTTACATTTGCCAATCCATGGTACTTATGTTAAAAGAGGCTTCAGTTAGCAAGTGAAGAAACGGCTCATTTTGAGGGATTCCTGTCATAGCACTTAAATATTTCTTCAGATTCTAGCAATGTGTCCCTGAGGCAGTGTGGTCATAGGAACACACAAGGACAATGACTGGAGGGGACTCACTCCTGCAAAATAGAGATACCTGCGGCATTACAACCAGCGCCAGTGGTCTACTGCATGATATGCAACTACAGTAACACTACTAGCTTTCAGTGAATAGACAGTCTACACACTTTGGATGACAACATTGTAAACAACTTGAGAGTAGTTCTCTGTCTTACATCCAGGTAACTCTTAACACGCTCCGGAGGTGGTGGCAGAGAGAATTCAGAAAGCATGGTTTTTGAAATGTGCAGTTTATTGTTCACGTATATTATCATACTTTAAAGAGATTACAAAAATGCTACGAAAAGTTTCCTATGTGCACACTTTTCCCATACATAGTAAGTGCCCCTGAGCCTGGAAAGTGATCTCAAAGTATTTAAACACAATAATTCAGCAAGCGTTTTAAAACTTTGAACATAGCCTTATATACCTATATAACTTGCCCTTTCGTCTCGTTACTAATATATGTTTATTGTTTTACTCTGATATTGTTATACTTTGGCTCCCCAGCAGAATTTTCGTTTCAGTGGCTAATTGTCACTTATATGCACTGCGCGTGTTCGTCTGTGTGTATTTATTAGTGAATCGTAATTATCAAATGCTTAGAGTTCAGTGACCTTCAAAAATATAAGTGCTAATTAATAACGATATTTTCTGATCCTCCATTAAGAGTCAAAGGGTAAACGAGGTTACAGTAGCTCAACGTTGGCACAAGGTCTCTGAACCCCTGTAGATAAGAAACTTTAGCTCACAATTAAAGCAGTAGTTTTTAGGTCGAGCCTGGGCAGCGCATGTGCTGCTCTGCGAGGCATGCTGTATTGCGGTAGGGACTTAAAGCCCCGCCCACTTTCTGACCACATTTTTCATTGGCTTGTGTCATTGTCCACTATAAACTGTGGCTGTTCATTGGTCAATAGGCTTAGTAGTCCCTCCTTAAATTGTGAGCTAAAGTTTCTTATCTACAGAGGTTCAACAACGTCAACGCCTTCCTTTCCATGAGTTTGTAAGTTCTCAATTTTTCTTTACATCGGCTGATGGTTTTCTCTACATTTGGCCCAATAATCAGTGTGCAAGGAAACTACAGAGTTCAAGCCTTGCCAGGAATATCACAAGCAAATGTCTGTGAAAGTCCTCCAAGAGGTATACCTCTTGTGTTTGGTTTTTGGGCACGCCTCTAAGTCGTATGAAGCGTGTGCTCTCATGGTACCAAACACGATATGGTAATGTAAAGTGAAGCTGCATGTCGCTGAACAAAGTAACAAATTGTGTAAGTCCCGTTCTAAGTGTAGGAGTTAGTCAAAGCGAAAGCAAAAGAAGGCTAAGCAGGATGTAACCCAGTCCTGCCACTCTCTCCCAAAGAAGTCACAAGGACATCAGGATGCCTCTCATTCTCACTCCGTCTGCAGTTGATCTCAATGCACCCCAAGTTTTACTGGGCATCGGCAACATCGTAACAGATTAAGGCCTTTAAACAGGTCATGGGCCTTTTTAGGGGGAGGAGCCAAGCAGCCGTCAGAAATGGCCGCATAGTCGCTCGGCTCCGCGAGCCCCTTTGCCCCACACGACTATCCTGCCGAATATCCTGACCCAAAGTGCCCTCCTTTGACTCCGGAGAGAAAGCGAACACCTACCGTCTGCCTCCGGAGCGCCTACGTGCCGCCGATCCTGAGAAATCTCCCCGTCTGCCTTGCGGCCCGTGTGATGGTGAGACCGGGGCGTTGATTAGGCGGAGCCTCCGGCCTCGGCTGCAGCTTCGCCGGCCGTCGAGGGTGGAGCGGCGCCTCGCCGGTGGGGGCCGATGTTCTGACCGGCTGCTGCCAGCGGTTCCGCCACGGACTGCTCGACGTGGACCCTCGTTGGACAGAGTGGCGGCGTGGGATCGGAGGGGGCGATTGCCTCCTGCCCCCTCCCCATAGTTTGTTGCCCAGGCATAACCGGAGATCGCTCTGATATAGGTAGGCGACTCCCGGTGCCCGGCGGGACTTTAGCCTTTCGGTGGCTCTCCTTTCTGGACCCTGCCCCACAATTTGTTTGTCCTGGAGATGCATCCTGCGGTGCCCCCACGGTGCGGCCCGTTCCCTGGATCTGTGCAGGGGACCGGCGCCGATTGGCTCAAGATGGCGGCTGGCGCCTTTCTTCGCGGCTCCGGGCCGGGCGGCTGTTGCAGAGATGGGACAGGGATGCCCGCATCGACTGACGAAGTTCACACCCCGAGATGTGTTGGCTGCCTTGACGACTTTACATGAGACTGTTGATTGCTACGCCCGAGTTCTGGGTACAGGACTGGACGCCATCGCTGTTTCGCTACCCGTGTCGGCCGTGGTCCTACTCCGGGAGTCGGCCGCTGACCATGCTGCTGCCTCTGTGGGGAAGGCTCTGGTTCCTCGGAGTCTCCTCAGACCACTTGGAGCCCTGCCTTCTTTGCCCGTGTTGGCCGTCTTGGTCGCCTGTATGACTTTGTCCTCGGGGCACATGTTTGCCTGGCGGCTGGGAGTGGAGCGCTGTTTTCCGTCTTGGACTGGCATCGGGGGTTCGCTACCATGGCCGGACTATTCGACTTTTTCCTCCTGGATGCTGTTCTTTTGTGTCAGCTTTTGGAAGTTCATGGGCCCGGCACTGTGGCTGCCTTCTCTTTACTGTCTGTATTTGGGGGGCGCTTTGAATTATTATGGTTTTTTATGGCCATGTTCCGTCCGGACCCGCCTATCCTGTTCGGACCTCCGAGACTGTGCTTCCCCTTGCTTATTGATAGAACTTCAGGCAGTATGCTTATCAGACAGAGTCAGGGCTGAGGTGGCCGGTCCTCTATTTGCTTTATTGTTGACGGGCGGTGTCGTGGATATCTGTGATTGCTATTTCTTTGTTCCTGTACCCAGGCTCTATTGCTTTTCTTTGTGGTATTGACTCCTTTTTGGGATTTTCGTAGTGTTGGGGTGCAGGGCGGGGCCGAGCGGCGCATTGGGGGTCCTCCTCCGTTTCTCTCTTTTTCTTTTTGTTTTCCTTCTTTTCTATCTTTCTATATTTCGGGTTCTATTAGGGCGACAGGCACGCGGCTGGGGGGTAGGCCATGACCTTCTGCGGGTGTGCTGGGTGGGGGGTTGCGGGTGGGGTGTATGTTTGTGTTCGTTACTATGGCCCTTTTGTCTTTCTTTTTCTCAGTTGTCGTCGTTGCCTGTGTTTCTTGCGGTGTGTATGGCGCTGAAGGGAGGGTTTGGCCTGTGGTATGCTGGGGCTGTGCCTTTGTTTCTCCTGTTCTGTATATTTTGTCCCCGGGGGCCCCCCTCATCGTATAGACACTGTTTCATCTATCCTGATTTACGCACTATCGTGGGAATGCGTGTGACTGCGTGACGCTTTTTTTTGCTCCTTATTAGTAAAATGAACCTTTCATATCCTTACTTGAGCTGCTATGTTGCATCCGAATTCTGTACTATTACTGTATTATCCTGTGCCTTGAATTACTCGAGCTGATATGCCGCATCCGAATTCTGTATTGTAACTATATTGTCCTGTGCATTGCATTGTTGCCATGATGTTTATCGCTCGCAATGTTTTGCCTTACTAGCGGCCGGCCGGGATGGTTGTAGGCCCTTTTCTGTACTCTGCTTTGCTACAAATAAAGGTTAAAAAAAAAAAAACGGGTCATGTTGCATATTTTCTGTATTCGACCAGCTCCAACTGATGCGCTTTTTGGCTACAAGGATTCACCGAGGCCTCTTGTCGGGTTACCACCGATGGATCTGTTCTTGGTGCTACTTTTACCTCCTAACCCCATCTTGGGTTCCGCACTGGCTTTGGTGCTGACTTCCTCTGTCCCATTTACATTGATCCGACTCCGCCAGCACAGGAGGTCTACATTCCAATAGTTGTTTCTGATTCCACCTTACACTCATCTCGGCCTCGATAGAGGTCGCGTCACAAATCTGCTCTGAAGCACCCGCTCCCTGTACAATCTTAATTCAGATAGAACAATGCCTTTACCACAGAGCTGCTCTCCATCTCTTCAAGCTTTTCAGTTCTGACTCTGAGCGGATTCCACCAGCCTTCGGAGATGACAGTGGAAATGATCAGGATGATTTAGCCCCATGTGGATTTACATGAAGCTAGTGGGTTGGGTACTTGCCTGGATACCGGGTTGGCTCCCTGCCGGGCCATCGACAGAGGAGAGTTTTTCATTTGCTGTGGTGATGCTATGTGCAGAGGCGTTATTGTATGTACAACTTCTTTCAGTGGAAGTGTATGTAATCGTGACTGTATTACTACAGCCCGTCTTGGCTTTCTCTGAACCTCTACTACCTTTCAGTGAGGCCCCAATCAATACCTTACTGAGCACTTGAGCTAATCTTTGTTCTTGCCTACTGGTGAACAGGCAGGTAGCCTGACGCCACAGACCAGCACCAGGAGACTCAGATTTCTCAATACGACACCCCACACCAGAACGTCTGGTGGCCCAAGTTTTCACCAGCAGGGTAAACCCCAGTTCTTTTGCAGTGACTCTCCCCCGACTCCCAGACAGGAAATCAAAGAGAATTGAGGCATTCAGGAAACAAATGTCTTCATCGATCAACCTAGCATTGCGGTTAGTCATGGCCCGCTGTTTATTAGGAGGATATTCTTGCACTCTTTGGCACATGCTAAGGAAGATCTTGTCCGAAGTGCCTGAAGAATTTCAGGCCTCCATGGACAAACATCCAGGATGGTCAGGATGTGGCAACATAAGTCATATGATATGGACTGGACCCTGCTAACCCCTTAGGCAGAGCAGCCAGAACTAACGTGGTGCTTTGGCATCATGTATAGATGAGATGCACAGGCTTCTCTAGGGACATGCAGGCATCACTCCTGGATATGCCTTTTGATGAGTCTCGCCTTTTTGGCAAGAAGGATGATTCTGCCCTGGAGTGCTTTAAAGAATGCAGTGCCACAATGTGTTTCTACTTCAGCTAAGCAATCCTCAGCAGTTTTATTCTTTTCAGGGCTACTCCAGAAGGTTGGCATTACAGTAGTGCAAAAGCCCACCTACCCTACAACAGGTTCAACCTCCTTTCGGGGTCGGTGATGGGGATCAACTAAACAAGGTCTATGCCAGAAGGGACAACAGAGTTCCCAGTCCCCTACCCCTGCAGCAGCAGTCTCTAAACCACTTTAGTTTTCCGTTAGTGGCACACTACCTCCCTGTGAAAAGCAGGATCTGATATTTCCTCCATGGGTGCAAAATATAGCATCCAGCACATGGGTGTTTCAGATCAACGAGAATATGCCCTGCCATTCATTTCCAACCCGCCACACCTTTTGCCCACATCAGAGTGGCTTTCAGAGGAGCACCTGTCCATTTTGCTTCAAGAGGGGTAGACTTTTTTGGCCAAAGAATCCATAGAGAGGGTTCCAACCCCAGAAATAGGGACTTGCTGTTACTCTCACCATTTCTTTTTGCAGATGACATATGTAGGCCTTAGTATTGTTTTAGAACAAATTCAGGATGCTCACATTGGCCCAGGTTCTTTCTGCCTTAGTTCCAGACTACAAGATGGTGGTTTTAGACCTGCAGAATGCCTACTTTAATGTACCTCTCCTGCAGACCCACAGACACTAAATGTGGTAGGCCGGGAGCATTTTCAATTTGCCATGTTCACCTTTGGTCTCAGCAGTGCCAATTATATGTTCATAAAAGTGATGGTGGTGGTCGCAGCACACTTTAGAAAGTTGGGTGTTCCAGTTTTCTGCTACCTCTATGACCGGCTGTTGGAGGTGGGCTAGTTACAGGCAGTCGTAGACTACCTCCATATGACTGCGAACCTATTGACATTGTGGGGGGTTCACTATTAATGTGCCAAAATCACACCTGACTTCGCAGATGCTCCCATTTTATCGGAGCTTTTTTGGACATGGTGCAGTATCTTCCCTTTCTCCTGGAGTGCAGACTACAGAATATTCGAGGAATGATCCTGATGTTGTAGCCTCATTCCTATATTTCAGTCAAGATGACTCTGAGGCTTTTGGGACTGATGGCCTCCTGCATTTTGCTGGTCAAGCACTCCATATGGCATGTGTGGGCATCTGCAGTGAGGCCTGAAGTCCCAGTGGATACAGCATCAGAGAGACATCTCGATCACGTCCAGATTTCAGAGGAGACTGCAAAAGAAATGCACTGGTGGCTGCTGTACTGCAATCAGATTAGTGTCAGAATCGGGATTCCTGTGTACCTTTCTACTGATACCGCTCCTGCCCTGAGTTCTCAAAAAGATCAGGACTGACCGGGCTCAAGTCATCCTGGTGGGTCCAGATTGGGTACAGAGAATATGGTCTCCAGAACTCCTGGGCTAAAGCCTCTGTCCTCCGAGCAGTCTGTCCCTCGGTGAGGATCTGTCATCGTAGCAGCAGGGCATGGTTCTGCACTCGGGCCTTTGCATACTCACCTTTGTTTGAAAATTAAGCGGCAATAT
Organism: Lissotriton helveticus; assembly: GCF_964261635.1. Lineage (NCBI taxonomy): Eukaryota > Metazoa > Chordata > Amphibia > Caudata > Salamandridae > Lissotriton > Lissotriton helveticus. The sequence continues at coordinate 421,207,518 of NC_136063.1, read as the reverse complement.
CTGAATGCCTTCGACCTTCCACCAGAGGTGGTTGATGTCATCTTGGCAGCCAGGCGTTCCTTGATAAAAACTGTACATGCCTGTCGTTGGGACAAAATTGTGGCTTGGTGCGGTACTAAGTCATATGACATTTTCTCTCACCCAGCTAGGCTTTGCTCAGGGCACATTTAAGGGTTATTTTTCGACTCTCTTGGCCTCTTTGCTGTTGTCGGATCAGCCCTCATTATTTAAATCACCTGTTCTGATACATGTGTTTCCTCACTCTCCCTTTTTCATGGCACAGTGGGACTTTAACTTGGTCCTCACATTTCTGATGTGTACTCCATTTGAGCAGTTTCACAGTTGTTCTTTACAGTTCCTCACTCTAAAGGCTGTGTTCCTTATCCCCATAACATTGGCCCAGCATGTGAGTGAGCTTCAAGTTCAATGTTTCAACCTCTTATACAGCACCTTCTTATGGGACAAAGTGATTTTCCAGACCAGGGCATCTTTCTTGCATAAAGCTGTGATGCCATTCCACTTCGATCAAAACATCACCTTGCTGAAATTCTGCACTCCACCTCAGCCCTCTAAGGAGGAGGAAAGGCTCCAGTACTTGGACTCCAGAAGAGCGCTGAGCTTTTACAGAGATTGTAACAAAGGACACTGGGTGGACAATCAGCTCCATATGGGGTTCTCTGGAGCGAAAAAAGGCAAGGCCATGCAGAAGAGGACCATCCCACACTGGAACGTGCTGTGCATTAAGATCTGCTATACATTGGCTAAAAAGCAGCCTCCGGAAGGACTGCATGCTCATTCTACCATGACCAAAGCTGCTACCACTGTGTTAGCACGAGGAGTGCCTGCCCTTAACATTTGCCAAGCAGCTACTTGAGCATCTCTCCATATGTTCACAAAGCATTATTGTATGGATGGTTAGATTTGCTGAGAAGGGCATTTTGTCTGCTTGGTACTGCAGGACTTTCTGGTTTGAGTCCATCCACAGACCATCCAAAACAGGTACTGCTTTGGAACCTATTCAAAAGATGAGGAATCTGTGGCGAGAAGTCTCTATCAGAAGAATAAGTTACTTACCTTAGGTAATGCGCTTTCTGGTAGAGACTCCATCTAGCCACAGATTCCTCACCAAACCTTCTATTCTCCCCATTCTGTGGTCAGCCTCCTTCCATTAATAAGATCCCAAGTCTAGGAACCTGCACACTAATCACACCAATTTGCTTTTGTGGCTCTGCTTCTTGGGGCTTGGACAGTCTTGAAAGCAACAGACGTTAGCACATGGGAGAGGTCTCTATATTACCTTTGCACGTCATTTCTGGGGCAGAACAGTGTTAGTGCAGAACCATGCGGTGCCATATATTGTCTTGCAGAGGTGCTGCTGAAAAGTTTCCGGATCCAGTCTAATACCGGTTAAATAACTGTTTCTTCAGGTAAATACTTTGTCTAACCACATATTCCTCCCGAAACCTCCTGCCTCCCCATTCTGTGAACTGGGCTCTTTTTCTATGTGATATGGTTCCAAGTTTAGAAATGTTCACACTGGTCAATGCCAATTTGCTGTTGGGCTTTGTGTTGGGGGTGCAGACAGCCTAGAAAGGAACTGACGTCAGCAAGCATAGGTTGCACCTATATGCAGCTTCATTGGTCTCTTCTAGAGTGGAACAGCTTCAGAGCAAAGCCGCATGACACCACCTACTCCATGCATGGTTACTGCTGAAGATTTTCCGGGTTCAGTATGAAGCCTGGGTAATACTAAAAAGGTGAGGAATCTGCAGTTTGATAGAGAATCTACCACAAAGAGCATTCCCAATGTGAGAAACTTGGTTGTTGCAAACATTGAGAAACAGTACACCCATGTGCGGTTTCACATCTTTTTGAGAAGCTTTCATATACATTCATTCATACACAATTAAACTGGTAAGAGCCTCACAGTTATCTTTTGTGGTGGGACTTGAATTTTTTATTTTTTTTAATCCATTCTTGTTCTTCTCCTCCATGGTCTATAATGTTAAGTGCCATTTGGCTGTATCCAAAATGATTTGGCAGTGATTCCATTCTCATGTCAGAGATAGTGTGCAGCTCATGCCGCATATAGCCTAAATGTATGGTTGTGGCTTTTTAATGCAATAAAAATAAATCATAGCACCAGTCTTGACTTCCTGAATGTGTGACATTCTACGAGTAAATATGGTCATTGCTGCTATGGTACAGACAGTATGATAATTGTCTTCACTCACCGACGTCCTGAAAGAATCTCTAGAGTGCAAGGAAGAGAGTGTGTCGTATTAAACTATGGCCAAGGATAGCCTTTAGAAGTGCTTAGAACATTTTAAGAGATACTGTTATGGGTGTAATTCCGAGATGTAATTCATGGATGAGATGTTAAGGACAGAAATCAGATATTTCACCAAAAATGTAACATTTGGAGCTACATGGTTTTACCTTTTTAAGAGCCCCTTTTATCTAAACTACCCCAAAGTGTATAGGGTTAATCAAAGACATACGGAAATAATCTACACCCAGTCTCACTGAGAAAGAACATCTATGGTTTTTTTAAAGATATTCTTATTGGATGAATGTGGGAAAGTTCCCTTTTTACATTTCTCTCCTGTGTTGATGTTTGTGGCTCTGAAAGTGCACTAGAGCTTGCTATCCATACCCCATTGCCAGTGCTCCCTCCCTAAAATATTATGCATTTGAATTGGTAACCCCAATTGGCAAGGGCTTAAAACTCCTTATACGTTCCTCGTAAGTGGTACCAGTGGTTCCCAGGGCATGGGAGTTAAAGAGGTCACCATGGCCTACACCACTGAATGTGCTGCTCAGAGTGACCCAAGCAAAGAGATGATATCAGGCCGGCTATTGCAGACTGCAGGAGCAGTGCAAACTACTCCAGTTCGACTTTGCCCTCACCACGAGTGGCAAGGTCACAGCACTATTTTTAGGCCGCCCCTAGGCAGCACTTGCACTATCTCTTCGAGACATGCTGTATTCAGGTATGGACTTCAAGCTCTGCACATTTTCTCCCCATCTTTTCACTTGTCTCCTCTTACTGTCCTTTGTAAATGGTGGTTTTTGAATCCCCATTAGCTTAGTAGTCCCTCCTTAGTACCTCCTTTTATCCTGTTGTAACCTCGTATGAGTACTGTCCCTTACATGTGTTGTTACTCTGGATGTTTAAATTACAGTCTGTGAGCACTGTTTTCTTTAATGACTTACTGCTGCTTGCTGTTGCAGGCAGGACCCGCTCTCCTGCAACTTCTTTTTTTTTTTTTTTTTGTTAATCAGCGCGGCACGCCTGTCAAATTTGAGCGCAACTGACAAAACAATTCAGTTATTTCAGTAATCACTCCAATGCGCAGCTTAACCTCATGATTCAATACATTAACCTGTTGCCTGCGTTGAACGTTCAGCTCCAGTGCTGAACGTTCGAAAAACGGGTGGAGCAGCGTCGGCCAACGGACGTGTGCAGCACTACCAAGGTAGTGCACACGATGACCGTTGGCCGACGGCAGCAGCCAACGGGTTAAAATAATGGAGTTGGACCCGACTTCAATATGACCATCCATGTCGTTATGTAGAAGATGGGGAACATTCAGGCTATTTTCCACAGGCACATCTCACCACTCCAAAATGCAAAGGCATGGAATAGCAGTTGCCGAGTTGAAGTTCTGTTTTCACTAAATTATTAGTTTGACTGTAAAATGACAGCTTTCGGTACTGGTTGAAAGACTGTTTGCATATATGTGAACCTCTCATGTCATGCAGTAGCATTTCAGCTGACAACAGCAGTGAGGGCATCAGGCTAGCAAGCACCTTTGGCATTTATCTGTCATTTACAGAAAAGAGTTTCTATCTGGTGCCCCTTATTTTTTTGTTTTTGTTCATGCTCCTACAACATGCCTGCAGCACTCACACACAGCCCACCTGCAAGCAGCGAAGAGCATCGTGCAAGAACACATGGCGGGGGCAGTGCATTGACAGACTGAGAGAGTGATTTATTTTTATTTTTATTTTTATTTTGGCGTTTTTGTATAGCGTGAACAAGACCCTTGCAGGTATCAGAGCGCTTTACAGAGCAAATATAGGTAATACCATATAAACACATATAAATATAAATACAGTGGATTATATGAATACAACATTTTATTACTATGGCGCCCCTTCACGGGTCACCATGTGCATAACTTTTATGAAAACGGGCGCCATGCATAGTTTCAGCAGGGAGCCCGCTTCCATCTTTACAACACAGGCGCCATGCTTTATATTTCAGCTTAGTGCCCGGTCGTCTGTCGACAAATCCAATAGCTGTAAGTCTTCCAAATGCGAGACCTATTGCATTGCAAATGCTTGTTAATATATGTTAGTCACCCCTGAGGTAAGCCTCCTGAGTCCAGGCACTATATTATGCATTATATTAAAGGTGTGGGCATATCAGTATAAGTTTATATGTACCCATAGTAGCCTCTTTCCATTAAGGGCTACTATGGATGTCATCTTTGATTATGCGGTTCGGTGGCAACGTTTTTGATAGTAGGAGTTCTTAATATTCATATCGATGACGACACCTGCCCTGTAGCCAAATGTCTGGTGGAGGATCTTGGATTGCTTTCACTTAAACAACTAATTTCAACACCTACACATGGCGTGCATGGTCATATTCTGGACCCTATTTTTACAAACTCTGCAAGTACTCCTATTTCATTGACTTGGTCGGATCATTACGTGGTCCCTTTTGATATCTATGAACCTCCCCCGCCAGTTGCACAATTTCATAAAAGAAGTGCCAGTAAATGATCCTGTATCACATCTAAAACTTTCACTGCAGGGCTGAATCTGCAAACACCAGTACTCAGCTTTTGTCCTCAGATTGCAAACAGACAACTAACGAGGTGGATTAATCAGGATTTAGATGATTTGGCTCCCAGGAAAATCATCACCAGCATGCGCTCCAAGCCATCGGATGCATGATATACAGAGGCATTGCTGGTAAAAAGAAACCATGTAAGCGACTGGAACGCATATGGCGCACAGACTACGATCACCATGAAACAACATATATGGCCTCTGTGGGAGACTATCATAAGGCTCTAAGGCTGGCATGTGCACTGTTCTAAGCTCAAAAAATTGAGCAATCAAAAAATGCCCCAAACCAAAGGAGCTCTCTCAGATAATTACATTTTTGACGTCCATGGAACGTACTGCGGCGTCAATCCCTTCCACCACTGCTCTTTGCAATCAGATTGCATTCTCCTTTCTTGATAAGATAGATAATATATTCTCTTCTTTCCCTGAGAGTGCTAGGAATTTCCGGTTTGTTGCATCAGCCTGTACTGCTACGGCTGCTCCAGGTACCTTTTAAAATCTGAAACCTATAATAGAGGTTGAGACCCACAGCCTAATGTCTAAAATAACTTACGGATCACCTTTAGACCCAGCATCTCTGACTATACTCGAGCGAGGCCGAGAAGCCATTGTACCTGGACTCTCTGATGTGCTCAATCTATCTTTTCTACCCAGGCAGGTCCCTCAGGAATGGAAGCACGCTATGGTGATTCCACTCCTAAAGAAACCAACCTTAGATCCCTCTGTACCTGAGAATTTAAGACCAATATCTCTGCTGCCTTTTTTGCGAAGATTGTGGAAAAATGAGTTATTCAACAGCTGATAAATATTGTGGAAGAAAAAGCTCTTCTTCACGATACGCACACTGGTTTCAGGCCACTCTTTAGTACTGAATCTGCCCTCTTATTTGCATCAGAATCTCTCCACTAAGCGGCTGATGAAGTAAAACTGCTGCACTGGTCATGCTTGACCTAAGTGTAAAGCGCCTGAATACTCCCAGGAGTCAGAAAAAAGGCCTGCCTGCACAGGAGGTGTCACCTCTTTCCCCGACAGGATGGCTGATGAAGTGGCACATCAAGCTAGCGAGCATCAAAGCTCTCACTGCCTCTGATATACTACCAGGCTGCCTCCCAACGGATGAAACTGCCAAAACCCTGCTCTCAGGCACATGTGCCCCCGGGCAGGTGGGAAAATTACATTTTCAGGTGCTGTACACCTCCCAGAACGCTAACCACACCCCTAGGGTGGGCTTCCTGATCTGTACAACTGAGGATGGGTTCTGCCATTTTTAAATGTGGCAGAAAAGAGGGTTCTGGTTAGAAAAGGTAGCACACACCCTCAGATGTGGTCATTTCAGGGGTAAATTAGCAGCTGGGCTAGTAGCCTGTTGGCTACTTGCACAAACACCTTTAATACCCCTAAATCTAGTATTTAAGGGGCACCCTTGGCACCAGAATCTCAGATGTGTTTAAATTGCAACCAAGGACAAAGAAGAGCCTCAACTCTGCCACTCCAGAACCTGCACAATCCTGTGGCAACCACGCTGCAGCTGCATGACTGTGACTCATCCCGGACCAGAGACCGGTTTCAAAGGAAAGGGGGGACCACTCTCCAAGCCAAAGGCAACTCCAAAACTTCCTTGCACTAGAGGTACTAGTCTCCTGCAGCTTACCGGTAAAACACGCACCCAGAACCAATTGCCATCGGTACGGTGGAGGGATCTCCCAACAGTAAATGGTCTAGTACATTTTGGGAAACGTGTTCCTGGCCTCCAGTAAGTTTCAGGTGGCTACTGTTTTCCCCCAGACTTCAGGGCATCTGTATTTGCAGCTACCAAGGCTTGTTGGTGGCCAGTCGGAGTACAGCTACCTTTGTTCAACGCTGTGCTTCGGGGAAATCCTGCAGCATCTTCAACCCACTGCCTCAGTTCCCCTCTTGTTGAAATTTTGCATCCCTTTCCTCACCAGCACCTTCCAAGCAGCAAAACCAGTACCCTTGGCTCCTGCGTTCAGCACCAGGATCAGCCAGGACAATTCTGCACCCAGGGCGTAAGAGCCAGGAAAAATTCAATTAACTATTGGAGCTTGGTCCTGGGACCTGCATCACCATACTCCCCGCAGGTTTCTACTGAACTCGATCTTTAACTGATTGAGTGTCACTATTGTGTTCTCCCATTGTTAACAACGTTATTGTTTTGCTAGAATTAAATGCACTGATTTATTTTTTTCCATTAAAGATTCATAACTCCAGTTATACTCATCCGATTGCCTTCTTTTTGGTGTCTAAAATGATATAAAATTCTGCTCTTTTTATATAAATTGGTGTCGGGATTATTTCAAGTCAATTACTTATCGTCCATGTTGGTACTCTGAAATGCTTAAAAAATGTTCCTCTAGTAAAGCCTAACTGCTCTGTGCCACACTGCTAGTACTGAGCTAGGGACTTATTAGTGTGAATCCAAAAGACCTATTTGGGGTAACGTGAAGGTATTACATAGTGAAGTCTAACCAGCCTCACTACATAATACCCCACTTACCTACAAAGAGCAATCCTCCAAGTTATCCAAAAATATTATGTTTGCCTCACCCCAAAGGATAACACTGTGTTATTGCGTGCAACAGCTTAAATGCTCGAGTTATGTGCTCTGTTCAACTTCTGTTTGATAGAAAGATCAGAGAATAACAAAAGCAAGTTAAAACGTGGCCAGAGTAATTGTCTGCACTACTAAGCCCCAAAGTTATTACGTCTGGCCCAAGTGTCCTCAAGTATTGGGAGGGGTAGCCACCCCTAATCCTTTCAGTTACAGGAATAATCTTTAAAATAAGTGACTTTTGAAATTATTCAATCACTGTGAGTACTATTAAGGTATAAGCTTTCTCTAGCATGAAATATTCATCAGCTGGTCTTCGATTTTCTAAAATTAACCAAGATCCTCTAGCCAACACATGTTTTGTAAGGCTCTTTCACCTAAACTTCTTCAGGGCTTAGTATTTAGTATACCCATGGGTCTTGTCACTGTAGAAATCATGATATTGATGCATTCATAATGTTGAATTAATTCCAAAGACCATGTTAATTCAAAGAATGAATGGCTATAGGCTGGGCCAAGACATCAAGTATTATCAGAATCTCTGTTAGCTTGGTCATCGCAGCCCGCTACTGTGTGACAATAACAAGGACGTAATGATTTGAGGTCTTAATTTAAGCATGTACAAGGAACCAAAAGAAAGATAAGTCTAGCTCAACCATTTCTAGAATTATGAAAATACCAATAGTTATGTGCCCCTTCCCCGTGTCTGTGATGACTACTTTTTACCATCTTGTCAGGCATACAGTCTGCCAGTTCCTCTCAGTACATATTCAAAGATACACCATTTAGCTTAAAAATATCACCAACACTTTTAGCCAAATAAGTGATTGTGGCGTTAGCTCGTGTCACAAACCTACAAGTGGCGATTTTCCTTACTGTGAGTGACTCGATATTGAAGACCTTTTAGAAAAGAAAATTCAGAAACTTCTTCAAGTGACTTTGCATCTTCTGGGAAAGTGTTATCGAAACCCAGGAATCAACTTATCTACATCAAATTTCTGCTGACTTCTCTTCCTTGCAGAGGCCCTAACACTTAGATAACCTTCATGCTGTCTTCTGATGGGCATGAATTCTGATTTTCCCATGCTTACTGTTCCCTCTTTGAATGCTATCCTACCTGTGTTATCTCACCACACTTCACATAAATCCAGAGAGGTGATGGACTGGGAAGTTATTTGTTTTTGTTTGAGAACACTAAAACATGCCTCTCTTCATTCTTCTACATCCAGAATCACAATAAAGCTTGTTCTGAGTGTGCTTGTGGGCGTGTGCGTTTTCCCTTGCTTATTTGAATGGTGAGCTCATCTAACAAGGTATGGTTTTAATTTGACTTGGTGAATCAAATGAATACTGTCTTTAGAAAAAAACACTCGTGCAGGTTGCTGTCAAAAGTCAAATTTGCGAATCAGAGAGTCTTTATACACATTGGTAATGTAGTGTGCAGTATAAGCTGAAATACATTCGTCAAGGGAGGAAAAAGGAATAGGTTACATACGCTGTTCCTAACTGTGGTGAATACAAAACTCCATTACTCATTTCAGACAGGTGCTTTTTATATAAGGTTTAAAGAAATGTAAAACTGCTGATGAAATGAATTGGTTGTAGGAAACACCACATAAAATTTCATATAGAGAGCTTAAATCCTTTTCCAAATTGTTTTCAAATTGTTTAGTTATAAAGCTTTATTATGCCATCGCTGCCAGGTAAGATGTTTTGAGTGATGTTGGTCTGTAACTTAACAGATAAAGTATTTTTTGAATACAGTAAGACTTTACTATAATCATCTTTTCAATGTATGATTAACTTGAGAAATGGGTAAAATATCGTAGTGAGTTAGACTATTGCTGCTAATCCCAGCAATAACATTCAGTCGGGTTTTATTCTCACCTCTCACTAGCTAGGTGAGTCTACGTGTCACGTGCAGAGGTTGAAGCAAAGAAAAGTTATTCACCCTGCTTCTAGTATCTCTGACACAACAACAGCTGTACTCGGACAGCAAACCTTTTAACACATCATTCTGTGAAGCTTTTGGAAATAGTTGTAAAGTGGTGGTGTGGAAATCGAAAATAATTGGCGTTAGCATGAGCTGAAGCCATCTTGTTTGTGGCATCCATTCTATCAGCTATGTAATTATTCTGTTTTCACTGCTCCTTGCCTTTCAAATCTGCTTGTGTCATCAGCTTTAGTTGACTCCTTCAGTACTGAGCCAGAACAATGTATGAGCTCAGAAAGGTCTATAGTTGCTAGAATGCACCTGTTTGAGAATGTAAGTGTCTACCATTTCCTACTGATGTAAGCAGTTCTGTTTATGCTCACTCTGCTGACTAAGTGTATAAAAGGCCCAAGGTCTCTCGAGGGTGTTGCATGGACCTGGTCTTACTCATGAGTAAATAAGCTTGTTATTTTGAATTTCAGGACCCGTGGGCAAAGAGAAGGGTGAACCCTGCACCGGTGTGCCCCTAAAAAGGCACATTTCCACAATGGGAGCGCAAAAAACTTCAAATAATATATATTTTAAATTGACGGAAAATGTTTGAGGCTCTCGATGTGTCTTCCTAAGTATTGTTGGCCTCATTCTTAATACTATTTGCGTAGGCGTATCACATTTCATGAAGCGTTTTGTGTGTGAGTAAATCTACTCTTGTAGGTGAGGAAAAATGTTCCAGAGCAGAAATTGGTGGTATCGAAAAATTTAGTGCATGCCTAAGGAATGATGTAGGTGCCATTTTTTTAACTTTTTTGTTTATTTACTGGTCCAAGATGGTGAGTGCCACTGGAAGGGGTAAATAAACAAAAAGAAAATCTTATTATTGTGAATGCGTTTTTCGCAATGCAGGACAACCTAGCTGAAAATTACAGCTGACACGTCCTCAAAAAAGAATATATAACCTACTGACAGTTGCCAGTAGGTAGCTCTAGTTAGGACGTAGTTTCCATAGGAAAATAAATTTTTTGTCCTGCCAATAATTTTAATAAATCTTCATGCAGTTTTCAAAGCTAGTTTGCCGCTCACTTCAGCTGCTGTCCAGGTTTGGGGCTAACCATCAAGCAGGGGCCCAAAAAAAAGGGGGGGGGGTCCAATAAAATTTCCCATAGAGATATTATACACGACTTCAGCCTGAACCGTTGAAAAATTACACAAAATTTGCCAGACAGCTGGTTCTTGGTCCAGAAAGAGTGCTTTTTGTAATTTGGTGTAAACATTTTTAGTAGTTTTGGAGTTATTGAAGACAAAAGATTAATGTATATCGATCCCCGGATCCACGCGCCAACAGCCAAGATCCCATAAAAAAAACACCACTCTCAGACCCTCTCACAACCACTGACACACCACTCACACATCCATACACCCACTCACACACCCATAGTCACTCAAACACTGTCTCACACACCCACACAGTCAATGATACAACCACCCAGAGAACCACTTACGAACACACACAGGCACTCACACATCTATACAGCAAAACCACTGACACACCCACTCATACAGCCCCTCACACACCACTCATACACCCAACCATCACACACTCGCACAACCACTCACACATCCATGCACCCACTTTCACATCTACTCACACAGTCACTAATACAACCACTCATACACCCAAAGAACCACTCACAGACCCACACAGGCACTCACACACCCACATAGGCTGTATGCGGGGATGGTTTACCAAGGGCCATGCGTGGCATGGGGTTGGCCGCAGGGCCTGGCCACAGGCTTGGCCCTGCAAGCAAACTCCTACCGCACATGGCCAAAGTCCACGCACATCATGGGGTTGGTTGCATGTGGGGGGATTGGCCGCAGGGCCTGGCCGCTACGGCTTTGCGTGGCGGCCGTTAGATTAACATATGGTAAATAAATATGCTGGCCTTGTGGTCAATCCTGTGCTGTGCACTGCCAAAAGTGGTGCACAGCGAGGGGTTGGCTGCATGCAGTAGTTTGGCCGCTGGGTCTGGCCACTTCAGCCATGCATGGCAGCGGGTAGATTAACATATGGTAATTAAATATGTGGGATTTGTGGCCAGCCCAATGCCTTGCACGACCAAAGGCCGTGCGTAGATTGGGTTTGGCTGCATGTGGGGGTTTTCCACAGGGCCTGGCCATAGTCAGTGGTTACATTAACGTATGGTAATTAAATATTACTTTTGTTACAACATTTTTTACTTTATGTTAAAAAAATAATTGAAATTCACTGATTTTTTTTTTTTTTACAGGGACGTTACTGTTAGGAATTAGCATTTAAAATCCATAGAAATTCACTCAAAAAAACAAAGGTTACCGGGACGGCGTTTCTGCACGGAGCGGAGAAACTTTGTTGGCGGCCGGCAGCGGTCTCGCCTTCTTGATTCCGGGCTTTGTTCTGGGACTTGCCTTGCTAAGTGCTGTCAAGTGTCGGAGGGATGCATTTTGCTTGCGGAGGACAGTGCCGGGCAAAACGCCGTGGGAGCTCGAACCGCGGCTGGCGGTGTGTTTCATCCGTCCCCCGGCCTTATTTGGGAAGGCTGCACACCTGATTCCTAGGCGCTCAGCCCGGCCTGGAGATCTGGAGAACGGAGAGAGTGGAGAGTGGAGAGAGATGTGCAGTGATTACAGGGGAGGATTTACCTGCTTCTCTGCTTACATGTACCTGGCTCTAGGGTAACGAGAAAAGAAGATTATATGCCGGAGGTTTTTTTTTTTTAAATCTTGGAAGTGTCTCGGCTGAACTGTTTTTTTTTTTTTTTGGACTGTGTGGGGCTGACTTCAGTGCCGTTCTGGGGGAAAAATGTTGAACTTTTTTTTCATTCGTGGCAAATACTTATTAGGTTTGAATTGAGATCTCTATCTGTGCTGTTGGTATGGCCACTTACCTGTCTCCCTTGCCGCGAGCCTGCTGCCGGTGCCATACGCCTTCCCTTTCCGCCGCAGCTACCACCAACGCGGCGCGGCCACGGAGAGAGGACTTCAACAACCAGGTGCCCCAGTGGCGGAAGGGGAAGCCGCCAATGCCCACATCGTGCTCGGAGGCACTTCAAGTTCCACAGAGTCCCGGTGAAGCGGGGGAATTGAGGTCTCTATCTGTGCTGTTGGTGTGGCCACTTACCTGTCTCCCTTGCCGCGAGCCTGCTGCCGGTGCCACACGTCTTCCCTCGCCGCCGCCGGTGCCGCAGCTACCACCAACGCGGCGTGGCCACGGAGGGAGGACTGCAACAACCAGGTGCCCCAGCGGCGGAAGCGTAAGCCGCCAACGCCCACATCGCGCCCGGAGGCGCTTAAAGTTCCACAGAGTCGCGGGATCGCGCGCGGGTCGCGCCGGGAGAAGCCCGGGAGAAGGGCGGGACCGTCTGTGGCCATCCGGGGCCGAACGAGGACGGGACGGGCCGGGCCACCTCCTTTGGTCCGCAAAATAGGTATTCGTGACTTTGAAGACTTGGCAGATTTATTGCTAGTCCCTTTTCGTGTCATATCACAATTAGCACCAGGACTGGTTATCTGTTATATGTTATTTGTTTGAAGAGTGGAGGGCACATAGGCAGTAGTACGCCCTCTTATATTGGACTCGACCTTCCTCAAGTACTGGCGATAAGTTGGGGGGGTTGTTTGCCTTATTTTTAGTCTTGATTCTATCTAGGATATACTTGTCATTGCTTAGCTTCTAGTCCCCCTGTATAGACAGATAGCTAGAAGAGGGATTTTTTTAAACATTGTGCATCAAAATGAGCAACCAAAAATGTTTGTCTGGCACCCTGGACGTTTTTTTCTCCGTGCAGAATCACTCATTAGCCATGAGATTGCACTTGTGGAAAAAAGATTGTCCCTGGACCCCTCAGCCATAGTTCCATATCAAGCTACTAGCCCTTCAGTCCCTATACTTTCATCATTTATATCAGCTAAGCACACTGTACCCCCGGCGCCTACACCAGAAAGGACACCAGTTGTCCTGATTCACCCTACTGATAGTATTCAGTCAGATCTAGAGGTATCATTATCACCACCGATTGTGACTAGGCAGAGGGGGGCACGTAAAGGGACATTGGAGAAAAGTAAAGCAAAGCCTATGTTATCAAGGATAAGGTCTTACAATAAAAAGGGAGGAGGTGGGGTAAACCAGAATCCAGTGATTAGTCGGGCTGATCCAACTGCTAACAAAAACCCTAAAACTATATCGCTCGGCACACAAACTGAGATGGCATATCCTTTGTATACCATTGGTGCTGATAATGTAGTAGAGTCAATGGAATCTGTTGTTGCTAATATGGTTAAATTATCCTTACACTCTTTTCAGGAAAAAATAAAAGACCATATGGGTTCCAAAATGAAGGAACTAGATGATAAAATCCTAAGCATAAATCTGGGGTTAAGGGACTTGGAAGTTACAATTAAAAAGGGGAAAGATATTTTCGAGGAAAGTACTAAAGTATTTGTGGAGAAAACTCTGAGCGAAGCTAGAAATCACAAAGAAGTGTCTACAAGTACGAGTGTTGCGGGGCACCCTGTGACAGCTCCCTTGGTTGAAACGGCCACCCCAAGCATGTATATCCAAGTGCCAAATGAGGCAGAATCCTGATATAATGTGTTGGGTAGTAGAAGACTGGTCCAAGTTCCAGGGAGTTTGGCTAATCCCAGCAGTAGCAATCTGCCTACACATACGCCAAAGCCTAGTGACCCTAGTGTTGTCCCCAGTAGTGATAACCTCAGACTACCCCCAGCAGCCTGTCCATATGTCTTAGTTTTGATAGGAGTACCTGTGTTAAAGAGAGACCAAATAGAAACTTGGCATACACTTAGGAACAAGGCTGTGGATTGGTTACAAAAGTTTAAAGGATTCAGCCCACAAAAAATGAACGAGATCATTATGGTCCGCAGGGTATGTTGGGTTGGTGAACAAATAAAAGATATAGAGGGGGACTGTATAGTTATACATTTTAATCGCCCTAATACAGTACGCCACTTACTGAGAGTTTGTGATGAAACACATATGGTTCATACTAATATCCAAGCCCTCCCACTTGGGTATTTTTATCGATCAGCTATTAAAGGGATGGGCAGAAGGTTGGTTACACAATTGCCTCTTCATATCTCCAATAGATTTTGGGATTTACCCACCCTGGCGATGGTTGATTGACTAAATTCATCAATGTCTTTAACTCTTGATGTAGAGGCAACTAAGGAAAGTAGCAGATGTAATGAATTGTTCGGTCCCCAAAGCAATACAGTTGCCCTAGTGCTGAATAGGGAGACAATAGGTACTGAGGTACAGGCGGAGTATGTCCCGCCACTAACACTGGGTGTTATAGAAGATGTAATTAGGGTAAACACTGCTACAGAGAACATGATGCATGAGTTAACTTTGGTTACACCAAGTGTAGAAAGGGTGGGCTGCACTAGAAAAAACGTAAAATTTATTTCCTGGAATATAGCGGGCCTGACGAAAAATGTGTGTGATCCTGAATGGAGTAATTACATAGACTCCAGTGACATCTGTTTCTTACAGGAAACTTGGGCTCTGGATACGCCGCATAGAGTAGGCTATAAGACCTTTAACATAGCGGCTGTACCCTCAATTAGAGGTAGGCCCTCAGTGGGACTCACCATATGGGTTAAGGTATCTCGTGAGATTAGTATAACGGTATTAAATATTGACTCACTGGACATACTCGGTCTGAAAGTTGTCACAAAAGAGGGGAGGAGTATCCTCCTTTTTAATGTATACAATAGGCCTGTAGTCTAGCTAAGGAGACTCAGATCCTGGATAAACTAGAAAATCTTATAAATAGCCAGGAAGAGATACCAAGCTTGTTAATAGGTGGTGACCTGAACTGTAACTATGAGCCAATTGCAGGTTTTGGGGATGTTTTTGTAGAAGAGGATAGGGCTAACAAGATTCCACCCCTCTCTAACATCGAGGCGGTGCGGTGCACAGCTCTAGCAGTTCAGATAGTAAAATTAGCAACGGTATATGGGCTGAGGGCCTGCAATGGTCGCCTCCCCTCGGATTCCCTAAAGGCTGCGACATTTGTTAAAAATACCTCTCAAAGCCGTATAGATTACATCCTAGTATCCTTTGTTCTCTGGCCTTAATTGATTGACTTTGAGGTTATGCTCAGGTATGAAAGTGATCATCGCCCACTACAATTGTTAATTGATCAATCCTTTTTCCCCAGTAATAGTCCAGTGACGAAGATCTGCGTTTTGGATAACATTGTTAATGATGCCCCACTAGTAAGTAACAATAGACGATCACTCAAATGGGCACAAATATTAGATCAAGGTGAAGTGTTTGCAGGTATCTATTCACTTTTAGTTGCCACATTTTCTGGATATACAAGTTCACTGGCAGGGGACAATGCTTTTATTGATCTTCATAATGGGTTCTTTAAATCACTAATACCCTATGTTACTAAACTGCCCAAGAAAAATTGTCACAATAAAACTGGTTCAGTAGGTAGCCATCCGTGGTACAACAAGGATTGCCGAGTGGGAAGGCATTACTCATAGAGGCCATAAAAAGTAAAGTACCAGAAGTGATTAGGATGGCAAGAAAGGAATATAAGCTGACCCAGGCAAGAGCCAGATCAAATTGGGACGAGGAATGCTGGGAGAATATGTTATTGGCAGCAAAGACAAAAGATAATGTGGGATTTTGGAGACTAGTGGCAAACGGGAATCATGCAGGTAGGTCGGCCCAAGATGTGTTCATTGATGAACAGACTTGAGTTGACCATTTTACCCATCTGTATGAAGTCTCCATACACATGGTGTCTAAGGAAAAGGAGCAGCCCTGGTACCCAGTTAGTACTGGCACTTTAGAGTTCACACTAGAAGAAACTGAGCTAGCTATTAATTTATTAAAAAGTGGTAAGGCACCTGGCCTTGATAAAATCCCAGGTGATTTGTACAAACATGAGATTAACATCTGGGCACCCTATATTAATAAACTGTTTAATATTCTAGCAGCTGGTGTAGATTTTCCTGACAGTTGGAGGGGTGCGGAAATCATTTTAATTTTTAAAAAGGGCGATAGAAATGACTTGTCAAACTAGCGCCCTATTAGTTTAATGGATATTTTACAAAAGTTATTCTCCAGGCATATTTTAACACGTATGAATTCTTGGATGGATGAGAATGCCATACTTACTAAGTTCCAAGCTGGTTTTAGATGTTGTATAAGCACGATAGATCAAGTTTTTAGATTTTGTTGCCTTATATGGAAATATGTTTTTTTAAGAAAAGGCCATATTTATGTGGCATTTGAAGACCTGAGGGCTGCTTTTGATTTAGGTTTGCGTGATCGTCTATGGGATTGTCTGCACTCGCTGGGGTTGCCGGACTGTTTATTACATCAGATCATAAGACTCGATGATAACAACTATGCAAGAGTGCGTTGGGGACGAAACGGAGAATTGACCAAACCTGTTCCAATAATGCGTGGAGTTCGTCAAGGGTGTGTCTTAGCCCCCACACTCTTTTCTCTGTTTGTCAATGACATCCCAACTCATTTAGAGGAGTGCATTAATGATGCACCCAAACTTAACGGAAAAAGGGTCCCTGCACTCCTCTTTGCGGACGACACCATCCTAATTTCACAGACGCCCAAAGGTCTGCAAGCATTGCTTAATTCATTCCAAACCTACTGTAATAAAAAAGGTTTGGAAATTAATGTAAAAAAAAACAAATGTATGGCCTTAAATCCGCATAAAACTTTCAAAGGGAACTTAATTTTAAACAACTAAAAATTAGATTTAGTATCTAATTTTACCTACTTGGGTGTTTCTTTAGATTCAAAGAATACGTGGAAAATCCAAGCAGAGAAGAGTAAAACAATACTGACACAGAATTCACTGTCGATTATAACGAAACATGGGGCGAGTCTTAGCAAATCAGTATCACCAGCATTAGAAGTATTTAAGTTTAAGGCCCAGACTGCCGCATTATACGGAGCAGAAATCTGGGGCACAATAGCTAGGAATCTTTTTATGAAAAGCGAAAATTCTTTTTATAGGAGTTTGCTAAAAATACCCAAACGGACCCCATTATTACCCATAATGTTAGATTTAAGTATGAAGCGGACAGACCATAATGCAATCCTACACCCACATTCCTATTGGGTGAGACTTTGGTGCTCGCCAGAACTTGGAGATTATAGAGCTGGCCTCTTGGAAGTAATGAAGTTGGATTCTTGTAATTCTAATGTATGGTTGGCGCATGTGCGAACATGGCTGTTTAAAATTGGGTTGTCCCACTTCTCGGAAGAGCCCTTGTGTCTGACGCAAAGTTGCAAAAAATTGGTGAAAGCCAAATTTTGGGCGTACATATTAGATAATCTCCCAAATAGTCATGCTGGTGGATCCATTACTAGTAACTTCTTGGCCTTCAAGGATTTTCCATACTTTGAGGACTTCTTAGACGAGGTCCGTCCACCTTTGGCCAAAAGCCTATATCTGAAGTTTAGGTATGGGATAGTGAAAACAAATGTAACCTTAGTAAGGTGGTCTCAAACAACTGGATCTACATTAAGTGAGAAATGTACGTGTTGTCAGCTTAGAATTAAAGAAGATGACCATCATATCCTCTTTTTCTGTGCAGCTTAGGCAGCAGCCAGGAAAAGGTGGATTAAGCCACTGTGCAATGTTATAGGTCTACGCTCGTACAATGAAGCTTACAGAGTCATTAAAACTGACACGAGACAAGTTATTGTCTTTTGTGTCAGCAGATTTTTTCTGGCAGTAAGCTATGTACGTAAGAAACAGGGTTTGGATTTATAATTGGTCAAATCTGTGTCTAAGTATTTGTATATGATGCGTTTTGCTCTGATTCTTTTAAATATTGGTAGAATAATGAATTGCTTTTATGAACCAAACATTGAAATTGTGTAAATGTATTTTTATAAATATGTTTTTATACTTTGCCTTCTTAACTAAATTATGGATGTTATTGTATTTCCTCAATACCCATCCCAACTGTACGTAAACATCTCCTTTCTTCTTTTCTAAAGTGCCATGAATTACTGTTTTAATGTTTCTTTTATGACTCAATGAGCCGAAATAAAGATTTATTGAATTGAATTATAGTTAGTAAATAGAATTTTAAAATACCTTAGAAATATACTCAAAAAACGAGGGTTACAGGGACGTTATAGTTAGGTTCAGATTTTACCCACACTAAGCCATAGAAAATGAGCAGTCATAGCTATAG
The DNA here is from genome assembly GCF_964261635.1 of Lissotriton helveticus. Lineage (NCBI taxonomy): Eukaryota > Metazoa > Chordata > Amphibia > Caudata > Salamandridae > Lissotriton > Lissotriton helveticus. The sequence goes on along the minus strand of NC_136063.1, from coordinate 421,188,904 downwards.
TTGTATAGTTATATCAAGACTAGAAGTTGCTGCAGTGAGTGGAAGAAAATGTGAATGACTCTTGAACAGGCCCAATAGATGAAGCGGACTGACTAAAAACCTCTGTATGAGCATGTGGATATTTGTTACTTTTTCGTTTTTTTGAAACATAAGGCTGGTGAGGCACCAAAACTGTCTCTAGGCCAAACATAAAAACAGTATTGTTGTTATTATTATTATTATTATTTGTATTATGATTCAGGTTCTGTAGCCAAGTGCTGACTTTAAAAGGGGCCTCCTGGTACATGAGAACCAGGACTTCTGTAGATAACAAACTCAGACCTGCTGAAAAAACCATGTTTAAGGTTTTTTATTTTTTACTGGGTGAAGTTTGACTATTGATGAATAAAGAGAGGACGACTATTCCAATTTTTTTACCCCAGGTAAGAAAAGGACTTTCTACTGCGCTTGCAGTGTGCGGGATATCAGGTATAGTGTCTAGATGCAAGCGAGCAGAACAGAAGATTTGTGGAGGGTGGTGGGGATTCAGTTTATTGTTTAAGTAGGCAGGATCCGCATTTTTTTAATGTCATGAACAAAGCACTGGGAACCATTGCTGGTTCCTGAGGTGCTGAAAGAGATGTGTGAATGAGAAAGAAGGGTGAGGATTAGGCATGCCGTTTTTTTTTAAACCTGCAAATGACACAACAGGTCAGCAGATACATTAATCAGTGCCCCCGGACTTTCAGGAGAATGTAGGCTGTGTCATGAGCGGATTGAACAGAGATGTAGTTATAGGTATTGTGTATTATGAGTTTGAGAAGAAGACAAATTGAGTTATCTGTGCCTAAAACGAAAGGTACCAGAAAAACGAGACTGGAGAAGCAGAGCAAAAGATGTGACCTCACGAAGACCCTAATATATGAGGAAGAGCAGCTGAGAGTTGAAACTTATAAACCATTAAAAAAATTAGGAATGCATTTCTAGCAGTCCAAGTTGAGTGAAAATGGATCTTTTGTTCCAGTACAAATATTTTCTAGCTTGCCAGTTAGAGAACCATTGCGTTCGGTTAAAGTCCTGGATATCTTCAGAAAAGATGGCCCAACCTATGTTTGATGCAAGTGATGCAAATGAGGAGAGCACAATGGTTTTTTAATGTAAATTTATGAGCTTTTCATTGAGAGAGAAGGAATAAAGTTTTAGATTCTGGTACTAGTGAACATACTCCCAATCCACCCAGAACATTTGTATGTGAGTGGTATTCCAGACATGTGATCAGCAGTACTTAATGTTGCAGACATAATTTGAGGCTGGGCAGTTGTGTATGTCATTTACCTTCCCTGCGAAGGAGGGTGGTTTACCAGATGCATAAAGAAAGCATATGGTTGAAAGGGAAATGATAGGAAAGTGGTAGGAAAGGAAAAATATGATAAATTTACAGAAAGTGTCCAGACTGCACTTGTTTACTCGGGTATTCATTCACCGATACCCATGAATTCATCCATCCATTAATCCAGCATTCCACTAAACAATTTGTGTCCAGCCATCCCTTTTGGGAAACCATTACTACTTAAGCTTACTACCCCTCCTAGAGTATTGATCATCAACTCGGACACTCCAAGTGTAGCCCATTTCCTTGTAGTCAGCCTCAATGCCTCTGTGACAGGTGTTTCTTGGCCTTTCTCTTTTCCATTTAGATTTCCGGGCCAGGGCTTGCCTGGTGGTGTTTGACATGGACTTCTGGAGGGTGTGACCTATCCAACGTTTTTTCATGATTTGCTCATGGGCAGTGAGTTGGGAAATCTGCTGCCATAGGTCGTTGTTGCTGATGGTGTTTGGCCTGCTGATTTTGGGGGATCTACGGCAGACAGGTGTTGATGGCGTTCTGGACTTCATTATTCACTGTTGTCCACCAGCTTTATGCTCCATACAGGAGAACCAATTTTACGTTGGTGTTAAAAAGCTTTATCTTAATTTACCGCATTAGTTCCTTGGAGCTACAGATTTTCTTAAGCTGAATGAAGTCCGCGCTTGCTTTGCCGATTCTTGCTATGACCTTGGCACCTGTGTCACCCTGCTTGTCTATGACACTGCCCAGTAGGTGAAGGCTTCAGCCTCTCCAAGTGCATCACCTGAAAGATCGGCTGCAACTGTGCTGCCTGTGTTAGCCTTCAGTATCTTGGTTTTTCCTCTGTGATGTTGAGGCCAAGCTGTGCTGATGTGGCTGCCAAATTGTCGGTCTTCTCTTGCATCTGCTAATGGGTATGGGAGTGTAGGGCCAGGCCGTCTACAAAACCCAAGTCGTGTAGTTGTGTCCAAGGTGTCCACTGGATCCCATTTCTTCTCTTTGCTGTGGATATCGTCATGATCTAATGTATGGACAGCAGGAAAAGAAAAGGCGAGAATAAACAGCCCAGGCAGACCCCAGTCCTCACTTGGAAGCTTCTGTGGGTTGTCCTCCATGGACAATCTGGCAGGTCATTCCCTTGTAAGAGTTCCTGATGATTCTTATAAGTTTATCTGGCACACCGTAGTGGCGGAAGAGTTTCCAAAGGGTTTATGTGTGTGTGCTGTTGAATGCCTTCTCAGTGTTGATAAAGTTGACATAGATGGGGGAGTTCCATTCCATCAACTGCTCAGTGATGATGCACAGTGTTTCATTCTGGTCTGTGCGGGATCTATCTTTGCAGAAGCCAGCTTGCTGGTCTCACAACTGAGCATAGACTTGTTCCTTCATTCTTTACAGGATGACTCTGTTGAACACTTTGCCTGGGGTTGATAGACGAGTTATCCCCTTGTAGTTGTTTGTGCAGTTACTCAGGTCATCTTTCTTGGTAAACTTGATGAGATATCCCTCCTTCCAGTCTGATAAAATAATTTCCTCTCCCGGATCCTTTCAAATATGCGGTAGAGCATGTCTACTGATGTTTCAGTGTTTGCCTTCAGTGCATCCGCAGGAATGTTGTGAAGTCCTGCTGCTTTCCCATTTCTCAGATGTTTGATGGCTTGCAGTATTTCTTCTTTAGCTAGTCTGCTGCACTCGATTGGCAAGTCCTTGTCGGCTAGCTGTATGTCTGGTGTAGACTGCGACACAGTCTCATTTAGAGGTTCATCAAAGTGCTTCACCCATCTTCATTGTCAGTCTACATTACCCATGATTATGTTCCCAGCTGTGTCTTCAACAGGTCTTTCTAGCTTTCTGTATCTGCTGGAGTTTCCTTGTTATTTCGTAGTGTTGTTTCAGGTTTCCATGGCTTGCTGCTTCCTGGGCTTCTGTGGCAAGGCCATCGATAAATCTTCACTTGTCTGAGGCTGTGGAACACTATGTTTTATAAAGTAATAAAAACAGATTGATCTACACTACGTGATTCTTATTGTTTGGGAATTCTCTAATACACGAACATTGATTGAAGAAGAGTGCGGATTGCACGGAGGATGAGAGTAACTCAAATATGATGTGCTCTGGTGTTTTTTTGTTAAAGTGATATCTGTCCCACTTATTGTGGATGCAGAGATTGACACCTTAGGTGGATGAGCGCTGGACACCAAAGTTGCACTCAACAATTGACTCATGTATATTGTTGCTGATCCAATATATTAAGGAGACACTTTGATGTGCAGGTCGTTAATAGCAAATCCACCTTGTTTTTTATGTTGGATAAATCTTCACTTTTCTGATCTTAAGCTTCTCTTTGCTCCCTTGTTGGTTTTGGTGTACTTGCGCTGATCTTTTATTTCTTCCGCTCTTGTTCAGCTGGTGTTGAATGCAGCTTTGTTTTCCTTTCTTTTTGGGATTTTGTGGAGAGTCTTTGTGGAGATTAATTCTTTATGCTGGTGTCTTTTTTTACCCAGTACCACCTAGCAGGTTGATGTCACTTTTTCTTTGATCTTCTCCAGGCTTACTTTCTACTGGGTCTCTGTTGTTCTTTAGTTCTTGCCGGACTTGAAACTTGTTTCTGAGGGTGACTGATTATTCACTCCTTTTCTGTACATCTTTGATGATGGTGGTGTTACATCGCTGGTGTCAGTTTGTTGGTTCCATCCATGCTTTCTTCAGCTTTAGCTTCAGCCTGTTCATGACCAGGTGATGGTATGACGCCACGTTGGCTACTTTCATAATTCTCACAACCTGCAGGGAACTTGGGAACTTCTTGGCAATACAGATATGGTCGATCTGATTCATGCGGAATTTTCTAGTGACACCCACTTTGCCTTGTGTATTCTTTTGTGTGGGAATACACTGCCACCTATCGCCAGACTGTTCAGGGTGCAGAGATCTGCAAGCCTTTAACCATTCTCGTTCATGTCACCACGGCCATGGTTACCTATGACTTCGTTGTCCCAGTGTTGTCGTCTCCAATCTTGGCATTGAGATCCCCCATGAGTTTGTGATGTCCTTCTCGGGGCATTTCACGATGATGAGCTGGAATCTGTTGTAAACATTTTCTTTTTCCTCTTCTGCGCTGTCATTTGTAGGTGCATAGCACTGGATAACTTCTTGTTAATCCTCTTTTCCTTTGTGCAGAATGTCGCTGTGATGATTCTCAGATTCTGCGCTTCCCATCTAATCGGAGCTCAGTTGGCTTCTGGCAGTAGCATAAGTACTACTCCCGGAATGTGTTGGGCGCTCTCTTACTCATCTCTAGAGCACATCAGCATTCCTCCTGGAGTAAGTCTTTTCTCTCTGGACTATTACCATATGGTCTCACTGATGCCAAGTAGTGCAAGGTTGTAATTTTTCATCTCCGCTGCCGCTTGGGTTTTCTTACCTGTCTCGTGCATGATCCTCATATTCAATGTCCTGATGGTGATGGTCTTGGTCAAAAGCAGGTGGATCGTTTTTGTGGCTTCTCTGGATCTTTGGCTATCACCACATGGTGTCAAGGAGATTCCTCTCTCCCCAAGGTTGGGTTCTCTTTTGGTTGACGTTTCTGTAGCTAGGAATTTTGTTTTACATGGTGGGGTAGCTAGTCCCACGCATAACCTTCTTCCTTTCGCAGCTGGGCTTAGGACCGTTCCCCTAAGGGAAAAGACATGGAAAAAAATCCTGCAAAGAGGCCCTTTGCTTTATTTGGTTTGGGTTATGATTTTTAATATAGCACCCAATATGATTACCACTGAATTTGCCTGGACGTGCAGCTGTACAGCACAAGAAGAGCAAGAGCAAGGTGCAGCTGTCTGAAACGTATTGGAGAATGGCTCAAGATAATAAGCATGTCCTTAAGTCAAGAGATCTAGCAAATAGCTGTTTGGACAAACCAAAGGCACTTGCTGCATCCAGGAGGCCAGGAGGAGCTTAAATCATCGAAGGACAGTATCATGCAGCGAGTATGCACAGGCCTTTACCCTCTTACTGTGGGCGCTTATCACCCCTTTACCAGCCCAAGAGTGTCACAAATATTTCACTGCTCTCTCTATATTAGGATAGTACTTTTCTAAATGGGTATGCTTATATTGCTTATAGAACAATTTAAACTATCTTTATAGCTCGAATGGTTCCAGAGTTTTTGTTGTATCATTGCGCTGATGGCCCTCGCCCTACTTTGCAGGTGACTACTGGAGATCTAGTGGCTACAGCGAGTGCCCACGTATTGTCTGTGCCCCAGCCCACTCAAAATCCAGTTTTGGGATGATTGTTTTCAAGATAGAGGTTGGTGAAGTTTGGTACCGAGGTACCAGAGGATTTACCCGCAATTTCATGGCCTGTTAGCCTCCCATGCTATCAGCTACGTTTAATGGCCCTGTTAATCATTCATCAGCCCATAAAAGACGAGTCCATTGGCACTTTGAATCATCATTTTATCGTTATTGGTAGGCCGTTTTCACTTGGGTGATGGATTTTGGGTACTGAGACTCATGGGATATTGCTGGCATATTCGTAGGTTCTCGTTTGCTCTCGTTTCAAATTAACGTAGTTGTCTTCCGTTGCACCAAGTATGCTGCTTAGAAACTATGACAATGACAAAGTTATTAGAGTAGACTTGATACATTTTAGCATTTTGCCTTACATATGTACTCTATTGATCAAGGTTTGTAAACTCTTTAGTAGTAAAATACTTGAGATGCAGGGGTTTCCAAAGATAGCTGAGAACTTGCAATCCATTCCTCATAGGGGAACATTGTTCATAGGCCATAGTGTTACAGTGAACGGAAGCTTCTAACAGCTCTATGAAGCGGCTTGATGTACTGTATTTCCTCCGAGAATTTTCCAACGCCTTGGTGTTGCTGTTTTTCATTGCTTTATATGTTGTATACCTAAATAAAGTCAACGAATAACACTCCAAACCACCTCCAGGCTTTCACGCCGGCGAAGAACGAGGCGGACCACTTTGATGAGGCAAGATGTTTCTTTTATTCAGCCAAGTTCCAGCAGTGACGCGTTTCGGGCTCAGAAGCCCTTGATCACACATCGGTCACAGTGAAAATGTACTGTTTTTAAATGTTTGAAAGTGCACTCCCACCAACAACACGTGATTGGGTCATCTGACCATAGATAGTGAGAAATTACTAAGAACTCCAATATATACATTCGACTCGTAGCAGCACATTTCATCATGTTAAACTCACTGTTTAAATACAAGGTTTTATGAAAGAGAGACCCATATGTCATGGCTTGGATTAAAATTAGGTCATGAGCAAAATAGTGCAAAACAAATTCATCAATCCTATATATATATATATATATATATATATATATATATATATATATATCTGTAAAAGATGTATATATATTTTTCTTATTAAGATTATATATCTGTATAAATACTGTTTTATATTTTTTTACACATGTTGACCCTCGAATCACATTTTCTCAATCCTACTCGATTATATTGCTGTATGAATACAAAAAGCTCATGTCACATATGTAGTTCTCCCCACATGAGGTTTAGTTGTGGCTGCATATTGCATATGGAGTCCCTGTGCAAAATACATGAATAGCAGCAAGTCCACTGTGCAAAACTGTGCATTAATGTACAAATAAGCTTAGAAAGTGCAAACCGTATGACTGACAATGTCTATCAATATTGTTAACAATAATAAAACAATGTTTGGATAAAATTGTTAAAAGCATATAAATAGCAATTTAAAAGAATATATCATCATATCAGTAAAATAAGTGCAAAAGTAGGTGATAAAAAGACATTATTTACTTAGGTATGCTTTCAGAGCTGTACGAATATATTACCATGGGAAAATCATTTATTCATTTTGTCATTTTATCATATACTTGATATTAGGGAACCTATATATCAAGATCCTATCGCGAATGCATTTGTACCCCAACTATTAATTTACATTGCTTCATTGATTCTGGAGCCCTATTTACATAATTATATCAGGAAGTGGAATATAGGGGAATCTGAAGATCTACAAAAAGTTAGCATTTCTTCAGTATTGTTTAACCCTTTGGCCAATTACTGTCAAACTCTAATATCATCTTTGTTTCAAGTTGACGTAACTGACGCTCACGATTCCCACCTATACGTGATTTGGGAATTGCCCCTTATGACTTCTCTTGAAATGACGTGCCACTGGATAGGCGGGGTCACTATGTAAAATAGCACGCAGATGTTGTAAGATCCTTACATGCACCTGCAGCTTGATACTGCCAATGTAGTTCAAACCGCAGGTGCATGTAAAGACATACACGGCATATTCCGTCTTGCAATTATAGCTCCCAGAAATTGCCACATCTCGCGTGCTAAATGGAGTTTGATAATGAGTAGTATTAACCGCATATTTGCACACTCGGCAACTACTACATTTTCGGAATCCCTGTGCAGGTTTAAGCCACATAGTGTTCAATGTTGTCTCAGGGCTACTCTTGTCTAGCACCACACCCATATTCTTCGCTTTTCTGAAAGTGATAGTGGGGGTACTAGGAAGCCTAGGATTGAGAATGGCGTCGGTTAACAAGATCGGCCAATTTTTATTTATAATGGCCCTGATCTTTTTTTCTTCATTACTAAATGTTGTTATAATTCTAGGATTATTGTTGTTTATAATCCCTTCCCCTGTGGGAAGGGATTTTTAAATGAGGATGGTTTGATGATTTTTCACTGTTGTTTGCTGCTCTCTCGTTTTTATTCCCCTTTTTGTCAGTATACCTGTGTTTTTTTTTTTTTCAGAACAAATTTTATTGTTTTATTTTGTGTTGAAGTAATGCAGAGAGGGCACTGCACTCTGATCACCAGAGGTGCAGTGTACAAGGAAATAATCGTCATCTTCAATCAGTACAAGCAACATTCAATAGAAACACCCATCCCCGAACTCCCTTCCCCCCACCTCCCGTCCCATTATTCTCCCGCCCGGATCCCACCCCCAACCCCCCACAGTGTCAACTTGGTCCAGTAGCCAGTGCACTCCAGCAACAAAGTCCGTGCGTGTACCATTTCACCCCGGGTCCACAAGCATGTGTCCTGCATCAGCATCCTGACGTGCTGGCGGCTCCAGCCACAGCCCTCTATAGTCCGCCCATCTCTTCCAAATTTTAAAGTGCTTTTGGGGGCAGCCCCTGGCAACAAACACTGGGCGCTCCAGCCCCATACAGAAGTCCAATCCCCTCTTCCACACTTCTAGCAAGGGAGCCCTTGGGTCCTTCCAGGCTCGGGTGATATCTTGTTTGGCCACTGTAAGACCCAGAAGTAGTAGGTGGCGTTTATAAATGTTACCTCCCACCTGTTCCATAACATGTAAGAGGCCTAATTTCGGAGAGCGGGGGAGGTCCCAACCCAACACCTCAGACAGGCAATCCCAGACACCAGTCCAAAATTTCAGCAGCCGATCACACGCCCACACTGTGTGCACAAAGGTGCCCACCGCACGGCCACACCGCAGGCAATCAGGGGAGGCTATCAGACCCGCTCTCCACAATCGGTCCCTAGTATAGTAGGCTCTGTGTAAGTATTTAAATTGAATAAAACGCAGGCGAACCGCTATTGCCGCCCCTCTCGGGGCCTCCAAGGCCTCTCTCCAATCCTCTTCCTCCAGGTCTCCTATGTCCCCCTCCCATGCAGATCGTAAGTTATCTAGGGATTAGGAGCAATTAGTGACTAATGTCTGGTATATACTTGAGATTTTCTTAGTGTCCATCTCACCCATGAAGACCTTAGCCTCCAACGGGCTAAATTCGGGCAAGGAGTCTAGACCAACCAAGGAGGGAGATAGAGCGTGTCGGAACTGCAGATAGTGGAAGAACTGTGTTCGGGGCATATCGTATTCTTCTCGCAGGGCTTGGAATGTTGTAAGAGTCGTGCCTTTCATAACATGGCCCAGGGCCGAGATCCCTATAGCGTCCCAGCCGCTAAAGCCCCGCAGGGATGCCAGCACTGGAAACCGCCCATTATGCCATAGGGGAGTCTCCCTCGTCAATCTGTTCCACCATCCCATGCGGCGCAGTGCTCCGCGCCACACCCGAAAGACTACCTGAGTGACCACCGGACGCCTCTTCCACACCGCCGCTGAATACAAAATGGTGTGTAGCGTGTCCGGGTCCATCAAATACCTCTCAAGGGCATAGGCCGGATCGCTCCGATCACCATACCACCATTCTTTTAGTATCAATAGATGAGACGCCTGATAGTAGGACAGAACGTCCGACGTGGCCAACCCCCCACAATAAGTGGAGAGGAAGCATGTACGAAATGCCACTCTCGCCACCCCACCCGCCCAAAGGAACTGGCTCAGCGCCGAGTTCACTCGACGAAACCACTGCGGCGGAATAGGGTATGGATGATTTTGCAGCTGGTATAGTAGACGCGGGAGAGCCACCATTTTAAATATGGCCGAGCGCCCATAGATATTCAGGGGCATTCTGGACCATGTCGTCATGTCAGAGCGCACTCGGTCCCAAACAGGCAGTACGTTGCGTGCCCATGAGACCCCCGGGACATCCGTCAGGAATATCCCCAGGTATTTAATGCCTCCAGCAGCCTCCTGCAAGGTATCCGCCCAGGGCCTCAGGCCCCTGCGATCTCCCAGCGTCCACAACGTTGACTTTCGTAGGTTTAGGTAGAGGCCAGACACCTCACCAAATATACGCATGATTTCTAGGACCCTCGGCCCCGATCTGTTTAAGTCTGTTAGAAAGAAAAGAACGTCGTCGGCGTAAAGCGCTATTCTGTCGGATGGTCCCTCCTTCCATTCCACGCCTCGCAGTTGTGCATCCATTCGCACCCATGCTGCAAGCGGTTCCATATCCAGGGCGAATAGGTAGGGCGAAAGGGGACAGCCCTTGCGGGTGCCCCGGCCTATAGGGAAGGGGCTGGACACTGCTCCCGCCACTCTCACAGATGCTGTCAAGTCGGTGTACAACAGTTGTATATAGGAAAGAAATCGGGGCCCAAGGTTCAGGCGAGACAAGAGGGCACGTAGGTAGACCCAACTCAAGGAATCAAATGCCCTGTCGATGTCCGCCAGGAGAAGTGCCGCCGGAATCCCGGCCGCCCTAGCCGCCTCCACCACCACCTGTGCATGCCTGATATTGTGTCGTGTCGCCCTATGGGGCATGAACCCGGCCTGGTCTGGGTGGACCAGATCCGTTATGTATGGGAGCAGACGATTGGCCAGGGCCTTTGCCAGCAGCTTCGCCTCTACATTCAGGAGCGAAATTGGCCTGTAAGACTCATGTTGTGTAGGAGACCTCCCAGGTTTACAGAAAACCACAATTTCTGCGTGTCGCCAGTCTGCCGGAAGGCGACCACTGTCCCTGGCCACCTCCAGCGCCCGCCTATAGTAGACTCCCAATTGGAGATGAAATGTCTTCATGAACTCACAGGGGAAGCCGTTGGGCCCAGGGGCCTTGCCAGTGTTCAGTTCCCCCAGCGCCGCGCCCAGGTCCTCGGCTGACAGCGGATGGTCAAGTTTGGCACGTCCCTCATCGGAAAGTGCCCTTGGCGGGAGATCTGCTAGAAATTTGTCTACCTCCTCTGCCGGAAGAGATTCCCGAGGGGCATTCTGGGTCGCATAGTAGCGCGCAAAGCTGGCCGCTATAGCAGCCGGGGCCGTCACCGCGTCTCCCACCTCATCACAGAGGCCCGGTAGGGAGTGCGCCTGGAATGTGTTTTGGTAGAGCCTATATAGCATGGCACTAGATTTGTCCCCCCACTGATAGATCGTACTTTGAGTAGCCAACCAGAGTTGGCGAGCCTCGTCCATCAGCAGAGAGGTGTATGATTGTTGCATAAGGAGCAGCCGTCTTACGCCATCAGCACTACCTCCAGTACTACACTCCACCTCCAGGTCCTGGACCTTATTAGCCGCATGAACTATAGGGCTGCGGCACACCAGGCAATATCTACGCCCCGGAGCACGGGCTTTAAGGCTTCCCAGAGGGTCATAGCATCCGTTTCTGGCCTGTCATTATTTTCCCAGTATTGAGCTATTGCCTCCCTCATGTGCGACTGATAGCTATCTTGCTGTAAATTCCATGTGGAGATACGCCATCTAAAAGGCTGCCGTCTCCTGTCTAGGTGCAGGTCCATCGTAATCGGGGAGTGATCTGACAGACCGCGTGGGAGAATGGATGTGGAGGCCACCCGCCCTATCCAGTCGCGGGGGATGAACTAGTAGTCAAGTCTAGAGAACGACCCATGAACTGCAGAGACATAAGTGTATTCGCGACTATGGGCATGCTGGTACCGCCATGCATCCACCCAGCCCATCCCCTGCACCATGCTTTTCAATCTAGTTGGGGTATCCGCCAGTTGGCCCCCTCCCGGCCTGTAGCGATCCATACACCCATTCATCACGTCATTCCAGTCACCACCCACCATCGCCAGCACATTCGGAATTTCGGCCCACACATCAAACAATTTTTCAACGAGAGCTTCCTGCAGCGGAGGTGGGGCATACACACTCCCAAAGACCACGGGTACGTTTCCCACCGTTCCCTTGATGAAGACATACCTGCCATGGCTATCAACCCATTGCGCTTCATGTGAATAGGACAGTCTGCGGTGGACAAGGACCGCAAGCCCCCGTGATCCCCGCACAAAACCAGCATGATATACCTGCTGATAACCATAGCGCTGCAAGCTTAGAGTTTTGGTCCCCAGAAGGTGTGTCTCCTGCAGGAGTAGTACATCTGCCTTTTCTCGCTTTCCCAACCGCAAGACTGCACCCCTGTTGATTTTATCAAGCATTCCCCGCACATTCCAGCTTACAACACGCAGGGACGCCAGCGGGGGCTCTGTCTCTTGAGTGTCACCCGCCGTCAGGGGGCAAGTAGAGCAAGGCCCTGGATGTCATGGACCACACACACACATAGAACTCTAATTGGACTTGATTGGACACTGTGTTAGAACAAGTTACCCCAATATCCCTATTCCCCCCTTCAAGCCCCCTCACCCGCCCATGCCACCCCAACAGCATCTCCACCCCTCCGATGCCCCAGTACAAACCCGCAACTACCCGACAAACCCCCAACCCCATACCTCACAAACATTGAAGTACCTGTCGCGGAATAGGGTATCGCCAGCCCCCAACGGGAGGACAGGTACCTACTATGCCAATGGATCCCCACCAACAACCCACTCAAGTTCTACTTACCCCCTACCCAACTAACCTAAGAACCCCGTGGGTACGTCCGCCCTCCTTCAGGCATCCCCCAACCCACGTCCTCCCTTTACACAGGCATCATGAAGCAGTCAGTTAAGCGGAGAGTCACAAGTAGAAACTTCGCCTCCGATGCAACCATGCTCCATTAGGAAAACACCTGAGCCCCATGTTAAGGATTTGCGGAGTGTCCCGGGGCCTCAAGGCGCCGACGTTTGATTGTCCGCCTCATTACCTGCCTCCATCACTCCATTGCGAGAAGGTTGGCTCTTCTGGGAGCGCGATCGCCAGTTGCTCCTGCTACGTGACCTCCGGGGAGTTCTCGAAGGTCCGCCCGTAGAAGATGAGTCAGAATCACGACCCGGAGGAGTGTGCACCATGATGCGGACTGTTTCATCTGTCCAAGCAAAGACCTCCTCCGGCGAATTAAAGAACTGTGTCCTGGACTGGAAGACCACCCGGAGGCGGGCCGGGTAAAGCAGGGCATATTGAATTTTGAGGTCTCGTGGACGCGCCTTTGCCGCAGTGAAGGATTGTCTTTGTTGCTGCACTAACTTAGTATAGTCGGGGAATATGAGGATCTTGTGATTGTCGTACATTAGGGGTTCTTTCGCGCGAGCCTGTCGCAGAATAACGTCCCGGTCATGGTAATTGAGCATCTTGGCGATCACTGGCCAAGGGCGAGCACCTACAGGCGGCTTCGGGAGAAGTGCTCGGTGCGCTCTCTCAACCACAAAGCAACGCGATAGGGACTCCGGGGGGAGCCACCCCTCCAACCATCGGGTCAGGAACGCCGCCATATCGCCTTTCTCACTGTCCTCTGGAAATCCCACAAATCTTAGGTTATTTCTCCGGGCCCGACCTTCCGCGTCTTCAACCCTGAGCGCGAGGCCCTTCTGAATCCCCTCCATGGCAGCCACTTTCTTTTTTAGGATCACTACATCGTCTTCAACCTCCGTGATTCTGGTCTCGGTTTCAGTAATGCGGGCCACCGCTTTGCGCAGATCCTGCCGGAGCAAGGTGACATCAGCCCCCACGGCCCCAATTTTCGCATCAAGCATATCTCTGGACTGCGTTATAGCAGCCACGAGGGCCGCATTATCCGGACCTGGTCCCTGTGAGCCTCCCGCGGCCCCGCCACTCGGCCCCGTGAACTTATCAATCGGGCCTTGTTTCGCAGTGCTGCCACTATTGCCGCCCCTCGTCATGGTGAGCCGCTGGCACAATTATAAAGTTTAATCAGGCAGCAGGGGCGCCGGATTAACGCTTCCTTCACACCGGGTGTGGGCCTCCGGCAGCCGCCCCCCCGTCCCGTCAGGTGCCACAGAGGTACGATCAAGCCGCTCAGGAGGACACAGTCACAGCGCCACCGCAGCGCCCACCATCCCCAGGTAGAGGCACTAGTACGCAAAGTATAGCTTCCAGCGTCGCTGATGCACTGCAAGGGGGCAGAAGCGCCACCTCCCGGCCAACTGCACACACCGTCGGTCAGCTAACCGTCTCTGCACATTCGCGTTCAGGGGCCAACGACCCAGACCGGGCCCGCAAATCGCCTCCACTCTCAGGTCCCTCGGGCCTCACCCCAGCCCCCGGGTCTCCGCCAGGGGGGGGAGGGAAGGGGGGCGGTCGATGATGGCCGGGGGGGGGCAAAAGATAGAGTTCCTCCCTGCACCCGGGTCACCAGGCTCCCGCGGTCCGATTAGGCCGCCGAGTGGAAGCAGTCCCAGCCAAGGGTGCTACCCCTCCCCCCACAGCGTCACCCGCCTGGGATGGCGGCTTACCCGGCCTCCGACGACAAGCAGGCCTCAGGACGGCGCTGGGATCCCCTCGCAGTGGCCGTCGGCTGGTCTCCAAGCGGCCCCAGGTCCTTTCGCCGCCAGGAGCGGGATCCGGCACACTCCGCTCCGCCGCACGCCGCGCTGGCTCACTTCCGGCCCGGCGTGGACAAACTTGAGGTCCCGGCTTTCTCGGGCGGCACAGGCCTCCCAGTCGCGGGACACTGAACTTCGGAGCACACGCCGCAAAATCGCCCAAATCGCCACCGGAGCTTCCTCTGTGCCTCCAGCAGTCAGGCTCCTCACCAGGGCAGTCGTGGGCTAGGGCGATGCAGGATATAGGTGAGGATATTGCGCCGGCGGGACGAAGCTCTCTAGATTGCGTCCGCCATGTTCGCCGCCTTGGCCACGCCCCCCATATCTGTGTTTTTTAATTACTTGTGTACATTATAAATTTGTCCATAAGAGTTTTGTTTTAACTATTGCACGATTTATATGCAATTTTATTAAAATTAATGTGTCTATTTTTGCAAATCAGTTGTTTTAGAGTATTGTTTCACATAATTGACTGTTTGGGTCCCATTTGGCGTTTCATTGTTCGCAAATGATATCATTATGGGTGCTGTGAATAAATGCAGATAAGAGAAAAAGATTGTAAGGTTGAGATTTATTAACATCACTGATTTCAGTATAGTCAAAGTTTTCCCAGGAGAAATGTGTTCTTTATTTACCTGTGGTACCCCTTCTCTTGGGTGTGGGGTCACTCCCATTCCTTGTTTTTGAACTTTAAATAGATTATGACGTTTGCGTACTATATTAGTATGACGATTTCAATCAATTAGTATATTATGATTCGCGACACAAGCAAATTAGTATCCCACGTGTATTTGTGTGTGTGCTTTCTATTCTACATTGGTTAATTTTAAAACCACTCAATTATTACATATTACTGTTATGGGAAAGAGACTTCACGAGGGGTATGCAAACATTTTTGTTTTCATCCTCGCTCCATCATAGCATGGGTTCCTGGTGCAGCAACTACACCGGCATCCGTGAAAAAACAAACTCACTTCCTACATGAAATTAGAACATTGTCAGACAGCTTGTATGTCTACTGGCATGGGTGCATGTATGTATGCTGGTGTGTGTGCGTTACCTGAGTGCTTGTTCTGGTGTGTGCTCACATATTAATGTCTTCCTGTGTGTTATGTACCAGTGATTGCTCTTTTTTCACCCTACTTGATTTTGGTAACCCCTCACACAAGTTCAGCTTCTCAGAGAAACTACTGTTGTTTAGTTGGTGCTGTGGAAAACAGAAGCAGTATCATCCAAATGCATCAGGACGTTATTTGTCTAACAACAAGATAGAATTCGAAAACAGTGCATTTAACAATGGTATTATCTTCCTCGTCTGGGCGTGTAAAAAGGACAGAAACCGAGAAGGAGTAATTTGTTTTCAGGCATTCAATACGTAAAAAACAGCAAAATGATTTAGCTGATGTGCATCATTAAGTATAATAACTTTTATAAGCCTTAGTGAACGACTCTTTAAAATAATTTTAATTCAACTGGCTAGTACATTTGCAGTTTTCTTTTTATTAGGTGTGAAATCTAAGAATCCCTTGCCAACTCTTGAAGGTTCAATTCAGAACGTGGAACTGAAGTTCTGCAGCACATCATTGGTCAAATGTGCCTCCGGGACCGTGGGATCAATAAAGATCTGTGCCAAAGCTTCAGGTATGTGCAGCTGGGCCGTGTAAACCTTTATTGCCTACATATGAGAATTGCCTTTGTTTTTTTACAGGGAGAGCTGCAAAAAACAGAATTTACTCATTCTTACTATGACGTTTAGTTGTTTTTTAAATGTATTCATATTGTGCTTAGATAATAGAAAATTCTTCTTCATTTAAGATGTGTATAGTTCGAGAGCCACTGTAAGGTAAATGGGATGTAACATAAGCTAAGCTAGTAATGGCATAGTTATGAATTAACATATCTGCATAAATTCCCCAAACCTGTGAAAATCTCCTACACCGCTCATTAGAAATCATTTGCTCATATGCAAGGTATTTTGGGCCCGATATGCTAAACAATTGTACGATTTGCAAACTCACATTGCTTGCCACTGAAAATGGTGTTGGGTCATGTACTAAATCCTTTTTGCGAGCTGGAATGACTATTCTGACTCCCATCGCTTTACCCAAAAAACCAAATTGGCTTTGCAAATTTTTAAGAATGTTATTTAGGAGGGTGGGCGTGAAAGAAGCATTCTCACTTAATTGCAATTCGCAACGAGATGTTTCAGTGTTTTTTTTTACCACAATTGCATTAACAAAGTATTAAAAAGTTACAGAAATCTCAACGCTTCCTCTTTGATAATCTTATCTGATAGAGATAGGCTGGATCTTGAAGATTTTTATCAGCAGTACACCTGCGTGCCGGTTGGTGGCGTCGGTCGACTCCACGTGACGTTGTCAACGTCGTGTTATCGTCGTGATGTCTGTGTCGTCAAAATAACTGCCACCCGGGGCGCCGACGTCAGTTCTTTTCTATCAGTGCTGATCCGTTGAAGAGAGCTACCCCCTTTCATTTTTTGACAGACTTTTAAAAAAAAATTTCAAGTCAAGTCAAAGATCTTTATTCGGATTTAGAAAACATCCATAAAAGTACATATAAACACAACAATCATCCATAAAACACAGTAAACCAATCATTTAAAAGCTAATAAAAAGTGACATAATTAACCATCATTGTACATTACATCAAGTTCATATATTAGGCAAAAATGATAATTTCAGAGAATAAACAAGGCCTAAGCTAAAATTCACAACAATTAAAAAATTTTGTCGACTTCATTGGTGTGTAGTTGTGTCATGTCGAGTAAAAAGACTTCGGGGTTCAAGCCGTGCGGCGTCTGTCACCACGCCATGTCGGTCCCGGACCCTCATTTGGTCTGTCTTTGGTGCCTGGAGCGCAACCACGACTCCAAGTCATGCTCGGACTGCGGATCCATTGCACCGAAAGCTTTGAGGGAGGGGTCCCTAAAGCTACGCGCTGCCCTATTCAGAAGGGTTAGGAGGAATCTCGCAACAATAACAAGAAGATCTGGACTGGTATGACTAACGTAGTGAAGCCAGTGGTCTGGACACCTCCTCAGACATTGCCATGCTTTCCCCTCCTTCCCTGGCTACGGAGGAGGGAGCATTTTTTGCCATGGTAGTGCTTAGTGCTGCGGAGGTCCTTGACCTGCAGTGGTCATGCCGAATGGGGTCTCAAGTTCAGAACCCCCTACTGCCTTTTTAATAAGGCCTTGACAGACGTCCTTCTTGGGGCATGGTCCAAACCCAGCACAGGGGCTCCTGTGAATATGATGATCACCCACTGCCATTGCCTCGCACCCAGCGACCCAACTTTCCTCACCACCCATCCCACCCCCAAAGCTTGGTGGTCCAAGCTTCCACTTATCATGGTGCATTCCCTTCCGCATCCCTGGACAGGGAATCCAGGAGGCTGGAGAACTTAGGAAAGAGATATTTTCTTCCGCCAACCTAGCAATGCGTTCAGTGAACTCTCTTGGGCCGTTATTCCCATTCCATATGGGATACTGTAGCACAGGTGCTGCCCAGAGTCTTGAAGGAGGACCAGACTCTACCCTCCCAAGTTATATCAGACGAGAGTTATACCGCTAAGTTCGCAATCAGATGTGGCTTTGACACAACAGACTCACTAGGCAAAGCGATTTCCACGACGGTGGCAGTATGTCGCCACGCCAGGCTAAGAACATCTTTTTTTTCGGGCAATGTCCAGGACAACCTCATGGACATGCCCTTTGATGGATCCCGTCTCTTCGGAAACAAGACGGATGCTGCCCATGGGCACTTTAAAGACTCACGGGCCACAACCAAGTCTTTGGGCCTGACTACCACCCCCAGGGCTTCATCCAATTTTCGCTCCTTTTGTGGCTATGGAAGAGCATACCAGCCGCTCAAACCCTACCGCGGCCCGAGGGCCCTGCAAGTTCAGCAACCTCTGTGGGCCGTGGACGCGGTTCACCCTGGCCTCCTGGGTCAGGAAACCAGAAGTCAAGTCAAGCCAAGCCACCATCCCCCCTCCACCGCAAAACCTTCCTAGTCTTATCCCCCAGGATCATTCTCGACCAGTCAGTGGCAGGATACGCCATCATCTCTACCTCTGGCAAAACATTACATCGGCCAGGTAGGTGTTTGCAAATAGTCTGAAGGGGCTACTCCCTCCACTTCGAGATTACCCCTCCATCCATGCCTCCAATCTACGATCGGCTGACTGAAAATCACCTTGCCTTGCTTTGCGAGGAAGTCTCAACTCTCTTGGCCAAGGGAGCTATAGAGAGGGTTCCCGGGCCCGAAGTAGGCTGTGATTGCTATGCCTGCTACTTTCTGGTCTTTGAAGAAGGAACAAGGCCTTGGTCCTACCCTTGACCTCAGAGTCCTCAATTGCTCTCTCAAAAAGGAGAAATTCAAGATTCTCACTCCTGCTCAGGTCCTGTCTACCTTGGACCCAGGAGACTGGATGGTAGCGCAGACTTGCAGGATGCTTACTTTCATATCCCCATCCGGCCTGCCCATTGTCGCTACCTGTGGTTGATGTTGGGTCACAAGCCTCACCAGTGCCACTCGGGTGTTACAAAAGTGATGGTGGTGGTCGCAGCCCTTCTGCGGAGATCAGGGGTTCAATTCTTCCCCTATCTTGAGGACTGGTTGTTGAAGGCAGGCTCGCCCCGAGCAGTTGTCCCCCACCTCCAGGCTACGGCAAACCTCCTGCATTCGCTGGGGTTCACTATCAATGTGCCGAGGTAATACCTGACTCCCTCTTATACACTCCTTTTCATTGGGGCGGTTCTGGACACAGTGCAGTTTCGAGCCCATCCTCACAAATGGTGCAAGATATTCAGGGTATGATACCGATGTTTCAGCCTCTATTTTGGATTTTGGTGAAAATGACTGAGGCTGTTGGGCCTCATGGCCTCCTGCATCCTGCTAGTGACCCATGCAAGGTGGCATACGGGGGCTCTGCAGTGGAACCTGAAGTTACAATGGGCACAGCAGTGAGGAAATCTCACCGACCTGGTTCAGATTTCAGAGGGCACTGCGAACGACCTGCAGTGGTGGCTAACAAACCACGATTGGTTCAAGGGCAGACCTCTCTCCCTTTCCCGCCCAGACTTCACAGAAGTGATGGTTGCGTCACTTCTGGGCTGGGCCGGCCATCTGGGAGAGGTGGAGATCAGAGGACTCTGGTCTCCGGTGAAATCCAAGCTCCTTATCAATCTATTGGAGCTTTGGCATTCCGGCTGGCACTAAAAGCCTTTTTGCCGTCGATAAAGGGAAGGCTTGTTCAGGTGTTCACAGACAACACTACCGCTATGTGGTACTGCAACAAACAGGGCGGAGTGGGGTTGTGGACTCCTTGTCAAGAGGCCCTGCGTCTCTGGACCTAGCTGGAACATCAGTACATTTCCCTTTTTGTTCAACACCTAGTCGGTTCTCTGAACGCCAGGGCGGACGAGCTCAGCCGAAGGTTCCTTGCATTTCACGAATAACGTCTCCAGCCGGAGGTGGCACAAGGTCTCTTGAAGCGGTGGGGAGAGCCTTGGTGAGATCCGTTCGCCTCTGAAGAGAACACGCAATGTCAGCTGTTTTGCGCTTTAGAGTTTCCAAGGCAGCACTTGCTCGACAACACTTTTTGTCACGAATGGAGCTCAGGCCCCCTATATGCCTTTCCGCCCCCTACCACTCCTGCCCAGAGTGCTCAAGAAAAACACGAGCAACCGAGCACAAGTTATTCTTGTAGCTCCGGACTGGGTATGGAGAGTTTGGTATCCCAAGCTCCTGGACATGAGAATCAATCCTCCGGTTAGGCTGCCTCTTCGGGAGTATCTTCTGTCGCAGCAGCAGGGGAGGTTTCTCCACCCAAACCTGTCCACTCTTAGCCTGCTTGCATGGAGATTGAGCAGCGACGGTTGACAGCTTTTGACCTCCCTCCCTCCCGAAGTCTGTGAGGTTATTTTGACAGCCATGGATCCTTCCACAGAAACGTTATACGCCTGCAGATGGGTCAAGTTTTGTACATATTGTACAGACAGGTCTGTCGACCCCTTATCTGCTTCCTTATTTCAAGTTCTTCTGTTTATTCTTTCCTTGGCCCAGCAGGGCTCTGCTCTGGGCACTTTGAAGGGCTACCTTTCGGCCCTTTCTTCGGCTGCCTGATCAGCCCTCTCTATTCAAATCTGCTCTAGTGCAGAGGTTTTTGAAGGGGTTAACTCATTTGTACCCCTCTTCACCTTTCATCATGCCACAGTGGGACCTTAATTTGGTGCTCACTTTCCTGATGTGTGTGCCATTTTAGCCGCTGCATAACTGCAATCAGCGGTTGCTCACCATCAAGACAGCTCTTTTAGTGGCAAAAACCTCTGCCAGGAGAGTGAGTGAACTGCAGGCACTGTCCTCACAGCCTCCTTACCTGACGATCTTTCAGGACAAGGTAGTACTCCGGACTAGGGCATTCTTTCTGCCTAAGGTGGAAACACCCTTCCATCTGGGTCAGTCAATCATCCTTCCCACCTTCTATGCACCACTACATCCTTCCAAGGAAGAGGAATGTCTCCATTGTCTGGACCCAAAAAGAGCATTATCGTTCTACCGTGATCGAACCAAAGAGTTCTGGGTGGACGCAGAAGTCTTTATTGGATATGTGGGTGCAAAGAAAGGCTGTCCTGTCCAGAAGAGGACTATATATCCTGATTGGTCATCCTCTGTATTAATATTTGTTATGCCTTAGCGAAGAAGGATCCTGCTGAAGGGCTTAGGGCCCATTGCACCAGCGCTAAAGCGGCCACCACGGCTCTCCAGCATGGTGTTCCCGTCTCTGACATATGCCAAGCTACCACGTGGGCACCTCTGCACACGTTTGCCAGACACTAGTGCCTGGATTCTCAGATCCGCAGAGAAGGCCTGTTTGGTCACTCTGTTTTGCAGGACTTTCTGGTCTAAGCCATTTCGCAGTCCCTCCTCCGGGTATGGTATTGCTGGGTATCTGTTTAATGGTGAGGAATCTGCAGTTAGATGTCTCTATCAGATGGACAAGTTACTTACCTTTGGTAACGCCATATCTGGTAGAGACATGATCTAACCGTAGATTCATTGCCGACCCACCCATCCTCCCCCACTTCGGAATTGTTTTTTAAGTGTTCATTTTTTAACACACCATGGTCAGTCACTTCATGGCTTTGCGCTTCTATTTTTGTGAAAAGTACTGACATCAGCGCGCCGGAGAGGTGGTTATATTGATGATGCAGACTTGATGTCACGCGGAGTCGATCGACACCACCTACCGGCGCGCAGGAGTACTGCTGAGAAAAATCTTCCGGATCCAACCTATCGCCAAGAAGTTCAAAGCTAAGGAATCTGCGGCTAGACCATGTCCCTGCCAGATAAAGCATTACCAAAGGTAAGTAACTTGTCTGTTGGATACGCTCAAGGGGAGTAGAATTTGTCTAAGAGAGCTTGACTGCTCCCTCTCTTGTGTTCCCAAATGGGAAATATATTTTAGACCTGCAGCTGTGTTCAGCTTCAGTTGGGCTGGCGGCATATCCCTCTACCTGCCCTCCCAGAGCAGACAGTAATGACAGATGCATTACTGTTGGCATCTGGCGGTCATCTGGGAGAGGTGTAGATCAGAGTACCTT
Source organism: Lissotriton helveticus (assembly GCF_964261635.1). Classification (NCBI taxonomy): domain Eukaryota; kingdom Metazoa; phylum Chordata; class Amphibia; order Caudata; family Salamandridae; genus Lissotriton; species Lissotriton helveticus. The sequence continues at coordinate 421,166,872 of NC_136063.1, read as the reverse complement.
GGTCTCCAGTAGAGACCTGCCTCCACATCAGTCTGTTGCAAATGCGGGTCATTCGCCTGGCACTGAAGCCTTCCTATCTTCCATCAAAGGTAGAATGATTCAGATTCCCATGTACAGCACCACTGCCATATGGTACTGCGACAAGCAGGGTAGGCCCCAGTGCTATGAGACACTTTGTCTCTGGAGCTGACTGGAACGTCAGAGCATTTCCCTGGTAGTGATCCACCTGGCAGGAAAGTTGTGTTTCTGGGCATGAGTGTTTTTGTTCCGATTAGACATCTGCTTCAGGAGGTTGTCCTGTTACAGCAGAAGGGGAGGGTCCCGCACCTCCATGCATGGAGATTAAATGGCTGCAGCTGACTGCGCTTGTTCTTCTCAAGGTTGTGAATGTCATCTTTGAATGCATTACACACCTCTACAAAATCTATCTATGCCAGATGCTGGGACAGGTTTGTACCCTAGTGTGGCACCCACAATACTGACCTGTTAGAGGTCAAGCTGTCTGATGTCTGTTTTATCCTTGGCCCAGCAATTGCTTGCATTGCACACCGTTAAAGGTTATTTGTCTGACCTTTCTGCTTTATTCAAATGATCTGTTGTGATGAAGTTTCTATAAGATGTTACACATTTTTCTCCTCCTAAACCCTTTGCACTGCCAGTTTCTATTTTGCATGTTGCTGAAACCCTCCTACTGTGGCTCCTGACTCTGAAGACCATTTTTCTGGTTGTGGTGACTTTGGCTCGTCTCATGGGCGAATATCATATGCCTCTTGGTGCAGCCACCTTATACCACCTTTTTTCCCAGACAGAGTGGTACTGTGGACCATGTTGCCCTTTTTACCTAAAGTTGTTACTGCTTTTCATGTTTGTCGACAACCCATCACTCTTTTAACATTCTTTGCCCTGCCTCACTACTCTAAATTGGAGAAGGGAGTTCATTGGTTGAACCCTAAAATACACCTAAGCCTTTACATCGATTGCATCAAAGACCACCAGGTGGGCAATTGGCCCTTTTTGGGGTTCTCTGGGGCAGAAAATGGCAAAGGAGTGCAGAAAAAGATTTTGACTAGGTGGCTAGTCCTCTGCATCAAGATCTGCTAAGCTCTGGCCAAGAAGGTACCTCCAGAGAGGTTAAGGGCCCATCCCACCAGAGTCAAGGCTGCTATCACAGCGCTGACATGCAGACCACCTATAATTGACATGTGTGGCTGTGACATGGACATCAGTACACAATTTTACGAAGCACCACTGACTTGATAGCCAGGTCCGATGGGAAGGGTATTTTGCTTAGTCGATGTTTTGATCTCAGACATTCCACAGACCCACCACCTTGGCAGGTACTGCTTTGGTATCCATTTGAAGGGTGAGGAATCTGCAGTTAAAAGTATCCATCAGAAGAACAAGTTACTTTTAGTAATGGTCATACTGCTGAATACTCTTAACTAAGGTTCTTTACTGCCCTCCAGCTTCTCCGTTCTGTGGAATGATCTCTTTTCCAATCTAAAGAGTTCCCAACCTAGAAACCTCCACAGTGATATTGCTGATTATTGTTGAGTTCTGAAGTACTCCGAGTTGACAGTGGTGACAGATGCATTACTGTTGGGATCAGGAGGTCATCTGGGAGGAGTGTAGATCAGAGTAATCTGGTCTCCGGTTGGAGACCCACCTCCACATCAGTATGTCGGAGTTGCGGGTCATTCGCCTGGCACTGAAAGCCTTCCTACTGGCCAGATTCTGATAGTCGTCTAACCTCAGACACCTCACCTTAGAATATTCCCCAGGCATCAGACTGCATCTAGAAAATCTTGAACAGCGTTTAGGTGGTGTCAATCTGCTCTTTGTTGATGTCCTATGCGTTGGAAGTGACATTGTGGTGCTCATATATGTGGCACCCTGGCGCACTGACATTAGTTCCTTTCTTTCTGTGGCAATAGCTCAAATTTAGAAAGCTACCTTGGTCGTTGTTTTCACCAACTTTTTCGACCCTAGGGTCAGCTATTTTGAGGATTTGCTCCCAGTGTTCTAGGAACATGTCACCTGCTAAACTTTCAGTGTTTGACCCTTGCTGAAATTGTCATAGACAAATATCTGTGTCTAATCCCCACTTGGTCTGTCTCTGGTGCTTGGGTCGGGGCACAATCCCAAGGTCTGTGTAAAGTGCAAGTCAAAGCACCCCAAGGCAATTTGGAAATGGGTGATGAATCTCTGGGTGGTGCAGCATAAGAAGGCTCTGCACCTTTCTCAGTCTTTTTCCCGAGGTCGATCTCGGGACATTCTCGGAAGCGTTCCTGAGGACGATTGTCTTCCCTCTCCAAGCTGGCTAAGTACAAATAACACTAGAGGAAGTCAACGTGTTCTTCAGCTTCTCTATCCAAAATGTCGAGCACTATAGCCTTGCTCCCACACTCCACCTGCGGAGCCTGTGTCCGAGCCCACTCCATGCTACCCGAGATCCCGGAACCGGAGTGACTCCTGTCCAGCTAAAAGAATTTTATGATGCCATGCACGCAATCTTTGAATTACTGCCTGCTCCGGTACACCTTTGTGCCCTGGCAAGGATACCGCGGGCAGGCTCACCCCCAATGCCAGACGTTCAATCTGGATCCACATCTGGCTTGGCACCTCAACCGGTGCCTGTACCCACCCCTGCTCCAGTCCCTCAGGCACCAATCCTGCCACCAGTCGTGTCCATACTCATTTACGAGTCAGCGCCACCTCAACACCGCTCGGTGTCGACTCCGATGCCATCAAAACCGTGCAAAGCTCTGCATTTGCTGCCTTTGGACAGGCCCTTTATCCCTGAGAGGGTGATAAGAATGAGGGGTACAAGGAGCTGGGTGTCGCCAGTTGGCTGGACACCACCTCGGACTCTGACATGCTCTCCCTTCTGGTACCTGTTTTGGAGGAAGGTGCATCCTTTGCCACTGTGATGCACAGGGCAGTGGTGGTCCTGAACATACAACTGCCAGCGGTCAATGTCAAGACCACCGTCATGACAGGTGCTCCAGGCAGAAGAGTGCTCTGCAGAGCTTTTGCTTCCCTTCAGTGAGGCCCTCACCAACGTTCTTCTGGGTGCCTTGTCTAAATCCTGGCCCGGGACTTCCTTGCACTGCAAGGTATTCCCATCTACACTGGCCAGCCCCAGGAAACCCAGCGATCCTCTCCCAGTATCTATCCCAGAAGAGCCTGGTGGTACAGCCTTTCACAGCCAAGGTCAATCCAAACATGTTCCCTTCTGTCCCACTGGGTAGGGAATCCAAGAGGCTGGACACTTTTGGAAAGAATATTTTCTCTTCCACCAACGTAGCCTTATAGTCTGTGAACACCGCTTGCCCCTTGGGGTGATGCTCCCATGCATTGTGAAACTCTGTTGTGCAGCTGCTACCCATGCTCCCTGAAGAGGGCCACACCATCCCCAACCGAGCCTTAATGTACGGTTGGGACGCAGTGAAGTTCGCCATCAGGTTGGACTGGACACCATGGACTACTTAGACAGTGCCATGGCCTTTATGGTGGCACTTCACCCACCATGCCTGGTAGCAAACAAATTGGTTTTCGGGGGATGTACAAGCTTCACTCACTGACGTGCCATTCAATGGCTCCTGCCTGTTTGGCAATAAAGCCAATACGGCACTTGTGCGGTTTTGGGAACGTCAAGTCACCACCAGGTCCCTGGGCTTTTCCCTAACTTGCTGCTCATTGCATCAGTCATTTTGCACCTTCAGCGTCTGTGGTCGGGGCACCTGAGCGTCCGCATGGAACTCGGGACTCCTGTACGCCTTTCTGCCAATAACACTCCAGCTCCAGTTCTCAAGAAGATCAGGACCGACCTGGCAAAGTCATCCTAGTGGCTCCGGGTTGGGTACAGAGAGTATGGAATCCCTACCTCCTGAGCACGAGGCTGCCCCTTCAGGGGGAATTCCTGTTGCAATAACATCATTCATGCATTGAGATTGAGCTGTGACAGTTAAGGATTTTTAAACTTCCTCCTGAGGTATGTGATGTCTATTTGGCAGATAGGCATTCTTCCACTAACATTCTATACGCCTGCCATTGGTATACGTTTGTGGCCTGGTGTTCCTCATGTCAGGTGAATTCCCTTTCTGCAACGCTGTGAGAGGTGCTGCTATTCATTTTATCTTTAGTCTGGCAAGGCCTTGCCCTGGGCACTGTCAGGGGTTATTTGTCGGCCATTTTGGCTTTCCTGCGGTTGCTGAACCAACCTTCCCTGTTCAAATCACCAGTTGTTTCCTGAGAGGTTTGCAAAATGTGTTCTGTGATGCTTCAATGGGACCTCAATCTGGTCCTCATATTTCTCATGTGTTCTCCCTTTGAGCTCTTAAACAGCTGTACGCTGTGGCTCTTGACCATCAAGATGGACTTCCTAGTGGCCATTATAGTGGCTAGGAGGGTCAGTCCGCTTTAAGCTCTGGCATTTCACCCTCCATTCACCATCTTTTCCCCCAACTAACTGGTCTTTCAAATGTGTGCCTTTTTTCTGCCAAAGGTGATCGCCCCCATTCATGTTGGTCAGAGCATCACACGCCCTACGTTTTTTCACTCAACTTCGTCTCTTGAAGGAGGAGGAGAGACTCTGTTGCCTGGACCTAAAAATAACTCTCTCTTTCTACATCAATTGACTCTGTGATCTTCCAGCTTTGTGCTCCAGCTGGCGCTTGCTCTTAGAACATTGATTGAATGCCTTCACCTTTATTAATGGAAGGGATCAAGTGATCTCCATTGTGTTAGATCTTTTTTTTTTTTTAAACAAATCTTTATTAAGGCATTTTCCTGATTTTACAACCGTCCCCCTCCTACTGCCTCACCCAGCCCCACCCCCTTCCTCCCATCCCCTCCAGGCATATTGTTACTTATACATACATAGTCCGGTATATCAATAGCGTCATAAATGTTAAATAATGTTTTAATCGCATTAATCACACTTTCCCAAACAGCCATTAAGACCCAAAACGTTGCATCCACTGTACCAGGGGGTCCCAAATTTCTAGCCCCTTCTTTTTCTTTTTCTGTCCCTTCCTACTATAAATATCTCTATGTTGTATGTAGCCAGAATCGCGCCCGCCATTGTTGGAAGGCCGGTGGATTTGGATCCAACCAAGCCGAAGCCAGACATATTCTAAAAACAGCCATAGAAATAAATATGAGCCCTTGCATCCCCCTTGGTTGAATGTCCCATCCACTCCTAGCATTATTTCTCCTTTTGAAATTTCTATTCTTGCGTTAAGAATTTCAGATATAAAGGTGGAGATTTCCCTACGGATAAGACTGAATGTGTCGCAGGTAGCGAACACATGTATTATGTCAGTTTCATACAATGCGCATCGTGGGCATTCCGTGCCTTTGCCAATGCCCCACTTGACCATCTTGTTTGGTGTGTAATACAACTGGAAGTATATTTTATAAATTGGGCTTGCAATCTGGCAGACATTAGTAATGATTGGGATAGTTTGAAAGCTCTCTGAGTTGACCCCTCCGTTATCTCTAGCTTATTCTGCCATTTTATACTAAATTTGTCCATATCATCCGGGAGCGCGGAAACTAGATTATTATAGATTTCCCCAATTTTAACTGAGTGTTTTTGTTGACTAGTTCGATTGTCTGAATTCTCTGAAATTTAGATCGTCCACCCCCTTTTTTCATTAAAAATCTCTAACTTTTAAGTACTTAAAAAAATCTCTATGCTCTAGGCCAAATTCGCTTTTTAACTCTTCGAATGATTTAAAGCCTGTTGTGGCGTAGAAGCTACCGCATCGGGTAATCCCAGCTCTTAGCCATTTCTTCATACATGTATCGCTGAAGATCTCTGGAAGGTTGTTATTTCTGAGGAAAACAGTATAATAGGAGAACATCCTGATACCCAGGAGTTTACGCACTTGATTCCACGCAGTGTAAATGCCTGCTAGCGGTTTGAAGCAAACTTTTTTAAAGTAGCAGTTGTATGTCAGTCGCCAAAGATGTTCGCTTGCTTCATTACCAAGAATGAGTTCTTGCGGTGTTGGAACCACCCTCTCTTGTCTATAATTCTCATTTGGGCCTAGTAATACATTGCAGTATTTCAAAATCGTAGCCCACCAATAGACTTTGAGATTAGGCACGGCAAGACCGCCTCTGTCTCTTGGAAGAGAAATATATCTGCGTGCTCTGCGCGGTCTTCTATATCCCCAGATGAATTGGGAAAATATATTGTCTATATCTTTAAATATCTGTGGGGTGATGTTTAGGCATATGGTTCGAAAAAAATATAAAAATTTGGGAAATAATAACATTTTCATAGCATTGCATCTACCTATTATGGTTACATGTAGATTGTGCAATCTACTAAGGCTCTTTTCCGTTTGCTTCATGAGTGTATCCATGTTAATCTTTACCAGTTTCTCTAGATTGGAGGTTATGTTAACTCCCAGGTACATGGCGTTCCCACTATCCGATAGTCCCCATAGGTGCTTTTATTGTTGGTGATTATCTGGGTTTTGTCCTGGTTTAATTTATAGCCGGAAATCTCTCCAAACTGATTAGCCTCTTCTTCCCTTACTTTTACTGCTTCACCTGGATAATTCGTGACTATTGCGATGTCGTCTGGGTAAGCTAACCTTTGGGGTTTTAATTGGTGATATAGCCATATTGGTTTCTAATCTACGAATAAAAGAGTCGATAAAATTGCAAATAATAAGGTGGAACATGGGCACCCCTGTCTTGTACCTCTAGTTACGTCGATTTTCCCTGAAATGTCCCCGTTTATCATGACAACAGCTTCCGGAGTCACATATAACATACGGATAGCATTTATAAACTGCTCCCTGATTCCACTCTTTGACATAGCCGTCCATAGGTATTGCCAGGAGACCCTATCAAAGGCCTTCTCCGCGTCTAATAATATAAGTGCCATAGTGTTGGACCTGCGATGGGCAAGCCCAGCACAAAGGGGGTAGCTTGGCTCAAGTGTCAAGGCAGTGAAGGCTGTAGGGCTAAGCCGGCTGTGACCCAATAATAACCCCCTGCATAGTCACACCAAAAAGAAGGACACCACACCACTGCTGTAGAAAAATACGATTCCTTTATATAAAAGTTCTCTGCTGTAAATAGGGATCAATTGGGGAAGCACATTCACATTTCATTTGTTACAGCACTCTGGGATTCAGGTTGAGAATAAATACAGTAAATAGGACTTCAGGAACACTGGTGTTGCATAAATATTAGGAATAGCTCTATCAATAAATAAAATGAATATCAGGTTTATATATCACCAATACAGGGAATAATAAAGCCTGGTTCATTTAAATGCATAACCACATTTTCATTCTGGTATCGCTGCCACCAATTAAATAAATCAGGAAGTTTACATTTGCAAGATAAACCCACTTTGAAAAGGATAACAGTACTTGTGGAATCATGGGGAATACATGCGGGCTTCTCTGGATTCACGGTGCACTGGGGACTCTTTTATGTTCACGCGGGGCCCATGCGCGTGTACCTAAAGACAAGGAAACACGGTAAATATGACATTTGGCCCTCCGCTGCCACCGGGGAAGGATGTCCGCTTGCCGGTGTGGTTTACTTGAGCCTACGGCAATATCGCAGGCACCAGGGTAGCACAGTTCGAAGTCAGTAGACGAACGAACGGCTGCCAGCGGGGTCACTCAGTCTCAGCGCTCGCTCAAATCAACGCCGGTGCACAGTTCCTTGATAACGCGGCACCCCTCCAGGGGAAACGACCCACCTCACTACGGCTGCAATCGAATAGCGATTCAGTCGGGGCACAGCACTTCCTACGCCAGCATCAGGGTTCTCAGGGGCTTCACGGACCTCCCTCCGACTTCCTCATACGGGGGCTGGTCCTGCCCACGGCAACAGTTTCCCGGGTCTCTGGGAAAGGGCAGGGACGCTAATCCCGCCCAATGAAGGCCGGCCTCTCCCCGCCCCGGCGCACCACCTCACCTTCGATCACTGCACAACCAGGAAGCGCGCAACGCCGGTGGGGCTCGGAGACGTCCGAGTCCCCCGCGATAGGCGCTATTCACGAAGGGGGCACTGTGGAAGGTCGCGACTCGACTATTCTTCACGATTTCGCCACCGGGGGGGGCGGGGAGGCACATAAACTTGGCCACAGTCTTTTGGGGCAATGAGGCACTAGCTGGGCAGGCGCTGTAGGCGCAAGGTTACTGGAACACGCCTGACTGGAACGCCAGTCAGGAATCAGGCTATTAACCCATGCCACTCTACTGCCTGTGCTCTCAGCCACCTCAGGGGTCAGCAGGGCAGGTGTCACTCTGGTGTCAAGTCTGGAATCTGAATTACATCTAAAATGGCCGCCAGGGACTGGGCTTTATATAGCCAGTGCCCTGAGGTACTGGCACGAGCCAGAAGGTTCTAGAACCTTCCCTGGCTGTGTCAATGGCATGGCACTTTTGAGGTGTCTTTTGGTCACTCAGAGCCACTGTACTGGGGCTCTGGAGCAGCCATTTTGTGTACCTGAGGAAAGTTATGAAATTCCTGTCAGGAAAGCGCGCCAAAACCTCAAAAGGTCAGGGTTCAAGGAGGCTCCAATGGGAGTCACTCACATGAGGGAAATATGTGTCCACCATTTTAAGGTTAAACACACACAGGTTGCCAACCTCAGTTTTCATGTCCACAGGTTTCGCCAGGCGCCTTGTACATAGGTACCAGAAACCTTGTGAGCAACTGGGTGTCAAGGAACACCTAGCCCCATGAAACAACACACAAAAAGGTCCTGGTAGACAAATAAAAAGCAGCAAATTTTGGGAGGTTCAGGGGAACAAAAGAAATCATATTGGTGAGGGGACTCTCAGAAGCAGACGGGTCCAACACATAGGGTCTCCTGCTACTTCCTCTATCTCAAAGTGTGTAATCACCCTCTGAACATGATCAGTGGTGGATCTTCCCGGAACAAATCCATATTGTCGAGTTGATATCATTTTGTGTATGATTGGTGCTAGTCAGCTAGTTTAGAGTAGATTTTAGGGTCACAGTTTATTAATGTGATTGTGCGGCAGGATCCCAGTTCTGTTGGATCTTTGTTTTTCTTTGGAAAAACTACAATTTTAGCACGAGCCCACGATCCTGGTGGTTGCGCTCCTTGGAAGACATGGGTTATTAAATCAGTTAAAATTCCTTTCAGTGGTTCTTGGAATTTGGCATAGAACTCTACAGGTATTCCATCCAACCCGGCTGCCTTTCCGGGGGCTAGACTGTTTATTGATAATAGAATTTCTACCCACTGAGTTATTTCTACTAAGCTGTCTTGATCTTCTGGTGGGAGCTGAGGTGCTATAGCCCAATCTAGATATTCCTCAATCTCTTCTTGTTTTTTATTAGTCTCTTTGTATAGTTCTTGATAGTAATTTTGAAATGCTACCCTTATCTCTTTGGGATCTTACTTAAGGCCATTTTTGGGATGTTTAATCTCTTTGATCATGTTCGCCATGTTCTGTTGTCTCGTGCGAACTGCAAGATGATGTCCTACTTGCTCACTTAGTTCATATGTTTTCTCTCTGTTCATTGTGGCCTTGCATATTGCTTTTCCCGTGAAAATGACTGCAACTCTGTTTCTTCCAACAGCCACCTCTCCTAATGCCCCTTCGATATTCTGTCCCCCTTGTACTGCCCTTATAAATCCTTCCTCTGCTTCCGCTAATTTTACTTGTAGTATTTTTATTTTCAGTTTTGCCTCTTGATTAGATTTTAGCGAAAATCGGAGAGTTTCTCCCCTTATTCCTGCCTTGAGGGTGTCCCACACTGTTTCTATTGGTGCACTGCCCAGGTTATCCTCCAGGAATTCTGGTATCCATTTATTTATAAGTTGACAATATTTTTCATTTAGAAAGAAAGCCCTTTCGAATGTCCACCTGTTGTAATCCTGTTGTATCCCTTCGCTATCGATACTTAAGATTAGAGGATTATGGTCTGATAGGACCTGGGGTAGTCTATCTATTAGGCACTTTGACATCATAATATGGGAGGCAAACACATAATCTAACCTGGCAAGTTTGGAATGTGGGTTGGAAAAGAAAGTAAATCCTGGATTGTTAGGGTGTTTAGATTGCCAACAATCCGACAGACTGTGTGTGATGCATAATTCTTGGAGTGCTCTGAATACCCTCGGTTTCCTTCCTTGATATATAAAATTGGACCCCAATGACCAATCAGACGGTAGATTCAGGTTGAAATCGCTGCAGATAATTATAGGGAGTGACCAGTGTGCTAGTTTGTTTGAAATAAATCCCAGTAGGTCTGGATCGTCAGTGATGCTTCCGTATATGGAGCAGATAGTTTTTTCCCAGTACTGTACTGGCACTCCGTGATTGCCTATTGCCCCAACTTGTCGGCTGCTGATCTGGTGAATTGGAGCCCCCTTATGTTGCCAGAATGGCCACCCCGTGTCTTGGTTGCCTGTGCTGTGGCTGTAATCTGTCTGTATCCAAGGGTTTTCAAAAGGTGCAGTTGGGACTGCTCCACATGTGTCTCCTGGAGACATACAATATTAGCCCCGGTTGATCTAAGACCTGTTGCAACTCTCTGTCTTTTTTTGGGTCGTTGAGGCCACAAATATTGATGGTTAACACTCTTAACTTAGCCATTCAGAATTTTGGATCCTATCCATCCTTAAACTTGTCATTTCCCCCATACCAATTGTCATCCCCCGAATTAGCAGTGTCGCTTGTTGTGCCATCGTAGCTTTAACCCTGACTATGGGTTCTATCCCGACTGTATGCCTGTGTACTTGCCCCCTCCCCACACCCTCTTCCCCCTCTTGTGGCAGTCAAGCTCAATCCTGAGGCTGTGTGATAGCTTCTGGATTGTCCACTCTCCCTCACCCTCCGCTCCCCATCTTCCCATCCTCCTATTTTGTGCTCGGCTTCCCCCTGTGAAACTCAGACACGAAAACATACAGAAGAAAAAGAAGACCCCTTATTATAACAACACATAAACAAAAAAGTTAGCGTCCTTAGATACCTAGAATAATCACATCCGTTTGTTACCTGTACACATTTCTAGTCATTAAGTATTAATTGGTCACTTAGATCACCCCAAAGCTAACCCTATCCCCCCCACCCAGCTTCCCGCCCAAGATTCCTGTTCTCTGGATTGTCCAATTAGCCTAAACGGTTCTCGTTTCCCCCAGCTAAGATCTCGTCAAGTAGTTTCTGGGCTTGTATTTCTAAGGAAAAATAAGAGTTCCGCCCTTGGTGTGCGATTTTTAATGTTGCTGGATTTTGTAGGAAAGCCGAGGCCCCGGCTTTTTGGAAGGGGGTTATGAGTTGTCTGAGTCTCCATCTTCTTTCTACTGTGTCATGTGCGTAGTCTGGTTTAGCAAAGTGCATAACATTTTCCCCTTTCCTTTTCATATTTGGTCTAGCCAGATCATAGACTGCCTGCCGGAGTAAAAAGTTCCCAAAATATATTAAGATCACCCGTGGCTACCCTTGCGCATTTGTTTGTTGTTTCGGCATTGAAAGAGGAAATTTATGCATCCGCTGCACTTCTTTGTCCCAGTCCCAATATGCTAACTCCGGCAGAGAGTTTTTCAGGAGGTTTATAGTAAAACCCCTTACATCGCTTCCTTCAACATTTTCTGGAATTCCCAGCAGTCTTAGGTTGTTCCTACGTTGCTGATTTTCGGCCTTTTCCAGCTTCCATATGACATCCTTTAGCATGCAGTCTTGGGAGGATGCCTGTTCTTTTAATGTACCCACTGTATTCTCTAGGTCCTTAGGTGCGTTTCTCCACAATGCCCAATCTGTCTGCGATCTCTGTACATGTTTTCCTGATTTTGCGCATGGTGCCTTGAAGTTTTTCTGAGGCTAATCTCGCCTGGCGGTTCTCACTTTTGATTTCGTCCTGGAAGGTTCTTAATGATTGAAATATCATTGGCAGAGATGGCTCAGGGCCCTCGTCATGAGATTTTTTTGATTCATCCCGACCAGCTTGATGGCCTTTAGGTGTTCTTTCTTCCATGTCTGGACCGCCGGGACCAACTAGCTGTGTGGCCGAGTAATCCCAACCCAGTTCATCTTCCTCATCTACATTTCTCTTGTTTTTATTTTTCCTCAAGTCTGATCCCCGCTTTGTTCTTTTTTGTGCTCTCTTTTCCTCCTGTTGGCTGCAGTTACTCGTGGAGGTGTTTCCGCCCTCTAACTCTTCGCTGTTGCTAGAGAACCCAGACACTGACTCGGCCGATTCCTCATTCAAAGAGTAGAAATTTTCCATAGAATCGGGGGAAAGATACCCTGTGTCGTGAGTCTTTTTCTTTGGGATTGCACCTTCAGCTTCTCTGCCTGGCTGTGCGATTACATCCGGCTCTTTCCCAAGAATATTTCTTGGGTTGCAGGGTTCCTCTTTTTTACTTTATTGTCAGGATTAGCATATACCTCACTTTAAGGGTCGGTGAGGGGGTACCTCAGGGCTCTCAATCATGGTCTTCTCAGTACATGACCCCCAAGAGGGCCTCCCTTCCACCGTAAGTTCTAGGGAGTGATCCAGGGAGGGGGGTTTGGGGAGTCTCTGTACAAGCGGTCTCATGTTTGGCCCCAAAGTCTTCCACTCGTTAGGCCTCCGGGGTCTCGAGTTCCTTGTTGCCCTCCAAAGGGGAAAACATAATGGTAATCGCCATTTGCTTTTTTTTCCCCTTGCCCCCTCCAATCCGCCCTGCAACATACCTTTTGGATAGTTTTTCTTGTTGCTTTTGGAGGGGTCCGGTTTTTCTCTCCCCTTCTCTCCTTTAGCTCCTTTGCCGGTACGACTGTCCATCTTCCTGGTTTCCACTTTGGCCTCCTGCTCGCACTTAGGGTCACTCTCTTTCCGAGATCCAGAGAGTGTGTTTGTGCGTGTTCGGCCGCGGCCTCCTCGTGCAGCCATAGCCATAGCCTCCATTCCTTGTGCTCTGGGATTCCCTTCTCTCTTGGCGTTGCAAGGCAACCCCAGGGTGCAGCCCCAGCGGATCCTTCTCCTGGCGGCTGCCAGAAGAAACCGAGTGATGGATTGCCAGCGCGTGGGGCTGGTTGTCTTGCGAAGATCTCCGCGGGCACAGCTCAATCTGTATAGCCTCCAGATCTGAGAAAAGATTGCTGATTCTCGCATTTCTCACAGAGGACCCCGGTGCGCTCTCTTGATTTTCTCCCACGTTCATCGGGTTGCCTCCGGACTTGCCATACGTTTGCTGCTGTTCAAGTCATCAATCCTCTAGATATTATCTCCCAAACAGCGATGTTCCTCGTTCAGGATGGTGTAGCGGAGCGCGGAGCATTGTGGAGGTGGGTGATCGTGGTTCTCCCTCAGCCGCCATCTTGCCCCCGAAAAGTCCTTGTACAACTCCCATCGGGTTAGATCTTGAAAGAGCCTTGGGTTCTGATGGACTGTGAAGAATGAAAGCAGTGTTTCTGAATCATAAACTCTGCAGCATGTGAGAGGTGTCTGTTAACATCTCATACCCCACTGACCGTGAAGAGATGTTATCAGAATATACAGTCAACCTGGTGGAAGCCCTAGACATTGCGACGGAGGAGTAATTCTCATCAACTCAGACTTGTGAGCATGTTACCTCCTTCACTGGAGAGCAACCTGGTATTGAGCCTTTTCCTCTTGTTAGAGGAAACTGGTGTTAGTTTTTAGCATTCTCTTACATAAAGTTGTCTCATCAGTTTGAAAAAGCACATTCTACCCATGACCGTACTAATGCAGCCTCCAATATATTTCCAAAGGCTGTATCTGGCTGAAAGCCACATCACTTACAAGTTTTATGCAGTAACCGCAAAGAGAAGGCTAGTTACCTGAGCAGATATATTAGTAATACTATCTTTCTCAACACAACATAACCGGTAAATTAACCTTGTGCATAGCACATTATCATTGGTTCTGAATTAAGATCATTTATTTGTATTTTATTAATTGATTGTAGTTTTTGACGTAGCAATCAGCGATAAAAAGGATGTCGGAACCCTTCACATGTAATGCTGTCTCAGAGAAGGTTGCATTTCAGAAAGGACAGGTTGGAAACGATTAAGCAGGGATTACACTTAACAATGACAGATTGTAAGTAAATGTATTATATGTAATTAAATTAAATGTATTTATTTATATATTGTTTTATATTGCCTAAACAAGATACATTAAGTACACAATAGCTTTTCAAGATGGTTTTCATAACAATAAACATTAGTGATTATGTGTGTTAATGGGCTTGGACTTGAAACATTTCAGATTCCCATGCCATGTTACCTTTATACAATTGAACGAAATAGATATGAACATTCTGTACACTCTAGCCGCTTAGGTCACAAAGCTTTTTTTCTGTGAGTAGGTGAGTCTTACTTCTAATTTAGGTGTGATTACTCTTGAATTTCCAGCCATATAAACCAATTGCTCATTAAATAATATTTAGTGAGCTGGCTCTTTATTTGTTACATAGAAGACAGCAGAAAAACTAACAGAAAAGGCCAGTCATGACAGAAAAATGAGCAGAAAAGGCAAAACAGGGTAGAAGAAGACAGAAAAATTAGCAAAAAGGAAAAACAGTGAGCAGAAAAACGAGCAGGAAAGGCAAATCAATAGAAGAGGGCAAAACAGAGGGCAGACAAGCTAGCAGAAGAGGGCAAAACTGAGGGCAGAGAAATGAGTAGAAAAGTCAAAACAGGGGGCACACAATTAAGCAGGAAAGGCTAAACAGAGGGCAGAAAACCTAGCAGTAAACGCAAAACAGAGCAGGAAACGAGCAGGGTAGTCACAAATAGAGGGAAGCAAGAAGACAAGCAGCGGAGAGTAGTGGACTGTGAGCAAGCTGGACAGGAGAACTGTTTTTGGGGGAGCTGGCATGAGGACCTGCCCAATAGGGTCATGCTGCAGCCGCCATTAAGTGAGTCCTGGGGGAGGGTGGGTGCTGGGTGGCAGGAGGAAGGAAATGGCGAGAAGAGGGAAGAAATGAGCAGACAAAGCAAGACAGAGCAGAAGGGGGCTGAAAAACAAGCAGAAAACCAAAATAGAGGGCAGAGAAAGAAGCAGAAAAGTCAAAACAGAGCTGAAAAACTAGCAGAAAAGGCAAGACGGAGTTCAGAAAACCGAGCAGAAAAGGCATAACGGAGGGCAGAAAAATTAACTGAAAAGGCAAAATGAAGGGCAGGCAAACACGCAGAATACACAAAACAGAGAAAGAAACGAGCAAAGGAGGCACAGATAAAGGGCAACTGGTAGACAGGTAGCGGACTGCAGGCAAGCTGGAGAGGAGAACTGTCGCATGGGGAGCTGGTACGAGGACCTGCTCGAGGCAAGCAGTGGAGATGCACTGTGCAAATAAAGCAGCATTTTGGCCAAGCTCTAGTATAGAGACAAATACACAAAAAGGAAGTGAAACCAGCACTCGCTGACCAAAGTGAAGCAAAGAAATGAGAGTGACAATGAAGCCAACCGGTTGTAAGCAATGGGCAGGTACTAAGGGCCAGATGTAGGTAGCCAAATACCGGTCGGTAACGGCCGATTTCGGCCGTTACCGACCGGTATTTGGCTTTTGACATGTAGGGGGAAGGAAACAGGCCAATTCGGTAATTTTACCGAATCGGTAAATATACCGGTCGGTAAATTTACCGACCGGTATTTTTACAGAATCGGTAAAATTGAGATGTAGGTGGGACTCTTCTGAGTCCCACAAGCCCTACAAATTCGGTATTTTACCATCAAATTCAATTTGATGGTAAAATACCGAATCAGGTGTGCATGCACATGTGTGCATGCACACCTGTGCCATATGACAGGCAGACCTGCCCTTAGGGCAGGTATGCCTGCCACATGGCCCCCGAACCTTTTTTGGGGGTGCCAGAGGGTGTCAAAGTGACACCCCCTGCACCCTTGTCAAAATCGGTATTTAAAGCTTCAAAGCCCATAGGAATGAATGGGCATTACGGGTTGGTATTTACCGAATCGGTAAACACCGATTTTTACCGATTCGGTAAAAGGAACATCTGAATGTTCCTACATCTCCCCCCTTCTTATTTACCGAATCGGTAAAATTCGGTAAATAAGAATCGGTAAATTTTCCCTACCTACATCTGGCCCTTAGTCCCCTGTAAGTAAACAACATGTCTCGCAAGCAGGTATAGGACGAGGGAGGGACGGAGGGAGCAAACTTTTAGACGTGATGGTGCCCATCAAATATACCAAAGATCATAAAATAACTGACTGTGCCCCCAAAACATTTAAGATTCAGAAAAGGGGGTGGTGATGAACAGAGTGTCTGAATTAAGCAGACCACTCTTACCCAGTCCAAAGATCAGGGCTTGATCCATCACCGTTATTTATCTCACTGCCCCATCCCAGCTCAGAACCTGGCTATATGCAAATTAGTCTGTCCCTGGCCCAGTGCATCATGGGAACAGGGCAGACCAAACTACCAAGCCAATTCTTCACCAGAAAGGAGACAAGCTACCGGGGACCGGTTTCTGGCATTTCAGCCTCTTCGGCCCGGCTTGCTTGAATCCTGATGGAGCAGTGAGAAAGGGACTCATGTCTGAGTATACCCTGCCACACCTATAGTGGCCAAAAACGATTCAGAAAAGGGGGTGGTGATGAACAGAGTGTCTGAATTAAGCAGACCACTCTTACCCAGTCCAAAGATCAGGGCTTGATCCATCACCGTTATTTATCTCACTGCCCCATCCCAGCTCAGAACCTGGCTATATGCAAATTAGTCTGTCCCTGGCCCAGTGCATCATGGGAACTGGGCAGACCAAACTACCAAGCCAATTCTTCACCAGAAAGGAGACAAGCTACCGGGGACCGGTTTCTGGCATTTCAGCCTCTTCGGCCCGGCTTGCTTGAATCCTGATGGAGCAGTGAGAAAGGGCAGAAACCGGTCCCCGGAAGCTTGTTTCCTTCCCAGTGTAAGAATTGGCTTTTGTAGTCTGGTCTGCCCTGTTCCCATGATGCACTGGGCCAGGGACAGACTAATTTGCATACAGCCAGGTTCTGAAACTGGGATGGTGCAGTGAGCTAAAAAACGGTGTTGGATCTAGCCCTGATCTCTTGACTGGGTGAGAGTACTCTGCTTAATTCAGAGACTCTGTCCATCACCACCCCTTGTTGTAAATTATTTTGTCCACCCCAAGCGTGGAAGGGTATACTCAGATGTGAGTCCCTTGCTCATTGCACCATCAGGATTCAAGCAAGCCGGGCCGAAGACGCCTGAAATGGCAGAAACCGGTCCCCGGAAGCTTGTTTCCTTCCCAGTGTAAGAATTGGCTTTTGTAGTCTGGTCTGCCCTGTTCCCATGATGCACTGGGCCAGGGACAGACTAATTTGCATACAGCCAGGTTCTGAAACTGGGATGGTGCAGTGAGCTAAAAAACGGTGTTGGATCTAGCCCTGATCTCTTGACTGGGTGAGAGTACTCTGCTTAATTCAGAGACTCTGTCCATCACCACCCCTTGTTGTAAATTATTTTGTCCACCCCAAGCGTGGAAGGGTATACTCAGATGTGAGTCCCTTGCTCATTGCACCATCAGGATTCAAGCAAGCCGGGCCGAAGACGCCTGAAATGGCAGAAACCGGTCCCCGGAAGCTTGTTTCCTTCCCAGTGTAAGAATTGGCTTTTGTAGTCTGGTCTGCCCTGTTCCCATGATGCACTGGGCCAGGGACAGACTAATTTGCATACAGCCAGGTTCTGAAACTGGGATGGTGCAGTGAGCTAAAAAACGGTGTTGGATCTAGCCCTGATCTCTTGACTGGGTGAGAGTACTCTGCTTAATTCAGAGACTCTGTCCATCACCACCCCTTGTTGTAAATTATTTTGTCCACCCCAAGCGTGGAAGGGTATACTCAGATGTGAGTCCCTTGCTCATTGCACCATCAGGATTCAAGCAAGCCGGGCCGAAGACGCCTGAAATGGCAGAAACCGGTCCCCGGAAGCTTGTTTCCTTCCCAGTGTAAGAATTGGCTTTTGTAGTCTGGTCTGCCCTGTTCCCATGATGCACTGGGCCAGGGACAGACTAATTTGCATACAGCCAGGTTCTGAAACTGGGATGGTGCAGTGAGCTAAAAAACGGTGTTGGATCTAGCCCTGATCTCTTGACTGGGTGAGAGTACTCTGCTTAATTCAGAGACTCTGTCCATCACCACCCCTTGTTGTAAATTATTTTGTCCACCCCAAGCGTGGAAGGGTATACTCAGATGTGAGTCCCTTGCTCATTGCACCATCAGGATTCAAGCAAGCCGGGCCGAAGACGCCTGAAATGGCAGAAACCGGTCCCCGGAAGCTTGTTTCCTTCCCAGTGTAAGAATTGGCTTTTGTAGTCTGGTCTGCCCTGTTCCCATGATGCACTGGGCCAGGGACAGACTAATTTGCATACAGCCAGGTTCTGAAACTGGGATGGTGCAGTGAGCTAAAAAACGGTGTTGGATCTAGCCCTGATCTCTTGACTGGGTGAGAGTACTCTGCTTAATTCAGAGACTCTGTCCATCACCACCCCTTGTTGTAAATTATTTTGTCCACCCCAAGCGTGGAAGGGTATACTCAGATGTGAGTCCCTTGCTCATTGCACCATCAGGATTCAAGCAAGCCGGGCCGAAGACGCCTGAAATGGCAGAAACCGGTCCCCGGAAGCTTGTTTCCTTCCCAGTGTAAGAATTGGCTTTTGTAGTCTGGTCTGCCCTGTTCCCATGATGCACTGGGCCAGGGACAGACTAATTTGCATACAGCCAGGTTCTGAAACTGGGATGGTGCAGTGAGCTAAAAAACGGTGTTGGATCTAGCCCTGATCTCTTGACTGGGTGAGAGTACTCTGCTTAATTCAGAGACTCTGTCCATCACCACCCCTTGTTGTAAATTATTTTGTCCACCCCAAGCGTGGAAGGGTATACTCAGATGTGAGTCCCTTGCTCATTGCACCATCAGGATTCAAGCAAGCCGGGCCGAAGACGCCTGAAATGGCAGAAACCGGTCCCCGGAAGCTTGTTTCCTTCCCAGTGTAAGAATTGGCTTTTGTAGTCTGGTCTGCCCTGTTCCCATGATGCACTGGGCCAGGGACAGACTAATTTGCATACAGCCAGGTTCTGAAACTGGGATGGTGCAGTGAGCTAAAAAACGGTGTTGGATCTAGCCCTGATCTCTTGACTGGGTGAGAGTACTCTGCTTAATTCAGAGACTCTGTCCATCACCACCCCTTGTTGTAAATTATTTTGTCCACCCCAAGCGTGGAAGGATATACTCAGATGTGAGTCCCTTGCTCATTGCACCATCAGGATTCAAGCAAGCCGGGCCGAAGACGCCTGAAATGGCAGAAACTGGTCCCCGGAAGCTTGTTTCCTTCCCAGTGTAAGAATTGGCTTTTGTAGTCTGGTCTGCCCTGTTCCCATGATGCACTGGGCCAGGGACAGACTAATTTGCATACAGCCAGGTTCTGAAACTGGGATGGTGCAGTGAGCTAAAAAACGGTGTTGGATCTAGCCCTGATCTCTTGACTGGGTGAGAGTACTCTGCTTAATTCAGAGACTCTGTCCATCACCACCCCTTGTTGTAAATTATTTTGTCCACCCCAAGCGTGGAAGGGTATACTCAGATGTGAGTCCCTTGCTCATTGCACCATCAGGATTCAAGCAAGCCGGGCCAAAGACGCCTGAAATGGCAGAAACCGGTCCCCGGAAGCTTGTTTCCTTCCCAGTGTAAGAATTGGCTTTTGTAGTCTGGTCTGCCCTGTTCCCATGATGCACTGGGCCAGGGACAGACTAATTTGCATACAGCCAGGTTCTGAAACTGGGATGGTGCAGTGAGCTAAAAAACGGTGTTGGATCTAGCCCTGATCTCTTGACTGGGTGAGAGTACTCTGCTTAATTCAGAGACTCTGTCCATCACCACCCCTTGTCCCAAAACATTTAAGGGCACTAGGGTGAAGATAGGAGAGGGCAGGAATAACTCCAACCTGATGGGAAACAGCTTGTACCACTCGGCCTTTAACATGGAGGATCTTTACCATCCAGGTAAGTACTACACACATAAGTATTTCTGCCTTTACCATGCAGGTACATACATATTTGTTTGTAAAATATGTTTTATGTTTTTTTTTAAAAGGTGATTTTAGTATAATGGGATGGGTAGAGGTAAATAGAAGTAAGGATGATTTAGGGTAAAGAGGTAACGGGAGATATGGGTGAGTTTAGGATCAAGGGGTGGGTTACATGTAAAGGGAGGAAAAGGTGAATTTAGGATTCTGGTGGGGTTAGCGATAAAGGGATGTAAGAGTGAATTTAGGTTTCATCGGTTGGTAGAGGTAAAGGAAGGTAAGGGTGGGATTTTATCGTTCAAGGATGGTTTAAGGCAAATGGAAGTACGGGTGATTTTAGAGTTAGGAGATAGGTAGAGGTAAATGGAGGTAAATGTGATTTTGTGGTTATGGGGTAGGCAGAGCTAAACGGAGGGAAGGGTGATTTTAGGATGCAGGAGTGGGGAGAGACAAAGGGAGGTATAGGTTGGATTCAGGGATGGGTAGAGATAAATAGAGGTTTGGGTAATTTTAGGGTTCAGGGATGGGTAGAGGTAAAGAGAGGTAAGGTTGATTTTAGTATTAAGGGTTTGAATATAGGTAAGTCTGGTTTTAGGGTTCAGGGGAGGAAAGAGGTAAAGGAAGGTAAAGTGAAAATAGCATTCAGGTGTGAGTATAGTTAAAGTGGGAAAAGAGTGATTTTAGGGTTCGGTGCACACTGGGGAAAGGGAGTTAAGGGTAATTTTAGTGTTCTATATGGGTAGAGGTAAAGAGTGTCTAGGGTGGTTTTAGGGTTCAAGGGTGGATAGAGTTTGTGCAAGATTTTTTTTAATCTTTATTTTCAGTTTTTCACATACATGTCAATAAACAATGCACATAGCGGTACAATGATAAGGCGCCATCGCACATAGGAGGGTCATGAAAAACATTACATGGTAATAACCCAGGCAACAGACACAGATGAAAAAAGATATGCAGATTAAGCCACATTGTCAACTAACCATCATGAACGGTCCCGTCTCCCTAAACCATCCCGCCACCCCAACCCAGCCCAAGCTTCAAACCACAGCGACATACATGCATAGCACATAAGCAAAATCATGTCTAATGAATATAAATACTGTACCGGCTCTCCTAGCCTACTCCTTCGGGAACAATACCACTTGCAACCTGTGCATCAGCTTCACTGCGCTTACGGGTAATGTATGCTCTATACGGGCCCCAAATGTCTATCGGGCGTGAGGAGCTGGGCACGAGAGTTAGGTATTCCTCGCAGTTCACATTACAGTACGCCAAACTGCGAAGCCACGCCTGGGATGTATGGACTTTCCTACAACCCCAGAGCAATGCCACCTCCCGCTTGGCCATAAGAAATCCCAACGCAGCGAGCTTTCTGACTTTTTTGGGGAAGTTAACCATATATCCTAACAGCGCAATTTCCGGAGTGGCACAAGTGTCATAGAAAGTATGTCTCCCAGCGTGGCGTGTATCTGTACCCAATAGTGCTGTAATTTAGGGCAGGTCCAGGAGAGGTGAGCAAAGTCAGCATGTGGAGCATAGCCTTTCTGGTGAGGCCTAGAGGGGTCTATCCTGTGTGACCAAACCGGCGTGTGGGACATCCTGCGAAGAAATTTGAAATGCAACAGCCTGTGCCTACTGTTCAGAGACACCTCTCTCGTGGCCCTGCAACATTGCTCCCATTGGTCGTCAGCTATAGGACGGCCTAAATCCTGCTCCCATGCCGTTCAGACCTTAACGTCAGAGAAGGGACGATCCATAATACCCTGCTTATACATTTTGGAAACCAAATGTGCACCCATTGGACTTTCGAATATTAATGACAGTGGAGTGACCGGTTGCAGGAGCAACCGGAAACGTGGGGCAGGTAGCCCGCAACATGGAAAGCATACGTCGCTACACAAAGAGATCCATAAAGGAGCAATCCTGAAACCGGGCCTCCTCAGATACCGAGAAAACATGATTGTCGGGAAAAAGATCACCAATCGTAGAAATATGAAATTTAGCCAGTGTGCGTTGCACCAAAACCTCACCGGTGATAGGGAGCAATGTGGGATTTTGGAGTGGCAGTGCCAGAGAGTATAATAGGTCCATCCCCAGTAGCCTACGTAACTTATCCCATCCCACGCCCAACAAGTGGTGGAAACTGTCTGAATATCCCGTGGGTCCCTCGGGACCCCTCTAGGTAACACTGTAGACAGTTTTTGCGGCAGTACCAGATCCGCCTCCGGTTTCAAATAAGGGTTTCGGGCATCTGGGTGGAATAACAACACTGCGCAGTCAAATAGAATAGATACATATCTGGGACTCCCAATCCGCCCTGCTCCAACTGCAGTGTCAGAATCTGCCAACTCACCCGTGGTCTCTTGTCACCCCATACCAAGCGCAAAAGTAGTTGGCGCAGCTGTAAAAAAAAAAGGACTGGGTAAGAGGAATGGGAATGTTGTTGAAAAGATACAAAAACCTCGGGAGGGCTACCATTTTAACAATGGCCACTGACAAAGGCAGCCGCAACCACCGATCAACCTGTGATTCCAACGCGCTAATCGCACGGCCATAGTTTAACCTAATAATGGAGGCTGTATCCAAATGAATATAAACCCCGAGATATTTAACCACGTCATGGCACCATTGCAGCGGGAATTCACAGTCCCATGTAGTCGTACTTCTTGTTAACGGGAAAATCACTGACTTGTGCCGGTTTATACAAAGACCGGAGAACATGCCAAAACTAATAATTTCCCTAATAAGGGGTTTGAGGTTAAGGTGGGGATGCTGAACATATAAAATAGTATCATCTGCATATAATGACATCAAGAGAGGGCCGGTGCGAAACTGCAAGCCACAGTGTAAATGTTTCCCTTGAAAATGTTGCACCAAAGGGTCCATCACCAAAATGAAAAGCAATGAGGACAGGGGGCAGCCCTGCCGGTTGCCACGGGACAGGCGAAAAGGCGGGGGAGACCGTGCCATTCAGGCGCAGTCTAGCGGTGGGTTCCGTGTATAGCAGAGCAGTGGTAGAGACGAAGCAATCAGGCATTCCCATACGGTGCATCACCGAAAGAAAGAACGGCCACTCAAGGGAGTCGAATGCCTTCTCGGCATCGAGAAGCACCACAGCGGCCGGTGTAGTGGGGTCTTTCCTAAGTAATACTGTAAACAAAGTGCGCAGATTAAGGGAAGTGGACCTGTGGGGGACGAAGCCAGACTGCACCGGTGAAATAATATGCTCCATCAATAAAGACAGCCGGATGGCAATTAC
This sequence comes from Lissotriton helveticus, assembly GCF_964261635.1. NCBI lineage: Eukaryota > Metazoa > Chordata > Amphibia > Caudata > Salamandridae > Lissotriton > Lissotriton helveticus. The sequence continues at coordinate 421,143,595 of NC_136063.1, read as the reverse complement.
CTTGGCTAAAATTTTATAATCAAGATTCAGCAGGGACAGTGGCCGGGAGGAGCAACAGAGTGAGGGGTCCTTGCCGGGCTTGGGGAGAAGGATGATAACAGCCTCCCTGAAGGTTGGGGAAGGATACCGACCTCTAGCGCCTCCGCATACACCTCTATCAATCGCGGAACCAACACATCTTTATACACTTTATAAAAATCCGTGGAGAACCAGTCAAGGCCGGGCGCTGAGGAGCCTCTAATTGCATCTATCACCTCTACCACACTATCCTGGGATATGGGAATGGCCAGGAAGTCCTGCATATGCCGTTCAAGATAAACTAAGGCAATTTCGGCAAGATATTCCCCCCTGGTCGCGGAGGTCCCCGGTGATTCTAGTGGCGTACAGAGCTTTAAAGTGCGACAGGAAAGTGTCCCATATCTCCGGAGTAGAGTGTATCAACTGGTCGTCTGGGCCTTTAATTTCAGAAATATAGACATTGCTATGCGGAGGGCGGAGCGTATGTGCCAAGATCTTACCAGGCCGTTCACCCTCTCCATACCGTCTGGCCAAATGCTGTTTGCTGAGAAATAAAAGTTTGCGTTCAGCGGCCTCCATAAACTCCATCATTAAAGCCAATCGACGAGCCTCACCGGCCTCCGACAAACGATCCAACAACTCCACATCTAGAGCAGCAATGTCTGTCTCAAGATGGCTTAAAGTGGATCATAGATCTCTCAGGACCCCTGCATTCTTATCAATACAAACCCCATGATATAAACCTTAAAACCCTCCCAAAGGACCGCCCAGGTATCCACTGACCCAGTGTTAATCTCAAAATAGACCTCAATGGCCTCCCTCACCTCCTCAAGGAACACTGGATCTTGAAGTGCCTTACCCGGAAAACGCCATTGCCTCTCATATCCCCCGGGCCGAGGAATGTTAATGCAAAGTATAACCGGTGAATGATCTGAAAGCTTATGTGGCATCGTATCTAACCCACGGAACCAACCAGCGACTGCCGGCGAGACTAACCAATAGTCTATTCTATTCAAAGTGTTGTGGAACCCAGAATAGTGAGTATAAGATGTGGGCGCCGAGTGATGTGTGTGTTCAATATCCACCAGTGAGAACTGCCTACAGATGTCATGCATGACTAGACGTGAGCGATGCTTAACATCCGGAGAGGAGGAAGTGCTGTCTCTGGTAGGGTCTAACAACAAATTAAAATCACCTCCCATTATCAATAGGCAGGGGTCTAGAGCCAGGAGGTGCACTTGCAACACATGGTAGAATTCCGGCGAGTCTACATTAGGCCCGTATATGCCCACTAAAGCAACATTGTGACCCAGCAGAGAGCCGATAACTATCAAAAAATGGCCCTCCACATCAGTTATGACCTTGGCAAGGGAGAAAGGGACTCTTTAGTGAATGAATATGGCCACACCTCTAGCATAACTACTGTAATTAGAAAACTATCTGTGGGACCCGCAACTCATTGCCATAGACGGCGCATCTGACTTGGGCAAGTGCATCTCCTGCATGTAAATTATGTCACTGTTATGTCGAGCAATATAATTGAGAACCTGCCGACTTTTCCGAGTGTTATTCAATCCTCTGACATTCCAGGACATCAGAGAAAGCCCGAAAGGACTAGGCTGCCAGCCTAACTGTGCCATCTAACAAATATACTAACAAGCATATGTCTATACAATCTAACCCAGCCCCATGTACCATTGACCTGTGTAGTGATACCTGAAAAACTACGAAGAAGCAGCAAATGTCCCCCCCACCCACCACCCAGCCACACTCTGTCCCTGGCAAGGCATAACCCATCCCAAAAAACTAAATGTCGGTGCAATTCGAACAAGCATTGTAATACAGTAATCATACAAGAACACCGTAAATTGGGCAAAAGCAGCAAACATACCATGGTGTACAGCAACGCCGCGCCGGCCGGGCAAAACAGAACATTATATTGACAAATGTAAAAAATACCACAATGGAAAATACATTACAGAGCCTCCAAGCACAAGAACGAATCAGCCAGTTCCAGGATTGGAGAAGAGTTCCATACTGCCTTCTGAACCGCTGTGTGGGGGAGATGTCGCACGTGCAGCAGCCGTCGCACCGTTGTTGTTCTTCTTGTACTCGTAGCAAAACTCCTGTGCTTCGGTAGGTTCTCAAAAATGCGGGATCTGCCATCAACGTCCACCTTCAATCTAGCCGGGTAGAGCATTCACTACCTAAGGCCCAGGTTCTTCAAAGTGGCCTTCACACCATTAAACTTACGTTGTGCATCTTGCACCACGACTGTGAAGTCTGGGAAAAAGGAGAACCTACTCCCCTGCCACTGGACCTCACTTCGCTCACGGGCAGAACGAAGGGCGGTGTCCCTGTCCCTGAAGTTCATGAGTCTGGCAATGGTGTGTCTCAGAGGCTGACCGGGTTTGGGGCGAGGCCCCAGCGATCTGTGAGCACATTCCACCACAAATCCCTGCGTAAAGGACTCCCTGCCAAACAGATCAGATAGTAGTTGCTCCACGAAGACATCTATCCGGCCAGCGGTGGCAGTCTCCGGCACGCCAATAATGCGTATGTTGTTCCGGCGACTATGGGCTTCTAAATCTTCGTTCTTGATCGCCACTTCCTTCAAAATTCTTTCCACCCTTTCTAGCCGTTTCTGTGATTGTACCGCGCCATGTTCTACGTCGGAGACCGTAGCCTCAACGACATCTAGCCGACGATTGTGTACTTGTACCTTTGCGCCCATATCAGCCAGTCTCTTATCCAACACATCAAACCTGCCATCCAGGGCCTTGAAGCCCGCTCTCATCTCTTTAAGCATGGAAACAGTGAGCGAAGCAGGGTCATCTACATCATCGCTGCCCTGTGCACCATCGGCCGCATCTGGGGGTTGTCAGATGCAGCGTCCGTGACCTTTTCAAACGGCAGCGTCCGCTGCTTGGGATCTTTCCGCCCCATTGTGCACTGTCTGTCTGTGCCCACCAAGGGCAGATAGAGATAGGCAGAAAAGTGTCACCAAAAAGGCGTGTAGGACCGGTATCACAGAGGTGCGGACCAATGGAAGGGGGCAAGCCACCGGGCTTAGCCGCGCAACACAGAACCACACTGCGGAAGGTAGTAGTCCAAGCACATAGAGCATGCACCATAGGGTGGGGCACACAGAGGTGCTACAAATGTATTCTGAGGGGCTGGCAACAGGTGGTGTGGAGCAAAGGAGCACAAGGGCAGCACAACACCGGACAGCCAGCCAGCAGGAGAGGATCGCTAGTGGGAGTGTTCAGACCAAGGCACAAGCGCAGACAGTATGACAGATAGTGAAACAACAGTGGGGCCCAAGTCAGCAGTCTTGTATTCCAGCCCAGGGGAGCCAGGCACAGCCCCTCCAAGGATCGGAGCGGTCGAAGAATCTGGTGCTTCCCTCCTGAGAATCAGTAGCAGTGGCGCAGCAGACCAGAACGGCATCCACCCACACCGGCCCTCAGATTGCCGAGGAGGTCAGAGACGTCGGAGCCCAGCATACCAAAGGACCGGGGCCGGCGCAGGGACAGCAACTCCAGCCTCCCTGGGCCAAATCAGGTAGAAGTGCGAGGGCCATCCAGGAGGGGGAGGAATAGGGAGCCAGCACACCCAACCTAGCCTCGTGCCGTCACGACCCCCGTAGCAGTACCTATCAGGCCTCCCCCACCAGCCCGCCACACCCCCCAGCGGCAGTAACGCATGCCGCGGCCCGGTGCGGCCACGACCACGAGGCCCAGAAGAAAGCCCCACAGCCGCTGAGCCCGCCAAGGCCAACACACACAGAGCCACCAGGGGTGCGGGGGGAGGGAGACCACTGCAAGCGGAGGACGGGGGCCGATACCGGCAAAAAGGGACATTGGTCGGGGGCCCTCGCTCAACTAGGATATCTGACCGCTCACAGGAAATCAGCACCGCCTCCGGGAAGGCCTCAGGGCCGCCGCACCACTCGGAGAAGCACAGGCTCAGGGTGAAGTCGATCCGCAGCACGGATCAGATCGGCGACGGCATCCACTCGTTCCGCAAGCTCTCCCGGGGCAGCATAGAGAGGCATCTGCATAGTTCTTCACGACATAAATGCAGTAAATCGGGCTTAGAAAGTGCAGAGACGGCAGAGCTTCAAGCGCAGGCGGCCATCTTAGTCGCCTGCGTGGCCACGCCCCCCAGGGGTGGGTAGAGTTGATGAGAGGGAAGGGTGATTTTAGGATTCAGGAATGGCTAGAGCTAACGGAAGGTAAGGGTAATTTTAGGGTTCGGTGGATAGAGGTTAAGGGAGGTCAGGGTGATTTCATGGTTCAGAATAGGTTGATGTAAAAGGAAGGTATGGGTGGTTTTAGGGTTCTGTGTTTAGAGGCGACGGGTTTAGGCTGGGTAGAGGTAAGGGTGATTTTAGGGTTTATGGTGGGTAGACTTAAAGGGAGGTAAGGGTGAATTCAGGGTTCAAGGATGGCTAGAGGTAAAGGGAAGTAAGCATGATTTTAAGATGTATGATTTTAAGATTTTAAGATTTTGGGGTTGGGAGAAGCAAGGGAGTTAAGAGTGAAAGGTAATCATTTTGAAAACACCATGTTTGATGATGAGTAAAATATCTTCTAAATTATAAATGAGGTAAGCAACAAATAAGTAAATAAGTAAAATCCAGAAAAACACATACTGTATAGTAACAGTCTTAAACGAAGGGGGTGTGCTCAGGAGCAGCTGTGCAGGTAAGCGCGGGGGATGTGAGGGAGGGGAGTCAACAGACGACGACGAGGGAAAATAACATTAAAAAAAAAAAACTTATCTTGCACTCGCCGCAACTCCGACTCGGCGATGCAGCGAGCACAAAGTAAGTGGTTTCCCTTTTTTAGGTTTCGTCCTGGCGTTGCAACTGCGTAGCAGTTGCTCCGCCCAGGGCGAAATCTCATGATCCTACATATGGGCTTTGGTCCTGCCTCTGTCTCCCATTGGCTAGCTCCATAAATGGAAGCTAGCCATTGGGAGACAGAGGCTGTCAATCACGCTTTCCCGTGAAAACGCGATTCGGGGGCGTTTCTCGGTCTTTTTTTAAGTCCCGTCCCTTTGTCCTGGGCCGCGCCGTCATTGGCTGCTGGCCCGGGACACCCCGTGACGTCATTCCCCGGGCCGCGCTGTGATTGGCTGGCCGGCCCGGGACCTGACTTGTTTTTAATGGTAGCTGCGTGTTTATTTTTGCATCTCGGGCGACTGCTTGTTTTAGACGGTGAGTGGACAATGTTAATTTCCAACAATGCTTTCCTGCACATTGAGAGTGCATGTAACCCTGCTTCGGCACCCCTCATTGACTTGTGTTACTGGCCGGTGCCTCTCTTGCGGATCTTATGAGCCTCTTATCCGTGCACCTCCCGCCCCTCTGCACCCCACCAAAATCTCTCATTTGCACAACCTGCGCTCTTCTTGAGCAAATCCTGACCGGAGCACGGTTGTCTGTCTCTTCTGCTGTCTTGCACCACTTCTCGTATGTCTCTTCTCCACCCTTCTTGGCCGCTTTCTGCGACACCCTTCTGCTCCTCGTCTCTCACGTGCCCCTCCCCGTCGCATGTCTCATGTTCCCCTCTCCTGCGCATCTCTTTCCCCTCTGCGCCTTTCTCATTTCTCCGGTTACCAGCGCTCCTCCTGCCTTCGATACTCTCATGGGCCCATCCTGTCTCGCCTGGGCTCTCGTGCACCGCTGCTGGTCTCTCTCCCGTATCCCTCCGCAGCATCTCATGTGCGCCTCTCCTGCGCTTCCCATGCTCCTCTGTGTCCCTCTAAGATCTATTGTTTGCCTGTCCCGAGCCCATACTGGTCATAAACAGCCCCGATATTCTCCATGGCCCATCGTATGTCTCTTTTGCGCCCTCCTATAGTACGTCTGCGTCTCTTCGGCGCCACTCTTGCGCCCTTGCTGTCATCTCCTGTCTTATTGCACTTCCACTGTAGAACACGCAGTGCGCATCTCTGGCACCCCTAGTATCTCCAGCGCCCCCTTCTATCCTCTTCTCCTCTTGCATCCCTCCTGCCATCCTCCAGTGCTCCCACAGGAACCCCCCAGTGCCCCTTGGGACCCCGCCTCAGTGCCCCTACATTTCTTCGCTTCTCCTCTTACCTTTCTCCGCCTCCACTTCTTTAGCGCACACAGGCGAACCTCTGAGCTCTTTATTGATCCTGCAACCACGGATAAGAATTGTGAAACATACCCCGGATGTATACATCTACAATGAAACCCAGATCTTGCTTGGTCGAACACCAGCCGAGTTTCCAGTTGCGCTTTTCTTTACACTTCTGGATAAGCAGGCGCCATACTTGCTATTCTATAGACAAGAGAGTGCCCCCTGGTTCATCTGTCATAGACCCTTTAGTATAGGAACGGGGAGGTATCCACCAGGAAACACCCCAGCCTATGCCACCGAGGGGGCAGACAGAGACTGCCGGTCCCTGTTGGCACGTGCTGCCCTCTGCGAGCCCAAGTGAGTTGGGTAATACAGCTGTGTATCTGCGCTCTACGAGTAGTGCATTCGGTTGGGGGCGGGGGGTTGATTCATGTCTGTCCCGAGACTCCCGAACAACACCAAGGATAGCCCCACACTACCCGCAACACCCCCCCCGCGTTTTCCGTCTCATGCCCCCTACTTAGGATCCACTTTTTAGACGGAGCGGTGCCAGCCTGGCAAAGGGTACAGCGGTTCCCAATTAAGTTCAAGAGGCAGACAGCTCCTCCCAGGCCCAGCGGAGGTTGGCCACACTGGATTCTCAGGCTCTCGAACTACAGGGTTTGCATAACCCGCTCTATTCCACTAGGCAGCACGTACTCTCTTGCCAGCTTCGGGATAAAGAAATCAGGAACTTTCCAAAATAAGTGAAATAGAATACATTTATGTTGATAGTGGACATTGTTTCTTTTTTTAGAGCTTAAAGAAGTTTTCCGGCACATCAGTGCCCATTGTTTACCTAACATGTACACATCGGCATTTGTTTGTTTTTGAGCTCGTGATGTTCTCAGGATCACGCAATGTGTAGAAGTGGGGGAACTGAGATTGTAGCTTTTCTATCACTTGGGTTGAAATTCAGATTCAACAATATTACACAGTTCGACATCATGGAGATCACGTGACTGTCGCCACTCTGAGCAGTCGATGGTGTCCGGATTATTTTGAGCACATCGCGATGAGCCCCCTTTCCTTGTAACGTGGGATGCCGAGGCGCTGGGTGGTGGTGTCACTCTGTCTACCTCCCGAAGCCTGAAACATTTTTTTCAACAGTCCAGACACACAGAATGTCAGAAATGAAACACATCCTAACTACACCTCAACAACCAGCGACAACCTGACACATACGGTTCTATGCCAGGTGGGGTCACACACCTTCCCTTCTTGTATTTTAGTACTTATAGTGCTATTTTTTGGCAAACAAATGAAAAACGAAAGTCCCAGTATTCAAAGAAAATAGAACTGGATGTCGTTTCTCGCTACCGTGTGTCACGTTGGGATCCCTTCCAGTGTCTGTACTTCGATTAAACAGCCCCAGTAGTTACAGAAGGCTGTGCCAAGTAACCAAAAGCTGTGGCCCACAGGGTCAGGGATATCAGACGCTGCCGAGTGAGCGACATTAGCATACGCCCATCACTCCCGTAGCACACTACAGCTCGCACCCCTCTCCCCAAGCGCTGCTTTTACATTCCCGTTTAATTGCCTCTGACTTTACGCGCTATCGTGGGCCACATTCTGCAAATCCTTGTCATTGATACTAAAAAGGGGCAAAGCAGAGCACGGCGCTGCTGTTTAATTGTATACCTGGGTACTCGCGTGTGTGACAGGAGTTGTTGGTGTGGGTTTCTATTTGTGTGTCTGCGTGCGTGGCTGGTGTCTGTTTGTGGGGGTCGGTGGATGAGGATGAGGGGCCCTCTCGGGGGCGAGGAGCCTGGATGTGAGTTGGTGTTCGTGTGTGTCTTGGCAAAGTAATTGGTGTCCAGCATTGGTACAGGAAGGCTGAAGTCATGGCTGCTTTTCAGGGTATCCGGATTTTAGACATTTGCATGAATTATCTACATTCTCAGTGGTTATCCTGTAAATCTGAGTTGTCCAGTGGTTGCAGTAGCAGTTGATTAACATAATTCTGTGGGCTTCCATTAACCCTGGATTGTGGTGCGACACAGTAGGCAACACAGGCCAGTGTCCTTGTATGCAAAGACAAACCCTTTGGCTTCAAAATTAACATTAGTTGCTAAGTGTGCACTCGCACTGAAACCATTTTGGATCACAGCTCTGCATTGGTTAGGCATTCTCACCTCCCAGCGCGGCTCCTATGCTTATTGAAATACGGAGCTAATCACTTGACTGCCTCTTCCAACTTAGGCACCTAAGTGATTTTCGCCAAATTTGTCGATTAACACAACGATTACTATCGATTTGCTCATAAACTATCAGTTTATGTGCCGTTGCGCACCGTTGAGGGGTTTTGACCATAATGAGTGGGAAGGGGTCTTTACCTGGTGGCAGCATCTCTCTGCAGACGAGTGTTCGCCTCGCACGACATTCTCCGCAGGAGAGCAGGCTGCTGTCTAGGACCTTTGCTGTAGTTCATCTCTGTCATTCATTACGGTGCGCAGGGCTTTAAGTGGGATGGAAAAAGTGAGAAGCATGAAAGGAACGGGGCCTATTTAATTAAGGATATGACTTAAACATGCACACTAACGTTTGCGTAGATAGCCACCGTAACCACGCGTTTGCATTGAACAACTGCAGCCGGTATACGTGACCTTTGCTCAGTGCCTTTGCAGAGAGGCCAAGGATTGGATGAACACCTAATCTTTGCGAGAGATTAAGCTATTGGCAATATAATGACAATGCCATTTATTTATGTGTTTTCAAAACCAACACATAAATACAAATTTTGTCATTTACAATGCCAATAGCTCTAACTTCTCCAAAGGCGAAACCGTTGCATTGTAAATGCTTGTTTAAAGTTATTTTCCCTCGTCGTCTGTCGAATCCCACCCCACCCCGCCTCACCGTGCTTACCTGCACCGGCCGCTCCTGAGCGTGCGTCCTCAATCAAAGTGTTAGGTGTCCAAAATGTATATTTCAGGTATTGGTCATATCCGACAAAGTTTTGTTATTGCTGGCTGTTTGCATTCAGTCTTTTGTAAATACCTAGAAGCACAAGCCTCCACTACGATGGTTTCACTGTGTCTTGCATGCAGAAGCAAAAAAAAAAATTAAAAATGTGAGTACCACAATCTGAGTACAAGCGGTGCGGAAGAACACTAATCAAGAAATCAATCAGTACTTGGTCCATACTCCAGGGAAGTAAAGATCACGTAGAGACAAAGTGAAGCTCATGTATGCTGGTGTGCTTCCACCAATGAAAAGGAAGAACAAGCATTTACAATGCAACGGTTTCGCCTTCGGAAAAGTTAGAGCTATTGGCATTGTAAATGACAAACTTTTTATTTATGTGTTGGTTTTGAAAACAGATAAATAAATGGCATTGTCATTTACAATGCCAATAGCTTACTCTGTCGCAAATGCGAGACGTATTGCATTTGTACACACACACCCACACAAGAGCCCCCCACACACACAAGAGCCCCCCACACACACAAGAGCCCCCCCACACACACACACAAGAAGCCCACACACACACCACACAAGAGCCCCCCACACACACCACACAAGAGCCCCCCACACACACCACACAAGAGCCCCACACACACACCACACAAGAGCCCCACACACACACACACGCAAGAGCCCCACACACACACACACACCCAAGAGCCCCACACACACACACAAGAGCCCCACACACACACACGCAAGAGCCCCCCACACACACGCAAGAGCCCCCCACACACACGCAAGAGCCCCCCACACACACGCAAGAGCCCCCCACACACGCAAGAGGCCCCCACACACGCAAGAGCCCCCCACACACACAAGAGCCCCCCACACACGCAAGAGCCCCCCACACACACGCAAGAGCCCCACACACACGCAAGAGCCCCACACACACGCAAGAGCCCCCCACACACACACAAGAGCCCCACACACACAAGAGCCCCACACACAAGAGCCCCCCCACACACACAAGAGCCCCTCACACACACACAAGAGCCCCCCCACACATGCACGCAAAGAGCCCCACACACGCAAAGAGACCCCCACACACACACACACACACGCAAAGAGTCCCACGCAGAGGTGAGGGGTGGCACAGAAGCAGAGTTTCACCAGCTGAGGCTTGCATGAAGCCTCTAGCATGAAATAGAGGGAGGGTAAGGGAGAAGTGATGAAAGAGAGGAGGAAAACGAGCGTGAAGGGAGAGCTGCGTACGTGGGGGGGGGGTCGAACGTTGCCAGAGGTGGAGGAGGTGTACCCCAGACTCGAGGGAGTGTGTAAAGCTGCAGCAACGCTCTGCGCCTTAGAGGCCCTGCCGATAATGGACCGATGGAGCGAGTATGGGACGGAGGACCCTGGGTGGGGGGTGAGAGTGATGGAGGGTCGAGCTTGGCCAGAGGAGGAGGAGGCGAGTACCCCAGACACAGGGGTGAGCGAGATGCAGGATATGGGTCATCATAAATTATGTAGAAAGGGGGATTTCATTGGCCACTTGGGCTGTGAGGAACGAGGAAATGTTCCTGCAATATGTACTGCAGCCACCAAAGCGGCCCAACCCGCTGGCATCGCTATAGTCGGAGGCTCAAGGCCGAGCAACCGGAATGCTGATCCATTAATACCCGATGGGACTCCTCTGTCCACCAGAGACCTGCGGGATCATAGCACTCGTTAAACCTTTCCTGGACACACTGGCCCGGCTGACAGCCTATGCACCACTCCTCCCAACCGTCATCAGTCAAGACTCAGGCCTAAAGACTCTCGGGAAGATTTTTGACAAACTGCGAATGTTCACGTACTCGCAGGACATGGTAACCCTCGGTGCCCCCACCGGGGATATCCACGCTCTGCCCGGCTCCCATGGCTCCCTCCCCGGGCTGGGCTGAGGACGGCGCTGCTCCGGGGCTCCGCTGTGGGACGTGGCACTGTCCGCAAAGGTAGGGCAGCACCGGGTAGGACACTGCACAGTGAGACGAGACAGCGACCCCTGCAGGGCATGAGGGGCGCCACCGCTACAGCAGCAGATGGCATCTTGCTGGTTCTTTTCGCATAGCAAAGTCTCCGGACCATAGAGAAGCCGTGATGGACAGAGCAGATTACGACGTGACGACGTACACACCAAGGAAACGGAGGAATAAAACAGCGTCCTACTCATAGAGTTCTAATAAACAACTAGAATGCTAACTTTAGTCAACGATGCGGGAGGGCATGAAGTTCAGGCTGATGAACACTCAGCATTTTACATTGAAAGCGTTTTTACCACGTCCAGAAACTCGAAAGTTTGAAACCGGCATCCCGGAGCGGCCACGTCCGCTGGTTCAAGACGGCACTGTGGAGCTTCGCAAGTAAGCTACTGCCCGGGCGCCATCTTCGGAGGAATGACAAAAACAAACCTTGGAGGAAAAAAAAATAAACAAACGCCCACCGCCGCATGACGTTCTAAAAGGGGCGGAATGAGAAAAAATCTATGGAACGCCCACAAATCTGCTCGGAGAATAAAGGACAGATCTCTCTTCCAATGGCTAGCCTCCATTTATGGAGCTAGCCAATGGAAGAGACATGCGGGACAAAGCCCCGTACTGCTAAACAAAAGATTTCGCCTGCGCGAACACTGCTGCACAGTGGACGCCAGGCGAAACTTAAAAAAAAGAGTGACAATGAAGCCAACCAGTGACAGTTAATGGGTGGGCTAAAAGCCCCTTTACAGAGTTTTTTTTTTAAGATACAACAGATCATTGCTAGCGACAGTGTATGCTCTTCATCAGGCCGGACCTAAAAATAGGACTTTTTTGTTGGAAGGTAAATCAACTAATTTGGTGAACCACAATGTAGACAAAATGCGAACAGATCTTTTGTTTTGCTAAGTTTGAAGGAGTTCAGATTTGGGTTTAAATGGCCTACAGCAGCTTGTAGGCCCGTAAAATATCTACTACTGTCTGAACATTCATAACAAGTTGAAAATCGGACAAGAGTCTGAAAGGTGTTTTATAAGTGTAGTATAAAAATAATGAAAGTAGTGTTAAAGAGAGAGAACCAAAACACAATTTTAGAATGTGGTCATAACGGCAAAGAGATCACAAAGACTCCGCCATTACATGAATTTACACTTCATCTCAATGAAATACAACAGCCCCGTTAAGCAATAGTCTGTACATAGCCAACGTGCCAGGAAAAGTGAAGTAAGAGCTGGACTTTGGTACATTCTGTGCACTCAAATACCTACCTCGAACTTAACTTTACTAAACTGTCTAGCTAGAACCAAGCACTAGCATCTCTTACACGTTAGCAGAAGAGAAATGGTGTATATAAAACAGCTATCCGTAAAGTGTTTTCATCTAATCTTTGTTAGTAGCTGTCTTTTATTTAGCATCCTTCACTTTTTTGATGGACCTCAATGGAATGTGCTCAAGTTTGTTCATCCAGGAGCCCCGATCTCACCAGCTGGGAACTGTTACTTTTACATGATTCACTACAGCACATAAATAACTGTGGTGGTTTCAACGCATGAGTACTTATCATGTATTTAAACAAGTAAATTGACTACTAGCCCGTCAGCGTAATTGCTTCTCGGTTGTAATTGATTACTAATTTCACCCGTAATCTAATCAGTAATCACTAAATGCACAAAGTGTAATTACTGTTTGCTTTTATCAACGTTATAAATCAGAAAAGTGATCTGTTTCCTTAATGTAAAGTGGGAAATTCTAAGTAAAATTTCGTAGCATTAGTATTGCATTATTTTGTAATCCCACAAGAACTGTACGTTTTATTTTCAACGTTTACCAGATATTTACTTTGCTTGAAGTCATCAATATGAGTTGTTTATACTTCCAAACAAGGTAGGAATTTTTCATTCAGAGTTGAATGGATTTAGCGGCTCATTGCCGCAGCACGGCAAACGTGCACCGTGCCGTCGTGTTTAGTTAAGAAAGTGGGGTACTGGGAACCCGATTCCTATATGGAGCGATCTGCGATTTTCAGAATCACAACCACGTGTAAAAATACCGCGGGAAGTAAATATTAGTTTGAAGTGTGAAGCGGATGGGATTCATTTCAGCTCTTTGTGACTGTGTTAATTCAGCTTAATCGGCGCCTTAGTGGGAGCCGCTGGAGTAATCCGAGTTTGACTCTCAATTTTCAGTCTGTGACTCTTATCCGGTAGGAGGGCGGACAGACAGACCGAGACCCCCAATCTAATCCAGCGCCACACTTAGAGGGATTGTTGCACAACAAACAGAACTCAAAATCAGATTTTTCCACACATTCGCTGTTGTTGAGGTAGCGAGTCTTTGCAAAACGATGTCTTTGATAATAATTAAAGAACATCAGAACATGAATGCACATATACTCTTGTACCAAAGAGCCCAAATGTTTTTAACCTCTGTTGGAACTGCCCTTCAAAAACGACATGCCTCTATTCTGGCGTTTCCAAGGGGGAGCCATCCACCAAATACATGCATTGTTGTCTTATTAGTTAGGTCAGGGGGCCCTGAGTCGGATATACTATCTCTTAACATGTTTCACATCATGAGCCCTGAATGAAAGGCAAAACAGCGACCTTTGAGACTGAGATACACATCTGGTGGCTGAATTTAAAAATGTGAAACCAAATAACATGGAATAATTACCACATTCTGTGTTTTTACAAATTGTGTAATCCTAGGCACATACTTTATTTCAAAGAGGCTCAGTTTTCTGTATTAACACATAGGAGCGCACTTTCAAAATATATGAATTCAGGACCAGCATCTCTTAGATTTGATTTAGCAGACTAATGTTGCTCCATCCATCTATAATGAAAATGTAGGCCACATTTAGAGCCTGATTCACAAAAGCAAACTTACACTTCTGTGTTCATTTACTACTTTTTAGGTTTCGTAACCTGGCGAGGGGCGAAGCCCCTCCCAGATCGAAATCTGTTGTTTTTAATAGTGAGGTTAGGACAGCCTCTGTTTCCAATTGGCTAGTTCCATAAATGGAGGCTAGCCATTGGGAGGCAGAGGCTGTCAATCGCGTTTTCTCTCGAAAACGCGATTCGGGGGCGTTTCTGTGTCTTTTTTTAAGTACCGCCCTCTCCTCTTCCCATTGGCTGGAATTTTACCTTCCAGCCAATGGGAAGGGGAGAGGGCGAAAAACACGCCCCCGAATCTGCCGGCCGGGACACCCCCGTGATGTCATTCCCCGGGCCGCGCTGTGATTGGCTGCCGGCCCGGGACCTGACTTGTTTGTTTGTTCTCTCCTTTATGAGGTAAGTTGTGCCCCCTCCCGCCCGCTGTCCGTGTCTTTGCCCCCTCCCGCCCGCTGTCCGTGTCTTTTTCACCTCTCGCCCGCTGTCCGTGTCTTTGCCCCCTCCCGCCCGCTGTCCGTGTGTTTTTCACCCCCCTCCCGCCCGCTGTCAGTGTCTTTGCCCCCTCCCGCCCGCTGTCCGTGTCTTTTTCACCTCTCGCCCGCTGTCCGTGTCTTTGCCCCCTCCCGCCCGCTGTCCGTGTGTTTTTCACCCCCCTCCCGCCCGCTGTCAGTGTCTTTGCCCCCTCCCGCCCGCTGTCCGTGTCTTTTTCACCTCTCGCCCGCTGTCCGTGTCTTTGCCCCCTCCCGCCCGCTGTCCGTGTCTTTGCCCCCTCCCGCCCGCTGTCCGTGTGTTTTTCACCCCCCTCCCGCCCGCTGTCCGTGTGTTTTTCACCCCCCTGCTAAGCCCTGTTCATACACCTTTTTATCCCATTGTCTTTTGGTTTACCCTTAATTTATGAATTCTTTATTCTATTACCTTATTTGCTATTATCCTCCCTTCTTATTTTTATTTTCCTTATCTTTACATGCAATGTCACTGTTACCCACCTATCCATCTCACCACTCTAGCCACTTAGTCCGTCGTATATTTTTACCTCCGCCGCAACTTTTTCTCGTTAGTCCATCTTTCTTTTTTATTGCGCACACCCTAACCTATCACATGCGAGTTTATTAAATATATTACCGGCGATCGGCTCGTCACCTAACCTTCCAGGGGAATCACTCTTCACCTTCTCGTACCCCGAATTCTAGCGAACAACGTTTTCTACTTCATGTAAGTGAAACCTCGAGTTAACATTCACGGCTACGCTAAGGAGCTCCGCTCCATTAGTGCACTTTGTTAAAGTCGATCTCCATCCCGTTTTTTTAGAATCACGTTAAAGCTGGCCCGTTTCGAGCCTACACCGTGAATGTTCATCTAGCAGCTTCTTTATTAAACACCGCTACTATTAACCCACACGTTTGGTTTTTTTGCATGGTAGCTTTGTATTTTCACATGGTAGCTTTATTTTCTGACGCTTTACTTACGTTTCGATTTATGTCTTTGAGCACTTCACTCACCGCCAACTAAAACGGATATCACCCTGTACCCGGTGTTCACTATCCTGTGTTTTTCACCATCACTTCTTAGCACATATCACTCGTTTGCATCGTCCTCACATTTGTTTTGATTTTAGGCACCTCACTGTCAGTAAACCTTGAATGCACATACCCTCCATTTACGTCATAGTAATGGATATCCCATTCTTCTTCATCCCTTGTAGATACCCCTTGATAAAGGGCTCCGCCTGAAATGCATAGGGAGTGGAATTAATTAACCCACATGCAAGACGCTTGTGAACATTAAATGAACCTGATATGATGTGAATATCAAAAAAACTTTTTCTTCATGAAATAAAATGCAAAGAAACTATCATAAACTTGATTGGAGTCTGTTTAGAACCCCACGGTGTGCCTCCATCCAGGGATGCACTCACATTAATGCGTGCACACAACTCCTTTGTACCTCTCAGCGTCATTGGACGGTGACGCCACCTGGGAGAGCACCCCACCCACCTACCAAACTTAAGCCTAAACTACTGATTATCCTAGTAGTGCACCTCCCAACCTTTGATTGATTTGCCCCCCTCCCGCCCGCTGTCCGTGTCTTTCTTTTCGCCCCCTCCAGCCCGCTGTCCGTGTCTTTGTTTTCGCCTGTACCTCTGGTGATGCAAAGGAGGAGTGTACTAACATGGGTAGCACTACACAAGAACATGGGAAATGACAAACTAATGGTAACTTCCAATCTAAGAAATGTGTTTGTAATTGGTGATTCTTGTTAATTAAGACCATCTTTAGTTTGTAGGTTTCGTTTGGGTGGAAGTCTTAAAGCAGCACATGCGGTTTATGTGCGGCGAACTGGTTGCACCTATTCAATGGACAGTTTTTCACCCACGGACAGTTGTTGCTGGACACTTGCAAAACAGTGGTCTCCAGTCTGATTCACGTTTATGGAGAGAGTTGCTCGGAGCTGTCTAAAACTGCCTTACCTTTTGTGCTTTTTGCTTTCTAATGTAAGAAGTTGATTCGGTGTTCGGATGTGCGGGCAGTGCAAAATGTTTTGTTTGTTCGTTTTTTCCCCTCAAAGCACATTTCTGTAACGGGGAGGCTAGTGTTGGTAGCAGGTTTAAGGGAAATTCTGGTGCTCAGAAAATGCACGACAGGACCTTTTAGTATCAGTTTTCAAACGACTTGAAAACATAGCGTCTGAATTTGTCCTCACTTTTTTTTTACTCCAGAGGCTGCCTCCCCCAGTGGGAGTGTTGCCCGCTTCCCTCGCTGCTGTGCTGTGTTTTCATCCTCCTTTGAAGCAGGTCTCTCTGGGGATTTCTCGGGTGACTGTCTTTTGGCCAGTCTTAGATGGTAAAGCTATTGGAACTTGTGCATTCTGTTTTTATTCACGTTTAACATGCCTGTTTTTCAGATCTCCTGGTCCCCTCGTTGTTTTCCGAGTCTTACTGAAACGTTATTTTTATGTGCAGCACTTAGATGCGTTTGTAATCAAACCAGACTTTCAAAATTCCCATGCGTGGGCATTTTCTTGCCTTACTTGTATGGAATTGTATATAGAAACGTGCAAGAAACTGGTACGAATTTAAAGGCCCGGTGTCCCTTATTCTGGCGTTTTTGAAGTGTGCACTGCCTATGTTTAATACTATGTGCTGCCCTGTGTTCTCACCGTAGCACGAGCCTCGGGGTGTAAACAGGCGGTCACAGGAGGAAGAAATACTGCTGGGTAGGTGCTCCGGACTCCTTTAAATAGAAATGAATCTCCCCCCAACCCTGGTGTCCGGTGTAAATACGTTCTCTTAAAGTGCCTGGTAGGTTCACGAGATTCATGTGGATGAACCAAAACTTGGGGATACATGTAACATGGTATGAAAAATGTATCGTGATATTCTGTCAATGCAAGTAGGAGGGCGGCGGTGGTACTGTTTATCAAGTAATGAGCATGGGCGGGAGGTTTTTAGGTTTCGGGTGTGTGTGTGTGTGACTGCTCCTGGGTGTGTGTGTGTGTGTGACTGCTCCTGGGTGTGTGTGTGTGTGACTGCTCCTGGGGGTGTGTGTGTGTGACTGCTCTTGGGTGTGTGTGTATGTGACTGCTCCAGAGTATGTGCGTGTGTATGTGACTGCTCCAGAGTGTGTGTGTGTGTGTGTGTGTGTGTATGTGACTGCTCCAGTGTGTGTGTGTGTGTGACTGCTCCAGTGTGTGTGTGTGTGTGTGTGTGACTGCTCCAGTGTGTGTGTGTGACTGCTCCAGTGTGTGTGTGTGTGTGTGACTGCTCCAGTGTGTGTGACTGCTCCAGTGTGTGTGACTGCTCCAGTGTGTGTGTGTGACTGCTCCAGTGTGTGTGTGTGTGTGGTAGTAATTGCTGTCTGCTGAGGTCGTCCGTAGGGTACAATAGTTCTCACATTTGGGAGAGGTTAAACTATTGGCAATGTAAACTTCTCCAAAGGCGAAACCGTTGCATTGTAAATGCTTGTTGGTATTCCCCTGGGTAAGCTTGCACCAAAAGTAAAGTTAGACTTTTGGTCTAAATTTACCTTTGGTCTAAGTTTACCTTTGTGAATACTGAAAAGTAGTAAACTTTCACAAAAGCTCTAGCTCCACCTGTCCTATTGTTTGCATCTGTGCCTGCCTTTATTTGCAACTCGGGCTTACTACATGGGGCCATCAGCCACTTAATAAATTGATTTGTAAATGGTGAGGGTTAGAAACATGAAGCTCTACCCTCATGCACTGATTTGACAACTCTAACCGCAAGGCGTCTTGTAGCAGAAACCAAGAGAGCGAGTACACAGAAAATACATTTAAAATAAGTGATACTATGGCAGGGACTCGAGGCTATTGTATTGTATCTGACCATAGTCATGAGTTCCATGAAGAACTACCAGGCCCAGGGTGGGACGGACTGGGGCATAGCTTCAGTGGGGATTTTTGGGGCGTGACACGCCTCAAATGCATTCTTCATTTGGTAGTTAGGTCTCATTTCACTAAGAGGTTTAACTTGCTCATTTTTTGTATAGGATCTTAAATATATATAGTGGCGGCTTTACCAAAAAGTAGGAAATCTGCACCCCTTAAATACTCCTTGAATGGGTGCCAATTTACTACTTCTTGGAATTCACAAACATTCTCAGTAGTAGACTGAGAAAGCTATGCCAGTCTCAGGTTTCCAAGCACACTACTGGCAATCAATCACCCAAAATGTGATAGAATGAATGCTTGCAAATAGTCTACCCAAAGCACAATGAGAGGCTGCAGTTTGGTGTATATCACCCCAACAAATGTAAAAACCTGATGATCGATTTCCTCTATTTGTTTGGTACCTATCAGTACTGTTCCTCACCACCCATAGATGTTTATAGCTGGCTACTCTGACACCTATCGCAGCTTGAAACATAAATGCCTGCCTGGTTGTCCCCTTCCTTTTGTCATAAAGCTACATACCTGCCATTGCATACTTGTCACCCCTCCCCAACTCCTATACATGTTTCTATGCTGTCCCTGCAAAAGGGCACATGCCAGGTCTGTAGAAATTATGTGTTACCATGTGAGTGTTTGAGAGGGAGTATTCCTAAAATACAACACATTTTAACAAGGGTCAGAAGGGAATTGGACGCCTTAGGGGGTAAGAACTGAGAGGATACACCCTAAGGCTTGCTTGTATGTTATTTAGCAGTTGTGAGTGTGAAAAGATGTCGCTTTGGAAAAACTTGGTGTGAGTATCTGGTTGCGGATCCCAGAGCAGTCAGAGCTTAATTCAACCGTAATAACTGGAGCCTTTTACCACTGGTGTTCTGGGTCTGCATGACTATTGGACCATTGCCCAAACTGGATACTCAAGTACTCTCTTTAGCACCCTAGTCTCTCAGTATATGAGCCAGAGCTGTCCAAGCTTACTCAAGAAGGTGATTTAACTTTAGGAATTCAAAATACAGTGCAGCCCTTTTATAACTCTTAACAACTGATTATACAGTTAGTGCTTTACTTGAGAAAGGTGAAATACTTCAATACACACTTCAATTCAACACATAAAAAAATTATTAACAAAAAAGTCAGAAGGCTAAGTTCGAATACATTATGCAAAACCGGAAGCAATAGACCAACATTTCTAGCTCCACATGGATGACACTGTGCTGATTCTATGCCTAAAAGCAAAACGTGTATGGGGTGGTTTTTTATGTATTCCAGGTTGGCTTGGGTGGTATTTTACCAATCCAAAGCTGTGATACTAAGCCTGGAGTGGTAAAAGGCTTTTGTTATTTTTCACTGTGATAATCCCATGCTTAAAGACTTTGCTGTAAACATGACAAAAGGCTTTGTTCTTTTCTAGGGTGGTGTGGGTGGCACTGTCCTAATCCCATGCTTAATACTTTGCGAGGAAAACAGACATTTTGGTGAGCAGGTCAAGAGAGTTGCTGGTGCTGTAGGGTGCTCTCCATATAAATTAGCTTCTTCCTAAATTTGGGAGTTCCTTGCTTTCTGTGTGTGTGTGTGTGTGTGTGTGTGTGTGTGTGTGTGTGTGTGTATATATATATATATATATATATATATATATATATATCCCTTCACGGTCACTTTCCAAATGATGGACATCAGGACAGACAGCATGACTGCGTGCAAAAGGTTCTTTATTGAAACGCAATCTGCCATGACACGTTTTGGCCAAGCTTGGCGTTGATCACATGACGTAGCTACGGTAGTTTCAAAACCATTTAAAGTGCCCAGTGCCTGACAGCAAGTTAAAAATGGAAAACAGACTGTTTTTTGATGAGCAATCAAGCTGATACTTGTATATTAGCCGGTTAAGAACTTGAACAAATTTCATATTGTAAAATCTCTTGCAATTCGAAATGTCAACCATAAAATGAAGTAAGGCTAAAACAATTGATTACATGGTATACAAGCAAAAATATTACAAGATGAATTCAATATGTCATGTGCAAAATAATGCAATGTGCAAAATAAGCAATTCACTATAGTCATGAAATATGCTTAATATTACCGTAATTTTGTGCTCATCTATTGATTGTCAATCATGTGACTCGATCATGACAGACTCAGTAACATGCAACATAAGATAAACTTGCCTTCTATTATAGTATTTAGACTGCTTTTTTACCTCATATAGCATGAGAAGTCCGAAACCAACATAGCAACAATATAGCCTCCTGTGGGCAGTATCATCTTTCGTGGCCGCCTTATTGGTCTGTTAAAAGTGCTCAAAGTGAAATAAAGTGCTTAATAACAAAAAAGACACCATGAAAAGGACAACTATAAACAAGAAAAAATATAAATGCCAAGCTGAGCTGCAGACTCTGTTCTATCAATTGTAGATACTGATATCACAAATGATATTATGAGGATAGTGCAAGAACCCTACTGCTATACAGATTGTGGTCCTAGCAAACACCGCAAAACGTGAAATGATGAAAAAAATATATAGATCATTAGATTTGAGGCAGGTGTATATATCCTCACTGGTGTTAAGCCCATTAGGTGTCTTGGTGTCCAAATTAAGAATATAGCTACTTTCCAATTTTCCGAATGCAAATTCCAAATTTCCTCAGTATCTTGAACTAGGTATGGTGTCTAGTACGTAATACTTGAGGTGACTCATATTACTGTCATGGAATTCCTTAAAATGGTGGGCGACTGGGTATGTCAGATCAAAATTTGTTATTGCCCGGATGTGTTGTAGGATCTGCTTATGAACCTGTAGCTTAGTGCTACCAACATATCGTAGCCCACACGTACATTCCAACATATAGATAGCAAATTCTGTTTTGCAGGTGAGGAATTTACTGATCTTAGTTGGTCTGTCATGGACAATGGTCAATCCTGTATTTTTTTGTGAATACATGCACAACCAGAAAATCGAAGGAATATGGACTTATTTCTGCTGTAAATTTAAGATTGATTTCATTACAGTTCATATCGGCTACAACATTTTGTGCACTTTCTTTCGATCCCATCCATGTGACAAACAAATCATTGATGTAACGCAACCAGGCGATCATGTGTTTACCCAACAACTCACTGTAGTTCGCCAGGACCCTCTCCTCCCACCAGCCCATGTGAAGACATGCATAACTGGGAGAGAAGCTGCTCCCCATGGCGACTCCACGGATCTGCTGGAAAATCTCATTGTTGAACATAAAGAGACTGTTCTCTAAGCTAAATTGCGTCATACATAATACCATTCTGCTATATTCATTCAACCAAAGTGGTCTGCTGTTATAAAAATGTTGCATCGCTCTAAGTCCATCTTTATGATTTATACTTTTATAGAGGGTGATAACGTCCAGATTTATAAGTAGATATTCTCCAGTATTGGGGTGTCTTTCATAGATTCACATGCTTGAATATTCCTTGTTGTCGAAGTGGGAGCCCCACGGTAAATAAAATAGCAATAAAACCAATTATATATGTATATAAAAACATAATCGCATACATTTTAAAACCATAAATACTCATAAGTACCAAGGTTAGCATTTACACATAGGAATACATTAAAAGAAAAAGCACTTTCATAGCCTATCCATGTCATTATGCTAGTCCTAACTAAAGCCAATCAGGCGCAAGCACTCCTCTAGAACCTTCTCCTCAGAGGCTCGGGCCCTCAGATTTTCTACCTCACGTCGTGTGAAGGGAGTCTCCCTGAGCTCTGCTCAGTTTTCAACTTCTTTTTGGATTTCTACAGTTTTCTGGGATGTCTTCAAGTAAGAAGTCTTTGTTTCGACCATGTGATTCTTGTTCTCAGAGGACCCTTACAAGAAGTGTATTTACTGCCTCTATCCAGAGCATGAGGTAGGAAAATGTAAAATTTGCAGGACTTTCTCAACCAAGACCCTTAAGGACAGAGAAGGGCATCTCCTCCTGTGGTTGCAGAAGGTGATCGATCAGATTTCACCTCTTTCTGATGCAGAAAGCTTTGCGTCAGGTGTGTCTAGAGCCACTTCTAAACATAGCAGTGCGCAGGATTTGCCATCTCCTTTCCTAAAGAAGAGGAAACTTCAGCTCCTGAAGGCTTCTGCAGTGTCTCCACCTCCTCCAGCTACGTCTACGCCCCCGAGATCTGACTCTCAGGCGTCCACGGCTCCTTCTACGCATGTTTCCACTAAAAAACGTGCAAAATCGTCGACTGGAGCGTCGACGATCGTTCCGACGACGAAATCTGCCGTCTCCAGCCCTCTGACGACGACAGAGACGACGACTTGTGCCAGCGGGTCGGCGGCTGCGTTAATGTCGTCAGTGTCGACGGTGGTATGTGTGAGCTTCAAATCTGTCTCGTCGACGATTCCAATCTCCTCCTCGATGTCTAAGAAGGGAGTCTCATCGACATCAAAATCTTCGTTGACGCTTGCTGTGAAGAGATCCTCTTCGTCGGCGGGTGATCCGTCGACGGTGGCTCCGTTGACGGCAGCTTTGTCGACGGTGGTTGTCCCGTCGACGGTGTTACTGTCGTCGACGTCTATCTTTGCATCATTGCCTTTGGTGCCAATTTCTTCATCCGGTTCTGGGGCTCCGGCTGTTGACCCTCTGCACAAATGTCGGCAGCTGCCTTTGGATCAGCTTCCGCTTCCACGTCACTCTCAGCCTCCATCACCTCTTTTTGCCACGGGTTCGGAGCAGGACTCTGGTTCCGATGAGGACGAGGATAGATTCCGGGCAGCTCGAAACCCTTCGGAGCTGGTCATTAAATGCCAGGACTATGAGGATGATCAGGAAGATCCTTATTTCCATGAGGAGGAACCTTCTGTTCAGGTTCCCACAGCACAAATACCGCTCTCCCTCATTTCTTATCTCCAATACATGTTAGAGGATTATAATAGATGGTTTCCACCGTCTCACCAGGGGTTTCGTCAACCTAGGGTGCCTGCAACTATAGCAGCTCCTCCCTCTACTACCCTGCCAGGGCCAACTGCGCCTTCTGTACCATCTACAACCTCTATTCAGGTCCATGCAACGGTTTATGAGGACGATGACGTTCGCCCAGATCGGGAAGACGGCGAAGTTGATGATGATGATGGGAACATGGCGGAT
The DNA here is from genome assembly GCF_964261635.1 of Lissotriton helveticus. Lineage (NCBI taxonomy): Eukaryota > Metazoa > Chordata > Amphibia > Caudata > Salamandridae > Lissotriton > Lissotriton helveticus. The sequence goes on along the minus strand of NC_136063.1, from coordinate 421,120,084 downwards.
TGGGACGATTATCAGATCCAGACACCGTCTCTGCCACCTTCTGGTCCTGTGGATATAGCTGGTTTTCACCAACTTATGGAACGAGCGGCGCTGCGCTTTAAGCTTCCTATGGTTCTGAAGGATGAGGACTGTTTTCTTTATGATTTCAAGAGTCAACCTTTTAAACAGGTCCGGACAGTGCCCATAATTGACTTCATTTGGAACGAGGGTGTCAAACGGATGCAGACGCCAAATTCTATTCCGGCGCTTCTTCCTCGTTTGGAGAAGAAATATAGAGCGCCCTAGGGTTCTCCAGCTTGCCTGGTAGCGCAGCGTAAACCTGATTCCGTGATCACCCAGGCCGCACAGCGCCGTTCCAGGAATCCGTCTTCTCCTATTACCGCTCCTCCTGATCGTGAGGGACGTCGTCTTGATGCCATTGGACGAACATTTTCCACTATGGCTTCTACCACCGCGAGGGCTGCAAATTCTCTGGCCATTCTGGGGCGCTACGACCGCCTGATGTGATCGGATATGTCTTCTTTTATCAACCTCATTCCTGAGCCCTCCAGAGCAGAGGCTCTCAAGATTCTTCAGGAGGGAGAGAGAGAGCGTCATCAGAGATTATCAACTGCTCTGTGGTCATTGCGTGCACTGGTTTTCGTCAGCTTGCGGGGGCAGCCATTTTACGTCGTCAGGGCTGGCTTCGTTCTTCCTCTTTTCGCCAGGAGGTTCAGGCGAAAATCCTCGACATGCCCTATGACGGCAAATCGCTCTTTGGCCAGCATGTGGACGACGCACTTCAAACCATCAAGAAGGACACCGAGACGGCTCGTGCCCTAGGCACTTTGCAGTTTCGCAAGCGCAGCCTTTTCGTAGTGCGCGGGGACGCGGCACCTCCTGTTCTTTTCGCGGCGGATCCAACCAGTAGCGCTCCTACGGCCAAGGAAATCAGAGATATTCCTCCCAGTCACAGCAGTCCTATCGGCAACAGTCTACCAAGTCTTACAGAAATAAAATTGTAAATTGATACTTGTATAGCGCACTACTCACCCGCAAGGGTCTCAAGGCGCTTGTACGAATACCGCTGTGGAACCCATCCTGGCTTTCCCTGTGAGGTGTCCACTCCTGGGCACCCCCAAGGTGGAGGCCAGGCATCCTTAGCGTTGTGGGGGCCGTTGTGGAGATTAAGCAAGCTATTGCCCAGAGTTGCAGAGTGGGGCTCCATGATTGGAATAGGCACCGAGGCGAGAATTATCAGGTCCGTGGAATTTTGAGCCCAAGACCCGCCGAGGCGGGGAATTGAACCCTGGTCCCGGGCTAGACCTCTGCATCAGGGTCTGCCGCTCTAACCATTGAGCCACACTTCTCCACATGAGAGGAAAGTCTTCCTACAGAGGCTCCGCTTCTAAGAAGCAATGACTTGCCTTCCCCGCTCAGAGTTGGAGGTCGAATCTCCCTTTTCTTGTCCAATTGGTCTTCAATCACCTCGGACCGTTGGGTGCTGGACATTGTATCAAAAGGCCATGCTTTGGAGTTTGTCAAGTTCCCTCCAAACACTCCTCCAACTTGGCCACCTCCGGCTCACCTCAAGGAGCTCTTTCAACAAATTCGACTCATGATTCAGAAAGGTGCCATCGAAGTGGTTCCCAAGTCTCAGAAGGGGATGGGATTCTATTCCCGGTTTTTCCTCGTCCTCAAGAATTCCGGCGAATGGCGTTCGATGCTCGACTTAAGAGCCCTGAACAAGTACCTGAAGTGCAAATCCTTCCGTATGCTCACGCTCGTGGAAATTCTCCACCTTCTCTCGAAGGACGACTTCATGACCACCATCGATCTCCAAGACCCTTATTTCCACGTGCCGGTACTTCCAAAACACCGGAAGGACTTGCGCTTCCGGGTAGGGTGCAGAGACTTTCAATTCAAGGTTCTGCCTTTCGGCCTTCGCTCCGCCCCTCGCGTCTTCACGAAAGTCCTGGCCCCGGTGGTGGCATATCTACGTTTGAAGGGCGTTCAAATCTTTCCCTACTTGGACGACTGTCATCAAGTCGCAATCTCGCCATCAGGCGTCTCTGGGCACTCGATTCTGTCAGATTCTATTCCACTCCCTCGGTCTCTCCATCAACACCAAGAAGTCTCAGGTCGATCCAGCTCCCTGCAGGACCTTTCTAGGCGCCACTCTGAATACTTCGCTGGCAAAGGCATTCGTGTCTCACGAGCGTCAGCTGCGGATTCTATGCCTAGTGGCTCTCATCCGTTCAAAAGGGTGCGCTTCAGTTCGTGTATTGAAGTCCTTTCTTGGGATGGCGTCCTCTCCCTGATCCCAAATTGCAGGCTCAAGAGTCGCCCAATTCAGGGGGAACTGGACAAGCAGTGGCGTCAGGTCACCGGCTCTTTCAACGATCTGGTCCTGGTGACCGCTCGGATGAGGTCCACTCTCCAATGGTGGGCTCAACCGTCAAACATCGCTGCCGGTACTTCTTTCCTAACCATTGCTCTGGAGCTCGTCCTTACCACGGATGCCTCCCTGGAAGGCTGGGGCGCACATCTTCAGGGGCTATCCATAAAGGGCAAGTGGACCCTGTCTCAACGTTCCTGGCACATCAACAGACTGGAGCTAATGGCCATTTTCCTGGCGCTCAAGTCTTTCCATCTTCTGCTTCAAGGAGAATCAGTGCTCATCCAAACCGACAATACCACCAGTATGCACTATGTGAACAAACAGGGCGGCACCAAGTCACCGCTCCTCTCTCAGCTGGCACAGAGCATCTGGGACTGGGCACTCATTCACCAAATTACCCTGAAAGCGGTTCACCTACCAGGCATCTCCAACATCCTAGCGGATTCCCTCAGCAGGTCCGCGTCCTCGACCCGCGAGTGGGAGTTGCATCAGCCGACTCTGGACTTCATTTTTCGCTGTGGGTCGCCCGGACATCAATCTTTTTGCGAGCCCTGTGAACCGGAAATGCCCGTCTTATGCAAGCTGGCTTCCCCATCAAGGGTCGTGCGGGAATGCCCTTTTGATGGACTGGTGTAATCTATTCATCTACGCTTTTCCGCCGATCCCGCTATTTCTTAGAGTGTTGTGGAAAATGCGGAGACAGCCGTGCCACATTCTCCTGATCGCTCCCAGATGGTCTCGACAAGCGTGGTTCTCGAAACTGCTGCTTCTCTCACAGTGCGAACCCATCCTCCTTTGTCCTCGAGCGGATCTCCTCACAATGGACAAGGGTCAGAACTGACATCCGGACCCTTTCTCTCTCAAATTATCGGCCTGGAACCTGAGCACTTTGAATTTGCCCACTTGAACATTTCGCCAGCATGTAGAGACGTTCTTGCCAATGCGAGAGCTCCGTCCACAGTAAAAACGTACAAGCTAAAGTGGAAAAGGTTCTGTCACTGGTGTGCATCTGCCAACATCCATCCCGTGCACTCTTCTCCTGCTCAGCTTCTGCCTTTCTTTCTACAGTTGGCTCAATCAGTACTTTCCCACTCCACATTGAAGGTCTTCCTCGCGGCAATATCTTGTTTTCAGCAGGATGGGTCTTCCTCTCTCTACTCTTCCAGAGTCATTTGGCAGTTTTTCTAGGGGCTGTTCAGGATGTTTCCGCCCATTCGGCGTCCTCCTACCTGGCATCTCAATGTTGTTTTGGCGCAATTGATGAAGGCGCCTTTTGAGCCCATCCACAAAGCGGATTTGAAATTTTTGACCTGGAAGGTTGCCCTTCTCTCGCCTTGGCCTCCTCTCGTGGCGTGAGTGATATCCACACCTTTACCATTCAGCCTCCTTTCCTTCAATTCAAATCGGACTGTGTTGTGCTTCGCACCAACCCGGCATTCATGCCTAAGGTGCCAACTGATTTTCACCTCAATGAACCAGTGTTCTTAAAGTCTTTCTTCGCTAATCCCCAATCTCCTGCGGAGCAACGTTTGCATTCATTAGACGTTAAGAGATGCCTTAAATTCTACATTGACAGGACAGCGCCTTTTCGTAGGTCTGATCAACTGTTCGTTGCTTACGGGCGCATGCGCAAAGGGCGTTCTGTTACCAAGCCAACTATTGCACGTTGGATTTCCTCAGCAATCTCCTTCTGCCATCAGAAGGCCGTCCGGCCTCTTCAATCTACAGTGAGAGCTCATTCCACCAGGGCGATGTCATCCTCTACGGCCCTGTTTGCTGGTGTGCCGATTCAACAAATATGTCAAGCCGCCATGTGGTCCAGCAGGCATACTTTCACGAAGCACTACTGTCTTGAGACGATCAACGAAGCTGATACGGCAGTGGGCCAAGCGGTGCTTCGCAATCTTTTTAAATAAGGCTAGCCTCTTTCTTTCCATTCCCCTGTATGTTTTTTACTATTATATGTCTGGCAGCATTATGTCATTTTCATTGCATTTTTATCTAATGCACTGCTATTTTGTCTTGCGGCCAGCTATTACTGCTCACTATTCTATTCAAGCATGTGAATCTATGAAAGACACCCCAATACTGCAGAAGAACAATTGTTACTTACCTGTAAACTGTGGTTCTCCAGTATTGGTGTCTTTCATAGATTCACATGCGACCCACCCACCCACTCAGAGGCTCGCTTCTCCTCCTAGACTCTTTTGTCACTCTTGTGCTACGAAAATCTGAGGGTCTGAGGAGAAGGTTCTAGAGGGTTGCTTGCGCCTGATTGGCTGTACTTAGGACTAGCATAATGACATAGATATGCTATGAAAGTGCTTTTTCTTTTAATGTATTCCTATGTGTTAATACTAAGCTTGAAACTTGTGAGTATTTATGGTTTTTAATGTATGTAATTATGTTTTTATATACATATATAATTGGTTTTATTGCTATTTTATTTACCGTGGGGCTCCCACTTCGACGACGTGGAATATTCAAGCATGTAAATCTATGAAAGACACCAATACTGGAGAACCACTGTTTACAGGTAAGTAACAATTGTTCATCTTGATTTCAGTGAATATCGTAAACTTGTTAGAGAAAATCTCCTGTATCCTGGATGAAAGAAGACAAACTACGAACATAATCTTGTATAAAGAAATCAATATAAAGAGAAGTATTCTCCGCGAGACTTTCTAGCGGAGATGATAGGCCTTTCCAGTGACATTATAGGATTTTTATGAATCTTAGAGATAAAGTAAATTACGGGCATTACTGGATGATCATTCTGTAAGAATTTATAATCTTCAATTCTGAACAGATCACCATTTTTCCATGATACAAGCTTTGAATAAAACTCGTTATACATTGCTCTGACTGCTCAAATGTTACTTTTCTTGTAGCAAAGTGTCATTAAGATGCTTAAAGGCTTCTTCTATGTCGTCTGATTTAGGCCAAATGACAATGTTACTGCCTTTGTCAGCATTGCAAATTACTAAATGCTTGTTGTTCTGTACCTTTTCTTTTTTTTAAAAAAAATTTATAATTTTTTTTATTTGCAAATAGTCAAAACAAACATTGGTTGCCACTTTCAAGGTATACAGACAGGACATAGTTGTACACAGGAGTCACAGGAATTACAGTTCAGCCAAATCATAATCAAGTACAGGATGAGTGCTATTTTTCTATAATCATATGGTAGTCAGCTCGTCGTCACGGGCAATACATGGAGGTTCACATATATTTCCCTGGTAATCATTCCAATTAGACCATATCGCCACCCATTTCCGCGGGCATCCCCGGGCCACATATACCGTCTTCTCCTGCACCATACTCCAGTCCATGTCCTTCTTCCAGGAGCTGAGAGTAGGTGGTGCAGCCGCCCCCCACAGCCTCGCAATATTTCTCTTTGCAATCGCTAGTCCTAGTGTAACCCACAATTTACCCCTTGTTGAGAGGTCAGAGGGCTCCCATATATTAAGGAGGCACCTCCTAGCCTCAGGTCGCAGCTCCACTCCCCACTCCTCATACATACAGTTTAGCACCCGGGACCAGTAGGCCTGTATCTCTCGGCACTCCCATAGCATGGGCAGGAAGGTACCCACCTCCCCACACCCCCTACGGCAGAGTCCGTCCTCACTACGGCCCATAAGAACCATCCTAGTGCCAGAGAGATAGACTCGGTGCAGGATTTTCAATTGGATGAGGCGCAGTTTTGCAGAGATTGCTTTCTCCTTAGGGGATGCCAGCACCTCTTGCCACTCTTTGTCATCTATTTCGAGTCCATCTGCTTCCCATTTTCCCCTAAGGGCCAACAGTGGGTCCGGGGTGTGATTTATGAGTTTCCTGTATGTTAGAGAGATGGCCCTCTCCGGGAGGTGGCCATCCAACAGCCTATCCTCAAATGGTGAGGACTCCGGGGGTTGTGTCCCTGGGGGAATGTTAGTCTGGAGCGCATGTCGGACTTGCATGTAGCGGAAGTGTTCCGTCTGGGCCAAGTCATATGTGTGTTGTAATTCATCAAATGATACTACCCCATTCGGGCACCATAGGTCTTTAACTTGTGATATCCCAATCAAGTCCCAATTTCTAAATCCTTTGGTTCGTCTAAGAGTACCAAGCTGTTCCGAGGCCCAGAGCGGGGTTGCTAGGGTAAGCTTTCCCGCTCACCCCAGTTTCTTCTGGACAATGTGCCACAGCTGGACCGAGTGTTTGGTAGGTCCCGTTAGGCGATATCTACCTGGGCGTGAGTAAAGGGCCGCCTCATAGTTCCCCCCCGGAAGGAGCCATTTGTCCATTTCGTACCCAGGGTCATTCCCTGCACAGTATGTGCCCTGGTTTATGGCCGAGAGGTGCGCCGCCCAGTAGTATTTTCTGATATCAGGGAGCGCTATCCCCCCATCAAACCATCCCAGCGTCAATTTTTGCAAGGAGATACGGGGCAGGCCAGTCCAGAGAAGGTCCCTCTGGGTTGTCTCGATAGTGGTGAAGTACCTTTGGGGCACCAAGGCCGGATAGTTCTGAAGAGCGTAAAGGAACTGTGGCAGCGCCATCATTTTAAACAGCTCTGCCCGTCCCAGTAGGGACAGAGGGAGGGTTTTCCATGTGGCCGTATCTCTTTGGAGCCGCTGCAAGGGCGGCAAAAGGTTCAGTTCGTACCGGACAGTCCGGTCCTTGGTGATAAAGACACCTAGATATGTGAAGCCCTCTTCAGCTATTTGGATCGGGCAGTCGCTCGGGATCGGAGGGGGGGCCACCATGCAGGACGTAAAAGAGGGATTTTCCCCAGTTAATACTGTAGCCAGAGTATTCGCCGAACTGTTCTGTACCTTTTCAATTAGTTATTGATATTTTCTGTTGTGTCTGCTTCGTTTGCTCCAAGCTCTCTGAATTTGATGGTTACGTTCTTCGATCTGCACAGTTAGATTTTCATTGAATATATCAATTGAATCATGCGGCATAATTGGCATAAAGGTTGATTTCAGTTTAAAAGCCGTCGTAATGGTGCATGAGTCCTTAGACCCTGCTGCAATATTGTCCTCTGATGGCATCTTGCTATTCATACTGTTGGCTCTCAACTGGTGGTATTTCTTTTGTTTGAGTTTACGGATGAACTTGTAGACGTCAATTCTGGTTTGGCTGCAGCTGAAATTGATTTCTGGGCAGAATATCAGCCCTAGGGATAAAAGCTGTTTTTTTGCTTGATCTAACACCACCATATTTATATATCTATTCCTCACACAAGTGCTTGCCACATCCACCTGTCTGGGTTGCGTAATTAGCCTGTGACGAAGACCCGTTTGGGTTGAAACGTGTTGCCATTAAAAATATTGGAACCTGCATGCTCTGTGCAGGCTCTTGAATCTTGTTTATCGCTACAAGGTTTACCCTTTGAGATATATATATATATATATATATATATATATATATATATATATATATATATATATATACACGCACACATACGCACACATACGTACACACATACACACACGTGTGGGGTAAAGTAATGATATGGTTAGGTGAATTGTTCAATAACAACGTAATGCTTTAAACTCTAAAAACTTCAGAAATTCACCAGTTATAGTTATATTAAGTACTATAACACATGTCCTAAGTTAACTGTAACTTGCGCCATGCACAGTTTTCTCATCAATAATTTTAAAGCAAATGCTGCAGTGAAATTATCAATGATGAGTGATGTAATATGTGAGGTAATTAGCAGTGCATGGTGAAAATGCGAGCAATAGTTACTTAGACCACAAGTTATAGTTACTTGAGATAACTATAACTATAACTGGTGAATTTCTTTGGTTTTTAGAGTTTTAAACGTTATGTTGCTACTGAACATTATCCTTTGTTGTTTCATTGAATTTCTATGGGTATTTTTGACCCAAAGTAGTATTTAATTACAATATGTAAATTCAAATCCCCCGCCGGGATGGCCTCTGGCTGTGTGCGGCAGGGGATTGGCTGCAGGGCCTGGCCTGCAGCCAACTCTCTGCAGTCAACCCTGTAAAGGCAGCCAAATCCACATTGCAGGACCTTCGGTCATGCATGGCTGGGGATTGGCCACAGGGCCTGGCCCTGAAGACCCCATCCACCAGGGCCTTTTTTTTTTCTTTTTATGAAGGGGAGGGGCTGCATAACCCGCTCCTCCTTCCCAAACCTATTATTGCCCTGGGAACCCAATCCACAGGGCCATATATATTATAAAGAAGGTGCCCTCCCCGAGCCTCATTAGGCTCTGGGGACCACCCCATCCCCCTGGAGATTGTTTTTTATTAAGGAGTAAGGGGGTGGCGTGACCCCCGCCTTGTTAGGTCCTGGGGACAGCATTCCCCAGGTTCCCTATTACAATTACAGGGGAGATGGGGCCGCAAGGCCCCCCTTCCCTCATCTTGTTGTACCCTTGGGGACCCCAGGGCCACTATTAAAATTGAAGGGGAGCGGTGCTCCCCTGTCCCCAAGCCTTGTAAGGCCCTGGAGACGCCATCTCCCCTGGCCACTCTTTAAAATAAAAAAAGGAGAGGAGAGGAGGGCACGCAGCCCCTTTCCCCAAGCAGATTTTGACCCCAGGGACCATATTCCCTGGAGCTCCGTATCTTTAAATATGGGTGCCCTGGTGCCTACCCGGGGCACCCACCATATAGTCGTTAGGGGTTGTGGAGGGAGCCTTGTGGCCCCAGCCGGCTCCCAGCATCCACTGGGAGCCGGCATTGCTCCCACCCACAGGGAGCATCTACTAGTGCTGCTCCCTGCGGGCGGGAGCAATACTTAGAACTAGTTCCATGCCCTCATCACTTCAGGCAGGGAAAAGGATCTAAAGTTTGTTCCCAGCAGGAGCATTTTTGAAGCTGAGATGTGAAAATGCTCCTGCTAAGTTAGAGCAAACACAGACAAAGCCTGTGAGCCGGTCCGGAAGATGGGGTTCCCAGGGCCATTAATGGGGCAGAGAGGGGGGCCACATTACCTTTCTCCCCTTAAAAAAGGCGCCAGGCCTCAGGGTTGAAAGCAGCCTGAGGAGAGGGGCAGTGTGCCCCCCCTACCCCTTACAAAATGTGCACTGACCTGTGGAATGGGGTCACTAGAGATGAAATTGGCCCTAGGAGGTGGGCCATGTGCCCCCCTCCCCCTTAATAAATACGCAGGGCCCATGGGGATGAGCCCCCGGGGGAGATAGGCCAGGGAAGGGGGGGGACTTTTGCGCCCCTCCCCAAAACATTAGCCTCTCTTCCCACCCGGCATGGCCCTCCGGGGTGGGGGTGGTGGGGGGGCGCTTAAAAAACAAACGCTGGAGATTGCGCTTGTATTTTGGGGGATGGGGGGTTTGGTGCTGATTCGCATTTTGGCCCCAGGCGTCTCCCTCTGGGTCTAGGTGTTCAGGGTATTCCTACCCGTTCCCTTGTCTTTTTTGGGGGGACCGAATCGTGAGTCTTAAGATGGCTGCCACCACGTCCTGGTTGAGGTGGTGTCAGCCGATCAGATCTCAGCTTGAGATCTGTCAGGATGCGGAGGCTTCATGTCTCCGGATATACAAAGCTTTTGAGAATGAATTGCTCAAAAGCGGCTGAGCGGATTTACGCAAAAAGCACTCTTTCTAGACCTAAATCTAGCTTTCTGCCAAATCTGGTGTAAATCCGTTCAGCGGTTTAGGCTATAGCTGTGTCTAAAGTTCCTATGGGAAAATTAATGGGGATAACACGTTTTCGGCATCCCTTTTTCTCAGACCCTGCTTGATGGATCACCCCGAAACTTTCCATGTGCAAACTAGTCAAGGAGAAGCACGTTTTTGAAAAGTTTAATTGAGCTTCGTCAAACAACACCATAGTTATTAGCAGCACAAAAAATGCATTTCCTATTGAAACAAGAACCTTTCCATAACTACCCATGGTAAAGTGACATGAGGTGATAATCTCAGTTAAAATGTAATATTTTAAACTCGAAAAAGCATTAATTCATCAGTTATAATTAACCAAAGTAACTATAACTCACGTCCCTGTCATGCAGTGTTGTCATCAATGATGTGATTCAGATGTCATCAGTGATTTTTTCGATGATGTCATAGAATATCATGAGTTCCATATGCCTGGTCATAAGCTATTTTTTTCTGGTTTTTTTTAACATAATGTAACCATATAAAGAGAGTAATACTTAAGTATAAGTAAGTCAGAACCACTAGCTTTGAAAAAGAGTCAGAGCACCAAAATATAAAAGGCTGACCTATTGACTTTAGCAAGAGGTCAGCACATCAGTCTATAAAACGCAGACATTTTATCTCTGTCAAATAATCAGCACAATAATTTATCAATAAACATATTCCAAAGTAATCCTTAGAAATACACACGGCAATGTATAATAATTATTGTCACAAAAATATTTTAAATAAAACATTGTTATTCTAGTCAAAGCTAAATATGTGCTTTGGTCTATCTTTAACGCTCTTTAGGCCCCAAAATGGAGCCATTGAACTAACCACAAGAGGTCTCTGCACTCAAGTGAGGAGCATTAAGCTCCACCTCAGATTGCTTTAAAAAATAATGGTTATCTTTCCTGTGGTCATGCATTCAATGACCCGGGAGCCTTCCTGGGGGCTTCTGCTCCCTTGCAACCCCCCACAACACTTTTCTAAAATGTTGGCGGAGCGCTTCACCTCCTTTGGGCACAACAACAAACACAATCTATAAAAATCAAGCCCATTCAGGGTATTATTGGGTTCTCCAGACAGGGAGCACTGAATACATAATACACAGCCTCGCCTCTTTAAAATTGAAGCTGGGATAAAAAAAATGTATGCTGGGGGGCTCAGGTCACACCGAGGCACCCACAGCCTTTGTGTTTTTTTTTTTTAAATAGCAGCTTGGGGAGTCCACTCCTGCACTGCACGTATCTTTGTTTATTTTTTAAGTGGTTGCCCCAGTCCCTACCTGGCTACCCACAAATCCATAATCATTGAAGGCAACCGGGGAGAGGCCCACCACCCCCGTTGACCCACCGGCTCCCCAACCTACATCCCTCCTTGGTGCCGGTGGGAGCTGGTTGTATTGCTGTACTCCTGCCGGGTATACACAGTTTTTGTTTCTGCTTCCGAGTGGGAGCAAAACTATGTTCCCTACCCGAAGGAGCGCAGGCAGGGAATTAGATTTTTGTTCCCGGCCCACACATCTGGGCATGATACAAGACAGTGTCCCTGGAGAGGGAGTGCCTGGGACACTATCTCACTTCAGGCCTAGAGGGTTGGGGTCCCCGGGCTGTTTGATGGCTCAGGGAGGATGGCCTCACACCCCTTTCCCAAATAAAACATCCGACCCTTGGGATGGGGTCAACAGGGTCATCAAATTGCTTGGGGAAGGGTGCTGTAAGTCCTGTCCCCATAATTCATTATAAATAGCTTCAGGCTCTGGGGGATGGGGTCCTCTGGACCATTGACTGTCTCGGGGATGAGGGCCGCAAATCCCACCCTCCTTTTAAAAATAAAAAAATATTATCGAGGCCTTTGGGGATGGTGTCTCAGAAGCCATTAAATGGCTCTCTAATTTTTAGTTGCTCCTACCTATCCCCAGTATTATTAAAAAACAAGCATTTACAATGCAATGGTCTCGGCATTATTAAAGGTAGAGCTATTGGCATTGCTCCTGACTTTTTTTTTTTAATCATAAATAAATGGCATTGTCATTTACATTGCCAATAGCTTAATCGTTTGCATATGCGAGACCTATTGCATTAGCACCCACACACAGAGTAAGTAGTAGAGTGAGTAGTTGATAGTGAGTAGGAGAGAGTTATTAGTAAAGAGAGTATTAGAGAGCGAGTAGTAAAAAGTGAAAGAGTGAGTATTATATAGTGTGAGAGTGAGGCAGGATATAAGTCACTTGTAGGTTTATATTAAACACAATCGTTTTCTCAAGCACAGTGCAAGTGCTGTACAGGTGAAACCTAAAATGAGTACCAGGCATTAGCAAACGATCACCTGAATGGAAATGTACAGATTTGTTTAATCCTGCACTTTGGCCCTGACAAATTTGGTGGATACCGGATACTGTAAAATATTCTAAATATTATATGTTCACAAACCGACGCACTTACTGCCCTCAACACTCTGCCCTCTGCCCTCAACACTCTGCCCTCTGCCCTCAACACTCTGCCCTCAACTCTCTGCCCTCTGCCCTCAACTCTCTGCCCTCTGCCCTCAACTCTCTGCCCTCTGCCCTCAACACTCTGCCCTCAACACTCTGCCCTCTGCCCTCAACACTCTGCCCTCAACACTCTGCCCTCAACACTCTGCCCTCAACGCTCTGCCCTCAACACTCTGCCCTCTGCCCTCAACACTCTGCCCTCAACACTCTGCCCTCAACACTCTGCCCTCAACACTCTGCCCTCTGCCCTCAACACTCAGCCCTCTGCCCTCACTCTGCCCTCAACACTCTGCCCTCTGCCCTCAACACTCTGCCCTCAACACTCTGCCCTCTGCCCTCAACACTCTGCCCTCACTCTGCCCTCAACACTCTGCCCTCAACACTCTGCCCTCAACACTCTGCCCTCAACACTCTGCCCTCAACACTCTGCCCTCTGCCCTCAACACTCTGCCCTCAACACTCTGCCCTCAACACTCTGCCCTCAACACTCAGCCCTCTGCCCTCACTCTGCCCTCAACACTCTGCCCTCAACAATCTGCTCTCAACACTCTGCCCTCAACACTCTGCCCTCCACACTCTGCCCTCAACACTCTGCCCTCAACACTCTGCCCTCTACACTCTGCCCTCAACACTCTGCCCTCTGCCCTCAACACTCTGCCCTCTGCCCTCAACACTCTGCCCTCTGCCCTCACTCTGCCCTCAACACTCTGCCCTCTGCCCTCAACACTCTGCCCTCAACACTCTGCCCTCTGCCCTCTGCCCTCAGCACTCTGCCCTCAACACTCTGCCCTCTGCCCTCAACACTCTGCCCTCTACACTCTGCCCTCTACACTCTGCCCTCTACACTCTGCCCTCTACACTCTGCCCTCAACACTCTGCCCTCTACATTCTGCCCTCTGCCCTCAACACTCTGCCCTCAACACTCTGCCCTCAACACTCTGCCCTCAACACTCTGCCCTCAACACTCTGCCCTCAACACTCTGCCCTCTGCCCTCAACACTCTGCCCTCTGCCCTCACTCTGCCCTCTGCCCTCAACACTCTGCCCTCTGCCCTCAACACTCTGCCCTCAACACTCTGCCCTCAACACTCTGCCCTCAACACTCTGCCCTCAACACTCTGCCCTCTGCCCTCACTCTGCCCTCAACACTCTGCCCTCTGCCCTCTGCCCTCAACACTCTGCCCTCAACACTCTGCCCTCAACACTCTGCCCTCAACACTCTGCCCTCTGCCCTCACTCTGCCCTCAACACTCTGCCCTCACCACTCTGCCCTCACCACTCTGCCCTCAACACTCTGCCCTCAACACTCTGCCCTCAACACTCTGCCCTCAACACTCTGCCCTCAACACTCTGCCCTCTGCCCTCTGCACTCTGCCCTCAACACTCTGCCCTCAACACTCTGCCCTCTGCCCTCTGCCCTCAACACTCTGCCCTCAACACTCTGCCCTCTGCCCTCAACACTCTGCCCTCTACACTCTGCCCTCTACACTCTGCCCTCTACACTCTGCCCTCAACACTCTGCCCTCTACATTCTGCCCTCTGCCCTCAACACTCTGCCCTCAACACTCTGCCCTCAACACTCTGCCCTCAACACTCTGCCCTCTGCCCTCAACACTCTGCCCTCTGCCCTCACTCTGCCCTCTGCCCTCAACACTCTGCCCTCTGCCCTCAACACTCTGCCCTCAACACTCTGCCCTCAACACTCTGCCCTCAACACTCTGCCCTCTGCCCTCACTCTGCCCTCAACACTCTGCCCTCTGCCCTCTGCCCTCTGCCCTCAACACTCTGCCCTCAACACTCTGCCCTAAACACTCTGCCCTCAACACTCTGCCCTCAACACTCTGCCCTCTGCCCTCACTCTGCCCTCAACACTCTGCCCTCTGCCCTCACCACTCTGCCCTCAACACTCTGCCCTCAACACTCTGCCCTCAACACTCTGCCCTCAACACTCTGCCCTCAACACTCTGCCCTCAACACTCTGCCCTCTGCCCTCTGCACTCTGCCCTCAACACTCTGCCCTCAACACTCTGCCCTCAACACTCTGCCCTCAACACTCTGCCCTCAACACTCTGCCCTCAACACTCTGCCCTCAACACTCAACCTTCTGCCCTCACCACTCTGCCCTCAACACTCTGCCCTCAACACTCTGCCCTCTGCCCTCAACACTCTGCCCTCTGCCCTCAACACTCTGCCCTCAACACTCTGCCCTCTGCCCTCAACACTCTGCCCTCTGCCCTCAACACTCTGCCCTCACTCTGCCCTCAACACTCTGCCCTCTGCCCTCACCACTCTGCCCTCACCACTCTGCCCTCAACACTCTGCCCTCAACACTCTGCCCTCAACACTCTGCCCTCAACACTCTGCCCTCTGCCCTCTGCACTCTGCCCTCAACACTCTGCCCTCAACACTCTGCCCTCTGCCCTCAACACTCTGCCCTCAACACTCTGCCCTCTGCCCTCAACACTCTGCCCTCTGCCCTCAACACTCTGCCCTCTACACTCTGCCCTCTACACTCTGCCCTCTACACTCTGCCCTCAACACTCTGCCCTCTACATTCTGCCCTCTGCCCTCAACACTCTGCCCTCAACACTCTGCCCTCAACACTCTGCCCTCTGCCCTCAACACTCTGCCTTCTGCCCTCACTCTGCCCTCTGCCCTCAACACTCTGCCCTCTGCCCTCAACACTCTGCCCTCAACACTCTGCCCTCAACACTCTGCCCTCAACACTCTGCCGTCTGCCCTCACTCTGCCCTCAACACTCTGCCCTCTGCCCTCTGCCCTCAACACTCTGCCCTCAACACTCTGCCCTCAACACTCTGCCCTCAACACTCTGCCCTCAACACTCTGCCCTCTGCCCTCACTCTGCCCTCAACACTCTGCCCTCTGCCCTCACCACTCTGCCCTCACCACTCTGCCCTCACCACTCTGCCCTCAACACTCTGCCCTCAACACTCTGCCCTCAACACTCTGCCCTCAACACTCTGCCCTCTGCCCTCTGCACTCTGCCCTCAACACTCTGCCCTCAACACTCTGCCCTCAACACTCTGCCCTCAACACTCTGCCCTCAACACTCTGCCCTCAACACTCTGCCCTCAACACTCTGCCCTCAACACTCTGCCCTCAACACTCAACCTTCTGCCCTCACCACTCTGCCCTCAACACTCTGCCCTCAACACTCTGCCCTCAACACTCTGCCCTCTGCCCTCAACACTCTGCCCTCTGCCCTCAACACTCTGCCCTCAACACTCTGCCCTCTGCCCTCAACACTCTGCCCTCAACACTCTGCCCTCAACACTCTGCCCTCAACACTCTGCCCTCAACACTCTGCCCTCTGCCCTCAACACTCTGCCCTCAACACTCTGCCCTCTGCCCTCAACACTCTGCCCTCAACACTCTGCCCTCAACACTCTGCCCTCAACACTCTGCCCTCTGCCCTCAACACTCTGCCCTCTGCCCTCAACACTCTGCCCTCAACACTCTGCCCTCAACACTCTGCCCTCAACACTCTGCCCTCAACACTCTGCCCTCTGCCCTCAACACTCTGCCCTCAACACTCTGCCCTCAACACTCAACACTCTGCCCTCTGCCCTCAACACTCTGCCCTCTGCCCTCAACACTCTGCCCTCTGCCCTCAACACTCTGCCCTCTGCCCTCAACAATCTGCCCTCTGCCCTCAACACTCTGCCCTCTGCCCTCAACACTCTGCCCTCAACACTCTGCCCTCAACACTCTGCCCACAACACTCTGCCCTCAACACTCTGCCCTCAACACTCAACACTCTGCCCTCAACACTCTGCCCTCTGCCCTCAACACTCTGCCCTCTGCCCTCAACACTCTGCCCTCTGCCCTCAACACTCTGCCCTCTGCCCTCAACACTCTGCCCTCTGCCCTCAACACTCTGCCCTCAACACGTTGCCCTCAACACGTTGCCCTCAACACTCTGCCCTCAACACTCTGCCCTCAACACTCTGCCCTCAACACTCTGCCCTCAACACTCTGCCCTCAACACTCTGCCCTCAACACTCTGCCCTCAACACTCTGCCCTCAACACTCTGCCCTCTGCCCTCAACACTCTGCCCTCTGCCCTCAACACTCTGCCCTCAACACTCTTCCCTCTGCCCTCAACACTCTTCCCTCTGCCCTCAACACTCTTCCCTCTGCCCTCAACACACTGCCCTCAACACTCTGCCCTCAACACTTTGCCCTCAACTTTCTGCCCTCTGCCCTCAACACTCTGCCCTCAACACTCAACACTCTGCCCTCAACACTCTGCCCTCTGCCCTCAACACTCTGCCCTCTGCCCTCAACACTCTGCCCTCAACACTCAGCCCTCTGCCCTCAACACTCTGCCCTCAACACTCTGCCCTCAACACTCTGCCCTCAACACTCTCCCCTCAACACTCTGCCCTCAACACTCTGCCCTCAACACTCTGCCCTCAACACTCTGCCCTCAACACTCTGCCCTCAACACTCTGCCCTCTGCCCTCAACACTCTGCCCTCTGCCCTCAACACTCTGCCCTCTGCCCTCAACACTCTGCCCTCAACACTCTGCCCTCAACACTCTGCCCTCAACACTCTGCCCTCTGCCCTCACTCTGCCCTCAACACTCTGCCCTCTGCCCTCAACACTCTGCCCTCTGCCCTCAACACTCTGCCCTCTGCCCTCAACACTCTGCCCTCTGCCCTCAACACTCTGCCCTCAACACTCTGCCCTCAACACTCTACCCTCTGCCCTCAACACTCTGCCCTCAAAACTCTGCCCTCTGCCCTCAACACTCTGCCCTCAACACTCTGCCCTCAACACTCTGCCCTCAACACTCTGCCCTCAACACTCTTCCCTCTGCCCTCAACACTCTTCCCTCTGCCCTCAACACTCTGCCCTCTGCCCTCAACACTCTGCCCTCAACACTCTGCCCTCAACACTCTGCCCTCAACACTCTGCCCTCAACACTCTGCCCTCGGCCCTCAACACTCTGCCCTCTGCACTCTGCCCTCAACACTCTGCCCTCTGCCCTCAACACTCTGCCCTCAACACTCAACACTCTGCCCTCAACACTCTGCCCTCTGCCCTCAACACTCTGCCCTCAACACTCTGCCCTCTGCCCTCTGCCCTCAACACTCTGCCCTCTGCCCTCAATACTCTGCCCTCAACACTCTGCCCTCAACACTCTGCCCTCAACACTCTGCCCTCAACACTCTGCCCTCTGCCCTCAACACTCTGCCCTCAACACTCTGCCCTCTGCCCTCAACACTCTGCCCACAACACTCTGCCCTCAACACTCTGCCCTCAACACTCTGCCCTCAACACTCTGCCCTCAACACTCTGCCCTCTGCCCTCTGCCCTCAACACTCTTCCCTCTGCCCTCAACACTCTGCCCTCAACACTCTGCCCCCTGCCCTCAACACTCTGCCCTCTGCCCTCAACACTCTTCCCTCTGCCCTCAACACTCTGCCCTCAACACTCTGCCCTCAACACTCTGCCCTCAACACTCAACACTCTGCCATCAACACTCTGCCCTCTGCCCTCAACACTCTGCCCTCTGCCCTCAACACTCTGCCCTCTGCCCTCAACACTCTGCCCTCAACACTCTGCCCTCAACACTCTGCCCTCAACACTCTGCCCTCAACACTCTGCCCTCAACACTCTGCCCTCTGCCCTCAACACTCTGCCCTCTGCCCTCAACACTCTGCCCTCAACACTCTGCCCTCAACACTCTGCCCTCTGCCCTCAACACTCTGCCCTCTGCCCTCAACACTCTGCCCTCTGCCCTCAACACTCTGCCCTCAACACTCTGCCCTCAACACTCTGCCCTCTGCCCTCAACACTCTGCCCTCTGCCCTCAACACTCTTCCCTCTGCCCTCAACACTCTGCCCTCAACACTCTGCCCTCAACACTCTGCCCTCTGCCCTCAACACTCTGCCCTCTGCCCTCAACACTCTGCCCTCTGCCCTCAACACTCTGCCCTCAACACTCTGCCCTCTGCCCTCAACACTCTGCCCTCAACACTCTGCCCTCAACACTCTGCCCTCTGCCCTCAACACTCTGCCCTCTGCCCTCAACACTCTGCCCTCTGCCCTCAACACTCTGCCCTCTGCCCTCAACACTCTGCCCTCTGCCATCAACACTCTGCCCTCTGCCCTCAACACTCTGCCCTCAACACTCTGCCCTCTGCCCTCAACACTCTGCCCTCTGCCCTCACTCTGCCCTCAACACTCTGCCCTCTGCCCTCAACACTCTGCCCTCTGCCCTCAACACTCTGCCCTCAACACTCTGCCCTCAACACTCTGCCCTCTGCCCTCAACACTCTGCCCTCTGCCCTCAACCCTCTGCCCTCTGCCCTCAACACTCTGCCCTCAACACTCTGCCCTCAACACTCTGCCCTCAACACTCTGCCCTCAACACTCTGCCCTCAACACTCTACCCTCAACACTCTACCCTCTGCCCTCAACACTCTGCCCTCAACACTCTGCCCTCAACACTCTGCCCTCTGCCCTCAACACTCTGCCCTCAACACTCTGCCCTCTGCCCTCAACACTCTGCCCTCTGCCCTCAACACTCTGCCCTCTGCCCTCAACACTCTTCCCTCTGCCCTCAACACTCTGCCCTCTGCCCTCAACACTCTGCCCTCAACACTCTGCCCTCAACACTCTGCCCTCAACACTCTTCCCTCAACACTCTGCCCTCAACACTCTGCCCTCAACACTCTGCCCTCTGCCCTCAACACTCTGCCCTCTGCCCTCAACACTCTGCCCTCTGCCCTCAACACTCTGCACTCAACACTCTGCCCTCAACACTCTGCCCTCAACACTATGCCCTCAACACTCTGCCCTCTGCCCTCAACACTCTGCCCTCAACACTCTGCCCTCAACACTCTGCCCTCAACACTCTGCCCTCTGCCCTCAACACTCTGCCCTCAACACTCTACCCTCAACACTCTGCCCTCAACACTCTGCCCTCTGCCCTCAACACTCTGCCCTCAACACTCTGCCCTCTGCCCTCAACACTCTTCCCTCTGCCCTCAACACTCTCCCCTCAACACTCTGCCCTCAACACTCTGCCCTCAACACTCTGCCCCCTGCCCTCAACACTCTGCCCTCTGCCCTCAACACTCTGCCCTCTGCCCTCAACACTCTTCCCTCTGCCCTCAACACTCTGCCCTCAACACTCTGCCCTCAACACTCTGCCCTCAACTCTCTGCCCTCTGCCCTCAACTCTCTGCCCTCTGCCCTCAACTCTCTGCCCTCTGCCCTCAACACTCTGCCCTCAACACTCTGCCCTCTGCCCTCAACACTCTGCCCTCAACACTCTGCCCTCAACACTCTGCCCTCAACACTCTGCCCTCAACACTCTGCCCTCTGCCCTCAACACTCTGCCCTCAACACTCTGCCCTCTGCCCTCAACACTCTGCCCTCAACACTCTGCCCTCAACACTCTGCCCTCTGCCCTCAACACTCAGCCCTCTGCCCTCACTCTGCCCTCAACACTCTGCCCTCTGCCCTCAACACTCTGCCCTCTGCCCTCAACACTCTGCCCTCTGCCCTCACTCTGCCCTCAACACTCTGCCCTCAACACTCTGCCCTCAACACTCTGCCCTCAACACTCTGCCCTCAACACTCTGCCCTCTGCCCTCAACACTCTGCCCTCAACACTCTGCCCTCAACACTCTGCCCTCAACACTCAGCCCTCTGCCCTCACTCTGCCCTCAACACTCTGCCCTCAACAATCTGCTCTCAACACTCTGCCCTCAACACTCTGCCCTCCACACTCTGCCCTCTGCCCTCAACACTCTGCCCTCAACACTCTGCCCTCTACACTCTGCCCTCAACACTCTGCCCTCAACACTCTGCCCTCAACACTCTGCCCTCTGCCCTCACTCTGCCCTCAACACTCTGCCCTCTGCCCTCAACACTCTGCCCTCAACACTCTGCCCTCAACACTCTGCCCTCAACACTCTGCCCTCAACACTCTGCCCTCAACACTCTGCCCTCTGCCCTCAACACTCTGCCCTCAACACTCTGCCCTCAACACTCTGCCCTCAACACTCTGCCCTCTGCCCTCACTCTGCCCTCAACACTCTGCCCTCTGCCCTCACCACTCTGCCCTCAACACTCTGCCCTCAACACTCTGCCCTCAACACTCTGCCCTCAACACTCTGCCCTCAACACTCTGCCCTCAACACTCTGCCCTCAACACTCTGCCCTCTGCCCTCTGCCCTCTGCACTCTGCCCTCAACACTCTGCCCTCAACACTCTGCCCTCAACACTCTGCCCTCAACACTCTGCCCTCAACACTCTGCCCTCAACACTCAACCTTCTGCCCTCACCACTCTGCCCTCAACACTCTGCCCTCAACACTCTGCCCTCTGCCCTCAACACTCTGCCCTCAACACTCTGCCCTCTGCCCTCAACACTCTGCCCTCTGCCCTCAACACTCTGCCCTCAACACTCTGCCCTCAACACTCTGCCCTCAACACTCTGCCCTCAACACTCTGCCCTCTGCCCTCAACACTCTGCCCTCTGCCCTCAACACTCTGCCCTCAACACTCTGCCCTCAACACTCTGCCCTCAACACTCTGCCCTCTGCCCTCAACACTCTGCCCTCAACACTCTGCCCTCAACACTCAACACTCTGCCCTCAACTCTCTGCCCTCTGCCCTCAACAATCTGCCCTCTGCCCTCAACACTCTGCCCTCTGCCCTCAACACTCTGCCCTCAACACTCTGCCCTCAACACTCTGCCCACAACACTCTGCCCTCAACACTCTGCCCTCAACACTCAACACTCTGCCCTCAACACTCTGCCCTCTGCCCTCAACACTCTGCCCTCAACACTCTGCCCTCTGCCCTCAACACTCTGCCCTCTGCCCTCAACACTCTGCCCTCAACACGTTGCCCTCAACACGTTGCCCTCAACACTCTGCCCTCAACACTCTGCCCTCAACACTCTGCCCTCAACACTCTGCCCTCAACACTCTGCCCTCAACACTCTGCCCTCTGCCCTCAACACTCTGCCCTCTGCCCTCAACACTCTGCCCTCAACACTTCCCTCTGCCCTCAACACTCTTCCCTCTGCCCTCAACACTCTTCCCTCTGCCCTCAACACTCTGCCCTCAACACTCTGCCCTCAACACTTTGCCCTCAACTTTCTGCCCTCTGCCCTCAACACTCTGCCCTCAACACTCAACACTCTGCCCTCAACACTCTGCCCTCTGCCCTCAACACTCTGCCCTCTGCCCTCAACACTCTGCCCTCAACACTCTGCCCTCTGCCCTCAACACTCTGCCCTCAACACTCTGCCCTCAACACTCTCCCCTCAACACTCTGCCCTCAACACTCTGCCCTCAACACTCTGCCCTCAACACTCTGCCCTCTGCCCTCAACACTCTGCCCTCAACACTCTGCCCTCTGCCCTCAACACTCTGCCCTCAACACTCTGCCCTCAACACTCTGCCCTCAACACTCTGCCCTCTGCCCTCACTCTGCCCTCAACACTCTGCCCTCTGCCCTCAACACTCTGCCCTCTGCCCTCAACACTCTGCCCTCTGCCCTCAACACTCTGCCCTCTGCCCTCAACACTCTGCCCTCTGCCCTCAACACTCTGCCCTCAACACTCTGCCCTCAACACTATGCCCTCAACACTCTGCCCTCAACACTCTACCCTCTGCCCTCAACACTCTGCCCTCAAAACTCTGCCCTCAACACTCTGCCCTCAACACTCTGCCCTCAACACTCTGCCCTCAACACTCTGCCCTCAACACTCTTCCCTCTGCCCTCAACACTCTTCCCTCTGCCCTCAACACTCTGCCCTCTGCCCTCAACTTTCTGCCCTCTGCCCTCAACACTCTGCCCTCAACACTCAACACTCTGCCCTCAACACTCTGCCCTCTGCCCTCAACACTCTGCCCTCTGCCCTCAACACTCTGCCCTCAACACTCTGCCCTCTGCCCTCAACACTCTGCCCTCAACACTCTGCCCTCAACACTCTCCCCTCAACACTCTGCCCTCAACACTCTGCCCTCAACACTCTGCCCTCAACACTCTGCCCTCAACACTCTGCCCTCTGCCCTCAACACTCTGCCCTCAACACTCTGCCCTCTGCCCTCAACACTCTGCCCTCAACACTCTGCCCTCAACACTCTGCCCTCAACACTCTGCCCTCTGCCCTCACTCTGCCCTCAACACTCTGCCCTCTGCCCTCAACACTCTGCCCTCTGCCCTCAACACTCTGCCCTCAACACTCTGCCCTCTGCCCTCAACACTCTGCCCTCTGCCCTCAACACTCTGCCCTCTGCCCTCAACACTCTGCCCTCAACACTCTGCCCTCAACACTATGCCCTCAACACTCTGCCCTCAACACTCTACCCTCTGCCCTCAACACTCTGCCCTCAAAACTCTGCCCTCAACACTCTGCCCTCAACACTCTGCCCTCAACACTCTGCCCTCAACACTCTGCCCTCAACACTCTGCCCTCAACACTCTTCCCTCTGCCCTCAACACTCTTCCCTCTGCCCTCAACACTCTGCCCTCTGCCCTCAACACTCTGCCCTCAACACTCTGCCCTCAACACTCTGCCCTCAACACTCTGCCCTCAACACTCTGCCCTCAACACTCTGCCCTCGGCCCTCAACACTCTGCCCTCTGCACTCTGCCCTCAACACTCTGCCCTCTGCCCTCAACACTCTGCCCTCAACACTCTGCCCTCTGCCCTCAACACTTTGCCCTCAACACTCTGCCCTCTGCCCTCAACACTCTGCCCTCTGCCCTCAATACTCTGCCCTCAACACTCTGCCCTCAACACTCTGCCCTCAACACTCTGCCCTCAACACTCTGCCCTCAACACTCTGCCCTCTGCCCTCAACACTCTGCCCTCAACACTCTGCCCTCTGCCCTCAACACTCTGCCCACAACACTCTGCCCTCAACACTCTGCCCTCAACACTCTGCCCTCTGCCCTCTGCCCTCAACACTCTTCCCTCTGCCCTCAACACTCTGCCCTCAACACTCTGCCCCCTGCCCTCAACACTCTGCCCTCAACACTCTGCCCTCTGCCCTCAACACTCTTCCCTCTGCCCTCAACACTCTGCCCTCAACACTCTGCCCTCAACACTCTGCCCTCAACACTCAACACTCTGCCATCAACACTCTGCCCTCTGCCCTCAACACTCTGCCCTCTGCCCTCAACACTCTGCCCTCAACACTCTGCCCTCAACACTCTGCCCTCTGCCCTCAACACTCTGCCCTCTGCCCTCAACACTCTGCCCTCTGCCCTCAACACTCTTCCCTCTGCCCTCAACACTCTGCCCTCAACACTCTGCCCTCGACACTCTGCCCTCTGCCCTCAACACTCTGCCCTCTGCCCTCAACACTCTGCCCTCTGCCCTCAACACTCTGCCCTCTGCCCTCAACACTCTGCCCTCAACACTCTGCCCTCAACACTCTGCCCTCAACACTCTGCCCTCAACACTCTGCCCTCTGCCCTCAACACTCTGCCCTCAACACTCTGCCCTCTGCCCTCAACACTCTGCCCTCTGCCATCAACACTCTGCCCTCTGCCCTCAACACTCTGCCCTCAACACTCTGCCCTCTGCCCTCAACACTCTGCCCTCTGCCCTCACTCTGCCCTCAACACTCTGCCCTCTGCCCTCAACACTCTGCCCTCTGCCCTCAACACTCTGCCCTCAACACTCTGCCCTCAACACTCTGCCCTCTGCCCTCAACACTCTGCCCTCTGCCCTCAACCCTCTGCCCTCTGCCCTCAACACTCTGCCCTCAACACTCTGCCCTCAACACTCTGCCCTCAACACTCTGCCCTCAACACTCTGCCCTCAACACTCTACCCTCAACACTCTACCCTCTGCCCTCAACACTCTGCCCTCAACACTCTGCCCTCAACACTCTGCCCTCTGCCCTCAACACTCTGCCCTCAACACTCTGCCCTCTGCCCTCAACACTCTGCCCTCTGCCCTCAACACTCTGCCCTCTGCCCTCAACACTCTTCCCTCTGCCCTCAACACTCTGCCCTCTGCCCTCAACACTCTGCCCTCAACACTCTGCCCTCAACACTCTGCCCTCAACACTCTTCCCTCAACACTCTGCCCTCAACACTCTGCCCTCTGCCCTCAACACTCTGCCCTCTGCCCTCAACACTCTGCCCTCTGCCCTCAACACTCTGCCCTCAACACTCTGCCCTCAACACTCTGCCCTCAACACTATGCCCTCAACACTCTGCCCTCTGCCCTCAACACTCTGCCCTCAACACTCTGCCCTCAACACTCTGCCCTCTGCCCTCAACACTCTGCCCTCAACACTCTACCCTCAACACTCTGCCCTCAACACTCTGCCCTCTGCCCTCAACACTCTGCCCTCTGCCCTCAACACTCTGCCCTCTGCCCTCAACACTCTTCCCTCTGCCCTCAACACTCTCCCCTCAACACTCTGCCCTCAACACTCTGCCCTCAACACTCTGCCCTCAACACTCTGCCCCCTGCCCTCAACACTCTGCCCTCTGCCCTCAACACTCTGCCCTCTGCCCTCAACACTCTTCCCTCTGCCCTCAACACTCTGCCCTCAACACTCTGCCCTCAACACTCTGCCCTCAACTCTCTGCCCTCAACTCTCTGCCCTCTGCCCTCAACTCTCTGCCCTCTGCCCTCAACACTCTGCCCTCAACACTCTGCCCTCTGCCCTCAACACTCTGCCCTCAACACTCTGCCCTCAACACTCTGCCCTCAACACTCTGCCCTCAACACTCTGCCCTCTGCCCTCAACACTCTGCCCTCAACACTCTGCCCTCAACACTCTGCCCTCAACACTCTGCCCTCAACACTCTGCCCTCTGCCCTCAACACTCAGCCCTCTGCCCTCACTCTGCCCTCAACACTCTGCCCTCTGCCCTCAACACTCTGCCCTCTACACTCTGCCCTCTGCCCTCAACACTCTGCCCTCAACACTCTGCCCTCAACACTCTGCCCTCAACACTCTGCCCTCTGCCCTCAACACTCTGCCCTCAACACTCTGCCCTCAACAATCTGCTCTCAACACTCTGCCCTCAACACTCTGCCCTCAAAACTCTGCCCTCAACACTCTGCCCTCAACACTCTGCCCTCAACACTCTGCCCTCAACACTCTGCCCTCAACACTCTTCCCTCTGCCCTCAACACTCTTCCCTCTGCCCTCAACACTCTGCCCTCTGCCCTCAACACTCTGCCCTCAACACTCTGCCCTCAACACTCTGCCCTCAACACTCTGCCCTCAACACTCTGCCCTCAACACTCTGCCCTCGGCCCTCAACACTCTGCCCTCTGCACTCTGCCCTCAACACTCTGCCCTCTGCCCTCAACACTCTGCCCTCAACACTCAACACTCTGCCCTCAACACTCTGCCCTCTGCCCTCAACACTTTGCCCTCAACACTCTGCCCTCTGCCCTCAACACTCTGCCCTCTGCCCTCAATACTCTGCCCTCAACACTCTGCCCTCAACACTCTGCCCTCAACACTCTGCCCTCAACACTCTGCCCTCTGCCCTCAACACTCTGCCCTCAACACTCTGCCCTCTGCCCTCAACACTCTGCCCACAACACTCTGCCCTCAACACTCTGCCCTCAACACTCTGCCCTCTGCCCTCTGCCCTCAACACTCTTCCCTCTGCCCTCAACACTCTGCCCTCAACACTCTGCCCCCTGCCCTCAACACTCTGCCCTCTGCCCTCAACACTCTTCCCTCTGCCCTCAACACTCTGCCCTCAACACTCTGCCCTCAACACTCTGCCCTCAACACTCAACACTCTGCCATCAACACTCTGCCCTCTGCCCTCAACACTCTGCCCTCTGCCCTCAACACTCTGCCCTCAACACTCTGCCCTCAACACTCTGCCCTCTGCCCTCAACACTCTGCCCTCTGCCCTCAACACTCTGCCCTCTGCCCTCAACACTCTTCCCTCTGCCCTCAACACTCTGCCCTCAACACTCTGCCCTCTGCCCTCAACACTCTGCCCTCTGCCCTCAACACTCTGCCCTCTGCCCTCAACACTCTGCCCTCTGCCCTCAACACTCTGCCCTCAACACTCTGCCCTCAACACTCTGCCCTCAACACTCTGCCCTCAACACTCTGCCCTCTGCCCTCAACACTCTGCCCTCAACACTCTGCCCTCTGCCCTCAACACTCTGCCCTCTGCCATCAACACTCTGCCCTCTGCCCTCAACACTCTGCCCTCAACACTCTGCCCTCTGCCCTCAACACTCTGCCCTCTGCCCTCACTCTGCCCTCAACACTCTGCCCTCTGCCCTCAACACTCTGCCCTCTGCCCTCAACACTCTGCCCTCAACACTCTGCCCTCAACACTCTGCCCTCTGCCCTCAACACTCTGCCCTCTGCCCTCAACCCTCTGCCCTCTGCCCTCAACACTCTGCCCTCAACACTCTGCCCTCAACACTCTGCCCTCAACACTCTGCCCTCAACACTCTGCCCTCAACACTCTACCCTCAACACTCTACCCTCTGCCCTCAACACTCTGCCCTCAACACTCTGCCCTCAACACTCTGCCCTCTGCCCTCAACACTATGCCCTCAACACTCTGCCCTCTGCCCTCAACACTCTGCCCTCTGCCCTCAACACTCTGCCCTCTGCCCTCAACACTCTTCCCTCTGCCCTCAACACTCTGCCCTCTGCCCTCAACACTCTGCCCTCAACACTCTGCCCTCAACACTCTGCCCTCAACACTCTGCCCTCAACACTCTGCCCTCTGCCCTCAACACTCTGCCCTCTGCCCTCAACACTCTGCCCTCTGCCCTCAACACTCTGCCCTCAACACTCTGCCCTCAACACTCTGCCCTCAACACTATGCCCTCAACACTCTGCCCTCTGCCCTCAACACTCTGCCCTCAACACTCTGCCCTCAACACTCTGCCCTCTGCCCTCAACACTCTGCCCTCAACACTCTACCCTCAACACTCTGCCCTCAACACTCTGCCCTCTGCCCTCAACACTCTGCCCTCTGCCCTCAACACTCTGCCCTCTGCCCTCAACACTCTTCCCTCTGCCCTCAACACTCTCCCCTCAACACTCTGCCCTCAACACTCTGCCCTCAACACTCTGCCCCCTGCCCTCAACACTCTGCCCTCTGCCCTCAACACTCTGCCCTCTGCCCTCAACACTCTTCCCTCTGCCCTCAACACTCTGCCCTCAACACTCTGCCCTCAACACTCTGCCCTCAACTCTCTGCCCTCAACTCTCTGCCCTCTGCCCTCAACTCTCTGCCCTCTGCCCTCAACACTCTGCCCTCAACACTCTGCCCTCTGCCCTCAACACTCTGCCCTCAACACTCTGCCCTCAACACTCTGCCCTCAACACTCTGCCCTCAACACTCTGCCCTCTGCCCTCAACACTCTGCCCTCAACACTCTGCCCTCAACACTCTGCCCTCAACACTCTGCCCTCTGCCCTCAACACTCAGCCCTCTGCCCTCACTCTGCCCTCAACACTCTGCCCTCAACACTCTGCCCTCAACACTCTGCCCTCAACACTCTGCCCTCTACACTCTGCCCTCAACACTCTGCCCTCAACACTCTGCCCTCAACACTCTGCCCTCAACACTCTGCCCTCAACACTCTGCCCTCAACACTCTGCCCTCTGCCCTCAACACTCTGCCCTCAACACTCTGCCCTCAACACTCTGCCCTCAACACTCAGCCCTCTGCCCTCACTCTGCCCTCAACACTCTGCCCTCAACAATCTGCTCTCAACACTCTGCCCTCAACACTCTGCCCTCCACACTCTGCCCTCTGCCCTCTACACTCTGCCCTCAACACTCTGCCCTCTACACTCTGCCCTCAACACGTTGCCCTCAACACGTTGCCCTCAACACTCTGCCCTCAACACTCTGCCCTCAACACTCTGCCCTCAACACTCTGCCCTCAACACTCTGCCCTCAACACTCTGCCCTCAACACTCTGCCCTCAACACTCTGCCCTCTGCCCTCAACACTCTGCCCTCTGCCCTCAACACTCTGCCCTCAACACTCTTCCCTCTGCCCTCAACACTCTTCCCTCTGCCCTCAACACTCTTCCCTCTGCCCTCAACACTCTGCCCTCAACACTCTGCCCTCAACACTTTGCCCTCAACTTTCTGCCCTCTGCCCTCAACACTCTGCCCTCAACACTCAACCCTCTGCCCTCAACACTCTGCCCTCTGCCCTCAACACTCTGCCCTCTGCCCTCAACACTCTGCCCTCAACACTCTGCCCTCAACACTCTGCCCTCAACACTCAGCCCTCTGCCCTCACTCTGCCCTCAACACTCTGCCCTCAACAATCTGCTCTCAACACTCTGCCCTCAACACTCTGCCCTCCACACTCTGCCCTCTGCCCTCTACACTCTGCCCTCAACACTCTGCCCTCTACACTCTGCCCTCAACACTCTGCCCTCAACACTCTGCCCTCTGCCCTCAACACTCTGCCCTCTGCCCTCACTCTGCCCTCAACACTCTGCCCTCTGCCCTCAACACTCTGCCCTCAACACTCTGCCCTCAACACTCTGCCCTCAACACTCTGCCCTCAACACTCTGCCCTCTGCCCTCAACACTCTGCCCTCAACACTCTGCCCTCAACACTCTGCCCTCAACACTCTGCCCTCTGCCCTCACTCTGCCCTCAACACTCTGCCCTCTGCCCTCACCACTCTGCCCTCACCACTCTGCCCTCAACACTCTGCCCTCAACACTCTGCCCTCAACACTCTGCCCTCAACACTCTGCCCTCAACACTCTGCCCTCAACACTCTGCCCTCAACACTCTGCCCTCTGCCCTCTGCCCTCTGCACTCTGCCCTCAACACTCTGCCCTCAACACTCTGCCCTCAACACTCTGCCCTCAACACTCTGCCCTCAACACTCTGCCCTCAACACTCAACCTTCTGCCCTCACCACTCTGCCCTCAACACTCTGCCCTCAACACTCTGCCCTCTGCCCTCAACACTCTGCCCTCAACACTCTGCCCTCTGCCCTCAACACTCTGCCCTCAACACTCTGCCCTCAACACTCTGCCCTCAACACTCTGCCCTCAACACTCTGCCCTCTGCCCTCAACACTCTGCCCTCAACACTCTGCCCTCAACACTCTGCCCTCTGCCCTCAACACTCTGCCCTCAACACTCTGCCCTCAACACTCTGCCCTCAACACTCTGCCCTCAACACTCTGCCCTCTGCCCTCAACACTCTGCCCTCTGCCCTCAACACTCTGCCCTCAACACTCTGCCCTCAACACTCTGCCCTCAACACTCTGCCCTCAACACTCTGCCCTCAACACTCAACACTCTGCCCTCTGCCCTCAACACTCTGCCCTCTGCCCTCAACACTCTGCCCTCTGCCCTCAACAATCTGCCCTCTGCCCTCAACACTCTGCCCTCTGCCCTCAACACTCTGCCCTCAACACTCTGCCCTCAACACTCTGCCCACAACACTCTGCCCTCAACACTCTGCCCTCAACACTCAACACTCTGCCCTCAACACTCTGCCCTCTGCCCTCAACACTCTGCCCTCTGCCCTCAACACTCTGCCCTCTGCCCTCAACACTGCCCTCTGCCCTCAACACTCTGCCCTCAACACGTTGCCCTCAACACGTTGCCCTCAACACTCTGCCCTCAACACTCTGCCCTCAACACTCTGCCCTCAACACTCTGCCCTCAACACTCTGCCCTCAACACTCTGCCCTCTGCCCTCAACACTCTGCCCTCTGCCCTCAACACTCTGCCCTCAACACTCTTCCCTCTGCCCTCAACACTCTTCCCTCTGCCCTCAACACTCTGCCCTCAACACGTTGCCCTCAACACGTTGCCCTCAACACTCTGCCCTCAACACTCTGCCCTCAACACTCTGCCCTCAACACTCTGCCCTCAACACTCTGCCCTCAACACTCTGCCCTCTGCCCTCAACACTCTGCCCTCTGCCCTCAACACTCTGCCCTCAACACTCTTCCCTCTGCCCTCAACACTCTTCCCTCTGCCCTCAACACTCTTCCCTCTGCCCTCAACACTCTGCCCTCAACACTCTGCCCTCAACACTTTGCCCTCAACTTTCTGCCCTCTGCCCTCAACACTCTGCCCTCAACACTCAACCCTCTGCCCTCAACACTCTGCCCTCTGCCCTCAACACTCTGCCCTCTGCCCTCAACACTCTGCCCTCAACACTCTGCCCTCTGCCCTCAACACTCTGCCCTCAACACTCTGCCCTCAACACTCTCCCCTCAACACTCTGCCCTCAACACTCTGCCCTCAACACTCTGCCCTCAACACTCTGCCCTCAACACTCTGCCCTCAACACTCTGCCCTCTGCCCTCAACACTCTGCCCTCAACACTCTGCCCTCTGCCCTCAACACTCTGCCCTCAACACTCTGCCCTCAACACTCTGCCCTCAACACTCTGCCCTCTGCCCTCACTCTGCCCTCAACACTCTGCCCTCTGCCCTCAACACTCTGCCCTCTGCCCTCAACACTCTGCCCTCAACACTCTGCCCTCTGCCCTCAACACTCTGCCCTCTGCCCTCAACACTCTGCCCTCTGCCCTCAACACTCTGCCCTCAACACTATGCCCTCAACACTCTGCCCTCAACACTCTACCCTCTGCCCTCAACACTCTGCCCTCAAAACTCTGCCCTCAACACTCTGCCCTCAACACTCTGCCCTCAACACTCTGCCCTCAACACTCTTCCCTCTGCCCTCAACACTCTTCCCTCTGCCCTCAACACTCTGCCCTCTGCCCTCAACACTCTGCCCTCAACACTCTGCCCTCAACACTCTGCCCTCAACACTCTGCCCTCAACACTCTGCCCTCAACACTCTGCCCTCGGCCCTCAACACTCTGCCCTCTGCCCTCTGCACTCTGCCCTCAACACTCTGCCCTCTGCCCTCAACACTCTGCCCTCAACACTCAACACTCTGCCCTCAACACTCTGCCCTCTGCCCTCAACACTTTGCCCTCAACACTCTGCCCTCTGCCCTCAACACTCTGCCCTCTGCCCTCAATACTCTGCCCTCAACACTCTGCCCTCAACACTCTGCCCTCAACACTCTGCCCTCAACACTCTGCCCTCTGCCCTCAACACTCTGCCCTCAACACTCTGCCCTCTGCCCTCAACACTCTGCCCACAACACTCTGCCCTCAACACTCTGCCCTCAACACTCTGCCCTCAACACTCTTCCCTCTGCCCTCAACACTCTGCCCTCAACACTCTGCCCCCTGCCCTCAACACTCTGCCCTCAACACTCTGCCCTCTGCCCTCAACACTCTGCCCTCAACACTCTGCCCTCAACACTCTGCCCTCAACACTCTGCCCTCAACACTCAACACTCTGCCATCAACACTCTGCCC
Source organism: Lissotriton helveticus (assembly GCF_964261635.1). Classification (NCBI taxonomy): domain Eukaryota; kingdom Metazoa; phylum Chordata; class Amphibia; order Caudata; family Salamandridae; genus Lissotriton; species Lissotriton helveticus. The sequence goes on along the minus strand of NC_136063.1, from coordinate 421,088,230 downwards.
TCTGCCCTCAACACTCTGCCCTCTGCCCTCAACACTCTGCCCTCAACACTCTGCCCTCTGCCCTCAACACTCTGCCCTCTGCCCTCAACACTCTGCCCTCAACACTCTGCCCTCTGCCCTCAACACTCTGCCCTCAACACTCTGCCCTCAACACTCTGCCCTCAACACTCTGCCCTCTGCCCTCAACACTCTGCCCTCTGCCCTCAACACTCTGCCCTCTGCCCTCAACACTCTGCCCTCAACACTCTGCCCTCTGCCCTCAACACTCTGCCCTCTGCCCTCAACACTCTGCCCTCTGCCCTCAACACTCTGCCCTCAACACTCTGCCCTCAACACTCTGCCCTCAACACTCTGCCCTCAACACTCTGCCCTCTGCCCTCAACACTCTGCCCTCTGCCCTCAACACTCTTCCCTCTGCCCTCAACACTCTGCCCTCAACACTCTGCCCTCAACACTCTGCCCTCTGCCCTCAACACTCTGCCCTCTGCCCTCAACACTCTGCCCTCTGCCCTCAACACTCTGCCCTCAACACTCTGCCCTCTGCCCTCAACACTCTGCCCTCAACACTCTGCCCTCAACACTCTGCCCTCTGCCCTCAACACTCTGCCCTCTGCCCTCAACACTCTGCCCTCTGCCCTCAACACTCTGCCCTCTGCCATCAACACTCTGCCCTCTGCCCTCAACACTCTGCCCTCAACACTCTGCCCTCTGCCCTCAACACTCTGCCCTCTGCCCTCACTCTGCCCTCAACACTCTGCCCTCTGCCCTCAACACTCTGCCCTCTGCCCTCAACACTCTGCCCTCAACACTCTGCCCTCAACACTCTGCCCTCTGCCCTCAACACTCTGCCCTCTGCCCTCAACACTCTGCCCTCTGCCCTCAACACTCTGCCCTCAACACTCTGCCCTCAACACTCTGCCCTCAACACTCTGCCCTCAACACTCTGCCCTCAACACTCTGCCCTCAACACTCTACCCTCTGCCTTCAACACTCTGCCCTCAACACTCTGCCCTCTGCCCTCAACACTCTGCCCTCAACACTCTGCCCTCTGCCCTCAACACTCTGCCCTCTGCCCTCAACACTCTGCCCTCTGCCCTCAACACTCTTCCCTCTGCCCTCAACACTCTGCCCTCTGCCCTCAACACTCTGCCCTCAACACTCTGCCCTCAACACTCTGCCCTCAACACTCTTCCCTCAACACTCTGCCCTCAACACTCTGCCCTCTGCCCTCAACACTCTGCCCTCTGCCCTCAACACTCTGCCCTCTGCCCTCAACACTCTGCACTCAACACTCTGCCCTCAACACTCTGCCCTCAACACTCTGCCCTCAACACTCTGCCCTCAACACTATGCCCTCAACACTCTGCCCTCTGCCCTCAACACTCTGCCCTCAACACTCTGCCCTCAACACTCTGCCCTCAACACTCTGCCCTCTGCCCTCAACACTCTGCCCTCAACACTCTACCCTCAACACTCTGCCCTCAACACTCTGCCCTCTGCCCTCAACACTCTGCCCTCTGCCCTCTGCCCTCAACACTCTTCCCTCTGCCCTCAACACTCTCCCCTCAACACTCTGCCCTCAACACTCTGCCCTCAACACTCTGCCCTCAACACTCTGCCCTCTGCCCTCAACACTCTGCCCTCTGCCCTCAACACTCTTCCCTCTGCCCTCAACACTCTGCCCTCAACACTCTGCCCTCAACACTCTGCCCTCAACACTCTGCCCTCTGCCCTCTGCCCTCAACACTCTGCCCTCTGCCCTCAACACTCTGCCCTCTGCCCTCAACACTCTGCCCTCAACACTCTGCCCTCAACACTCTGCCCTCAACACTCTGCCCTCTGCCCTCAACACTCTGCCCTCTGCCCTCAACACTCTGCCCTCAACACTCTGCCCTCAACACTCTGCCCTCAACACTCTGCCCTCAACACTCTGCCCTCTGCCCTCAACACTCTGCCCTCTGCCCTCAACACTCTGCCCTCAACACTCTGCCCTCAACACTCTGCCCTCTGCCATCAACACTCTGCCCTCAACACTCTGCCCTCTGCCCTCAACACTCTGCCCTCTGCCCTCACTCTGCCCTCAACACTCTGCCCTCTGCCCTCAACACTCTGCCCTCTGCCCTCAACACTCTGCCCTCAACACTCTGCCTTCTGCCCTCAACACTCTGCCCTCTGCCCTCAACACTCTGCCCTCTGCCCTCAACACTCTGCCCTCAACACTCTGCCCTCAACACTCTACCCTCAACACTCTACCCTCTGCCCTCAACACTCTGCCCTCAACACTCTGCCCTCAACACTCTGCCCTCTGCCCTCAACACTCTGCCCTCTGCCCTCAACACTCTGCCCTCTGCCCTCAACACTCTTCCCTCTGCCCTCAACACTCTGCCCTCTGCCCTCAACACTCTGCCCTCAACACTCTGCCCTCTGCCCTCAACACTCTGCCCTCTGCCCTCACTCTGCCCTCAACACTCTGCCCTCTGCCCTCAACACTCTGCCCTCTGCCCTCAACACTCTGCCCTCAACACTCTGCCTTCTGCCCTCAACACTCTGCCCTCTGCCCTCAACACTCTGCCCTCTGCCCTCAACACTCTGCCCTCAACACTCTGCCCTCAACACTCTACCCTCAACACTCTACCCTCTGCCCTCAACACTCTGCCCTCAACACTCTGCCCTCAACACTCTGCCCTCTGCCCTCAACACTCTGCCCTCTGCCCTCAACACTCTGCCCTCTGCCCTCAACACTCTTCCCTCTGCCCTCAACACTCTGCCCTCTGCCCTCAACACTCTGCCCTAAACACTCTGCCCTCAACACTCTGCCCTCAACACTCTGCCCTCAACACTCTGCCCTCAACACTCTGCCCTCAACACTCTGCCCTCTGCCCTCAACACTCTGCCCTCAACACTCTGCACTCTGCCCTCAACACTCTGCACTCTGCCCTCAACACTCTGCCCTCAACACTCTGCCCTCTGCCCTCAACACTCTGCCCTCAACACTCTGCCCTCAACACTCTGCCCTCTGCCCTCAACACTCTGCCCTCAACACTCTGCCCTCAACACTCTGCCCTCTGCTCTCAACACTCTGCCCTCAACACTCTGCCCTCTGCCCTCAACACTCTGCCCTCAACACTCTGCCCTCAACACTCTGCCCTCAACACTCTGCCCTCTGCCCTCAACACTCTGCCCTCTGCCCTCAACACTCTGCCCTCTGCCCTCAACACTCTGCCCTCAACACTCTGCCCTCAACACTCTGCCCTCAACACTCTGCCCTCAACACTCTGCCCTCTGCCCTCAACACTCTGCCCTCTGCCCTCAACACTCTGCCCTCTGCCCTCAACACTCTGCCCTCTGCCCTCAACACTCTGCCCTCAACACTCTGCCCTCAACACTCTGCCCTCAACACTCTGCCCTCTGCCCTCACTCTGCCCTCAACACTCTGCCCTCTGCCCTCAACACTCTGCCCTCTGCCCTCAACACTCTGCCCTCTGCCCTCAACACTCTGCCCTCAACACTCTGCCCTCTGCCCTCAACACTCTGCCCTCTGCCCTCAACACTCTGCCCTCAACACTCTGCCCTCAACACTCTACCCTCTGCCCTCAACACTCTGCCCTCAAAACTCTGCCCTCTGCCCTCAACACTCTGCCCTCAACACTCTGCCCTCAACACTCAGCCCTCAACACTCTGCCCTCAACACTCTTCCCTCTGCCCTCAACACTCTTCCCTCTGCCCTCAACACTCTGCCCTCTGCCCTCAACACTCTGCCCTCAACACTCTGCCCTCAACACTCTGCCCTCAACACTCTGCCCTCAACACTCTGCCCTCGGCCCTCAACACTCTGCCCTCTGCCCTCTGCACTCTGCCCTCAACACTCTGCCCTCTGCCCTCAACACTCTGCCCTCTGCCCTCAACACTCTGCCCTCTGCCCTCAACACCCTGCCCTCAACACTCTGCCCTCAACACTCAACACTCTGCCCTCAACACTCTGCCCTCTGCCCTCAACACTCTGCCCTCAACACTCTGCCCTCTGCCCTCAACACTCTGCCCTCTGCCCTCAATACTCTGCCCTCAATACTCTGCCCTCAACACTCTGCCCTCAACACTCTGCCCTCAACACTCTGCCCTCAACACTCTGCCCTCAACACTCTGCCCTCAACACTCTGCCCTCTGCCCTCAACCCTCTGCCCTCAACACTCTGCCCTCTGCCCTCAACACTCTGCCCTCAACACTCTGCCCTCAACACTCTGCCCTCAACACTCTGCCCTCAACACTCTGCCCTCAACACTCTGCCCTCGGCCCTCAACACTCTGCCCTCTGCCCCCTGCACTCTGCCCTCAACACTCTGCCCTCAACACTCTGCCCTCAACACTCAACACTCTGCCCTCAACACTCTGCCCTCTGCCCTCAACACTCTGCCCTCAACACTCTGCCGTCTGCCCTCAACACTCTGCCCTCTGCCCTCAATACTCTGCCCTCAACACTCTGCCCTCAACACTCTGCCCTCAACACTCTGCCCTCTGCCCTCAACACTCTGCCCTCAACACTCTGCCCTCAACACTCTGCCCTCAACACTCTGCCCTCAACACTCTGCCCTCTGCCCTCAACACTCTGCCCTCTGCCCTCAACACTCTGCCCTCAACACTCTGCCCTCTGCCCTCAACACTCTGCCCTCTGCCCTCAACACTCTGCCCTCTGCCCTCAACACTCTGCCCTCTGCCCTCAACACTCTGCCCTCAACACTCTGCCCTCAACACTCTGCCCTCAACACTCTGCCCTCAACACTCTGCCCTCTGCCCTCAACACTCTGCCCTCTGCCCTCAACACTCTGCCCTCAACACTCTGCCCTCAACACTCTGCCCTCAACACTCTTCCCTCTGCCCTCAACACTCTGCCCTCAACACTCTGCCCTCAACACTCTGCCCTCAACACTCTTCCCTCTGCCCTCAACACTCTGCCCTCAACACTCTGCCCTCAACACTCTGCCCTCTGCCCTCAACACTCTGCCCTCTGCCCTCAACACTCTGCCCTCAACACTCTGCCCTCTGCCCTCAACACTCTGCCCTCTGCCCTCAACACTCTGCCCTCTGCCCTCAACACTCTGCCCTCTGCCATCAACACTCTGCCCTCTGCCCTCAACACTCTGCCCTCAACACTCTGCCCTCTGCCCTCAACACTCTGCCCTCTGCCCTCACTCTGCCCTCAACACTCTGCCCTCTGCCCTCAACACTCTGCCCTCTGCCCTCAACACTCTGCCCTCAATACTCTGCCCTCAACACTCTGCCCTCTGCCCTCAACACTCTGCCCTCTGCCCTCAACACTCTGCCCTCTGCCCTCAACACTCTGCCCTCAACACTCTGCCCTCTGCCCTCAACACTCTGCCCTCAACACTCTGCCCTCTGCCCTCAACACTCTGCCCTCAACACTCTGCCCTCTGCCCTCAACACTCTTCCCTCTGCCCTCAACACTCTGCCCTCTGCCCTCAACACTCTGCCCTCAACACTCTGCCCTCAACACTCTGCCCTCAACACTCTGCCCTCAACACTCTTCCCTCAACACTCTGCCCTCAACACTCTGCCCTCAACACTCTGCCCTCTGCCCTCAACACTCTGCCCTCTGCCCTCAACACTCTGCCCTCAACACTCTGCCCTCAACACTCTGCCCTCAACACTCTGCCCTCAACACTCTGCCCTCAACACTATGCCCTCAACACTCTGCCCTCTGCCCTCAACACTCTGCCCTCAACACTCTGCCCTCAACACTCTGCCCTCAACACTCTGCCCTCAACACTCTGCCCTCTGCCCTCAACACTCTGCCCTCAACACTCTACCCTCAACACTCTGCCCTCAACACTCTGCCCTCAACACTCTGCCCTCAACACTCTGCCCTCAACACTCTGCCCTCTGCCCTCAACACTCTTCCCTCTGCCCTCAACACTCTCCCCTCAACACTCTGCCCTCAACACTCTGCCCTCAACACTCTGCCCTCTGCCCTCAACACTCTGCCCTCTGCCCTCAACACTCTGCCCTCTGCCCTCAACACTCTGCCCTCAACACTCTGCCCTCAACACTCTGCCCTCAACACTGCCCTCAACACTCTGCCCTCAACACTCTGCCCTCTGCCCTCAACACTCTGCCCTCAACACTCTGCCCTCTGCCCTCAACACTCTGCCCTCAACACTCTGCCCTCTGCCCTCAACACTCTGCCCTCAACACTCTGCCCTCAACACTCTGCCCTCTGCCCTCAACACTCTGCCCTCTGCCCTCAACACTCTGCCCTCAACACTCTGCCCTCTGCCCTCAACACTCTGCCCTCTGCCCTCAACACTCTGCCCTCAACACTCTGCCCTCAACACTCTGCCCTCTGCCCTCAACACTCTGCCCTCAACACTCTGCCCTCTGCCCTCAACACTCTGCCCTCTGCCCTCACTCTGCCCTCAACACTCTGCCCTCTGCCCTCAACACTCTGCCCTCTGCCCTCAACACTCTGCCCTCAACACTCTGCCTTCTGCCCTCAACACTCTGCCCTCTGCCCTCAACACTCTGCCCTCTGCCCTCAACACTCTGCCCTCTGCCCTCAACACTCTGCCCTCAACACTCTACCCTCAACACTCTACCCTCTGCCCTCAACACTCTGCCCTCAACACTCTGCCCTCAACACTCTGCCCTCAACACTCTGCCCTCTGCCCTCAACACTCTGCCCTCTGCCCTCAACACTCTGCCCTCTGCCCTCAACACTCTTCCCTCTGCCCTCAACACTCTGCCCTCAACACTCTGCCCTCAACACTCTGCCCTCAACACTCTGCCCTCAACACTCTGCCCTCAACACTCTGCCCTCAACACTCTGCACTCTGCCCTCAACACTCTGCACTCTGCCCTCAACACTCTGCACTCTGCCCTCAACACTCTGCCCTCAACACTCTGCCCTCAACACTCTGCCCTCTGCCCTCAACACTCTGCCCTCAACACTCTGCCCTCAACACTCTGCCCTCTGCCCTCAACACTCTGCCCTCAACACTCTGCCCTCAACACTCTGCCCTCTGCTCTCAACACTCTGCCCTCAACACTCTGCCCTCTGCCCTCAACACTCTGCCCTCAACACTCTGCCCTCAACACTCTGCCCTCAACACTCTGCCCTCAACACTCTGCCCTCAACACTCTGCCCTCAACACTCTGCCCTCTGCCCTCAACACTCTGCCCTCTGCCCTCAACACTCTGCCCTCAACACTCTGCCCTCAACACTCTGCCCTCAACACTCTGCCCTCAACACTCTGCCCTCAACACTCTGTCCTCAACACTCAACACTCTGCCCTCAACACTCTGCCCTCTGCCCTCAACACTCTGCCCTCTGCCCTCAACACTCTGCCCTCTGCCCTCAACACTCTGCCCTCAACACTCTGCCCTCAACACTCTGCCCTCTGCCCTCACTCTGCCCTCAACACTCTGCCCTCTGCCCTCAACACTCTGCCCTCTGCCCTCTGCCCTCAACACTCTGCCCTCAACACTCTGCCCTCTGCCCACTCTGCCCTCTGCCCTCAACACTCTGCCCTCTGCCCTCAACACTCTGCCCGCAACACTCTGCCCTCTGCCCTCAACACTCTGCCCTCTGCCCTCAACACTCTGCCCTCTGCCCTCAACACTCTGCCCTCAACACTCTGCCCTCTGCCCTCAACACTCTACCCTCTGCCCTCAACACTCTGCCCTCTGCCCTCAACACTCTGCCCTCAACACTCTGCCCTCTGCCCTCACTCTGCCCTCAACACTCTGCCCTCTGCCCTCAACACTCTGCCCTCTGCCCTCTGCCCTCAACACTCTGCCCTCAACACTCTGCCCTCTGCCCTCAACACTCTGCCCTCTGCCCTCAACACTCTGCCCTCTGCCCTCAACACTCTGCCCGCAACACTCTGCCCTCTGCCCTCAACACTCTGCCCTCTGCCCTCAACACTCTGCCCTCTGCCCTCAGCACTCTGCCCTCAACACTCTGCCCTCTGCCCTCAACACTCTGCCCTCAACACTCTGCCCTCAACACTCTGCCCTCTGCCCTCAACACTCTGCCCTCTGCCCTCAACACTCTGTCCTCTGCCCTCAACACTCTGCCCTCTGCCCTCAACACTCTGCCCTCTGCCCTCAACCCTCTGCCCTCAACCCTCTGCCCTCAACACTCTGCCCTCAACACTGCCCTCAACACTCTGCCCTCTGCCCTCAACACTCTGCCCTCTGCCCTCAACAATCTGCCCTCTGCCCTCAACACTCTGCCCTCTGCCCTCAACACTCTGCCCTCAACACTCTGCCCTCAACACTCTGCCCTCAACACTCTACCCTCAACACTCTACCCTCTGCCCTCAACACTCTGCCCTCAACACTCTGCCCTCAACACTCTGCCCTCAACACTCTGCCCTCTGCCCTCAACACTCTGCCCTCTGCCCTCAACACTCTGCCCTCTGCCCTCAACACTCTTCCCTCTGCCCTCAACACTCTTCCCTCTGCCCTCAACACTCTGCCCTCTGCCCTCTGCCCTCTGCCCTCAACACTCTGCCCTCAACACTCTGCCCTCAACACTCTGCCCTCTGCCCTCAACACTCTGCCCTCAACACTCTGCACTCTGCCCTCAACACTCTGCACTCTGCCCTCAACACTCTGCCCTCAACACTCTGCCCTCAACACTCTGCCCTCTGCCCTCAACACTCTGCCCTCAACACTCTGCCCTCTGCCCTCAACACTCTGCCCTCAACACTCTGCCCTCAACACTCTGCCCTCAACACTCTGCCCTCTGCCCTCAACACTCTGCCCTCAACACTCTGCCCTCAACACTCTGCCCTCAACACTCTGCCCTCTGCCCTCAACACTCTGCCCTCTGCCCTCAACACTCTGCCCTCTGCCCTCAACACTCTGCCCTCTGCCCTCAACACTCTGTCCTCAACACTCTGCCCTCAACACTCTGCCCTCAACACTCTGCCCTCAACACTCTGCCCTCAACACTCTGCCCTCAACACTCTGCCCTCTGCCCTCAACACTCTGCCCTCAACACTCTGCCCTCAACACTCTGCCCTCAACACTCTGCCCTCAACACTCTGCCCTCAACACTCTGCCCTCTGCCCTCAACACTCTGCCCTCAACACTCTGCCCTCTGCCCTCAACACTCTGCCCTCAACACTCTGCCCTCTGCCCTCACTCTGCCCTCAACACTCTGCCCTCTGCCCTCAACACTCTGCCCTCTGCCCTCAACACTCTGCCCTCAACACTCTGCCCTCTGCCCACTCTGCCCTCTGCCCTCAACACTCTGCCCTCTGCCCTCAACACTCTGCCCGCAACACTCTGCCCTCTGCCCTCAACACTCTGCCCTCAACACTCTGCCCTCAACACTCTGCCCTCAACACTCTGCCCTCAACACTCTGCCCTCAACACTCTGCCCTCTGCCCTCAACACTCTGCCCTCAACACTCTGCCCTCTGCCCTCAACACTCTGCCCTCTGCCCTCAACACTCTGCCCTCTGCCCTCAACACTCTGCCCTCAACACTCTGCCCTCAACACTCTGCCCTCTGCCCTCACTCGGCCCTCAACACTCTGCCCTCTGCCCTCAACACTCTGCCCTCAACACTCTGCCCTCTGCCCTCAACACTCTGCCCTCTGCCCTCAACACTCTGCCCTCAACACTCTGCCCTCAACACTCTGCCCTCTGCCATCAACACTCTGCCCTCAACACTCTGCCCTCTGCCCTCAACACTCTGCCCTCTGCCCTCAACACTCTGCCCTCTGCCCTCAACACTCTGCCCTCTGCCCTCAACACTCTGCCCTCTGCCCTCAACACTCTGCCCTCAACACTCTGCCTTCTGCCCTCAACACTCTGCCCTCTGCCCTCAACACTCTGCCCTCTGCCCTCAACACTCTGCCCTCTGCCCTCAACACTCTGCCCTCAACACTCTACCCTCAACACTCTACCCTCTGCCCTCAACACTCTGCCCTCAACACTCTGCCCTCAACACTCTGCACTCTGCCCTCAACACTCTGCCCTCTGCCCTCAACACTCTGCCCTCTGCCCTCAACACTCTGCCCTCTGCCCTCAACACTCTGCCCTCTGCCCTCAACACTCTGCCCTCTGCCCTCAACACTCTTCCCTCTGCCCTCAACACTCTGCCCTCAACACTCTGCCCTCAACACTCTGCCCTCAACACTCTGCCCTCAACACTCTGCCCTCAACACTCTGCCCTCAACACTCTGCCCTCAACACTCTGCCCTCTGCCCTCAACACTCTGCCCTCTGCCCTCTGCCCTCAACACTCTGCCCTCAACACTCTGCCCTCTGCCCTCAACACTCTGCCCTCTGCCCTCAACACTCTGCCCTCTGCCCTCAACACTCTGCCCTCAACACTCTGCCCTCAACACTCTGCCCTCAACACTCTGCCCTCTGCCCTCTGCCCTCAACACTCTGCCCTCAACACTCTGCCCTCTGCCCACTCTGCCCTCTGCCCTCAACACTCTGCCCTCTGCCCTCAACACTCTGCCCGCAACACTCTGCCCTCAACACTCTGCCCTCAACACTCTGCCCTCAACACTCTGCCCTCAGCCCTCAACACTCTGCCCTCTGCCCTCAACACTCTGCCCTCTGCCCTCAACACTCTGCCCTCTGCCCTCAACACTCTGCCCTCTGCCCTCAACACTCTGCCCTCAACACTCTGCCCTCAACACTCTGCCCTCTGCCCTCAACACTCTACCCTCTGCCCTCAACACTCTGCCCTCAACACTCTGCCCTCTGTCCTCTGCCCTCAACACTCTGCCCTCAACACTCTGCCCTCTGCCCTCAACACTCTGCCCTCAACACTCTGCCCTCAACACTCTGCCCTCAACACTCTGCCCTCAACACTCTGCCCTCAACACTCTGCCCTCAACACTCTGCCCTCAACACTCTGCCCTCTGCCCTCAACACTCTGCCCTCACTCTGCCCTCAACACTCTGCCCTCTGCCCTCAACACTCTGCCCTCTGCCCTCTGCCCTCAACACTCTGCCCTCAACACTCTGCCCTCTGCCCTCAACACTCTGCCCTCTGCCCTCAACACTCTGCCCTCTGCCCTCAACACTCTGCCCGCAACACTCTGCCCTCTGCCCTCAACACTCTGCCCTCAACACTCTGCCCTCTGCCCTCAACACTCTGCCCTCTGCCCTCAACACTCTGCCCTCAACACTCTGCCCTCAACACTCTGCCCTCTGCCCTCAACACTCTGCCCTCTGCCCTCAACACTCTGCCCTCAACACTCTGCCCTCAACACTCTGCCCTCAACACTCTGCCCTCTGCCCTCAACACTCTGCCCTCTGCCCTCAACACTCTGCCCTCTGTCCTCTGCCCTCAACACTCTGCCCTCAACACTCTGCCCTCAACACTCTGCCCTCAACACTCTGCCCTCAACACTCTGCCCTCTGCCCTCAACACTCTGCCCTCAACACTCTACCCTCAAGACTCTGCCCGCAACACTAAACAACAATAAATCTCGGACTTCCGGTTCTGCCTTCTAACTTGGTTATATGTCCATTTGCTAGCGGTGCAGCTCCGATCTTTGCTCTGTTGTCTTTTATCCCACTGTTAAGGGAGGCCTCACTGGACAAGGGGCGTTTACGGAGATTTGCAAACAAGATTTCTTTGCAGAGTTAATATTTTGGCGATTAACGCTACTAGTGACGCACAGTTGTTTTCGGGTCCATTGTCCAAAATTTTGAAGTTGCGATCTACACACAGCTCTGTCAACGCACCTCAATTCTGCTTCGCCCCTTACTATTTCAGCACCAACATACAGTTAGCTGTGCTGGGTGCACCACGGACGTGACCTGCAGCAAGCCTTGGTTTCCCAACACAGAGACTTGCACACAGATCTGTCAATGCACTTCAACCTTGGTCAGCTGTTGGTTCCCAGACTGAAGCCCTCAAGTCTGGGACGCTGCCCCCCGCACCCCCCCCCCCCCCCCGCCCCCTCAGAATGCCAGTCCTAGGACACACAAGCTGCTCAGGCAGTGCCCCTCAGGCCTGACCTGCAGCCTTACTGTGTATTCTAGCACAAGCACTGCTCTATCAATGCACCTCAATACCTCAATACTCAACGTTGGCACGCCCTTCTACACCAGTAGAGTGGCACACACCGAGCCGTGCCACCCTACATTTGACTTGGCCTGGAACCAAAACCCGTTTTACCGGAGCATCTCAAATGACTCGACACTCATAATCAGCGACTGTTTAATTTGAGATTGTATTATGTGAGGTCTAGTCCAGGCCGTGCTTCGCGAAAGCAACCATGAAATACACGATGTACAAGAACTGTAGGAGAACAATTCTGCACACATAGTGCTAGCCATGTCTCAAGTGTCCCTATCCAATCGTCTCTATAAATAATACAGTTAAAGTAAAAGACCGGCGCAGAGAGGTCAGGTGAAAGGATGGGGAAGTGAGGGGAAAGTAAAAAGAGAAGGAGAGTGGATAAGAAAGTGACGGCAGGGGAGTGGAAAGCAGGGAGAGTAAACGGGGTAAATGAGAGGGAGATGATAAGACGGGGGTAAAGAAGAGCAAACGGGGCATAAAAGATGGAACAAGAGCCAGGCAGAAAAAAAACGACTGAAGAATGAGAGAAGAGGAAAGGGTTGAGAAGACATGGGGGGGGGGAGACATCACAGAGTTAGTGACTGAATACGAGTGAGGTTGGGGGAGTGGGGCACGGGGAGGGGCTAACACGGAGAGAGAGAGAGAAGCCAATGCCTCCTGAAAGGGAAAGATGGCAAACTGGGGTACCTCCAGGCACCCACCTGCTCGGTAACTGGCTTGTCGCTCCGGTGAGGCCTATTGCAGCTTGCTCTGGCGAGGCCTGCTGTGGTTTGTTGTTTTCTTCCACCTGAGCCGGGGCAAAGATTCTTCCTGGCGTGCTGCGTCTCAACATCCCACGCGAAGGCAGCGTCACTGGGTTCACATCTTGGCTTCTCCCCTCTTGACCACACGTGGCAGTCTGGGCATTACTGTCCACCTCGGGAACACAACCCCCGGCACCCACCAGGGTTGCTTTCTCGTCGGGGGGGGGGGGTTCTGTATAGGTCGTGTGCGTGTGGATGTTGTACAACAACCGAGAACCAACCGTGTATTGCGTGCCCTCCCTCCCCACAGCCTGATTACTGTGTGCACTGCTTGCCTCATGCCCATCTCGTGTTTACAGGCTGAAGGCATCAGCGAGCACCGGCTCAACTATCCTGACTGGGGCATTCAAATGAGCGCATGTTTTTACATCAGGAGTGCCTTTACTTCAAAATAAAACTAAATAGTCATGAACATTTGAGAGGCAAGGAGCAGCTTTACACCGAGATAGTGCTGCCAAAAAGTGAAACAGCTCCAGGTTTTGATGCCTCTGATTTGCGCTTGCTATTAGTGGCGAAAACAGAAAGGGAAATCACTGAATTGTACTTGGTCTTGGCTGCAGTCTGCTTCGGGGCGAACCTCCGCCCCCAGCTTCTCCCTCTTGTCGCGGCTCTCAGGATGACGCTCCTGCCCCTGGGTAGAGGTCCGCAGACGAGAAAAAATGGCGCCCAACAGCTTGCGTATTTTTCGGATTTGGGGGCGTGGTTTGCTGTCCTGAGTGACGGACTACGTCACGAGCTAAAGAACAGCAAAAATGACGCCCCCAAATCCGAAAAAGACGGAGCCTATTTGGAGTGACGGCTCTCTCCTCCAATGGCTGGCCTCCATTTAGGAAGCCAGCCAATGAGAGAGAGCCAAAATTAGAGGCGGGATAAAGAGCCCCTCTAAGAAACATAAGATCTCTCTACTTCCGGTTCTGCCGAACCGGATAGTACCGAGACCTAAACATGTTTGTCCCCAGAGGGGGGGTCAGGATATCCCTACCGTGCCACTCTATATCTTATGTTCATTTTTTTTTTCTTCAGGATACGGAAACTCAGTCCCTAAGTCCTAAGACGGCTTTTAATCATCTATGTTGATGTGAGGCATCCAATCCGATCTAATTTTTTGATCTGCTGGTCCAGTAGTTCTACAGCGTCTCTATGTATGCACACATTTTTAAACTTCATTCCTCAAAACTTCTGAACAGACTTACTCCAAATCACAAAAAGTACGTTCTGTGTAAAGATCTAGCTTTCCAAATTTGGTATAATTCCGTTCAGCAGTATTTGCTGTATTTCTGTTCAAATTTCCTAAGGAAAATTGCCCCATGTGATTATATATATATATATATATATATATATATATATATATATATATATATATATATATATATATATATATATATATATATATATATATAATGTATATATTTATGTGTGTATATGTGTACATATACAAAGAAAAATAAATATACATATATATAGGCATCATTATAATTAAATACATATAATATATATATATATATATATATATACAAGTGTTCCCTTTCCCTAACTTAAAGAGTTACATAAAGTCTTAAGTCTCCTTTGTGCACTACTATTTCAAAAGATTCCTAAGAGTTTCTTTATCCAGTTTTGCTTCCGCTTGGGTATCAGCATCAAGGCAGCAATGTCTTGTTAAAGTGTTAACCAATTTCCAAGTTGCTGCCCTGTAAATTGCAGGAATCAAAATATTTCTCAGTCAAGTCTAGTGTCAACTTTAGCTTAAGTAGAGTGCATGTTAGATTTACATGGAAGGGATTTATTTGCTAGCTGACAGCGGGTAGGGATTCCTATAACTATCCATGTAGCAATAGATTGTTTAGAGGTAGTAAAACCTTGTCTAATATAGCGATAGTTAATGAAAATGTGAATAGTATTTTCAGGTCTTTTGATTTCTTTAGATAGAACAACAAGACTCTATTAATGCTTAATGAATGTAGGGACCATTCAGTTGCAGTTGAAGGGTTCAGAAAAATGTTACTAACGAAATGGTCTGATTAATGAGGAGATTCAAAACTTCCTACAGTATGAATAAAGGATTTGTCTTCATCACTACCCTATTAGCATTACAATTAATGTAGGGTTCTATTGAAGAAAAGACTTGTATTACACTCACTGGTCGAACTGAAATGACAGCAAGTAAAACGCCTGCTTTCCAAGAAAGATGTTGCCATGTAGCCTTGTGTATGGGTTCAGAAGGAAACCATATACGTTTTGATAATAATAGATTACATTTTCGCTTGGATGGCCTTTTATAATTGATGGAAATGTTTTCTTCATACCTTCCAAATAGTCATTGATTCCAGGAATCTTGAAGAAAGAGACCTTATTAAGAGGTTGCCTGCAGGCTCTAATGGCAGTTTAATGTACTTTTTTGAAGGATTTTATAACTTGGACTGGGCCAAACAAAGCTATATAGTGTCTTGGTGGACAATTGGATTGTAAGTGTGTTTCTTTTTGTACGCATGCACCACAAGTAGTGCCCTTAACCAACTGTTCTACTGCACTTTTCTTTTGATTTACTGCTGCTCTTGGAAATTTGAAGTAACACTATGACATGATCTGTTTGGTGTAGGTGATAGCGGAAAAGAGAAGTTGATCCCCTTAATCCAGGGACCATCCGATACCAAAGATCTGCACAGAAGCAAATGGCTGAATGAAAGTAGGAAGCCAGAGTCACTTCTAGGGCCTGATCTGATGGCCTTCACGATGCAGATCCCACAGCAGATGGACTATTGCCACAATTCTGGTGAGTGAATGATAAGTTGATACACTGCTGGCATCACACCAACTTCTGCTCCATGCAAGGTATAAATATGGAATATGAGTAAATGCTTTCATGCTTGCATTGTTTGTGTTTACTGTGCTGCCCAGCGTATCGATTCCTTTTTCCATAGATGCTGTCCATTAGCTTTTATATTTGCCTTAAAAGAAGTGGTGCTATATTTTTTTATCTTCTTTAAGTTGAATTCTTCTAGGAGACAGACTTTGACCTGCAGCTGCATGTACTGTGTATGTTTAAATGAAAACCTCAAGGCTTATCGCCCTACTCCTCATTTGTCGTCTTCGGTATACATTTTCAACAGGTTTGTACAGAGGCACACATCCACACCTTTAGAGACTTCAAAAGTTTATTTGAGATTTTTGTTCGGATAATGACAGAGTTGGATCGACAGCTCCGAGGTGGCAGAGTGATTTGAATAAGATGATCAGGTCTGGCTGTTGAGAAAGTTGGGATTTGGCAAAGGATCAAGCAGAGGTATCTTTATAAATCTTAGAAGGTTTGATAAATTGGTGTTCTTATATGCCAAAGCAGAACGATGGAAGAAGCAACAAATGCACCTATTCCTCTTAGTCATGGCGTTGACTAATATCTCTTTATTTTCCAATGCTAATCTTCCTGGACATTTTTTTTAAATGTGTCCTTTGCCACCAGTGGCAGGTCATGGTCTCGCATTATGGGCCTACCAAAATTGTGGATAGCGCCTTATGTGTCATCATAGTGTTAAAGAGAAGACACTTGTAGTCCATAGCCACTCAGCAACAAAAATCTAAAACACATCTCGGTCTTCTATTAATCCCGGGTTGAAGCCCTTAGTATAGTAAGCCTGAATTTCTAAGTTGATTCTTTTGCTGATATTTCCAGGAGAGGAAAATGGTCTGACAATTGAAGCGAACCGAACAGAGAGTAAGTATCTTTTCCTCTTTTTGCTTTATTCCCTCTGCTCCCTTTTTTGTCAGCTTTCAACATGATTTCAATTTGATTCCAATGTGCAAGGCAATGATGTCCTCATCTAAAACTACAGGGTTCAAACCATGCAGTGACTGTTGGAAACATATGTTGGTAACTGAACCACATGAGGTGCGCCTTTAGTGTCTGGGCTCTGGATATGACTTCAGGTCATATGAAGAATGGGCCCTCATGCACCCGATGGTAGTCTGAAACAATCATGGACCGCCAAACATTGAAAGAAGTCACAGACCTTGTGTAAGTCCTGCACTTGCTCCAAGTCAAGGGTGGGGACATGCTACCAAGGTCGATTCCAGGACTGATCTTTTTTTTAATCGAAATCATCTGGAAAAGTTTAAATGCAAGTCAAAAAGGAAACATAAGACGACAAAGCAGGACTTGACCCAGTGCAAATTGGTCTTGCCCCCAAAGCCCACTTTAGGATTCAATTCTACCATGGATCCTAATGTGGTCTAGGTTCTATGGGCTGTCAGCAACACCAAGTCAAGACTTTAAGTGCCTATTTTTGGCACTATTTAGGCTCCCTCTGGTGCGCCTTATGGCCCCAAGGATCCACAGGCATCTCCTGTAAATTTACCACCAGTGGATACACCTTCTGTGCCATCAGAACCTCTCAAGTATATCTCAGGTTCCCCACCGAGTCCGGTACCTCCTTCCATTCTGGCTCTGAGACATGCATGATCCCTCTTTTATTGATGCCCACACCGATGTTGCTGGTCCCGGAGGAGGATCTAGTGCTGATAATGATGTCAGATGCCGGGTCTGTTTTGACCTCGAACAAGGTTGCACTCCAACTCTGCTTCAGCACATCTGGTTCCTGTGCATACTGATTCTTACATTGTACCACCACTACTGTTGAGTCATCCTCAGAAGCTCCATAATCTGTTTGGTTCTGATTCAATGGTGATAATGGGGATGATTTACCTTCTCATTACTATGATGACCGTTTATCTATGGGCCTGCAAGAGACCAGTGGCCCTGATACAGGGTTGTGTTCCATGGTTGGTTTCGCTCCTTGGGTCCTCAACAGCTGAGAGTGCTTCCTTTGCTGTTGCAATTCTGTTTGTCCTGGACCTACAACTTCCTTCAGTGTAAATTAAAACAAATGGCCCTACAGAGGTTCTACAGCTTGGGCCTGCATCCTCTGAGCCCTTACTCCCATTCAACAAATCCTTAACTGATAATCTGATGGACACTTTGTCTAAGCCTTGCTCTTGCCTTCTGATGAACAGGCAGGTGGCCAGACACTACTGACTGAAGCCCAATTTTCTAACTAAGCATCCTGCTTGAAAGAGTTTGGTGATCTAGGTTTCCACCACCAGGATGAATCCCAGTTCATTTGGTACAACCCCTCCTAGAAGGGGAGTCAACGAGTATTGCAGCACTGGGGAATCTTACATTCTGTTTGGCCAGCCTAACCTTGAGGTTGGTTAATGTTATTTGCCTGTTGGGGCTCTACATGCATGTTTTCTGGGACATGACATGCAATGGAGACTTGCAAGCACCCCTTATGGATATGCTTTTTGATGATTTCCACCTATTTGGTGAAAAAGATGACTTCACCTTGGAACATTTTAAGGAGAGCCAGGTCAAGGTAAATTCCTTTGTCCTCTCAACGTGTTCACTGCCAGTAGTTTTTGTCTTTCCAGGGCTACTCCAGAAGGTTAGTGCATGGTCAGTGCCCGGATCCCCCACCCGCACAGCAGTCACCCCAGTCCTTTCGTGGCCTGATATGGGGTTCAGTCAGACATCGTGCAGGTCCCCAAAGGCACCGATCTTCTCAATCCCCCTTCCCTGCAGCATTAGCTTCCAAGACGCTTTAGTTTTTGGCACATGCTTTCGCCCAGGATGTCAGTCTATCACATCGGACAGATGGGTCTTCCAGATTGTCCAGCAGGGTTATGCCCTTCCATTCCTTTCTGATCCACCGCAGCTTCCCCTCACATTAGAGCATCTCTCAGAGGTGCACCTTTCCATCTCTCTGCAAGAAGTGTGAGCTTTACTTTCCTAAGGGGCCATCAAGGGGGTTCCAGATGCAGAGATAGGGATGAGTTGTTTCTCCTGCTATTTATTTGTGCTGTAGAAGGATAGAGGCCTCTGTCCCATTTTAGATCTTCGCCCTCTAAATGCCTTCTTTTAGAAGGGCAGATTCAGTATGTCCATGCTGGCCCAGGCTCTGTCTGCCCTGGATCTATGCGATTATATAGTGGTGTTGGACCTACAGGATGCGTTTTTTCATATAGATGTTCTGCAGTCCAACAGACATTGCCTGCGGTTCAAGGTAGGCCCAGCATTTTTAGATTTCCCTGCTCTCCTTCCCCCTTAGCTGTGCCCCTTTGATCACAAAATTGATTATTGTGGTCAACACCCATCTTCAGAGGTTGGGGTACACGTTTTCTCCTTCCTCAATAACTGAGTGTTGAAGATGGGCTTTCACTCATTCATGGACCACCTCCAGATGACAGCGAACATCCTGACATCGTTGAGGTTCTTAATCAAAGTGCCAAAGTCGCACCTGGCTCTTTTCAGAGGTTCCCTGAGCTCTCTTGAACACAATGCAGTTCAGGGCTTTCCCTCTGTTACAACGAGTCCAGGACATCCTGGTTATAATCTGGATGTTTCAGTCTTGGTTAGAGCAGTTCTGGGGCTTTTGGACCTGTGGCCTCTGAATCTGGTTTGTCCACTAAGCTATGTGGCATATGTGGGCTCTGCAGTGGAATCAGAAGTCTCACTGGGCTATGCACCGAGGAAATCTGTCAGATTCAATCCATGGTTTCGGAGACGGCATGAGATCTGCAGTGGTGGCTGTCTGCCCACAATTGAACCAGTGGCAAACCTCTCTTCATGCTCCACCCAGAATCGACAGTGATGACAGATGACAGAGGGTTAGGGAGGTCATTTGAGGGAATCTAGTCTGTAGCTGAAACCTGGCTCCTTGTCATTCTGTTGGAATTGCGGTCTGTTCGTCTTGCGTTGATGGCCATCCTGTGGTCCATCAAGAGGAGGCTGGTGCAGATTCTTAATGACAATACCACCGTGCTGTACTTAAATGAGCAGAGTGGAGTAGCGTTCTGTGCCTCTGAAGTTGTCTGGAGTATCAGGCCACTCCCTGATTGGGAGCCACCTGGCTGGATCTTTAAAATCCAGGGCGGATGAGCTCAGCCAGTGGCACTTTGTGGATCACAAATAGTGGTTGCACCCCTGGAGGCTTAGGCCATCCTCTGACAATAGGGAGAGCACTGGCTTCATTGTGTCTCCACTGTCGACAAGAGTGCAGTTATAAAACATTTGCACATTGGAGTTCCAAAGAAAGCTTTCTCTAGAACACTCAGTTCGAGGCATATGAGCTGCAGATCGTACACTTTGCATTAGATCGCCACCTGGTGTTTGGCTCGGATGATTGCAGGTTGTTGTCTTCTTGGAGAAGTCTTTGTAGTCACGATATAGGTGACTCCTCCCTTGGACAATACTGCGCATGGGCATCGGCTACATCCTTAGATTGTTTTTTTCTGCCACTGGGTTCGGATGAAAGTTTCTCCGCTCCGGCTAGAAAGACTTTTCCAGCAACTTCGAAGCGCAAAAACTTCCTACAACTAATATCGACATCGAATATAATACTTTCGATGCCATCAGCTCCATTCCGGTTCATCGACACGGGCCGTTGGGCCTATCGGTGCCGTGTGGCCTACACCTCATGGACAGAACTCCGTTCAAAAGATGCCCGGTATGTCGGGCAAAATTCCCGCATAGCGATCTCACGAGGTCTGCAACCTCTGTCTGTCACCAGATCACGACGAGTCGACCTGCATATCTTGTGCATCCTTACGATCTAAGAAGACCATCCGGGATCGGAGGGCCCGTCTACACGAGATGAGGAGAGCAGCCCCAGCACCAGAGAATATCTTCGATGATGAGGTTCCGCTCGTTCCTCGCCTGATCTCCAGATCATATCAGAGGCAGAAGACTTAGATGACTCGATTCCATCTAGTCGACCCGTGAGTACTCCTGCCCCTGCACCACACACACTGCCCAAGCCGAAGGCAAAGGTCAATACTCCGCCCAAGGGGCCCAGTCAAGACCGAATACTTCCTCCTAAAGCCCCGCCGTCGAGCCCGGCAACGAGGAAAACAACTACGCCTTCAGGTGCTTCGGCACCGAGCAAACCGCACGTGCCGATTTCACCACCTCCATCCGCACCGAAGCCCAAAGATCCTTCGACACCGAGGCCGAAAGACTTTTCGGCATCGAAACCTAAAGATCCTTCGGCACCGAAGCCTAAAGAGGTACCGAGACCAAAAACTGTACCCGTGCCGGCACCGAAAGAAGCTCCGGCTCCAAAGCCGTCGACTTCCAAACCTAGAGAAGGGAAGCCACAGTCCGACGCCACAAAGCCGACGAGACCAGCTTCCACTCCAAAAACTCACACTTCAGTGCCAAAACCCACAAGGCCTGATTCTATGGTTCCTAAGTCCTCGAACACGCCTACCAAGCCAAAAACAACGCCTTCGGCAACGTGAACTTTGCCACAGGAAGCTGTAACACCTCCCAAGGCAAAACACCCAAAACAACCTCTTTCTGAATCGAAAAGATCGACGCCGAAGAAGGTTGTAGAGGAAGAACAACTGTTTAAACCAGATCCTAAACAAAAGAAGATCTATATAAACCCACAGACTGGACATGTAGGTGCTATACCTCATAAAAAAAGGCCAGCAGAAACACCACTTACACCTGTGGTTCCTGCCAAAAAGAAGGACTGTGCAACTTCTCCTATGCATCCTCCCTCGCCTGCACCTTCTTCCTCTCCTGTCCCTCCTTACATATCACCTCAAATCTCTCCAGTCCTTTCTCCTGCATCATCACATTCACATCACACTGATGAGGAGTACGATTTAGGCGGTGGAGAGGATCCACAAGAACCACATGCATACCCAGACCCAGATACATATCCTATAGATGAAGATATCTATAATTTTCCACCACACAATGTGCCTGACATTCCTGATCCACAGTCATACCCGACAAAACCTTCCCCTCCAGAAGATAGCATTGGCTTTAATCACCTCTTAAACAGAGCTGCTATCTACCACAACGTCACAATGCATTCTGATGACATTGAGGAAGATTTTCTACTAGATACATTCGAGCCATCACACAGATCTACTCAAATTCTTCCCATGATTAAAGGAGTCATTAAGCATGCTCCGGAAATATTTAAAGACCCTGTACGCACTAGGGTATTAAATCCACGAATAGAAAAGAAATCTAGGCCTGCACCCTCTGATCCAACCTATATTAAAGGACATCCGCCACTAGACTCTTTAGTAGTGTCCAATGCAAGGAAAAGAGCGAATTCCCAGACTTCTGGGGAAACGCCCCCCACCTGACAAGGAATCCAAAGTTATTGATGCGTCAGGTAAAAGAATAGCGGCACAAGCTACAAATATATGGCGCATAGCAAATACTCAAGCCCTTCTCTCACGTTATGACAGAGCTCCTTACGATCAATTAGAGACACTACTACAACATCTCCCAGATCAGTATAAAGATCAGGCAACAGAGCTCATACAAGAAGGCAAATTAATTTCAAATGCCTCAATAAAATGTTCACTAGATGTCGCAGACACAGCATCTAGAGCTGTAAATACTAGTGTCATACTCGGAAGACATTCGTGGTTGCGCATTTCCGGGTTTAAACAATAGGTGCAAACCACAATTTTATACCAGCCTTTTAATCAAAACCAATTTTTTGGCCCAGAAGTAGACACTACACTGGAGAAAATGAACACAGACACTGCAAAGTCTATGGGAGCTTTACAGTCCACACAGGCTAGAGGTTCCTTTTGTCGCTCCTTTTATAGCGGAGGCTCCAAACAAACTGGAGCAGATACCACAGCATCTTTCAAGACGCAAGCACAAACATCCTCTAACAAAGGGTATTTTAGAGGAGGATACAGAGGCAATAATAACAAGGGAAGAGGTTGCCGTAACAACAACAATTGCTCCTCTTCCACACCTAAACAGTGACTTCCCTCTGCTTCCCCAACAGCATTCCACTCCTGTAGGGGGCAGATTAACAGAGTTCCTGCCTGTCTGGATCACAACAGACAGGTGGGTGAGACAGATTATCCAACATGGCTACTGCCTAGAACTCACAGCAACCCTCCCAAACATACCACCCAGGCAGCGTCCTATGTCTACAGATCACCTGACTCTGCTTCAACAAGAAGTTATAGCACTTCTACAAAAAGATGCTATTCAACTAGTTCCGTTAGAAGAACAAGGAACAGGGGTTTACTCGCTGTATTTTCTAATTCCCAAAAAGGACAGGACACTGAGACCAATTCTCGACCTCAGGCCCCCATTACATACAATCAGATCATTTTCATATGATCACTCTGCAACAAGTGCTCCCACTACTGCAACAAGGCGATTTCCTTTCAACACTAGACCTAAAGGACGCCTATTTTCACATTCCAATACATCCTGCTCACAGGAAGTACCTAAGATTTATAATACAAGGATAACACTATCAATTCAAAGTCCTTCCATTTGGTGTCACAACAGCACCACGGGTGTTCACAAAGTGATTAGCAGTAGTAGCAGCACATCTCAGAAGACAACAGATACATGTCTTCCCTTATCTCGACGATTGGCTCATAAAAGCTAAATCATTCCACCAATGTGTACAACATACAAATCAGACAATTCAAACGTTGCACAACTTAGGGTTCACAATCAACTACACAAAGTCGCACCTAGAGCCTTCGCACGTGCATCAGTATCTAGGAGCTACCATAAACACATCTACAGCTCTAGCGTATCCCAGTCCAGCCAGAATACAGAGCATTCAAGCCTAAGTCTCCACCTTTCAACACCAACAGTCTCTCCAAGCCAGAGTGTTCATGAGACTAATAGGCATGATGGCATCTTGCATCTTCATAGTACCACATTCAAGACTGCAAATGCGTCCATTACAAGAATGTCTAGCACAACAATGGAATCAGGCTCAAGGTCAGCACACAGACCTGGTGTTGGTAGACAGCCGTACGCATCGCTCTCTGCAATTGTGGAACACCAAGAACTTAACAAGAGGACGGCCGTTCCTCGAGCCTGTTCCACAAATAGTGCTCACAACAGACGCATCCCTCACAGGATGGGGAGCCCATCTCTTACACCGCACTACTCAAGGCCAATGGAACAACCAACACCAACAAAAACTGTTCCATATCAACCATCTAGAGCTGCTAGCAATATTCTTAGCACTCAAGACTTTTCAACTTCAAGTACAGAACAAAGCTGTCTTAATCAGGACGGACAATATGACAGCAATGTACTATATACAAAAACAGGGGGGGACACTCTCTACAACTGTCCCAGCTCGCACAGAACATTTGGAGATGGGCCATTCCTCAAAACATACATCTGTTAGCGGAACACCTTCCAGGAGTTCACAATCAGATAGCGGATCTGTTAAGTCGGCAGTCACAACAGATTCACGAATGGGAACTACATCCACAAGTGCTTCAACCATTCTTCCAACAGTGGGGGCATCCACACATAGACCTGTTTGCCACCCACGAAAATGCAATATGCCCAACCTTCGCCGCCAGGTTCCCACACCCACTGTCCAAAGGCAATGCGATGTGGATGAACTGGTCAGGCAGATTTGCGTACGCTTTTCCGCCTCTCCCCCTCATTCCACTAGTAGTGCGTAAGCTCAAACAACAATCTCTCAAGCTCATACTGGTAGCTCCCACATGGGCACGCCAACCGTGGTTCACCACACTACTAGATCTCTCTCTGGTTCCACATCAAAAGTTACGGCTCACACCCTCGCTGTTAACACAGAACCATGGAGAAATCAGACACCCAGACCCAAACCAACTAAATTTGGTGATCTGGCTCCTGAAGTCTTAGAGTTTGGTTATCTAAACCTACCACCAGACTGTATGAACATCATTAAAGAGGCTAGGAGACCCACTACTAGAGCGTGTTAAGCCGCTAAATGGAAAAGATTTGCAATATATTGCAACAATAATGACATTGATCCACTGGATGCTCCCATCCAAAATATCATCTGTTACCTTTTACATCTATAAAGGTCTAATTTGGCATACTCTTCCATACGTAACCACAATAGCCAGATAAATCTGGGCTGAGGGAACGGGAGGCACGGGGTACTGGTAGGCGGCAGCCTCCAACATGAACTGTGTACCACAATGAACCGCTACCAGTCTAAGTATTGCTAATGTAAGTGAAGTGTTATATTGTGAGTGCAGGCATCTCACAAAAAGTGAAGGACTGGTCTCACACTCCACCGGGTGTCATGCTTCATCATTGACCTGTCCTCGCCCTCTAAAAACTTGGTTTGATAGAGGGCGGGCATGCACCTGACGACAGGGATGCACTTCTAAACTAAGTGGGGGCCCAAAGAAAAATATATAGTGAGTTAAAAGGCCATTATGGGTGTTAGCTTAGTTTTAATGGTGCCGGCATCCATATGGTAGTTAAAATAAGGTGATCGGTGTCATGGGGATATTAGTGTCCCCCCACCGCTGTATGTGAGGTCAACATGTTTCTGCCTGCAGGCCCAGCTGGGTCCGGGGCATTCATCAGGACCTTAATATAACGGGCTCCGCTCTTACCACACTTTGGTGAGAGGGTTCCACTTGGTGGGGTGAAAAATAATCACACTCCACTATTTGCAATAATTAGGTCTTTGTAAATCTGAAAGACAAAAACAATTCAAACTTAATAGCACTGTCACTTTGACTAGCATACAAAGAAACAATTTTAGCCATAATCACCAAATTTCTAGCGTGAGTGGCTATTGGTGCAACAGTGAAGTGAGAAACAATCTGTGCACCAAAGTTGGAGGACCTTTTCCCCATTGCGCTTACCCTGTGATGAGGTCAAATATACCCCATAGGAGGGAGGGCAGATGGACCCTTTAGGTCCTGGAACTAAAAAAGGGGGGAGACGGGGAGAAAAGCAGAAAATTACAATATTAATGGCCCCTGGGGACCTGCCACAACAATCCATGTAGGCGTCTCTCTGTTGTAAAATAACTGTGTAACCTGTAAGGAAAAAACTCATTCATCTCCTCATTCATACTCTTACTGTCAAATGACGTGATCTCCGCCTCTATGCCTAGGACTGCATGCCTCCGCTCCTCGATGGTGAAATGAATTCGCTTGGGGTTCGTTTTTATAGTCTGCATGACCGGGGTTTAAGTGGTAGATTGGATAATAAGTGAGTGCTACTGCGAGGCAGCTGTGGGGGTTCCGGTGTCTTAGTTCCACCCATAGTATGTGCTAATCGGAGTGCCTGGCTGCCCAAATATGGAAACCGGAACTGTTTTATTGCGTCCGGATCGTGAGTGCGCCACCGGGTGAACGGCCGTGACGGAAGTGTCTCTGTTGTGCACATGCGCATATTCGGTAGAGGGTTTAGCGCATGTCCGAGTAGTTAGTGCCGAGCGTTTGTGATGAAACAAGCCCGGCTGGCGTGCGCATACTCTTCCATACGCCTACATCTTGCAGCAATTGTAGCCTATTTACAAAACAGGCAGCACCTATCTCTTTTTAGAGTACCTGCAATAAAAGCATTTATGGAAGGATTAAAAAGAATAATCCCACCCAGGTTGCCACCTTCTCCAGTATGGAACCTCAATATTGTCCTTACAAGACTCATGGGACCCCCTTTTGAGCCTTTACATAAATGTGAACTGCAGTTTCTAACATGGAAAACTGCTTTCCTTGTTGCCATCACCTCTCTCAGAAGAGTAAGTAAAATACAAGTGTTCACTGTACAAGAACCATTTTTTCAAATATATCCTAATAAAGTGGTTCTTAGGTCCAATCCAACATTTCTTCCAAAGTTTGTTACTCCTTTTCACCTAAACCAATCTGTAGAGTTACCTGTGTTTTTCCAAAACCCAGACTCTATAGCAGAAAGCGCCTTACACACATTAGATGTTAAAAGAGCTCTGCTATACTACATAGATAGAACTAAATCCTTTAGAAACACAAAACAATTGTTTGTATCTTTCTCTCCTCCACACAAAGGCAACCCTATCTCTGAAGGTGGGATTGCCAGGTGGATTGTAAGGTGTATACAAATATGCTATCAAAAAGCTAAACGTACATTAACAGTTCCTCCTAGAGCACATTCCACTCGCAAACTAGGAGCCTCTATGGCTTTCTTAGGAAATATACCATTAGAGGACATATGCAAGGCAGCAACATGGTCTACACCACACACCTTCACTAAACACTATTGTGTTGATGTGCAAGCCAAGCAGCAAGCTGCAATAGGCCAAGCTGTCATGAGAACACTATTTCAATTTGCTGATGGATTTATCCATGCTCTACAAGCGCTATACCTCTCCCCAATGGCAGCCATTCGAATTTCTGGAAAATAATCTGGGTACTACTCTATTAGCAGAGGGACTAGGCAAGGGTGCCCTTGCTCCCCTCTCCTATTCGCTTTATTCATCGAGCCCTTTTTAAGCATGATTGAAAATTGTCAGGCTATATCTCCAGCTATGGCCTCAGGGATGGATTGCAAGGCATTGGCATATGCTGACGATATTGTTATCCTAACGAATGATATTGCCTCCTCCTTTCCGGCTTTAGAGTCTCTGGGCAGTTCGGTGCTATCTCCTGGGTACAAACTTAACATTACAAAGACTCAAGTCTTTCAATCTGCCGGTATGTCCCCTGCACCTGTTCCAGTTGTCAGAGTAGCTACGTATTTAGGAGCGCAGATTTCTTCCGAAGTGGACCAGATCCCCAATTTAAACTATCTTCCTATAATCGATTCATTGCATACTAAGCTTGAGAGATTAGATCACTTGCATCTTTCTCTCTATGGGCGCTGTAACATCTTGAAAATTATTGTTTTACCTACATTTTTATATCTTTTCAGGTCTATTCCTCTTCTGATTCCCCAGATTACTTTGGCCAGAGCCGAAAGAATATGCCAACGGTTTTTGTGGGGATATCGTAGGGCAAGAAGAGCTGCCAAATGGACTCACCTACCTCTGGATCGAGGGGGGGGGGTCCGTTCCTAGTTTGTTATATTATTATTGGGAAGCTATGATCCAACATTTTGGCTCGCCTTTCGTGGGCGATCAAGTTGATATTCCTCTGAGTTGTTATCCATCCGTTTACGATATAGTACTTGGTGATGCTGCAAAGGGGGTCCTGACTCGTGTTTTGGAACCAAGCTATTTTAAGAAAATCAAATTTAAGACTTGCTGGACCCTGTTTTCTATCTGGCATAAAATCCGCTCCCGCTTTGCCATTCCAAAGCTCAATTATTATACCCCATTTACCGCCTCCGGTTTGTTACCATAAATCTTTCAGGATGGGATAATGCTCAAATGGAGGTCCCTAGGCCTGAAGGTAATATGTGATTTAGCCCAGGATGGCCAAATGGCTTCCTTCTCCTTTCTTAAGGAGAACTTTCAGCTCCATTCCAATCACTTTTTTCAATATCTGCAAGTAAGAAGCTTTTTGGACAAATATCTCTCTCGAAACACTAATATATATGTCAAGATCCCCCTTGTTGAATTGATAAAGAAAAAATCTAGAATAGGTGTCCTTTATCAATATATGTTATCCAAACTTCTGGATGATCTAGAAGCCCAGAATACAAAGCTAGCCGCTAAATTCGGTGTCCCAATAATTGATTTGACTCTTTCACTTCAGCTAGCTAGATCTGTTTTAGTCTCTGGTACTTTAAGAACCCAAAGTTATATGGCCTTGTTTAACCTCTATTATACTCCCGCTAAGATTGCAAGCTGGGGTGGTGCTAGAGGTTCTAGGGGGGGTTCTTGCTCTAGATGTAATTTATTCTCCGCAGATGCAGTTCACATGTTTTTTTATGTCCGGATCTGAATATATTTTTGAATGAAATTGACATTTTTTTTAATCAAGTACTTAAGATTCAGGTCCAGTTTACACCAGAGCTAATTATAACTGGGTATGAATACTCTACTGTTTTCGAAAGAACAAGATATACTCGCTCATTTCTGTTTATTGTAATGGCCATGATTAGACAATGCATAACATCACAGTGGTTAAGCCCTGAGGCCCCTACTTTTAGTCAATGGAAAGCCAGGATGCTTGCATGGCATAAATTAGAATCATCGGTCTATTTGTTGAGGGGGACGAGACGGCGTATACTTGCATCTAAGAACTGGGCCCCTTTTGAGGACTGGCTCTCGCATTGAAATGTATTAATCTTTATTTCTTTATTGTTGCATTTGACGGTTTTTCTTCTTACTTTATTTAGCTTATTTAGAATTGATAATGAACTGTCAAAACTTCTTTTTTTATTAATGTTTCTGCATTTACTCGATGTATCTACTTGTTTCCTTAAACTCTATGTTTTGTCTGTTTGCCTCCTATTAACTGCAAAATAAAAATAAAGTTAAAAAAAAAAAAGAAACACAAAACAATTGTTTGTATCTTTCTCTCCTCCACACAAAGGCAACCCTATCTCTAAAGGTGGGGGTGCCAGGTGGATTGTAAAGTGTATACAAATATGCTATCAAAAAGCTAAACGTACACAAACAGTACCTCCTACAGCACATTCTACTCGCAAACTAGGAACCTCCATGGCTTTCTTAGGAAATATACCATTAGAGGACATATGCAAGGCAGCAACATGGTCTACACCACACACCTTCACTAAACACTATTGTGTTGATGTGCAAGCCAAGCAGCAAGCTGCAATAGGCCAAGGTGTCCTGAGAACACTATTTCAAACTACTGCAACGGATACAAGCGACCACCGCTAGGGGAGACACTGCTGCACAATCAATGCAAAGTGTACGATCTGCAGCTCATATGCCTCGAACGGAAAATGCTACTTACCAGTATGCATCTGTTCTTGGCATGTAGAGCTGCAGAGTCGTACACGCCCTCCCGCCTCCCCTGGACTTGTATCCGTTCCAGTTCTCATCTTACTTAGATGCACATGCATGGACATCCTATTTTTCTCTTCACTTATACTAACTCCATCATTTCCCATCATGGAGAAAAACAATCTAATGATGGAGCCGATGCCCATGCGCAGTATAGTCCAAGGGAGGAGTCACCTATATCGTGACTACAAAGACTTCTCCAAGAAGACAACAACCTGCAATCATCCGATCCCAACACCAGGTGGCGATCTAATGCAAAGTGTACGACTCTACAGCTCTACATGCCAGGAACAGATGCATACTGGTAAGTAGCATTTTCCTTTCTATGTAGCCGATAGAGGCTTCTAGCCCCAGATTCCTTACCTAAGAATTAGAATTATCCCCAGGCAGACTGGATCCAGAAGTTTTTCATGAGCAGTACCCCTGCATGCCTGTAGGTGGCATTGTTTGGCTGCGTGTGGGGTCAGCTGTGTCGTCCATTCAGTGATGTTCCCTGTGCCTATATAGGTGCCACCCCAGAGCATTGATGTCCGTTCTTTTCCGCGCCAGTCAACCGGAGAAGAACTACCCCGATTAATTTTTTTACTGACTTTTTTCGCATCTTTTGTCGAAGATTTTTAAGACATTGTCTCCTGGTGTGGCAGGGATGTCTACTAGGAAGGCTGGTTTCAAGCCCTGTGGCACCTGTCACCAACAGATGTTGGTGGAGGACCTGCATCCCATCTGCCTTTGGTGTCTTGAGCATCAAGACCTGCATCGATTGTCGCATTGTGCACGCCACGGCCTTGAGGGAGTGATCGCTCAAGCTCCTTGCCAATCGATGTGCAGATTGCCGTGGTCATGGAGCAACCGCTCATCTTTAACTGGAGGGAATACATTGACAGTTTGCCCACTGAGGTGGGGCGGGTGAGACGGCTGTTCACCTGGTTGATCCGCAAGGACCAGCATAGTCATGCCACCACCCAAATTAGTAATAAGTGATAATGCCTACAAGGGATTTCATTTATAATTACTAATCAGATTTCAATTGAACTCGTAATTTGGGTGTTTTACTCTACCTTGTAGCTCAACCTGGAGTAAATCTAAACATCAGTGAAATTATTCAGATCTTGAATTTTCAGCTAAACACTTTTGAGAAACACGGTTATATCTTTTTTTCAAAAATATACAATTTTAATGTAATCAAAAGTCAGTACATTCAGAAACAATAAAACACCATGATGGAGGAAACATAAAAGAAACTACAAATCACGAGTGTGTACATCTAATCCAAATAAATATGTCAAGGGAAAATGTATCTTAAACAATAGATAACAATTCCTCAGGAGAAATCAATGCTAGGGAAATAGATATGACAGTTGACGTTTTGGTCTGTTGTGGTAGAATCATCCATCAGACCTTCTTCAGGACATATAGGTAATTGTTTAAAAGAGTCCCTAAATTTGAATACACTTTGTCAAAATAAGTCCAATAGATCAGATCAGAGCATGGACCTTACAAATAGGCTTCAACATTTGAAAAAATGTATTGTATTCGTTTTTTCACTGTTTGTTGACTGCAGTCGTTTTTAAGGAAAGCAATGAGTCTTGGAGACCATCAATACTTGAGGGACACGAAATTAAAATAATTAGTCGTGTCCAAAGTTTACTTTAAGGAAAGCATGCAGTCAATGTAGTGAGTGAGCTGCACACAGTCAATGTTTCGAGCGAGCTGCATAGTCCGTATAATTAAGCAAATTGTGAAAAAAGCAATATCTGACGCCGTCGCTGGTATCCGATCTACGCTTTGTAGGCCTTGACAGAGGTTGTATTCCAACTCTTGTTAATATTATTTTATGTAAGTCGTAGGGTGTGCCAGCCACTGTACTGGATTTTTTTTGTAATTAAGAAATGTTTTTTTTTTAAAGCTGTTAATAACGAAGTTGTTTTCTGCTGAGTGTTTCCAAGTGGCAGCAGATGGCTACCTAGAGCAAAGTTCGGCTTGTCTTTGGTATGGATTGGAAACGGAGATGGAAATCTACATTAGCCCGCCACTTACAATTTTATGTGGTGTTCAGCCCCCCTAGATTTCCTCCAACTGCATGGCTGATTCCATAGGCCTGCTGCATAGGAGTAGAAGAGTCCTAGGGAGCCATACACTGCCTGGCCTCACTTCCTCAGCCCTCCTTTTCTTGCGCTATCCTAAAAGCAATACATACATGATGTACTGCCACCCACTCCTACTTCCCCTCTGGCCATCCCTCCTGCCTTACTAAAACAAAAAAGGAAAGGAAAAAGTGCCTGGTCTCCCACCACCCTCTTGCATCACCTGTGCTGGAAAGCTTTCCTCACCCAAATGTTTTAAACCTATGTACCTGACGTTGAACCCCTGCCACCCCCATCTTGTTCATCGCAGGCCTGCCTCACTGCAAGTATTAAAAATATCTGGTGTCCTACCAAGTAAGATGGAAACATTTTACCATCCCGCTCTTAACCAATCAGTTTGAGAATGCTGAACAAGCACTATATTGACAGCAGTTCTTTCAAAGCTGATCTTGATGCTGAATGCATTTTCCTGCCGGCAGGGGTCTGATACACAATGATAAGTCTAGTAGATAAATAGTCCATATAAATAAACAGCGTGTACACAATACGCACACTAAGCCAGTCGCAAATAGTGAAAACAGTAACAACACTTCGCAATACAAATTATTCAGCTCGTTGCACTAAAAATAAACAGATTTGGCTCATGTTCACATTTAAGAATGTATTCAAAAAGTGTCCTATTGCGAGACAAGACTAGGTCAGATGCTTTCAAAGAGGACACTAGTGTGAATGGAACAGACTGTAACAAAAGGATTTTCAGAAATACGGTACCAAAAACATTTTCTAGCAGCTAAGAAGTCAGGACAAATGAGAAGCAAATTGAGGAGTGTGTGCTTTTTATTTTAACTACTTCTGCTCCTTCCATTATTTACATTGGCATCCCCTACATTTAACTTGGTTTGTTGTCAAGGGGAGCCCAGATCTAATTTTCAGTAACAGACCTCTAAAGCTAGAGTTGGGAATACGGGTCAAATGGGGGCTAACTCCAAACTGGTTTTATAGCACAAAAAGTACAAAATAGATTCTTTACCACATAATTTAAATCGTCGGTTGGTGATTTAAACCAATATTTTTCCCAAGTTTAGCGTTGTTGACTAGTATTTTGTATGTTAGAGAGGCCAAAGGAATAACAATTTCTTGTTTGACAAACAAATTATGCAAGGTTAAATCGATGCCCAGGTGCTATTACAAAACTTTGTAAAACAAGCACTTGCAACTGAAATCACATCACTGAGAAACAGACGAGTATGGAAACCTCTCGCCCAGATTACGGCCATTAAGTTGAGAGAACAAATCCCCAATTCTAATCAAAGTGACTCGTTAACAGGAAACTTCAGACGGGTAATTTATATCAATCCATCATAGCATGTTACATCAGCGAGATGTGGAGTGATGGATCACAATTGTATTCATGCCACACATTTGAGAATGGCATTGAGATTGAAACTTTCCGGTGCACTGCCCCTTGCACATTCCCACGCCGGGCTACTGGAATTATGTGATTCTGCGGCTGCATAATTTCCCCCATAATTATGGATTTGCTGCATATGCCACATAATTATTCATTGTATAATTCGCAGATTTTATTTAAAAAAAGCTGTGCCTGAAAAATATCAAAAGTTACTAAAAGCACAACAACAAGTGTTGCCGAGCAGTGGAAGGCCCTTCACAATGGTTGGGCACCTCTCAGTTGCATATTGATGTGTTTGTGTTAAACTGGTTCGAATGAGGTGACACTTTTGCCCTTACAGTGTTAAATGAGTTTAAAAAAATGAAGTAATACCACCACAGCATGCCACATAATTTAGTCAGCGCAGCCGCATAATTTGGTCCTTCACTGCTGCATAATTCGTGTGACCCTGGTCTAAAGGTGAATGGAAATAGAGAGTCTACTTCACGACAACTTCACTACATCGAGACTTCCACATCAAGTTGTAACTGTATTGTCTTGCTCGTGCCTCTTTGCAATTTGTGGGCATGTAGACAGTGGTAGCAGAAAATCACCCGTGTATCTGTTTTTTTCCCTCCCAAATGCATACAAAAATAATGATTTACATAATAAGTGGCACCATTGAGTAATATCAAGTTATCAGTGGTTGCCTCGTGGTCTCGGGTAGTATTTTTAAAAAGTGGAATGCATTAAGTTTCCCCTGGATGCATTTTTGACAGGCTGAAGTAAGTGAGGGTGTTCAGTAACTGAAGCCCACTCTGGCCACTGCAGTGTAAACACCCCATTCACCTCTCTGGTTACACGCCTCTGCCGTCCCCTCATACCGCACCACGCACTCTATCTGTAATTGTTGCCAATTTTCTATCATGTTCCCGCTGGGCTTCGGGGGCACAGAATCTTATCCTCTCGATGACAGAGCTCGCCTGAGTGATTTCATGCTCTTAGCATTTCAGTCCACGGGAATTAAGGCAAAATGTCCGTCCAGCTGAAGGGAGCTGCTATTTTTGTGACTGCGCGGCTGAGACTGTTATTGGAAGTAAATGAAGAGATGCAGGTGCTCTCCAGCGCCGGCCCGCTGGGAGGGTCTGATGGCCGCTGCTTGAAAAGAAAATGCACATGTTTCCCGAGTCCAGCAGCAGCTGCGAGACAAGGATTTATGTCGCTCTCAGAACTCGGGCCTTTCAGAATGCTACATTTAATCACACGCACAGAAAGCAGAGCAAATGTTAAAGATGTTGCATATAAAAGGCAGGGGGCTGATCTCTTTACCATACCGGCATGCTGTGGGAATATGGCAACAGAAGTGAACTTTCATCTTAATATGAGCAATTTGAAAAGGATTATGCGCTGTGCCAGAACCATGCCTTCGGAGAGCTTTTCATGTGCAGTGCAGAACATGTCTATTCCCTTCAGTGTTTCCATACCTGATTCATTCTCCTTTGTTGGGAGTTGATAACTTAACATGCACATTACAGTGCATGTATATTCCTCTTGGTGCGTCAATATCCGAGTCCTTCTCCTCTCTCCATCTTTTTTATTTCAGGAGAATTTTATTGAGCAATTTTTCAAAAAACAAACAACAGGGAGAAAGAGCCATCAGAGAATACAAGGATCCAGTTTAAGATATACAGTTCAAGTGCGTATCATCCTGGAGGGTTGATCGTGACCTGAGGGTCCAAGTTACAGAGCAAAATCCAGGGAACCGGTGAGAAATAAGTGCACACAACATATGAAGATTCAAGAAACCCAAAGACGGGCTCTTTCTTTAAGTGCTGTCGTAGTTCGAGTTGAGAACCCCGGGATCAATGAGAATTGTACATGAGCAAGACAGAGCATTTCTGATTGAGATTTCGAACTGCAGATTCTTTGCCTTTTGAGTATTTCCCAGGCGTCTGAAACTTTTGAGCAGTATGCCCCGGTAGGTGGTGTTGTGTGGCTCTTCACTGATGCCTTTACGCTCCCAAAATGATGTGCCGGGCCCATATAGGCACCACTCATGCATGCTGACATTAGTTCCTTTCTTTCCACGCCACCAGACATGGATCAGGAGCAACTT
The DNA here is from genome assembly GCF_964261635.1 of Lissotriton helveticus. Taxonomy (NCBI): domain Eukaryota; kingdom Metazoa; phylum Chordata; class Amphibia; order Caudata; family Salamandridae; genus Lissotriton; species Lissotriton helveticus. The sequence continues at coordinate 421,053,060 of NC_136063.1, read as the reverse complement.
CTCATCTACTTGAGTCCGTTTTTTTAACAAAATTCTTTCAGTGAGCAAGGGAAATTTCACCTCCCAACTCGTCAGGTTTCAAGCCCCGTAAGGACTATTGCAAGCAAATGTCTGTGACAAATCATCACCAGACCTGCTTGTGGTGCCTGAGGTCAAGCCATAACTCCAAGGCCTGCAGTGTCTGCTCGTTCATGAACCCGAAGGTCATACGGGACTGTGAGGTGGAGCTCTACGTCACCAAGCATCACAAGAGCCCCGTATTGTGACTAGTCCAAGCCCAAAGGTTGGTCTCAGTCCCATTCCCGGTCTAGGAGTTACAGGAGTACAATCCCATGGTTGATTCCCTTTCCTGCAGATTTGGAGCACGAAGACAAAGTACAAGCACAAAAAATCCCAACTTGACTCACCCCTTTCCAGCACACTCGAACTCCTGAGTAGGCGCGCAGACAGTTCCATGCCTCTTGATGTCGCACCTCAAAGTCAATTGATGTTAAGCAAATCCCTTAGTTTCGGGGGCCGTCTGCGACAACGAGGCAGATCCAAGAGTTTTGTGAGACCTACAAGACACCGGTGGCCTCAGCACCTCTCCTGACTCTTGCCTCCTCACACCCCCAGGTCCTGCCACTGAAGAGGGAATGCTTCTTGTGCAGTGGCCTGCTGAGGGGGATCGAAGTTCTCAACTCTCAGCTCTCAACCTTAGAGGTCAAAATACAATAGTGATACAATTACAATTGCAATGTCTTGAGTGAAGGCAAACTACTACCGAGCCCTCTTTGGGATTCGATGGCACAAGTCCTCCGGGCTGTCCTGGAAAACCTCGGACTTGTCCTAAGCCCAGCTATACAGGATGGTCATGCTGTGGCCAAGTTTACAATTGGTTGTGGCTTGGGGACTACCAATTCCATTGGACGTGCCCTTGGCATTAGGGCCACGCCTAGCTGAGATCAACGTGTTTTTCAGACGATGGTGAATCGTCTCTCCTGGACACACCTTGTTTGGGTACAAGGCATATGCCACTCTATGAGTGCTTCAATGAGAGCAGGGCCACAGCACGCTCTATGGGCTTGTCGACCTCACCTTGCCAGCCACATCAGCCCTACCTTTCTTTTCACAGTTTCGGCAAAGGTACCCAATATTAGCAGCCAATAATGTCAGTAATGTGTCCAGCAGTTTCACGACTAGGGTCGCAGCATTCACTCAGGGAGCGTGCCACTCAGCACCCCCATCTCGCTATCCTCCCCCTCAACAGCCCAACTTGCCAAACTTCTGTATTGTGCCCTTAGTGGAGCACAGCCACTCAGTTTGAAACTGAATCTAACATTTCCTCCTGGGTTGGCAAACAATGACATCAGACAAGTTATGTTATGTTATGTTGTGTTTCTTTTGTATAGCGTGCGGCGACTCAAAAAGAGTATCCCGGCGCTTTCACAGCGAGACCTACTGGAGAGTAACACAACACAACGATAAAAACAGAGAGGAGATAAAATAAAAGGAGAAAAGAAAGGCCTATAAAGTAAACAACCAAGTCTTAAGACCTTTTCTAAAAGCCAACAGGCTCGAAGCGCCCCGAAGTGTCAGCGGCAAGGCGTTCCACAGCTGGGGGGCACGCAACCCAAAGGAGCGACCCCCGATGCGGGCTCTTTGGACGCGCGGCACCACAGCCAAAAACTGTGACTCCGATCTGAGCGACCGGGCCGGATGGTAAAAGGACAGTCTCCTTTGGAGGTACTTTGCGCCTCCAGAGTGCAGGGCCTTATAGGCCAAAGTCAAGGTCTGTAAAATAATACGCTTGCGGATAGGCAGCCAGTGTAGGGCCTTCAAGAGGCCCGCCACCCTTGCTCGCCTATTTAAGCCATAAATGGCTCTTGCCGCAGCGTTCTGCGTCACCTGGAGACGCTGTAGCAGATACTCCGGCAGGCCCAGGTAGAGGACGTTGGCGTAGTCCAACCTGGACCCGATCAGAGCCTGCACAGTCAGTTTCCGGTGTTCTTCCGACAACAGGGGTAGGAACTTTCTTAGTACCTTCAGGAGACCGAAACAGGTGCCCGTCACTCCCAGAATCTGGGCTCTCATCGACAAGCCCTTGTCCATCTTCACCCCCAGATTCTTAGCAACTAGGGATGAGGAGGAAGGTGGAAACATGTCGGTCGGCCACCAGTCGTGCCAGTCAGGATCCGACGCACACCCAAAGAAGAGCACCTCGGACTTCTCGGGATTGCACTTGAGGCCACTCAAATGAAACCATCTGAAGACAGCCCCAAGGCAATCCCGGATGCTCTCCCCATTAAAATCTCCTCCCCTCTCACAGGAGAAGAGGAGCTGAGTGTCGTCTGCATAGGACACGATCCGGGCTCCGAAAGACTCCGCCAGTGCCGCCAAAGGGGTCATGAAGATGTTAAAGAGGGTCGGGCTCAAAATAGAGCCCTGAGGGACCCCAACACCCAGTGGCGGCATCACAGCAGAGTCCGGCGGGGTCCAGACCGTTTGTCGGCGGTCGGCTAGAAATGATGAGAACCAGCTGAGCACCGTCCCCCTGAGACCTATCTCGGAGAGTCTCGAGAGAAGGCCATTATGGGGGACGGTGTCAAACGCCGCCGACAGGTCCAACATGACCAGCATGGCCCTGCCTCCGGAGTCCAGAACTCCTTTAATGTCTTCCGACACTTCCAGGAGTGCTGTCTCAGTACTGAGATTGGGGCGAAAGCCTGATTGGGAGGCATGCAAAAGCTCATGCACTTCCAAAAAATTGGAGAGCACCATTTGGATGTGCTTCTCCAAAATTTTCATCAGGGCAGGCAGAAGAGAGATTGGTCTATAGTTGGCCAATGCCTCCGAATCGAGACCGGGCTTTTTCAACAGGGGGATCACCATAGCCTGTTTCCAGGCTAATGGGACCAAGCCCTGACTCAGTGATAAATTAAGAAGGGGATTGACCAGGGGATTTAAAACTTCCGCCATCTTAGACAGAAACTTTGCCGGACAGGGGTCCATAGGCGAACCGGACTTGAGCGCGCCCATAAGTCCTAACGACTCAGCGGCTGAAAGAGGAGGGAAGACTGCCAATGACGGGCCAGATGTAGCAGCCAGGTGGAGGTCCTCCCTTATACAAGTTACACCCGCAGGCACCACCAAATGGAAAGAATCCTGGATGAGCTTTATCTTGTCAGTAAAAAACTTGGCAAGGTCCGCGGCCCAGGATTTTAAAGGCATATCGTGAGCGACATTCGAGCGGGGAGCTGTAAATTCCTTCACAATGGAAAAGATTTCCTTGCAGGAGTTAGAGGCAGCCTCTATTCTCCCAGCAAGGTAAACCCTTTTCCCAAGACGAATGTCCCGTTGATAAGCCTTAACCGCAGACTTATAAAGCAGTTTTGCCTCAGGATCATATTGGGCACGCCAAGCTCTTTCCGCCGCCCTGCAAGACTGCCGGGCAGTCGCCAGTGACGCCGTGAACCACGGAGCCGACACCCGTTTCAAAGTAGAACGGGGGGCCATCACTGGGGCAAGATCATTAAGTCTGTCCAATAACCAGCCCTGCAGCGCTTCCAAGTCCTTCTCGAGATCCCCCGTAAGGGGGCACGGGTGATCAAGGGCTGCCTGCGCGAGCATTGCTGGGGTCACAGAATGATAAGCCCGGTGGGCGCGTCGCTGTTGCAGAGACCCCGTGTTAACAGGTCTCATGGAACCTCTGACCAAAAATTTGGCCAGCCGATGATCAAACCACAGCACCGGGATTATCTCCCTAACCTCAAGGGGAGTGGTAGAAAAAACCTGATCCAGGGTATGCCCCTTCACATGGGTGGGTCCCAAGAGAAACGGAGTTAGGCCCAAGGGGGCAGTAGCCTCCAGGAGTTTGATGGTATCCGAGTCTGATGGGTCGTCCATGTGGAGGATAAAGTCTCCAGCAACAATGCACTGAACTGCTTTCAGAGCCAGCCCAGATAGGACAGACTCAAAGTCTTCAAAAAAGGTGCCCAAAGGGCCAGGTGGTCTATACACCCTTGAAGGAATGGTGGGGTGTCAGGGCGATGGAAAAAGCGAGGGACTCAGAGCCCCGGATGTCCTCAATCGGCAGAATGGAACAAGCCACACTCTCCTGTACCACCAAAGCCACTCCTCCGCCCCTGCCCTTGAGTCTGTCCTGCCTATAGATGTTATAGCCAGGAGGAATAGCCGCTGCCACATCAGGATTAGAGAAGTCCCCCAGCCAGGTCTCAGTTAACATGAGACACAGGGGCTTTTCCATATCTAAAAGATCAAAGATATCCTGCGCATGTCTGGCAAGAGATCTGGTGTTAAGCAGCATGCAGAGATGGCCGGCATGCTCGATCAGTTTATTGGGGGAAAGGAACACGGTACAGCTCGGATGCCAACCGCATCCAGGGCAACAGCACTTACCCCTAAACCGACCGGGAAAAACAGTACGGCAATCCCCTTGAGGGGGGGGGGAGAGGGCGAAGTGAGTGCAGCTCACATGATGTATAACGGAGCCAGGGAGACCCTACGACGGAGTCAGACAATGGTAGAGCCCGGCCCGCCGCCCCGCCCGCCTCCGGGACGCTGACGGGCGCAGACGGGCTGGACTCTGGCGTGACTCCGGCGGCGACCCGGCACAACCGCTGCGCGTGACCGCTGCGCGTAAGCATGGCTCCCTAATAAGCAGTCCGTCGCCTGCGCCACTAGACCGCACCGCCCGCGCCCCTCACCCAATATGGCCGCCACTGAAGCCCAGGGCTCCTACAGCCAGCCCACAGGAGACCGGGACCCGCAAAACGCGGTGAGTCAAACTATTATGGTGCAAGTGAGGGCGCTAATATTTAAAAGCAAGGGATACCAAAATTAAACAACAAAATAAATGTTAAAACAGGAATTTTAAAACACGCTGCTAAATCGCGCGTCAGGTGAGCACAGCGCCTGGAAGCGCTCTGGTAGGTCTCGCGCCCTCTCGCAGATCAGCGGGACCAAGAATGGCAAGGGTGAGCCTCCTGGGTTGCCTCCCTAATAAGCAGTCCGTCGCCTGCGCCACTAGACCGCACCGCCCGCGCCCCTCACCCAATATGGCCGCCACTGAAGCCCAGGGCTCCTACAGCCAGCCCACAGGAGACCGGGACCCGCAAAACGCGGTGAGTCAAACTATTATGGTGCAAGTGAGGGCGCTAATATTTAAAAGCAAGGGATACCAAAATTAAACAACAAAATAAATGTTAAAACAGGAATTTTAAAACACGCTGCTAAATCGCGCGTCAGGTGAGCACAGCGCCTGGAAGCGCTCTGGTAGGTCTCGCGCCCGCTCGCAGATCAGCGGGACCAAGAATGGCAAGTGGGTGTTTCCAGTAGTCTGGAGGGGGTTCTCCTTGCCCTTCATTGTCACTCTACCTCACCTTTTACCGTCCCTGGAGCAACTGACGGAGGACCACTGAGGCTTTTGAGAGGGTTCTTGTGCCAGAAGTAGGTGGTACTTTTATTCTCGCATCTTTTTTGTGCTGAAGAAGGACGGAGACCTTCATCCTATTTTAGATTTGTGCCCTCTCAACGCCTTCCTTCGGAAGCACAATTTCAAAATACTCATCCTGACCCAAGTGTATTCTGCTCTCGACCCTGGAGACTGAATGGTGGTATTATATCTGCAGGACACCTATTGCCATATACCCTTCATGCAGGCCTGTCTGCGCTACAATCAGTTTGTGGTGGGACAGCAGCATTTTCAGGTCTCTGTGCTCCCCTTTGGTCTCCCCAGCGTCCATTGGGTGGGCCCATTGGCCAAGTGATGACGGTGGTAGCAGCACATCTTTGAAGCTCAGGGTTCCCAGTCTTCCCCTACTTCAACTACTCGAATAGCTGTTGAAGGCGGGCTCGCCCTAAGCAGTTGTCAACTACCTCCAGACTACAGCAAACCTCCTGTCATCTTTGGGGTGCACTATCAACATGCTAAAGTCACACCTGACTCCTCGGGCGCTCCCCTTCATCTGAGTCATTTGGACACAGTTTGGTTTCATGCCTTTTCTCCCGGACAGGAGAATTCAGGACATTCAAGCTGTGGCCCTGATATTTCTGCCTCTGTCTTGGGTTTCAGTGAGGTCGATTCTAAAGCTGCCAAAACTGATGGCCTCCTGCACCCTGTTGGTCAAGCATGCCAGGTGGCATATTCGAGCTGCAGTTGGATCTGACGTCTCAATGGGCCCAACATCAAGGGGACCTCTCCGACTCTGTCCAGATTTTAGAGGAGAGTGCGAAAGACTTGCAGTGGTGGTTACTGGACCTAGATTCATTCTGCTTCAGACCAGTCTCCCTACCTCACCCCATCCAGAGCTGACAGTGGTGACTGATGTGTCTCTTCTGGGTTGGGGCGGCCACATGGGAGAGGTGGAGAACAAGAGTCTCTGGTGGAGGCTCAGCTCCATATCAAAGTCCTGGAGCTGCGGTTCATCCTCTTAGCTTTGAAAGCCTTCTTTTCCACCATAACGGGGAGGCTGGTACAGGTGCTTATGGACAACACCAATGTTGTGTGATTGCAAAAAAGGAGGGACAGGGCAGAGTGGGGTCCTGAGCACTGTGCCAGGAAGTCCTACACCTCTGGAAATGGCTGGACCACCAAGGAGTCTTCCTAGTTGTGAACCACCTGGCAGTACACCTGAAGGTGGTGCAAGATCTGTTCCGTGAATTGGGAGAACCTAGGCTCGATCTGTTCGCCATCACAGAGAATACACAGTGTCACCAGTTCATCTGCGAGTTGGAGTTTCCCAAAACCTCACTTGCTAGGAGTTGCGTTCTGCCTAAAGTGGAACTCTAGACTCCAGTATGCCTTTCTCCCGAGACCTCTTCTGCCTTGAATTCTCAAAAAGATCAGGATTGAACAGGCCCATGTCATCCTAGTGGCTCCCGATTGGGCACAGAGAGTATGGTGTCCTGAGCTCCTTGGCTTGTGCATCTGTCCAACGATCAGACTGCCCCTCCAGAAGGACCTACTGTCACAGTACCTGTTGGGACAAATGTATGGTTTGGTGTGGAACAAGCCAGAATGAGCCCCTCCAGGTCAAGTTATCTGTCGTTCTGTTGTTTGTTTTGCCTCTGGCCTGGCAAGGCTTGCCTTGGGCACAGTTAAATGGTAACTTTTGGCTCTTTCTGCCTTTTTACAGTTGCTGGACCAGCCCTCATTATTAAAATCACTAGTTGTGATATGTTTTTTGAAAGGCTTACAACACATGTTTCCTCCCTCTCCTTTTGTCATTCCATAGTTGGACCTTAACTTGGTCCTCACATATTTGATGTGCGCTCCCTTTAAACCGCTTCACAGCAGCCTCTTGCGGCTTGTTGCCTTCAAGATAGTGTTACTTGTCACCATTATATCAGCGAGTGAGCGAGCTTAGAGCCCTCTGCGTACATCACCTTTTTTCCAGATAAACTGATTCTGCAGACTCAAGTATCCTTCTTTCCTAAAGTTGTGACCCTGTTCAATGTCTGTGTATCCATCAACCTGCCGCTGTTCTATGCTCCGACTCTCCCCTCTAATGGAATGAGGAGACTCCATTGTTTGGACCCCAAAAGCTATCTTATCTTTTACATAGATCGTACCAAAGATCATTAGTTGGACAATCCGCTCTCTGTGGGATTTGCTGGAGTGAAAAAGAGGCAAGGCCATGAAGAAAAGGACCCTCTCCCACTAGATTGTACTCTGCATCAAGATTTGCTCCACATGGGCCAAAGTGCATCCTCAGCAGGACTGTGTGCACATTCCACCAGGGCCAAAGTAGCTACCACTAATTTGGCAGGCAGAGTTCTTGTTTTAGACATCTCCTTAACCCGGTAAACAACCTTCACCCAGCATCCGTAACCACGCATGCTGTCACAACGCGGTCGTAACAACGACTGCATTGTGACAACGCGTACCATTACCCCGCATGTCGTTACAACAACTTGCAGAGGGGGGGGAGAAGGTGTTGGATTTAAAATCCAACACCTTCCCTACAGTCCGCACAGACTGGAGTTGGAATAGTACATTTTACTATTCCAACTTCCAGTGCCCCCCCTCCTCAAGTCGTTGTAACGACTTGCAGGGTAATGGTATGCGGGGAAAAGAGCCATATTCCCTAAACCCACTCAAGGAGCTTACCAGCAGCAGCCATTCTTTAGGGGTCTACCCTTATGATTGCATATTTGCTTCTCAAATGGCCATTTTGTCTTCAATACTAGGATATATTCCCAGGCACTCATAAGGCACTTCAATGAGGAAAACTATGCATCCTTTTTGAAAAAGCAAATGTCCTGAATTTCAGGGAATATTGAAAAAATAATTATTAATATTGTCTGGGGCCAACCATGCCTGAAACTTCTGGGGGGGCATTAGGGAGACTACACTAGCAAAAATCAATTCAAATTAAGAATAATATCCATGCTCTACTGATTACACAATTGCCGAAAAAAATTGACCCCAAAAAATCTTTAAAATCAGCCAATTCCAAATGCCAGCCAGGCCCTACTGCCCCAAAAGAGCAGCACAGACTCTGGAAAATGGCACAAAATTCTGGAAAACATATAAATTGCCTGTTCACAATATAGCTTTACACACAGTAGAGTGTAGTAAATTGTGGGGATATTTTTTTTATCTGTAATAATATTTGAAAGCAAGCTAGGCCTTCTGGCCCTCTGATAGTATCAAAGAGATTCGCACAAATTGATTACAATTAAAAATAATATTGATGGCCTAGTAGGCTATCGTTTAGCCCCAAACACAATAGCAGAACATGTTGTAAAAACTAAAGTCAGTAGCATCAGCAAAAATACCTTGTGGGGTGTAGGGGGCAAAACACCCCCAGCTTCCCCAGTATAAGGCATGTAATAGTAGCTGGAAATTAAAAGACAATTAGCGAAACAAACAAAAAGCATCACAATTCACTAATATGCTGATTATAATCTGCACTACTTGAAGGTCACCTCCACTCCAGAAATTCAAATGGCTTAAACACTGCTTGAACCTCATCCAGATCTGGATGTCCAGCGCTTACCTAAAGTTCAACCCCACCAAGATTCAGTTCCTATTTTTTTCCAAAGTTAACCCGTAAGAAATAATACAAACCTGGGTCAGTGACCTAAACCTTGATAGCTTCGAACCCAAACTTTCACTGAATTCCAGGTTACTTGGATTCACCCTGTACACCAATCTCGCCATCAAGGAACACATTGCTAAAAAAAAACAGAGATGGCCTGGTATCCGCTCACTGTTATGAAATAGAAAAAAGGGACTTCAGAACTACTGTTCAAGCCCTGATACTCTCACATCTAGGTGGTGATAATGTCCTGCTCAATGGCCTCCAAGATTTGACAATGGCCTCCCTTAAGAGGACCCAACCAACGTAGCATGTCTCATTAAGGGACTGAAGAAGTATGATTACATCACCCCCATCCTTTTGGAACTCCATTGGCTTTCCTTGCCAGTCCGCACCATCTTCAAAATGTGCTTCATCCTTTGCAAAGCCATGCAACCAATTTGCCTGTATTTTGCTGACAAGTTCGCCATTTCTGATGGTTCTCTGCACACCCACAGTCAAGACACCATGAGACTACAGACTGAGAAGTGTAAAAAGTAAAACAATGCAGCAGGTCTTTACCATATATGCACACAGAATCTAGAACTTCTCTTTATCCATCAGGACTTATTCAATTTAGAAACAAAGTTGAAAATGCACCTCTGTAGAGAACACTACATCACAATACAATGACAGTACACTTCTGCTTTAAGAATACAGCTTCCTATCCTTTCATTGTATGCTTGCCTTTACCCCTGCTCCGCAGAGCTATGCTGGCTTGACTAGGTTTGTAATATACAAATACCACATATATACATGCAATTTTCTCTGTCTTGGAGACGCTCCACCACCAACTCATTCAGGAGTAGAAATGCATAAACGACCCCAAATGTGATGTGGTATATAAGCCTGTCAGTCGTCCTCCTGTATCCCCAGGGCAGAAGGAATGAGACTGTGAAACATAAAACTGACAACATTGTCTTCTGGGTGCCACATTGGACACGAATCCCTCAGAAACGCAACAGGGAGACTTGCAAAAATTAAGAAAATAAATGACATCCTTGGCCTACAGATACTTCCAAGCCCCAAATGCACTCGTAAAAAATGCAGGCAAACAAATCAAGAAAATCATCAAAAATAACTGGGGGCACTAAAAGGGCCTTAACACTACAACACACATGCACATGAGAAAATGGCAAGGGATTGAGGACAAAGGAAAATGGTTTCTTCCCTTGGAGCACTCCCCACCAAATGCATGCAAGACAAGGACCCCACTAAATACCTCACATTTGGCATGAAACCTAGGCCAGTGCTTGGACCTCTAACATGCCACCTCCCACCCAAACCCCTCCTTCCAAGATGGCAGCAGTGTCAATGTGAATAATTGATTAAAATTCAGAAAATCATATGTGGCCTACCACGTCTGTGCTGCACCAGGCTGTGCTATAGCAGTGATGACAATATCATTAAATCTTGACAGGGGGACTAATGGCATCGATGTAATAAGCCATTTTGCGGAGGCAGACCGTGAAGATTTAAAAAATTAGATTATTTGTGCCCACAAAATTGCATTTTTCAAAATTAGCACCCTCGTTTTGTGATACATAAAAGCCTTTCCAACTCGAAAAGTCAGTTTTGTGATCCATTCTGAATTGTAATTAGGAGGGGGAGGGTGAAATGGTTACCCCCTCCTAATTGCAAGCTGCAATGGGTGTTTTTCAATGGTTTATAACTGCAGGTGCTGTCTCACCCACATCTCAAAGAAGGGCACCTTTCCCTTTGTATATCTTGTCGGGTGACTTGGGGGAATAGTCTCAGTAAACTGGGCTAACGGGAAAGGCTATTTACTTGAAAGAAAATAAGGAAAGGTCTAGTGGAGAAACCCCTAATTAAGCTCGGGTTTCCCCAGGCACGCAGTAGGTAAATCAGCCACTGTCCAAAATCTCCTCTTTCCAGTTTAACAAGAAAGAATAATGCTTTGGTTTTATCGGTTTTCGGTAGCTGCATTAGTAAGCTGTTAAATGGAGCTGGCGTGTAAAAGACTGGCATGGCACAGTAAATCAGCCTGATACTACACAGGATATACTTCTAGAGTAAGAGTATAATTTAGTCTCAAAGAGTCAAAACAGTGGGAAAAGATATGTGGAACTTGTAGGACAATCTGGCAAATGGGTTAAACGTGCATCTGCACTGCTGCCTGTTGTGCGTAGTACAGCTAAGGGACACAACTCTAGTTTTATGTTACAAAAGCTGGCCTCTCTAATCCAACAAACACAAATATTTCAGGAGAGGCTACAACCTCCAAGGAAGGCAATTAAATAATTTAAATGTTGCTGTGACCTGCACAATACACAGGTCACTGAGATGCCCGAGTTTTCTGGAGTGTAAAGCCTGGCTGCAGACTGTCCACATGCTTTAAAGGTCCTCGTAATGATGTTGAGGTTGGTCCTGGCCTCAGTCCCCCGAGCCCTCAAGGGAGATTGTGTATTTTTAAGACTTGAGGCCCAGCGGCGTCCGAGTTCTCCCTTCGGCCGTCACACGGGTCGATAAAGACTGGCTGAGCCCCCCCCCCCCATCCTTTCAGCTGTGGTAGTCCTCTTCCTCGCTGTACTCCTCGCTCTCCTGGCAGGACGAGAGCTCTTCCGGTATCTGAGCGGGTGCAAAGAGGTTATTTTGACAGGTGAAACTTTTGGTTGTAGTGGGATGGATGGTAGTAGTGAACAGCACTTCGTTTTTCTCCCCCCCCATTAAGACCCCAACCCCTTTCTACCTCGTGAAATGTGGTGGTATTATCTTCTCCACACTGGAAACACATTGCTGAAATAGTTTTACACATTACCACAGTCAAATACACCATGCTAAATGTTTGTGAATACCCAAAAACGAGTCTGTTCTTCTTCCGTGACCCTTCCTCTATCCATCCCCTTTTCTGCCCTGTGCCTAACTCCAGTTTATTTTATTTGTATTTATTTATAAAGGTTTATATAACGCTAGCTGGACCCGAGGGTATCCCAGCGCTTTACACACACAAAGGAAAAGAAAAATTGCATTATATCGCAGGACATGAGGTTGCAGAAAGATATAAGCAGAGACAACTCTAGTCCTACACTTAGCAGGCATTCGACTTAATAAATTTCACTTGTGAACGTAAATCTCTACCAATCCTGCTTCAGTGAAAAAGTTTCATAGCGACAAAACTCTACTTCCGCAGCTCCATTTGTTGAAATCAGGATGCCGAACTTCGTACCTACAGATTCCTTTCTTTTGCACATGGAAAGCCTGATGTACTATGTGCCACATTGGACACCACGGATGTGCAGTTTGCACTCTGACTGGTTTGTGAATGGAATGTAATTTACGATGCGACCTGTGTACTAATAGGTCGCATCGCAAATTGTACATTTGCTGTGGGTTCACAGTGCGACCTGCTTAATGAATATTAATTAGGCAGAGCGCAGTTTGTGACCCCTCTGATTAGCTGCAAATGCAGGGATGGAGGCCCGCATTGACAGCAGACTTTCGTCCCTGCATTTGCATTCCTGAACGGGAAACGTTTTTTCCCGTCCGGATGTCCATTAAGTGCTACTCAAAAAAATAAAGTTTTCCATTTGGGAAGACCTGGGGGGGGAGTGTGGGGGGATGGGGGGGGGGGAGGCAAGGCATTACGGTGACCAACCGTCCGTAAATTTCACGGACAGTCCGTAATTTTGGCTGTCTGTCCGTTGTCCGTGAAGGATTCTTTAACGGACGCCATTTGTCCGTAATTTTAACCCGGCACAGCTTCCACCCTCCTCCCTTCTTGACACCGATGCTGTTCCAAAGCTCAGACACCCAGCAGCATTGGAGGCACAGCGGGATGGCAGCCCTCACACCTCCAGCCCGTGATGAGCTGTTAAGAGGTGCTCGAAGGTGACTGAGAGGGAGGGGCTGCAGGTTCAGGGGCATCTATTCACATGCAAACAGCCCTGAATGCGTCATGTCTCGGCTATTTAGAGGGGCTTCACACATTCCATTTCTACCCAGGGCCCCAAACATCCTAGAACCGCCCCGATTACACCAAGGCAGAGCTTAATTACTGTCACTAAATTGTAAGCAAACCACGGTTCTTCAAACATGCAGTCTATAATTTAATAAAATAAAGAAATGGCACAATCGCACCCACACTGATTAACAAAATATGGAGGACAATCAAGTTAAACCAGTTCTCTTAGAGTATCTCCTGTAAGTACTGTACATCACAGTGGGGGGTGGCATTTTGGACAGAGAGCCTGTCTTCGTTGTCTTGTGCAGGAGGGGGCAAGGAGCCAAAGATGATACTAGAATACTGCATGCCCACCCCTGTGCCCACCCTGGTGGATCCTGTCCCCCCCCGCCTGTGATGGCTCCTGTCCCCCCATGTTGTGGCTCCAGTCCACCCCCGCCTGTGATGGCTCTTGTCCCCCCCTGTGGTGGATCCTGTCTCCGCCCTGGGTGGCTTCTGTCCCAGTCCTGCAATGGCTCCTGCAGCGAGGGTGACGTTCTTGATGGGCCTCTTCTCAAAAGGGCTCAGCTCAAATTAATATGGAAAGGTGGGCGAGTAAGTAAGTGAATGGGATGGGTGGATGGCTGGATGAATTAGTGAAAGGGTTAATGGATGAATGAAAGATTGAATAAATGGATAATGAGAGAGGATGGATGGATTGATGAGTGAGGGGAAGGATGGATGAGAGAAAATGTAAATAGCTGGATGTATGGGTGGAAGGGTAGCTGGATGATGGATGAGGGGAAAGATGGATGAGGGGAAGGATGGATGGATGGAGGGGAAGGATGGATGGATGAGGGGAAGGATGGATGGAGGAGACGGATGGATGGATGAGGGGAAGGATGGATGAGGGGAAGGATGGAGGGGAAGGATGGATGGATGGATGGATGGATGAGTGGGCGAAAGGATGGATGGATGATGAGGTGAAGGATGGATGGATGGAGGGGAAGGATGGATGGATGAGGGGGAAGGATAAATGGATGGGAAGAATGGATAGATGAGGGGAAAGATGGATGATGGATGAAAGGAAGGATGGATGGAGGGGAAGGATGAGGGGAAGGATAAATGGATGGGTGAGGGGAAGGATGGATGATGGCAGGGCCGGCTCGAGGCTCACGGAGGCCCTGAGCAGGGAGTGTAGGTAGGGGGCCCGAGGCCGCCAAATCCCTGCCAGGGGCCGCCACGCAAATATGTATCTAAGGATATATATTGGCGTGGCGGCCCCTGGGGTTTGGCGGCCCTGTGCAGGTGCACAGCTTGCACATGCCTTAGGCCGGCCCTGATGATGGAACAAAGGAAGGATGGATGAGGGGAAGGATGGATGGATGAGGGGAAGGAAGGATGGATGAGGGGAAGGAAGGATGGATGGATGAGGGGAAGGATGGAAGGATGGATGCATGAGGGGAAAGATGGATGGATGAGGGGATGGATGGAGGGGAAGGATGGATGGATGGGTGAGGGGAAGGATGGATGAAAGGAAGGATGGATGAGGGGAAGGAAGGATGGATGGATGAGGGGATGGATGGATGAGGGAAAGGAAGGATGGATGAGGGGAAGGATAGATGAGGGGAAGGATGGATGGATGAAGGGAAGGATGGTTGGATGAGGGGAAGGATGGATGGATGAGGGGAAGGATGGATGGATGAGGGGAAGGAAGGATGGATGGATGAGGGGAAGGATGGATGGATGAGGGGATGGATGGAGGGGAAGGATGGATGGATGGATGGGTGGGTGAAAGGATGGATGGATGATGAGGGGGAGGATGGATGGATAATGCGGGGAAGGATGGGTGGATGGATGATGATGAGGGGTGGGTGAAAGGATGGATGATGATGAGGGGAAGGGTGGAAGGATGGATGATGATGAGGGGAAGGGTGGATGGATGGATGATGAGGGGGTGGGTGAAAGGATGGATGATGAGGGGAAGGATGGATGGATGCTGAGGGGGTGGGTGAAAGGATGGATGGATGGATGATGAGGGGAAGGATGGATGGATGATGAGGGGAAGGATGGATGGATGGATGATGAGTGGGTGGGTAGAAGGATGGATGGATGGATGATGAGGGGAAGGATGGATGGATGATGAGGGGAAGGATGGATGGATGAGTGGATTGGATGGTGGGTGGGTGAAAAGATGGATGAGTGGGTGGGTGGATGGTGGGTGGGTGGGTGGATGGTGGGTGGATGAGTGAAATGATGAATGGATTGATAAGTGCAAGGGTGAATGAATGAACGTATGAGTGAAAGGGTGGATGTAAGGATGGATGTGTGAGTGAAAGGGAGGGTAGATGGACAAAAGGATGAATAGATGTGTGAAGGAGTGAAATGATAGATGGGTGAGTGATAGGGTCAATGGATGGATTCATGAGTGAATGAGTAGATAGATGGGTGGGTGGGTGGATGGATGGAAGGAAGGATGGCTAAGTGAAAGGGTTGATGGAGAGAGAAAGGGAGGATGGATGATGACTAAAAAGAGTGGATGGGTGGAAGGATTAGTAAGTGAAAGGATGGCTGGATTGGTGAAAGGGTAAATGTCTGGATGAATTTAATTTAATTTAATTGTGGGTTTATATAGCGCTAGGAATCGACTCCCGGAGGAGTATCTCCACGCTTCGACCGCTGGGGAACCCGTCCTGGCTCACCCTGAGAGATGGTCCCTGATGGGTATCTCTAAGGTGCAACCAAGCATCCCCGGCGGTCTGGGGGGGCCATTGTGAAGATGAGGCAAGCTGATGCCCAGAGTTGCCGAGTGTGGTTTCTGACTAGAGTAGGCACCGAGGCGAGAATTATCGAGTCCGCTGACCCTGGTCCACGACCCTGCCGCGTCGGGAATCGAACCCTGGTCCCGGGCCGTTCTCTGCTTACGGGTCTGCCGCCTCTAACCAGTGAGCCACACTTCTCCACGAGTGAATGGATGGATGGGATGAAGAGTGGATGGATAAGTGTACAGATGGATAGGGTGAAAGGGTGGATGGATGGATAATGGATGGATGAGTGAAAGGATGGATGAAGGGATGGATGAGTGAAATGATAGATGGAAGGATACATGATGGATAGGTTTGCAAATGGTTGAATATGTTTGGAAATGGCTGGGCTTAATTATATACTGTTGCGCAACCTCTGATGTGTCTGTAAAACGTACCTATTGTCCTGAAGTTTTGTCCTGAATTTTGACCTCCTGTCCTGAATTTGTGTCCTGAATTTTGACCCTTTGTCCTGAATTTTTACCCTCACCGTCCTGAATTTGCACCAATGCCAGTTGGTCACCCTACAAGGCATTGGTCCTGCGAGAGATCTTCTATTTTGGGAATCAAATACCACCCCCTATGAGGTGTCAGTATCTGATCATTACAGTAATTAAGATCACAAACCACTGATACAGTCCACTCCAAATCCCAGACCGGGAGATTACTCTTTCACATCCCCTCCTATTTATAATTTGGAGAGTGTTGCAACCCTTTTATGAGTCGGAAATCATTTTCTGACTCGCAAAGGGGATTTTGTAAATAGTGAAAAGGTCTTTTGCGGTTGCAAACACTGTGATTTTGCGAATCGTAGGCTTTACTTCTACAAAATAGCTTGTACGTGAGTCAAACTGTTTAAGATGAGGTGAGAAAGGCCCATTGTTACTCGGGATTGGATAACTGTATAAGAGAAAAAAAAGTTGTAAGAATTTGTTGCTAATGAAATGTGTGCCCCTGTTTTGAGCGGTAATTGCAAACACAACAGTGATGGACAGAATGTGGATCAATGTCACACATTCACCCCAGTCCAAAGATCTGGGCCCAAATCCATCGTTTTTCCACTCCACACCACCCTGGGTTAGACAATGGCGATATGCAAATCAGCGCTGACCCTGTGCTGTGAGATACAGCAGGCTTTCAGCCCATTCCACCAACCAGATGTTAAGTTTTAGGAATGGGTCAGTGGTAATGAGTGAACCATGTAACGTGTGTGGCTACTTATCTAGTGTCCGCTGCTGATCACTTCGATCTCCATGTACCCTCAACTATCCTACATCCCCCTCCCAGGATCCAGTACATGCACTTGCCACAAATTCCTGCTACCCCCATATAACATCAGTGTAACCTGCCCGCCGGGTATCAGAGCACATCCTCTTAAGACACTACTACTGTCGTAGACCTGCAGTCCAACTCCAGTGGAACGATTGTATGCGCCAGATTAAATTACCTTTTGTCGTTCGAGCGATGCTTCGCCTAGAAGCAAGGCCTGTTGGTGCCATTTGTTGCAATTTGGCGCTCTCTTGTGGCAATTTGTAATGGTGCAGTAATGCGACTTTCGGCACTCGCCTTAATGCTGCACTGACCCTGCCACCAATTAGCGATTAGCTGTAATTATTTACACATGCTACCTCTTATTAAGCCTCACCCTCCCATCCAAGTATAATACGTTACCAAACCCATATAGGGAATGTATAAGTTATTAAAACACACCTCGTAAAGACAAAGTTGGGCACGACGGCTTTAAAGTATCCTGCAGTGTCAGGTGTATGTGTGGGATCAGGATCGGTCAGAAGTTATTTTCCCGCCAGGTTTCCGAAAGTTGCTTCCAGTGGTGGGAGGAAACAGAGTGTTTCCTGCTGTGTTCTGATACGTCCCAAACTGCAGCTAAATAGGCCGGATGAGAGCTACGATCCAGGACAGTTCTTGCTTGTGTTCGCAGTTATTACAGTTGTCTGTTCCCATACTATACAATTGAAACAGCCTCGTGTGTTTATTTTGCCCCCTGGATTATTTCAAAGCTGTGTATCGCATGCTATCTTGAAATGGTCTCCTGTGTGTTGAGTGCTGGCATCCTCTCGTTTGTTGTTCTCAACTGAATCAAGTCACCGTGTATCAATTAAAAATGTGCAATTAAGTGCTTGAAAGTGCTTAAAATGATAGGACACAACATACAGTTGTGTGTGAAATTCTGTTAGGACGGCGCTCTTTATGTAGGCGGCCCGGAAGTACCCGTGATGGTAAGCATCATGACGTATACATATCATAACAGATCAATTAGGCATTCTGTGTAACAACTACTGTTTTTCTAAGTGCTGTAAATAGCGGATGTTAGTGTCACTCTAGTAATGTGTATTCAGTTCACCGCCCTCCGAAGGGGGACGGTTGAGCCGGCCTTTTCGGGATTCGAACTGTGGTCTTCAGAGCGCTGCGTCGGTGTTGGCCTTGCTGAGCCTTCCTGCAGAGAGAGCATCCCTCACACACAACAGCTGAATCACTTGTGCAGTTTCCATGGCTCTTCCTTTACACATTTTTTCTTCCGGGTTTCATGTTGTACATTTAAGCTGTTGCACCCTGTCCTTGTGTGATTGATTGAATTACTTTAAAGGTATATGGGTGTATGGAACTACTATAGGCACACGCCTTTGGGGGCATTACTGACGGACATTGCTTACCTGTGTTTGTGTAGTAAGAGATTGTGGGCCTTTGCTCCTCCTCTAAGGGAGACTAAAATTAGGCTCAGGCGCCTGTGGGACGCAGCCCTGAGCCCACTCCCCTGATAACTTTTAGGTACAGGATTGCCCTAGTGTCCATGGTGGCGGTGGGCACATGCACATGTCTCCTTCTCTTGCCTGTCACTGCGTCAGCCGGAAGTGCAGCCGAAGAGTTGTGACGTCACGACCGGGCCGTGATCGTGGCAAGTACTTAATTTATAAGACGGGGCAATGGGGGCCGCCATTTGGGACCTGGCAACGGTGGTAAACATAGTGGAAGTTTTTTTTTACCTATGCCACCCCAACAACTTTAGCGGCAACGCCAGGAGACCTCAAGTAATTATTGGCAATGTTTTCAAGCACCTAAAAGCATCATGAGAGCAGATGCAGAATATTTTAGGGGCAATGGTTCATATACCCCGGGAAGATGGCATTCCAAAGTGCCCTAAAGGAAGACTAATAAGAAAACAGTGAGCAACCCAATAAACCCTTGAGGGCTTGGGTAATTGAATAGAAGGGTAAATGTGCCGTCAAGGGAATTTATTTGAGTAATACTTAGTAATTCAAAATTGACTTAATAGGATTAGCTAATAAATCCAATGTGAACTTAATTCATCAACATTAATTGAACCAACAAAGAATATAACACATGAAACATGAAACATAAAAGACGAAAACAAAGGTGTATTGAAAAAAGAGAATTTATCAAAAGTTCAATGGTCAGAGCTTTGGTATACAGGTGAAATTCATTCAGAGATATTTAGGTTTGCAGGTACAAAAACTAATTAATTGTGGAAAGACTCAACAAAACCTAAATACACCTATCTAAAATCAATATGAAATAAAACAAGAAATAGATGAGGTGAAAGTCGACGTTTCGGTCTCTTAAAAGATGCTTTGTGAGACCATCTTCAGGACAGAAGTCATATGTATACTGTATAAAAGACCAGCGTAATCTTAATCAATTTGATGAAAGCCTTACGTGCATCAATTCGCGCCTTTTGAGTAGAAGCGATTGGTTCTTTGCCACTCCTAGTATTTTAAGTAGACAGAACTCCTCGATAAATTCGGTAAATATGTTAATTTGAATTCATGCGCAAGTCGAGAATATCAGGACGAAGGCCCAGGAGTCTTGCGTATCGATGTAGAAAGCTATCCAATGAGTTTTCAATATGGTTTCCGGCAAAAGTTATGGCGATCCAACAATCTTATGTTTGAGAAGGAAGAATCTCGCCAATACCACAGCGTGAGTTGCGGTCAAGAGGAATCAAAGAAGTATTCACTCTCGTGTCTCGTGTCTCTATGCACATCGGTCATAGAACGGGAGTAGAATGCTCGCTGCATTCTACTCCCGTTCTATGACCGATGTGCATAGAGACACGAGAGTGAATACTTCTTTGATTCCTATTGACCGCAACTCACGCTGTGGTATTGGCGAGATTCTTCCTTCTCAAACATAAGATTGTTGGATCGCCATAACTTTTGCCGGAAACCATATTGAAAACTCATTGGATAGCTTTCTACATCGATACGCTAGACTCCTGGGCCTTCGTCCTGATATTCTCGACTTGCGCATGAATTCAAATTAACATATTTACCGAATTTATCGAGGAGTTCTGTCTACTTAAAATACTAGGAGTGGCAAAGAACCAATCGCTTCTACTCAAAAGGCGCGAATTGATGCACGTAAGGCTTTCATCAAATTGATTAAGATTACGCTGGTCTTTTATACAGTATACATATGACTTCTGTCCTGAAGATGGTCTCACAAAGCATCTTTTAAGAGACCGAAACGTCGACTTTCACCTCATCTATTTCTTGTTTTATTTCATATTGATTTTAGATAGGTGTATTTAGGTTTTGTTGAGTCTTTCCACAATTAATTTGTTTTTGTACCTGCAAACCTAAATATCTCTGAATGAATTTCACCTGTATACCAAAGCTCTGACCATTGAACTTTTGATAAATTCTCTTTTTTCAATACACCTTTGTTTTCGTCTTTTATGTTTCATGTTTCATGTGTTATATTCTTTGTTGGTTCAATTAATGTTGATGAATTAAGTTCACATTGGATTTATTAGCTAATCCTATTAAGTCAATTTTGAATTACTAAGTATTACTCAAATAAATTCCCTTGACGGCACATTTACCCTTCTAAAGGAAGACTGACATCCGGTAGAAGTAATGCTAATCGTCCCAAAAATTCCAAAATGGTAAAAATAAAATAAAAAATTAAAGTGTTTTAAGCTCACTTTAAATGATTGCAAAAAGTGCCATCGCCTTGTGTTTGACAGTTCAAGAAGGGGCGCCCGTACGTCAGAGGCATGGTATCAGATGTGTGGCGCTCAATATGCTGCCCGCTGGTGTGCAGCGTGTGTACTCGTCTGGACCCCAGCTCCTGAGAGCTTCAACGCGGACGTGGCCCAGAATGAAAGACAAACACTGGGCTGATTGAATTAGCTGATTTTCCCTCATTAGCCAGACAGTTCATTATCGAGCTGGGTGCCTCCGTGTTTGGTTCCTATGAAAACAAGGGCCGAAGTTAATAAAGCTGCTGTCTTCGGGGGCAGGGGAGGGGTTGGCCGATGGAGCCGGCCGCGGGGGTGACTGACTTGACCCTACTGTGGATGGGTGCCCTCGAGAGCAGCATCTCTGTCGGGTTAATACAAGCGGCGACCGGGTCCTCCCTGCATTACTCATTTACAGTGGCTGTGGGGAGCAAGAGCCCGCCGCCGGGAGCCTGATATCATGGGAACAGCCCGGGACCCTAGAGGGGAGGTCCAGCTCCGTCTTCAGTCTCTTGCGGTGACGTCTTGTGGATTTGTGCGTTTCATGGAGGCCATTAACGCAATTACTGGCCAATTCGACTCTTCACGCAAACCGTTTCTCCTCACTTCTGACTGTTTATATAGTGTTTTTAAATTTAAAAGCCAACGCCAGAACACATTGCGCCACCCCCTTTTATTTTCAAAACCGAAGCTCTACATATCAGTATATGTTTTATCTATTTTTTATATCTATTTAGCTCTTGCTATCGAGTGATCTTTGAACACAGGTGGTCGAATGCTGTGCAGGGGTTGAGCTTTCAATGAATCATATGAGGCGTTGCATAGCTTAGGAACTGTTGGGCCTGTCTCCAACCATAGAGAGAGTAATTGAGAAAATTGCTGTTTTTTATTTCAAGGCAAAATCGCAGAGACACACATAATTCTATGTACTTTATTTTTACATTCTCTGTTAAAGTATACACAAAACAAATATGTTAACAGCATCCATTCACCAACCACAGTCACATTTACTTACCTCAATTGCCTGTAGACAGATTAACATTTAACTTATATACTATACATCCCACCTCTGCCGCAGGATACTTTTCAGGTACTTGTACGTGTTAAATATGCCCTCAGTGTAACAGACGGGGCTAAGCGAAGAGAGAGCAATAAGGAAACAGAGAATAAAAGAAGCATTGGTCACACAATGGGTCTGGATTTTATCTTCAGTTTTAAGTTAGACCTGTTAGCTTTGCCAAAGCTGTCAGGCATGCTGAAATTGTAATTCAGAGGAGCTGCCGGGTGAGGCGAATCTTATCATACTCCTGCAATTTGCTGTGAAATAAAATAACAAATGGCTGTGCCAGACATAGAATTGATTGTGACTTAATTTGTAATGGTTGAGTGGACTTTTCAGCAGTAAAATAGTCTCTTATGCATTCCAGTAGAATAATTTCGGAGGAGAAGGAAGATAAATTCAAAGATCCAGTAGCATGGCAGTGAGGCTACATCCTCATCTGGACTGTTGATGTGAATGGAAAAGTATCAAGCCACTGGCTGAAGGGCCTCAGAGACCACTTTTCGTTTTGAACACAAAAGAGTGGCCTTGAAAGGCCTAAAAATCAGCAGAAAGATTGTTGGTCATTGAAAGGAGGAGCACATTTTAATACTATATATGTCTATAATTTAGGTCCGTATGTGTAAGATTACTTCTGGTTTGTTGCTTTAGATCACAAGATCAAGCAGGCTTTCTTGCGTTCATGTTTACTTGAAGAGTATTCTAGATCTTAGTACTATTACCTGAAATGGAGTGTTTCAGTGTGGATGCCCTTTTTTAATTCAGTTGTCAATCTTGAGCATGGCTTAGCTTAATGGGGTTCTTCTCTATCAGCAACCTGAAGTTTTTGAGTTGCTTAACATTTTCATATCGCATAGTCATTCTTATCAATAGCGACATATTTTGGTGCTTTTGAATACTTACTAAGAGAAGAGATTACTTCTGTGTGCTCAGTTTCCTACATTAAGGGTATATGGATCATACTCAAGTTTTAGAAACTGCTTGCAAGATCCTCGATTGCCTTTAGTAGAAATGCTTTCCTGAGTGAATATGTGGAAGTAATGATAGTAAAGTTTTTTGAGATTTGGTTTGAGCTTAAGGAAGAGTCAAAGAGAATGTATTTTATTTGGCATTTGTTCACTTTCTTTGTATATGCCTGTTGAAGTTTGTAAAGCGCAAACCTGACTGGGAAACATCTGAGTGTTATACATGAATAGAGGGAAGGGAACAATTTAGTATTCCGAGCATCAAACCCTGAAGCCCCATTTGTTCCTTATGCTTGTTTTTCTTGCTTCTAGTAGTCTATGATTCAGGAAGAGAACATCCCTATCCTTGGACATCCCTAACTGCTCGACATAGGCTGATGACTTTGATCTGACAGGGTCGTTTTGTTGGATCTGTGTGTCTTATATTGCCTCTGTCATCTTTGTGTCTGGCTGAACATCTCAGCATTCAGAACCTGCATCTATCCGGAAACATTAGACAGAACACCTGCCACAAGTTCAACACAGTGAAAATATATCATATGGTCGTGTGTCACCACACTCACAACACCTCTCTATTCCAAGCAACAACATATACAAAACAAGCACTGGCAAAAGTATTAGGTCTTGCCTTTGGGACTCATTTGCTTCGCCAATTGTATGAGCAATATGTCACTGTGTATACATTACATATTTTATGTGAGTTAATACTTTGATTTAGTTATCATTTGTAAATTCTTTACTTTAGTGCACTTTGGAATTGTTATTAGAATTGAGTTTCCTACATATTGACAAAGTCTTCAGGCTTCAGCTCTAAAAGAATGAACTATTAGATTTTCCAATGCTTGTATGGTACATGTTAGCTGAGTCACATTTAAGTGTCCAGGTGGTAGGGGCGATGATCAGGGGATTGCAATCCTTCATTAGCTTCGGGAACTGACTCCCTCTCTCGGTCATGGGCCGGGCGGCCCTGGCACGGATGGTGATCCTACTGAGATGCCTGTATATTATACAGAACTCACTCTGCATTATCCCTAGCTCCACCTTTAAGCCCCTCAATAGTATTTTGATATCACTGGTCTGGGCTGGAAGGTGTAATAGGGTTAAGCTGGAGATACTGAAATTAGAAACCTAGCAGGGGGACTAGGCCTACCGGATTTGCAACTTTATCACAGGGCCGCCCTCCTCCAGTACGCAGCGCTCTGGTGCGCGGAGGGTCCAAACGTGGAGAAGGAGCTCCTGGCAGATTGGGGACGGGAAAATAACTTACCGAGATGTCTCATGATGGGGTCATGAATGCAGTCACAATACCCAGGGCTTTAAGTGGGATGAAAAAACTGGAGGGCCTCTCATAGGGGAGTGGCCAGAGTAATTAAGGGCGTGGCTTAAAAACACGTAAGCTAAATATCTGTGCTTAGCATAGTGTGCCGCCCAACTTGTATTTTACTGTTTCTGTCATTGCATCCAGATATATGATACAACAAGTAACATCACACCTACAACAAGTCAGGACTATTGGCTTTGTCAATGGTTGTTTGTTGCATAAGATAAATAAGCAGCAACTATGGCTTGTATATAATATTGAAAAAGCTTCCACTTAAAGCCCTGGTGACACCAGGACAATGTTGCTGCTCCTGAGTTTCAAAAAGAGAAGGGAAATCCAGAGAGAAAATGACTCTCTTTATAGGATTTCCCTTCCCCTACAACGCTCACCTGGCATGACGTCATGCCGTAACTTCTCCACTAGTGAGAAGTGAGCAGGCGCACACTAGTGAGAAGTGATCAGTGTGAGCAGGCGCACACTAGTGAGTAGTGAGCAGTGTGAGCTCGCGCACATCATGTGCCTGCTGTCACTGCAGTCCGGAAAATAATGGACCGCCTGTGCCAGGGCACAAAACAGAGCCCGATAGAGACCCGTTTCGAGGCCCCCTTTAAAAAACTGCCGGTGCTCAGACCCCTTGAGACCCGGCCCACTTAAAGCCTTGACAATACCCATTTATAGTGCATCAGGTGGCGACAGCCTGGGAAAGAGCAGTCACATTGGTACTGCTTAGAGCACCTTATGCATGTGTGCTACATTTACAATGGCTGTGAAACTATTGCCATATCCAAAACTTTATGGACTTGACAAAAGGGTTTGAGGGAGGACGCCTTACTGAGGGTGACCTATACTGTAATGGGTTGTTTCTTACACTCGCCGAGGCGCAGGACTGCTTCAGTCTCCCAGACAGGCAATTTTTGCAGTATGGAAAGATCTCTCACAGCACTTGGGAGATATGGACTACAGTCCCAGAGGAACCAACGGAATCTCAAACATTGGTAGCAATGCTAGATCCAGGTACGCATAGGGACTTGATCTCACTTCTGTATCGGGCACTTAAAGCCGATCATGAAGTCGATGTCTCTCACATCCGAGATAGATGGTCGCCAGATCTGCCATCAGTGAGTGGAAGAGGGCAGGGCGTTCGCGCAGGTGCATGACATGGCCAGCAAAGCCCGTTTCAAGCTCATACAATTTCACTATCTGCATCTCACCTACATGACCACCCTCAGGCTGGCACGTCGTAACACAGCGCGCTCCGCAGAATGTCCTCGCTGCGGCGTTGAACCAGCTGCTTTCGCACATATGACATGGGATTGCCCCAGACTTCAGTGGTATTGGGAGGGGGTGTTGAAGATAATTAGAGGGACGACCGGCACGACTAACAAAATGCAGCATGGTTTGCAAACTCAGGATTGGTTCTTGCCAGACGTTGCATAGCGATACACTGGGCACAGGCTACACCACCCACCGCACATAAGTGGATGACAGATATGCAGGAATGGGGGTGGCAGGGGAGAGGCGGTTATGGATAGTGCGCACAGATCAGAATGCCGAACGAGATTTGGAGACATGGGGTCTATTGTTGAATAATCTACATCCCCAAAATCAAGTAGTTGAGGGAGCAAGTACTCTCACGCAGTTAGATACCAAGACTTCACGGCCTAGAAGTAGGAAAGACACCTCAGATGTCCTGGCCTCCACTACATAACATACCGCATCTGATCAGGGGGGGGGGCTGGCCACACAAAGGGAGCAGTGGGGTGTGTGCTACCCACTTGCGTGGGAGGGGGGGTCACCGACATCTAACATACTAGGTTTCCATAAGAGAATCGCGTGAGGACCGGAGACCCGAAACTCCTCTAGTCACACAACACAAAACACACCTGGAATACAAGATAATACAGAGTC
The DNA here is from genome assembly GCF_964261635.1 of Lissotriton helveticus. Lineage (NCBI taxonomy): Eukaryota > Metazoa > Chordata > Amphibia > Caudata > Salamandridae > Lissotriton > Lissotriton helveticus. The sequence goes on along the minus strand of NC_136063.1, from coordinate 421,027,019 downwards.
CTGAAACAACAAATTAAACTCTTGCGCCACATCTGCCCCCGATATCAAGGGATACATTGGAAACTGCAATGTTAACTGCTGCCCAATTCTCATATTGGATTTGCTTCCCTTTTTTTTTGATAGTTAATACTATGTAATGTTGTTCATCACAAGAAAATAGGGATGCATAACCTCTTTTTGTTATGCTTAAGTTGCCTGCTTCAGAGCATACAGTGGGAAACACTGCTGTCGTAACAAGAGAACTACAAATGTATATTATACCATAATATCTATGTTAAAATTTGAATTAAAAAAAAGTGTTCAGGTGAATTTTGGTTGTGTTAGGGAGGTCATAATCGAGCAAAATCAAGAGCTCTGGCACTGAGGTTGAAGACAGTACAAGTCAGTGGCCATAGCAGTGTTCAGATTACATGCTCATTCAATGCTTGTCCTCTCTAATGCTGTGCAATGTTGTGAAACTGTGGAGTCCTTGGAGTCCAAACTAAAACTTGTGGAACAGAAAGGAGTGAATCTTTTGCTGCTCTGTGGCACCCACATTTCAGCACCTCCGGGAGGGCATCAGTAGAGCTGCCCCTGAATAACATGTACAAACAAGTATTGGCAGAAGAAATAGGTCTTGACTATGAAAGCTATTGGCTTTTTCAATAATTTTATGAATATTGCACAGCAGCTGCCGGGGAAAGCAACAACACAGAGAGAAGCAGAATGGTGAGAGGAGCAAGCAACAACACACGGCATATTGTGGAATGGGGTAAGCAACAACTCGGTTAGGGTCGGGAGCAGCAAGCAGCAACACAGAGAAGGCCGGTGAGGGGGAGGGACCAAGCAACAACACTGAGAGGAACGGGTGTGGGCAAGAGGTGGCAAGCAACAACACAGACAGGGAAAGCAAGAACACAGAAAGGGACAGTGGGTTGGGAGGGGGCAAGCAACAACTGAGGGAGGGTTGTGAGGAGGCAACCAGCAACACTGAGGGAGACAGGAGGGTTTGAAAGGGAGATAGAAGCACATGAGGGATGCTACCTGTGAACGCATGGAGTGCTTCAACTAAATGATAGAAGTAGCTCAGAGAGCACAAGTAGTGGAAGGACACAAGTACTTGAGCTGTGCTCTAGGGGAGGGCCAAACACCAAAAGAGAAAGTGAAGATAGCCCACACTGACCAAAGAGGAGCAAGAAATGTTAGTGGCAATGAAGCCATACAACGGTTAGCAATCAGTGGGCTCTAAGCCTACTGTCAGCTAACAAAATGTCTTGCAAGCGACAGAACATCCGCTGTTTCAAGCAAGACCTAATAACACCCAAAACAACACATTTCACTCTACTCTTCAAGTCAGTGTAACACAGCTTGGATATTCTATATGATTGGCTGTCAACAGCACTTACAATAATGAACAGCCCTCACAGCATTGCACACTTGATGAGACTGATGAGTTCAAAGCCATGCAAATGTGGATGGTATTTGAATGTGCACTAAGCACTACCTTCCACTAGGAAATAACACACAGCTTTTAACAAGACATATTAGACAGAGCTCTGTGCTGTGGCAATAAATAATGGACATAATGCCTAATGAATCAAACATTCACCTCCAGTCAAGAGATCTGGGTTAAATCCATCGTTCTTTTGCTCACTATGCCACCCCAGTATCATCTGAGCTATATGCAAATCAATCAGTCTTGACCTTCTCATGGGAACAGTCCACCCTGAACTGCCAGGCTGGGTCCTCCCTGGACCAGAAACAAGCATCCTGGGACTGGTTTTGGGTAACAGCCATCATCAGCTAGGCTAGCTTGAATCTAGTGGCACAGCGAGTAAGGGACCCACGTCTGGGCATACCCATCCCACTTAGAACTAAAAGTGCTGTGGCAACAAATGATGGATGGAATGCTGAATGAATCAAACATTCACCCCCCCAGTCAAGGCATCTGGGTTAAACACATTGTTCTTTTGCTCACTATGCCACCCCAGCTTGAGCACATATACAACATAGCTTGAATATATCATATAGTTAAGCATCACCAAGCTCACGATTCTACCAACCATACTAAGAAATAATCACAATACCAACATAACACATTAGTCAGAACAAACCACACACGTTCAACGAGATTCAGAAGCACCATGCCTCCTAAAAGATATGCCACTCTTTTAAAACACATAGCACATCAATGCAACACCCACCAGGCATTTCTCAGCGACACTGGCTTAAAGGGATACTTTGAACCCCACCATGGTGCCATGGGCAATGAATTTACCAATCCTGACAGATGGCATATACCTAAAAGTCCCCCGGCTACATGTCCATCCAACACCACTATTGCAACACACATACAGCCTAAATGTAATCACGTAAACGGTAGATTAAATACACCCACACTACTGTTGATCCAACCCAATCAGAAACCAGTCTCCTACTATCAAGTTTCCTCATTTGCTGATTCTGTATGTTTTACTTTGACTCTTTAACTCAACACCCTTGATTGACTGTTTGTCTTTGATATCCTTGATTTACTCTTTCTGGGTAATTTTTCATCTCGCACCACTTTTGTAGCACTTTGATGCTCGCCCTTCTACCAAGCTGCCAATAAATAAAAATATTCTATATTTCAGATTGCATATGAGCCATGTTCTCATTGTTGTTGCTCATGTGAGCTCGGAGTTGTGCTGAATACAGTGTGCTTAATCTCCATTTTGCTTAAAGTGCTTCCATGACGCGAGAAACTGATTTCTGTATATTTTCTCCATTTAATTTGTAATCCGTGGTAATCCTCTCTCCCAGAATTACAAGGTTGTTAGATCTAGGTGTGGTGAAGGGGATCCCATGATTTAATTCTGGTTGCTTCATAATTGGCCCCTTATGTGAAGGGCCCTGATGCTCCCACCAAGAGAGTTTGAGGTTAATATAGGATGGTGAGTTTTGGGTGGTCCACTGTTTTGCCTAACCGAGCCTCACCGAAATCAATCTTCTCACTCGTGGCTATTGAGAAATGAGTCATCGGAAGTATATGAAACAGGGATGTCTATTTCAAGTGACTCTAGTGAACTAAGCGAGTCAAGCGAATCAAGTCCTGATGCGCAAAAGGGCCCTGTACTTCTGGAAATTTCCGGCTCCAACGATTCAAGACTACACAGTGAAACTAATGTGAGGGGGGGAAAAAAGGGTCGGGGGTGGCAAAAAAAGGATGAAACACAAAAGGGAAAATTATTTAATGAACGAAGAGACCACAGACCCCGGTAATAACACAGACTATGGCAAAAGCAGACCTAATCCTACACGAAAAAGCCCTATGAATAAATCATCGGGAGAAACTTCACGTAAAAAAACATCTGAGCCCTCATTGAGTGAGGTATTAAGTTCAATTAAGAATTTCCATGAGGATGTGAAAAAAGATAGCCTAAAGAATCGTATGGCCATTGAAAAACTACAAGGCGCAGTGAAAAAAGTGGGCAGTATTTGCTCTGAGATGTCCGAGAGAATGGTTATGGTTGAAACTCGCACGGAGAACCTCGAAACTGATGTCGTGAAACTCCAAAAAACCGAAAAAGACCAAGATGGAAAAATAAAGGACCTCATGGCCAAAGTGGAAGATCATGAAAACAGATCGAGAAAGAACAATTTAAGATTCCTTGGAATACCAGAAAAATTTGAGGGAGATGACGCTAGAGGGGCAATGATTAACATTCTTAAAACATCATTTCCGGAACTAGAAGCCTGGGATATGGAAAGGGAGGTACAGCGGGCTCATCGTTTTCCCCTAACGCTATAAAAAAATTCTAACAAGCAACATCAGTATCCCAGGGCTATGTTGGTCTACTTTGGCAATTTTCTTCTCCGTGAAGCAATTTATGATCTTGCAAGACCAACCACACAAAGAGAATATAAGGGGTTCAAATTCTTTGCGAGACCTGATTTCGCTCACTCTACCGTGGAGCGTAGATGGGAAATGCGCCAGCTATTTGGACCCTTTGAAAAAATCGGTGCAAAAGTATTTTTGCAAAACCCGGCACGCTTGAAAATCATATTCAAGGGCTCAACAAGAAGCTTTAACAGCGAACTGCAAGCGGAGGACTATTTACGAGAAATTACAGAGACTGGTTCACGAAATTCAGGGAAATAATGTAAATCATATACAAGGACCTGTAGAAGGAATTGATAAGCTGAATTATCTATTTCACTTAGTATTCATAAAGCACAGTTTTGGGTAGCACTGAAAACTAGTAGAATGGTTGAGCAGGCTGGAAAACAAATCTAGTTTATTATTAATTGTAAAATGCTATCATATTATCTAGGCTCTAGTTTAATTAAAATTAGATAAGTATGTAAAATACATTAATAAACTAGCCCAGCCCGCAGGGCCCGCTTACACGGATGTCACATCCCTGGTCTCGACAAGGCCAGGTAACCTTCAATGGTGGTGGTGGGTGGGGGGAGGGAAAGAGGGTGGGAGATAGGGCAGATCGGGCACGTATTAGGTAAACTTCTTAGGGAACTGAAAGGAAAAACTTCACATTACCGATATAAAAATTGGATAGATAGATGGGTATGTTAAAAATATTATCATTAAATATTTGTGGTTTAAATGATATAAAGAAGAGACAAATTGTGACAGTGGGATTACAGACCATTGGTGCTAATATTGTATGCATGCAGGAAACCCATATCGAAGGGTCACAATCACACATGTTAAGTTCATTAGGATATAATGTGATCGGCGCAACTACAGAGGGTATTCGGGCTAGAGGGGTAGCACTTTTAGCCAAAGGTAGAGGGTATAATTTTATCAGAACAAAATCAGACAAATTAGGCAGGTGGGTGATCACAGAAGTTCACGTAGGGCAATCCTCACCTATAACCATCTGTTCAATTTATGGGAATAATAGCGATGACCCCTCAGTAATTAATAATGTCTCTAATGAACTCACTAATTGGCCGCTACCTGTTATAATCTGTGGAGATCTCAATATAAATCTTTCACATGACTGGTCAATAAAAGATGACTGGTATTACCGTGGACGAAAGTCAAAGGTCTTTAAGGCAATTAAAGAATTATGCATCACCCACGGGTTAGTAGATGCGTGGCAGACCTCGAATAGTAACCCCAATGATCCAGGGTACACATTTTATTCAAATCCTCATCATACACATGCCAGGCTGGATTACTTCTTAATCTCTAGCTCATTGAAAACATCCTCTAAACTAGAAAAACTACCCCGTATCATGTCGGATCATAATCCTTTACTACTGACAGTCGAGATTACATCTCTGACACAGATACCACAAAACTGGACATTTGAGAGATCTCTTCTCCTTGAGAATGAATATTGCAACCACATGAGAAGCTGGATACCGAACTTCTTAGCGGTGAATACCGGGAGCACGACGGTAGATTTTGTTTGGGATGCCCTAAAAGCAGGAATTAGGGGAGAAACTATACAATATTCACTCAGGACTAACAAATGTGCAAGAGAATCATTAAGATTGTTACAAGAAACTTTAAAGGGGGTGGAAGAAGATCTTATAAGGGTAACAAGAGGCTCTTTTTCCATAGAAGAGATAACTAATGCTCAAATACAGGTTGCAATAGCCAAAGCAGCAATCACAAATGTATTTACCACGAAAGCAGTTAAAAAGCTACTGTTCACCGCGAAAAAATATATGAGATAAGTGAATCAGTTGGTCAGCAATTAGCCATCCGGATGAGACAGCAGACCTCACAGAATGTTATACAGGAAATCCAGGACCCTATAAGTGGCAGGGTTTCCGATTCAGAGAAGATTAGAGAAGCATTTTGGCGCTTCTATCGTGCTCTATATACAGAAGAGGGAGAAATAGACTTAGAGAAAATTACCGAATATTTAGATACAGATACCTGTAATAAATTTAACACAGAAGACCAGGAAAGCTTGGAAAAGGCCCCGGACATAGAGGAAATAGTAAAAACAGTAAAAGATCTCTCCCGTGGGAAGGCAACTGGTTTAGATGCTATTCCATTGGAATTTTATATAGTATTCCTGGACCAGCTTCAAGAAATATTCTTAAACGTATGCTTACATTTATTTACAGGAGGGCAACCACCCAACTCCTGGTCAAGGGCAAAAATTGTTATATTCCCCAAGAAAAACAAACCCCCGGACCAGTTGGGCTCTTATCGTCCCATTATGCTAATAAACGCAGACTCCAAAATTTACTCTAAATTGCTCGCTAATCGTATTTCATTAATTATTCATAAGGTTACATCTAAATTTCAACATGGCTTTATCCCCGGGAGAGATACTACTAATCACACACGGAGGGTAATCAGCTTATTTGACAGTACCCAGGTGACAGGAGACCCGATGGCGTTAATACTACTCGACGCCGAGAAGGCTTTTGACAGGGTCTCCTGGTCATTCCTCTGGCAGGCTATGTCCCGGGTCGGATTCAAGCAGGTTTTCATACAAGCAATTCAAAAACTCTATATTAGTCCTCGGGCTATGGTGATGGTCAACGGCTGTATCTCTAAAGAATTAAAAATCTCGAGAGGAACTAGGCAGGGATGCCAGTGTTCCCTGCTGCTGTTCGCTATTTACATTGATCCCTTTATCAGGAGATTGGAATGTAATAGGAATATAACTGCTATCTCGACACATGGATATTCAACAAAGACTCTCGCATATGCCGATGATATCGCCATTGTTACTGCTAACCCAAACCTAGCTATGCTTATCATTGAGCTGGAGGCTGTAAGATTTGGGAAAGTTTCAGGGTATGCTCTGAACCAAGGGAAAACCCAAATAATTATCAATAACAAATGTGATATGGTAGATCCACGCATAACAGATTCAGCTACTTATCTAGGGGTCACTATTACATCGGAATTAGAGAACTTAGTTGACCTGAACCTAAAACCCTCACTTAATAAAATACAAAAAGATCTCCGTCGTATCAACAATTTACATCTCTCTTTGATCGGACGGGTAAATGCATTAAAAATGGTCTATTTTCCAAAACTCTTGTACATATTTAGAGCCATCAATCTGGAAATTTCAGATCAGTGGTTTAAAAGAATGGAGCGTATTTTTACAAACTTTGTCTGGGCGTACACACAGCCCCGCCGCGCCTATAAACTACTGACACTTCCAAAAGAAAAAGGAGGATTAGCCCTTCCAAATTTAAAACTATATTATTGGGCAACAGTTTTGTTATATAATCATGAGCTCTTTCATCTTGATGGTACAGGGACAGAGATGGATAATGACGCCCCCTCGATCCACCAAATAATACTGGGCGATAGAAGCACTGGCTATCTTTGGAAATACCACAAAAAAGTGAGATTAAAAACACTCATAGGAACATTCAAGGTTTGGAAATCTGTGCGGAAAATGATAGGTTTGGGACGTTTATCTTTTTACACACCTATACAAAATAATCCCTCCCTTCCGGAAATATTTAAAGATACCTACATCAATAGGTGGAATACAGCCGGAATCACTCATATAGGATGTTTTTTTTCCTCAGAGGGGCTATGTTCTTTTGAATTTTTGAAAGATAAGTATCATTTGGAATGGAGAAACTTCTTCAAATATCTCCAAATAAGAGATTTTCTGGTACAACATACAACGGGAGAGGGCACACTGATTAAAAACGCCATAGCTGACATTCTAAGCCACTCTCAGGGAAAATTCAGGATTGGGGGATTATACCAGCTATTATTGATGCATGTTATGGATGATATGCAGAAAATCATTCGGAAATGGCAAAGTAAAATCACCATTTCTACAGAAGAATTTGATTATGTATATGGTCTATCACAAACTGTTCTTATGTCAACGAAACTACAAGCACAATTTTATAAAATATGTTTCTTTATGTATTATACTCCTGATAGAATCGCTAAATGGGGCAATGGGAGAGGCACATGCTGCTTTCGATGTAATTTACAAAATGCGGACTGTGTACACATTTTTTCATCCTGTCCCTGTTTAACTCCTCTTAAGTCAAAAATTGAACATTTCCTCTCATTGATTCTCAAAATAGCGGTTACCCTACCTGATCAAACAGTTATCCTGGGCGTAGCAAATCGTACCAACCAGAATATCGGTGATGAATTGATTTTTATCTCGATGGCCGTATTAAGAATTTGCATAGCATCTGCCTGGCTAGATCCTTTGGCCCCCTCATATCAACAGTGGTTTTCAAGACTGTTAGCCATCTTTAATCTAGAAACGGCAATATATAAAACTAAAGGGAGGAAGCGTAGGACAAAAGGGTTAAAAATCTGGTCACCTTTAATAGAATAGTCTCAATCTCAATGACATATATAGCAAGAATCTGGTTGTAATGATTTAACTGTCACCTGTACCTCTGCTAATCTGATGTTCATCTGTCTTTGAATGATTATCTGATAATTTATTAGTTTACATTTTTACTTTTAGTATATATATGCTTTATGACTTCCTTTTGCTCCACATATGACCTGCCCGACCGGAGGGGGGGGGGGGAGGGTGCTGTTTTATGTGTTGTATTGTCTTGTCTTTTCGGTATAAAATCTAATAAAGATATATAAAAAAAATATTTAAAAAAAAGAGAAATGGGTCATTTTTAGGTCTCGCCTGTCGATGCGCATGCGCATCGAGCAAGCGAGACTATAGGGGCTCATCCAGACTTTATCTAACTTGCAAGGAATCGTGGCGATTCCTTGCAGTGCCCGTGACTTTTAAGCTCAATGCGCATGTGCATTGAGCTTAAAAGCGCGTGCACAGCCGCCCGCATTCCTCCGACACCTTTGAAGTGAAGCTTAGCTTCACTTCAAAGGCCCGGCTTGTTCACACCCACATGCCGCTCTGCCCCGCTCCGCCCCCTCCCCTGAGTCATCCTGCCTGCCCTCGACGTTCCCCCCGCCCCCTCCCGCCACGCAATGCCGAGAGCTTTTTTTTTGATTAGCAATGGCGGCTTTGCTCTTCATTGAACTTCTCCCTCCCGCTTTGGCTTTCCACCAGCATTTGCATGCCCGCCGTGTTACGGTGAAAGGCTTGTTTAGATTGCATCTTTCCGAGTTCTTTCAGGTGAACCTGCATCACGGGTTAAAAGCATTTCATTTAACTGTCCAAGGGGGCCGCGGTTCCCACCTTTTCAGTTCACAATACAGTGATTCGTCTTCACTGAACAGTTACCAAGCAGCAAACACAAGGTAATGCTTCCTGTCCCTCCCTGCTTTACCTCTTGCTCCCTAGTCTCCTTTAAATACATCTCTTTGCCCTAAACATTACCAGTGCTTCTCCCCACAATCCCCCAATGTCTGAACCATTGTCTTCCTTCTTCCATAGAGCTACAGCCCGTCATGCTCTCTGTGTTCCTCCTGTCCTCTGCCCGCTGTTACCTCTCTCCTTGCTCTGTCCAGCTTACCCTTGTTTAATAGGTGTGTGCATATAGGTCCGCTGGTAGTTTCTTATTTTCACAATTGCTTCGGGGATATGCAGTTCCTTACTTTGTGTGCATTTGGTGTTTGTGATTGCACATATAATTTGAGTGGATCTGGGGTGCTTGTGTTTGTATGTGCACGTGTGCGATTTGAGAATATGTATATCTATGATGCTTGTGATTGTATTTGAATGCGTGTGATTTAAGAGTGTATATATCTGCAGTGTTTGTATTTGCACAAGTGTAATGTCTGTATATCTCGGGTGTTTGTATGTTCACAAGTGCGATTTGTGAGTGTGTATATGTATATCTGTGTGGCTTGTCTTCTTCTACCATGTCTGGTCATCTCGGACAGGGCCCCTTCTCTATAAACCCTCTCTACCCCACACATTCCGACCTCTCCCTTTCTTTGGCTGCTTTTGCTCAAGTACTTACAAGCCCCCAAACGCCCCCCCCGCCCGCCCCCCTTAACTCAAAGACACACAGGGCATTTGTTGTGCGCTCGCAGAAAATATATTCTTATAGCGGCAATCCCCCCCGCCCCCCTCGAAATACCCGGCAGCCTTGAGGGGACAGGCCTGGAGCTCAGAAGGAGATGCTTTCCTCTGTTCTTTGACCCCATATGCCTCGACTTCTCCGAGTGAATAAAAGTGGTCCGCGGCGCCTGCAACCAGCTCGGTAGGAGCAGAGGCTCTTGGCAGAAACTTGGCACTACCTCAGGAGGAGTTACAGAGCGTTTCACTCGAAGCACACAGACTTCAGGGATAGAGCTGAAAGCCGGGCTCGTCCTGCTTCTGGCAGTGCTGCTGAGCTTTGCTGCCTGCCATGTGATGACAGCCTATTGTAGCGCTTAGAATGCTCATAGTCCTGTTCGAGGTGCTGAGGGCATAGGTAAGGAATGAAACTACACTACTTGATTTATTATTTTGTCTTTGCGGTGCGAATTCTGCCACTGGCCTCTCATTTTATCCTGATTTTGTCATTTTCATGTTGTTTGTGTAGCACTTAGAATGCTAATGGCACAAAGGGAGTAGAGGCGCGGTGAAAGTGCACTGCTTGCTATGTTACTCAGTTTTTATAAAACACACTTCTGTGATTGGTATTGCCTCGTAGCGCTAGTAACTACGGCCTTTTGTTTTGAACTGATATTGTTTTCGCATTTTGGTAGGATAATGCTTAGATAACCCAGGACCCTTTTAAAAGCACCAGGGAGGAGACAAGGGACATTAAGTATTATGTTATTTATCTATTCCATTCTGGCTTCTCTTAATTCTCCCCTATATCCATCTGCTACGTGTATTATAATTCAAGCACTATTCCCCAACCTCTACCATCCTGTTGTTTATATCTCTCCTTCGCCCAAAACAAAACCTTAAAAAAAAATCCATCTTTCAATTTCTTTTTTTAATAAGGTCGTTCACTTATACGTAATAACATCTTAGTTGTAGATAAGGTAACAAAAATACTTATAACATTTTTATTTTTTTATAACTTTGGAACATGCTGTACACAAGCCACTCTACTGTACAATATAACCTAAGCACATTAGCAAAGTCAGTACCCCTGACTAAACATTTATAAGGTCCCAAAGACGAGACCTGTTGGCTGTGCCAATAGGTCTCGCCTTTGGGACCTTATAAGTGTTTAGCCATGCAACACTTGATGTTGTTGCACCAAGGATATTGTGCTGGATAACTAAACACGTATAAGGTCCCAAAGGCGAGTCCCACACACGCAACGCCACTCGCCCACGCAACGCCACTCGAATATAACCTAAGCACATTAGCAAAGTCAGTACCCCTGACTAAACATTTATAAGGTCCCAAAGACGAGACCTGTTGGCTGTGCCAATAGGTCTCGCCTTTGGGACCTTATAAGTGTTTAGCCATGCAACACTTGATGTTGTTGCACCAAGGATATTGTGCTGGATAACTAAACACGTATAAGGTCCCAAAGGCGAGTCCCACACACGCAACGCCACTCGCCCACGCAACGCCACTCGCCCACGCAACGCCACTCGCCCACGCAACGCCACTCGCCCACGCAACGCCACTCGCCCACGCAACGCCACTCGCCCACGCAACCCCACTCGCCCACGCAACGCCACTCGCCCACTCAACGCCACTCGCCCACGCAACGCCACTCGCCCATTTGCAAAACGGAAAATGTTAAACTCTTCTATTGCGAGACCTATTGCATTTTCACTCTCACTCACCCTCAACCCCTCACCCTCACTCACCCTCACTCACCCTCACTCACCCTCAACCCCTCACCCTCACCCACCCTCAACCCCTCACCCTCACTCACACTCACCCTCACTCACCCTCACCCTCACTCACCCTCACTCACCCTCACTCACCCTCACTCTCACTCACCCTCAACCCCTCACTCACCCTCACTCACTCACCCTCACTCACCCTCACCCACCCTCACCCTCACCCACCCTCACCCTCACCCACCCTCACCCTCACTCACCCTCACTCTCACTCACCCTCACTCTCACTCACCCTCACTCACCCTCACCCTCACTCACCCTCAACCCCTCACCCTCACACAGTGCAATAGGTCTCGGAGCATTTGAGTTAGAGCTTTTAGATTTGTTTATGGCTTTTTTTCTTTGTAATTCTTTAGCATTGCCTACAGGAAACAAAAATGCTAAAGATTTTTAAAAAAAAAACCATAAACAATTCTAAAAGCACTAACTCTAATGCTGCGAGACCTATTGCATTTCCAATGCTTGTTTAATTAGTTTTTAGTCCTTGCATCTCAAATACGTCCTGCTGCCTTTTTATGAGTAGGTGTTTCACATACTCTGGAGGCATTAGCATTCTAAAACACCCTTTATAATTTTAAGGCTTTTACCATTTGACTGCCACTGAATGTGTTTTATGTGATGTAAAATGTCTTGATGGGCTGTTAATATATTGTGCTTGTGCTATAGAAGTGCCAGTATATGCATTGAAACACTCATTCCTGACAGAACCTTGAGTTTTCGTTGCTGTGATTATGTAGAGCTGTTGTCTTTACTTTATTCCAGTGCAAGGCTGACTTTGTCATTTGAAATTGTTTTATGCTGTACACATGTTTTAAAGCAGGACTTAGATGATCAGCTGAACATTTGTCTGCGTACTATTATCCTTTAAACTCCATTTACTGTAGGGGGTGGATTTATTTCAATTAATTTCAGTTAGTTGAAAGCGACCACAGAAAGTTAATTCAAGTGCGAAACCTTGCTGTATCTGTCATATCTGCCCCTCTCACCCATGTCACTCCTCCCCGATTACATCATGTTCACCATACCTGCTGACAGGCAGGGGCGGTTTTATGCTTGGCCTCTCTCTGGTTAAAAGGAAGTTTGCAAAACTTTAAATGCAATGCAGAAGATATTAGTCATGTCTCTGGTTGGGTTCCTGGTGAGTACAACATGCACGCTTCGGAGATTTTATAAGTAAAGGGAAAAATAATTATACTTGTGTTTGTTCCAAAAGCAAATGGGCTGGAAATGTCTATTTACAAGGCTGCTACCTACCAAGAAGTCGACTTTATGATGTGCACGGAGATGCATTTCAGCATTGCCATTTGGCTTGTATAACCGTTTCTAGATCAGTGCTTTGGAATGGTACTGTTGCTTGTTCATCGGGATATGTTATCCACATTTACGTAGCGCACAACTGCCATAAGTATGGCCTAACAACTCTGTGGGCTGTCTGGTATGTGTCTTTACACCGGATTCAACCACTGCTTGTGGCTTTTATTGACTAATGTGATGAAACACATCTGTGAAACCATAGAAATGAGGCTTATGCTGAGCGTCGGGTGTACAACCAAAAAGACAGGCGATGGACAAGGCAGTTAGAGTCTAAGCAAACCCAAAAAGGGATCCTTAGCTGCTATTCCTCAGTTAATGTCGTCTTCGCACAACAGGTTCCTAGTTGAATGCCATCATTGTTAGTATAATTCTCTAGAGTTTTCTAAATCACAATTGGCTGAATTGTGCTCTCAAGTTGACACTGAGAGTATTTGAGAATTTGCATCTTGAACTCCGAAGGATTTGCGTCTGTGCTTTTGATGCCTTTTTATAGCATCTCAGTTTATGATGTGTTAGAATTATTTGTATACCTTGTATTCTGCCCTTTGCTACCGTGTTACAGGTAGCTTCTAAGTTGTAATTCAAGGATTCTAATTTGGCTTGTGGAGCTATGTTGTTAGTGATACTGTTTATAAAAAGTTTGTATTAATTGCTGATATGCAAGTCATTTAGTGTTTGGTGGGTGTATCAGAAAGTTTGACAAATCGACTGCGTGCTGTTTGTGTTTTTGGGCATGTGTTTTGCCTTGCATTGTCATATGCAGGTTGTAATTGGTGGTCTTAAATGCTGTGGAGGGTCAAGCGTTGTCTTATACTGATCTATGCAGACTGTTTTGGACAGGTGTTTGGAGTTCTGTCTAACGTTTTCTATTGTGGATGTATGTGATGTGCCAGAAAGTTCAGTGGTGTTGGGATCACATTGATAATCAATATGCACATCGGTGCTCTGTTGGATTTATGCATGCTGTTCTACTAAGGTGTTCTGTTGATGTTGCATATGTTGTTTCTTAGTAGGTAATGCTTTGTGAACATGGTGATGCTCAACTATGTCGCCTTATCAGTACTGTGTCAGGTATATTTGAGTGTTGTATCTAACATTTGCTGTTTGGGTGCCAGACAGTTAATTGGGGCCTTCATAGTTGTAATTGGAGCTTCACATCATATTGCTTTTTAAGCTAAAGTAGGTGTTGAGCATTGACTGAAAAGTTATGGCAGAGTTGTGGTGAGATGTCAGCTCTGTCACTACTGCTTGCCTTTCTACCCTTTGGCCTTGTGTATCGTGTATATGATTTGAATGTAATCCCTTATTCTGTTAGGAGCCTGTGAGGTGATTTTGAGACAGATTTTGTCTCTTTGCTTTGTTGGGGGTCGGGTTATGTATAGTCTGGCTGCATGATTCTTATGTCTGCAGTGTTAAATAGGTTCCTGGGTAGCTTTGTACAGACAACTTTATAATAATCCAGCAGCACCATAACCATGACATTGATTGAAGGGGCAAGCTGCATTCGAAATTATACCCATTTTTATATAAATTTTCTGAAATGGTTGGTGGTGATTCCAGGCTTTAAGGCCATTCAAGTGGACTAGCTCCATTTTTAGGTCTCGGCAACGAGATCTATTGTCGCCGAGTTCGCTCGCAAGGGAAGACAGAGCGGTGCACGAGCAGACCAGGGTCTTTGGACGCGCACACACACAGGCAGGCAGGCAGGCACACACCAGACACACACAGACAGACACACACACACACACATGCACACACACCCTCCCTCTCTGCCCACTCCCTCTCTGCCGCCCCCCCTCTACCCCCACTCACCGGGCTTTTTCCCTCCGCAGCGGGTCAGTCATGTCAGCAGGCAGACTCGGTGTCTTCTCCGGCGATCTTCAGCTGATGTGCACGCCCACGCTGCGTCTCGTGCGCGCCCACCACGCTGTTTCGCGCCCGTTGATCCTCAGCTTGTGATTACTACTCCTTCTAACCCGGATTCTAAATTACTATTTCTTGGTTCTCTAACTCCACTCTGTTGATTCGTAACAAACTGATATTCAGCACATTTCACAGTCTCGCTTTTGCTTCTCATAAATACAATAAGATTATTTTAAGCAAATGTCTACCCTTCTTTTGGTCCTGTGCCTATTATGCTTCGGACTATAGAGTTTTAGAAAGTGTGGTGGAAGATTCCATGAGTGCAGAGTAGTGAGTGCAGAGTAGTGAGTGCAGAGTAGTGAGTGCAGAGTTGTGAGTGCAGAGTGTGAGTGCAGAGTGAGTTTGCAGAGTGAGTGTGCAGAGTAGTGAGTGTGCAGAGTAGTGAGTGTGCAGAGTAGTGAGTGTGCAGAGTAGTGAGTGTGCAGAGTAGTGAGTGTGCAGAGTAGTGAGTGTGCAGAGTAGTGAGTGTGCAGAGTAGTGAGTGTGCAGAGAGAGTGTGCAGAGAGAGTGTGCAGAGAGAGTGTGCAGAGAGAGTGTGCAGAGTAGTGAGTGTGCAGAGTAGTGAGTGCAGAGTAGTGAGTGCAGAGTGTGAGTCCAGAGTGCAGAGTAGTGAGTGTGCAGAGTAGTGAGTGTGCAGAGTAGTGAGTGTGCAGAGTAGTGAGTGTGCAGAGTAGTGAGTGCAGAGTAGTGAGTGCAGAGTAGTGAGTGCAGAGTAGTGAGTGCAGAGTAGTGAGTGCAGAGTAGTGAGTAGTGAGTGCAGAGTAGTGAGTAGTGAGTGCAGAGTAGTGAGTAGTGAGTGCAGAGTAGTGAGTGCAGAGTAGTGAGTAGTGAGTGCAGAGTAGTGAGTGCAGAGTAGTGAGTAGTGAGTGCAGAGTAGTGAGTAGTGAGTGCAGAGTAGTGAGTGCAGAGTAGTGAGTGCAGAGTAGTGAGTGCAGAGTAGTGAGTGCAGAGTAGTGAGTAGTGAGTGCAGAGTAGTGAGTGCAGAGTAGTGAGTAGTGAGTGCAGAGTAGTGAGTGCAGAGTAGTGAGTAGTGAGTGCAGAGTAGTGAGTGCAGAGTAGTGAGTAGTGAGTGCAGAGTAGTGAGTAGTGAGTGCAGAGTAGTGAGTAGTGAGTGCAGAGTAGTGAGTGCAGAGTAGTGAGTAGTGAGTGCAGAATAGTGAGTGCAGAGTAGTGAGTAGTGAGTGCAGAGTAGTGAGTGCAGAGTAGTGAGTGCAGAGTAGTGAGTGCAGAGTAGTTAGGAGTGAGTGCAGAGTAGTGAGTGCAGAGTAGTTAGGAGTGAGTGCAGAGTAGTGAGTGCAGAGTAGTGAGTAGTGAGTGCAGAGTAGTGAGTAATGAGTGCAGAGTAGTGAGTAGTGAGTGCAGAGTAGTGAGTGCAGAGTAGTGAGTAGTGAGTGCAGAATAGTGAGTGCAGAGTAGTGAGTAGTGAGTGCAGAGTAGTGAGTGCAGAGTAGTGAGTAGTGAGTGCAGAGTAGTGAGTGCAGAGTAGTGAGTAGTGAGTGCAGAGTAGTGAGTAGTGAGTGCAGAGTAGTGAGTGCAGAGTAGTGAGTGCAGAGTAGTGAGTGCAGAGTAGTGAGTGCAGAGTAGTGAGTGCAGAGTAGTGAGTAGTAAGTAGTGAGTGCAGAGTAGTGAGTAGTGAGTGCAGAGTAGTGAGTAGTGAGTGCAGAGTAGTGAGTAGTGAGTGCAGAGTAGTGAGTAGTGAGTGCAGAGTAGTGAGTGCAGAGTAGTGAGTAGTGAGTGCAGAGTAGTGAGTGCAGAGTGCAGAGTAGTGAGTGCAGAGTAGTGAGTGCAGAGTAGTGAGTGCAGAGTAGTGAGTGCAGAGTAGTGAGTGCAGAGTAGTGAGTGCAGAGTAGTGAGTAGTGAGTGCAGAGTAGTGAGTGCAGAGTAGTGAGTGCAGAGTAGTGAGTATTGAGTGCAGAGTAGTGAGTGCAAAGTAGTGAGTGCAGAGTAGTGAGTAGTGAGTGCAGAGTAGTGAGTAGTGAGTGCAGAGTAGTGATTAGTGAGTAGTGTGTAGTGAGTGCAGAGTAGTGAGTGCAGAGTAGTGAGTGCAGAGTAGTGAGTGCAGAGTAGTGAGTGCAGAGTAGTGAGTAGTGAGGGCAGAGTAGTGAGTGCAGAGTAGTGAGTGCAGAGTAGTGAGTGCAGAGTAGTGAGTGCAGAGTAGTGAGTGCAGAGTAGTGAGTGCAGAGTAGTGAGTGCAGAGTAGTGAGTGCAGAGTAGTGAGTGCAGAGTAGTGAGTGCAGAGTAGTGAGTGCAGAGTAGTGAGTGCAGAGTAGTGAGTGCAGAGTAGTGAGTGCAGAGTAGTGAGTGCAGAGTAGTGAGTGCAGAGTGCAGAGTAGTGAGTGCAGAGTAGTGAGTGCAGAGTAGTGAGTGCAGAGTAGTGAGTGCAGAGTAGTGAGTGCAGAGTAGTGAGTGCAGAGCAGTGAGTGCAGAGCAGTGAGTGCAGAGCAGTGAGTGCAGAGTAGTGAGTAGTAAGTAGTGAATAGTGAGTGCAGAGTAGTGAGTAGTGAGTGCAGAGTAGTGAGTGCAGAGTAGTGAGTGCAGAGTAGTGAGTAGTGAGTGCAGAGTGCACAGTAGTGAGTGCAGAATAGTGAGTGCAGAGTAGTGAGTAGTGAGTGCAGAGTAGTGAGTGCAGAGTAGTGAGTAGTGAGTGCAGAGCAGTGAGTGCAGAGCAGTGAGTGCAGAGTAGTGAGTGCAGAGTAGTGAGTGTAGAGTAGTGATTAGTGAGTAGTGAGTGCAGAGTAGTGAGTGCAGGGTAGTGAGTAGTGAGTGCAGAGTAGTGAGTGCAGAGTAGTGAGTAGTGAGTGCAGAGTAGTGAGTAGTGAGTGCAGAGTAGTGAGTAGTGAGTGCAGAGTAGTGAGTAGTGAGTGCAGAGTAGTGAGTAGTGAGTGCAGAGTAGTGAGTGCAGAGTAGTGAGTGCAGAGTAGTTAGTAGTGAGTGCAGAGTAGTGAGTGCAGAGTAGTGAGTGCAGAGTAGTGAGTGCAGAGTAGTGAGTAGTGAGTGCAGAGTAGTGAGTGCAGAGTAGTGAGTGCGGAGTAGTGAGTGGTGAGTGCAGAGTAGTGAGTGGTGAGTGCAGAGTAGTGAGTGGTGAGTGCAGAGTAGTGAGTGCAGAGTATTGAGTAGTGAGTGCAGAGTAGTAAGTGCAGAGTAGTTAGTGCAGAGTAGTGAGTGCAGAGTAGTGAGTGCAGAGTAGTTAGTAGTGAGTGCAGAGTAGTGAGTGCAGAGTAGTGAGTGCAGAGTAGTGAGTGAAGAGTAGTGAATAGTGAGTGCACAGTAGTGAGTAGTGAGTGCAGAGTAGTGAGTAGTGAGTGCAGAGTAGTGAGTGCAGAGTAGTGAGTAGTGAGTGCAGAGTAGTGAGTGCAGAGTAGTGAGTAGTGAGTGCAGAGTAGTGAGTAGTGAGTGCAGAGTAGTGAGTGCAGAGTAGTGATTAGTGAGTAGTGTGTAGTGAGTGCAGAGTAGTGAGTGCAGAGTAGTGAGTGCAGAGTAGTGAGTGCAGAGTAGTGAGTGCAGAGTAGTGAGTGCAGAGTAGTGAGTGCAGAGTAGTGAGTAGTGAGTGCAGAGTAGTGAGTGCAGAGTAGTGAGTAGTGAGTTCAGAGTAGTGAGTGCAGAGTAGTGAGTGCAGAGTAGTGAGTGCAGAGCAGTGAGTGCAGAGCAGTGAGTGCAGAGCAGTGAGTGCAGAGCAGTGAGTGCAGAGCAGTGAGTGCAGAGTAGTGAGTGCAGAGTAGTGAGTGCAGAGTAGTGAGTAGTGAGTGCAGAGTAGTGAGTAGTGAGTGCAGAGTAGTGAGTAGTGAGTGCAGAGTAGTGAGTAGTGAGTGCAGAGCAGTGAGTGCAGAGCAGTGAGTGCAGAGCAGTGAGTAGTAGTGAGTAGTGAGTGCAGAGTAGTGAGTGCAGAGTAGTGAGTAGTGAGTGCAGAGTAGTGAGTGCAGAGTAGTGAGTGCAGAGTAGTGAGTAGTGAGTGCAGAGTAGTGAATGCAGAGTAGTGAGTGCAGAGTAGTGAGTAGTGAGTGCAGAGTAGTGAGTAGTGAGTGCAGAGTAGTGAGTGCAGAGTAGTGAGTGCAGAGTAGTGAGTGCAGAGTAGTGAGTGCAGAGTAGTGAGTGCAGAGTAGTGAGTGCAGAGTAGTGAGTAGTGAGTGCAGAGTAGTGAGTGCGGAGTAGTGAGTAGTGAGTTCAGAGTAGTGAGTGCAGAGTAGTGAGTGCAGAGCAGTGAGTGCAGAGCAGTGAGTGCAGAGCAGTGAGTGCAGAGCAGTGAGTGCAGAGCAGTGAGTGCAGAGCAGTGAGTGCAGAGCAGTGAGTGCAGAGTAGTGAGTGCAGAGCAGTGAGTGCAGAGTAGTGAGTGCAGAGTAGTGAGTGCAGAGTAGTGAGTAGTGAGTGCAGAGTAGTGAGTAGTGAGTGCAGAGCAGAGAGTGCAGAGCAGTGAGTGCAGAGCAGTGAGTGCAGAGTAGTGAGTAGTGAGTGCAGAGTAGTGAGTAGTGAGTGCAGAGTAGTGAGTGCAGAGTAGTGAGTAGTGAGTGCAGAGTAGTGAGTGCAGAGTAGTGAGTGCAGAGTAGTGAGTAGTGAGTGCAGAGTAGTGAATGCAGAGTAGTGAGTGCAGAGTAGTGAGTAGTGAGTGCAGAGTAGTGAGTAGTGAGTGCAGAGTAGTGAGTGCAGAGTAGTGAGTGCGGAGTAGTGAGTGCAGAGTAGTGAGTAGTGAGTGCAGAGTAGTGAGTGCAGAGTCGTGAGTGCAGAGTCGTGAGTGCAGAGTCGTGAGTGCAGAGTCGTGAGTGCAGAGTCGTGAGTGCAGAGTCGTGAGTGCAGAGTCGTGAGTGCAGAGTCGTGAGTGCAGAGTCGTGAGTGCAGAGTCGTGAGTGCAGAGTCGTGAGTGCAGAGTCGTGAGTGCAGAGTCGTGAGTGCAGAGTCGTGAGTGCAGAGTCGTGAGTGCAGAGTCGTGAGTGCAGAGTCGTGAGTGCAGAGTAGTGAGTGCAGAGTAGTGAGTGCAGAGTAGTGAGTGCAGAGTAGTGAGTGCAGAGTAGTGAGTGCAGAGTAGTGAGTGCAGAGTAGTGAGTGCAGAGTCGTGAGTGCAGAGTCGTGAGTGCAGAGTCGTGAGTGCAGAGTCGTGAGTGCAGAGTCGTGAGTGCAGAGTCGGGAGTGCAGAGTAGGGAGTGCAGAGCGGTGAGTGCAGAGCGGTGAGTGCAGAGCAGTGAGTGCAGAGTGGTGTGTGCTGTTGAGTGCAGAGTGGTGTGTGCTGTTGAGTGCAGAGTGGTGTGTGCTGTTGAGTGCAGAGTGGTGTGTGCTGTTGAGTGCAGAGTGGTGTGTGCTGTTGAGTGCAGAGTGCTGTGTATTGGCAATGTAAATGACAATGCCATTTATTTATGATTTAAAGAAAAAAAAAAGAAATGTCATGACCAATGCCAATAGCTCTACCTTTAATGATGCTGGGACCATTGCATTGTAAATGCTTGTTATAGAGTATGTCTTTCAACCATTGGTTGGCATGGTCAAAGCATTTGGTGACACAGGTCTGCTTCATTCTTGAGACAGACATGTATGTTTGATATCACCGAAATTGATCTAAAATGTTCCTAGTACTGCGACAGCAATTGTGCCACATAGATTTTGATCTGTGTTGAGAAAAAGGAGGAACATTGTGGCTACAAAAGAGGTGAACTGGAGTAACACTAGGGATCCAATCTGCACCTGTCTGCTTTGGTCGAAGTGGGAAGAGTTGAACCAAATTCTAACACGTTAGCCCAGTCTCTTCTCCTTGTCTCCTTTGTAGAAGACTAAAGCCGTCTATGGTATTATTGTGTGTTGAGCCCTGAGATTGCTGATTCAGTCAGCAGAATGTTCGGCCAGGTTCTCAAGTCCTAGATGTGAGGAGTTTGAATACTGTATCTTCCGATGGTAAAACCCTTGATGAGAGGCCCCTGTTAAAAGGGTGATTTTTGTATAAACATGCTATATGTTAAAAAAAACTTTAAAAAAGAGAAGTTTCCCAGCACCCCAGAAGCACACATCCTATTACTAAATTGCTCTACTTTTCATATCTGCATATGTGATCAGACAAAATGCCATCAGGTGCAAAACGCCAACAGATATAGTTACCTGACCCATTGCTCCATGCTGTTGGTTGTGGTGGGTAGAAGTAAAATGTGAATGACACTTCAACAGACGAGTAGATGAGAAGGGCTTATAGAAAGACATTCTTAGTGTGTCTATATGACTGAACATTTACCAGGATCTTTTTTTAAACACAAGGCTAGCAACCCAGCTGTTTCAATGCCAGACTTAAAATAAGGGTAATTTTTAAACATACGTATGCACATTTGATGCTTCACAAAACCTTATATACCTGCACTACTTGTCACACACTACCAGGATTGATCTAACAGGGCCATAGTTCTATGCAAATGAAAATGTATTTGACAGTCCCTTTTAAATATGCCCCCCTTATGGATTGCCACACATTTGACAACATTTGACATACCAATAGAAAACTAATACTTCATAGGTTCTGCCAAATTCTGTGCAGTCACTAAATAGTGCCAAAAGTATTAGCAAATAAACATTTCTTTGCTGCCCTCTGTTAGACCTGTCTGCCTTTGGGTAGTCCCTCCAATTTATTATTTATTTTGTCCCCTTTTTGCCCCTCATACCCTTTGTAATCTTTTTGACTCCACCAGATTTTTATATGTTGGCCTGGGGGTTAGAAGCTCTTTTGCCCTCATGATTTTTCACCTCAGGCCTAGGTGCCTTTCATGACAGGAATTCACTTAGTTCAACAAAATGGTGGCTTCTAACTGCCACAACTGTCAGTTCCCTAGAATGCCCATAGGTTAATATTAGGCCTTCCAGAACCTTCTGGACCCTACTGGACCCTGTGTGGACAGGCTATATAAGGGCAGAGGTCAGGAAGCCATTTTGTGCAGTACAAGGAATTGGAGGAGAGAGGCAGTGGTGTGAGGAGGAGGACGCACTGGAAGCAGTTAGTTTGTCTGAGTGATAGACAACCATTTCAGGAAGACTTTCCCCCTCTGGCCCCTGACCAAACCCTCCCATCAGACTTCGCTTTCTGTGGGAATCGGCCAGGCTGTGGCGATTCGCCCCTTGAGCCCTTTGACTTTCCCCCCCATTGTCCTACTGATTATCCGGGAACTTGCTCCCTCCATTTCTCCTCGTGGACTCAACCTACCGGCATTTCAGTGGAGCAAACCGGAGCGAGGTACGACGCCCTGCGCCTCTTAGAAGCCGCTGAAGCGAGGCGAGTGTCGGCGAGGATATTGCTGAATTGAGCGCAGGAGTGGGTAAGCGCTGGACTCTGCGCAGGTCTCGCAGCGCGGCAGGGTGAGGAGAGAGCCGGCGAAAGGGCGGACTCCGCGCAGGCTCAGTAGCGGTGACAGTGCACCTGAGCAAGTGAGGCGGCGCCAAGCGGAGACACTATTCACCCGCGCCTGCGCTGTCTCCCGATCTAGCAGAGAGTAGCGCGTCCTGCACGGGTGACTTAAACCCCGGTCGCCTCAGTCCAGACTCAGCCCCTTTGTTGACACAGGCGCGGAGGGCCGTGTAATGAGTAAGGAGCAGCTGCGAGGACGAAGAGCTGGGGGATTTGTGTCAGCGTCACCCTCTGCCCCGATTCCAAGTAAGGTGGAGAAATGAGGGGGGAGTAAAGAGTGACTGGGGGAATCAACTAAGAAGCTGGGAAGAAGCTCTTTGATGCCCCTAAATCGGAGCTAACTGCTGGAACCCCCCTCTCATTCTCTTGATATCTGGAGATCTCTGTGTTGGGCTCAGGTAGGGCGAGGGAGAGTCGTGGTTAAGCCTACTGGGTAGCAGGCTCAGAGGGACAAGTGTATTAGTGATTCCCCACGGTGCTGGTGAAGTGCTCTGCGATTGTGGGGAAACTAAACTTGAATGCTGGAGTAAGCTGGGGGATTCTTGTTCAGAGGAGGTGGGGAAGAAGAATCTGTGACTCCAGCCAATGTTTACTTTTGAATAAATGTTAACAGAGCTGTTTATGTAGTAATTGAGAACTGAAATTCTGGGGTTATTCACTGTTTGTGAGGAAGGGGTCACACAGTGGGTGAAAAGGAAATCTCCCAGAGACCTATGATCTTGATACTCCCAAAGTAATAGGCTGAAGTTGGTAGAATATAAAAGTGTAAATGTTCTTTTGGTAACCAGGAGACCTCAGCTTGGGTGGATAATCTGTCACTGTATAAAGTGCTATTAGTGTCTGTTAAGAAAGTGTTGCCTAAGGATAACTCAATGTTGAAGGAGTAAACACTGCTGAATTGGGATCTCCTAATACTATTGGTTTTATGGAAAGAACTGATAAAAATTGTACATTGTATTTAATTGTAAACTAATGAGGGAGAGAAGTCAACAAAGAATATTTTTATAAAACAGCTCATATTTT
This sequence comes from Lissotriton helveticus, assembly GCF_964261635.1. NCBI lineage: Eukaryota > Metazoa > Chordata > Amphibia > Caudata > Salamandridae > Lissotriton > Lissotriton helveticus. Next base: position 421,003,719 of record NC_136063.1, on the reverse strand, counting down.
TACACAAAGATTGGTGTAGCGTCATTTTTTTTTTTTCACAACCGTATTTATTAAGAGTTCATGCATAAATCGATACAGCCCTCCACAGTCAGGAGGAGACTGTCAACGACAGACATTGAAAAAGGCATAGCAGTGAACCCAGAGTTATAAAAAACATACCCCAGTCCCCTCCCAGACCACCCAACCCCAACCGCCCTACTACACCCCCCCCTACTACCCACCCCTTATCCCTCCCGAACCCAGTGCACGTGTTCACAGCGTAGCAACATAAGATGCAAAACAAAGGTGGAGTCAGCCAACAGTCTAAGGTACGGGGTCCACATTCAGAGCCAACACATCATCAAGATCCGCGGGGGGGTCGAGGTGCAGACCCCTGTATTCCGCCCATCTCTTCCAAATTTTGTAGTGCTTCCGGGGACACCCTCTGGCCTCAAAGACAGGCAATTCCAGGCCCATAAGGAAGTCCAGTCCCGCTTTCTATGCACCCAGCGGGGGGGCACGAACACTTTTCCAGGCTTGGGCCAGATCTCGCTTGGCCACCACTAGTCCCAAAAGCAGCAGGTGACGTTTGTAAACATTGCCCCCAACATTTTCCAGGATATGAAGGAGACCCAGCCTAGGGGTACGGGGCAGGTCCCACCCCAGCACCTCCGAAAGACAGTCCCAAACTCCCGCCCAGAATCTGGTCAGCCGCCCGCAGGACCACACAGTATGGAGAAGCGTCCCCCTCTCAGCACCACACCTCAGACACTCCGGGGCGGCTATAAGGCCCGCCGCCACAGCCGTTCTCTAGTATAGTAGGCCCTGTGAAGGTACTTAAACTGAATAAATCTGAGACGGACAGCTATAGCAGCTCCCCGGGGGGATTCAAGCGCCTCGCGCCAGTCATCATCATCCAAGGGACCAATATCAATCTCCCAGGAGGCCTTCAATGACGAGAGGGAAGGGGAACAGTGTGTAACCAAGGAGCGATATATCTGAGAAACCTTTTTGTCGCCTAGGTCACCCATAAATAGCTTAGCCTCGATGGGACTGAAATCAGGGAGTTGCTCCAAGCCCACCAGACTCGGGCCAAGGGCATGACGGAACTGGAGGTACCGGAAGAATTGGGACTTAGGCATATTGAATTCAGAGCTAAGGTCCTGAAAGGACTTAAGCGTAGTACCGGAGAGAACGTGACCAAGGGACGAGATCCCGATCGCGTCCCAGCCGCCAAACCCGGAAAGGGAAGCCAGCGCCGGGAGCAGGCCACTATGCCACAACGGCGTCTCGGCCGTCAGTCTGCCCCACCACCCCATACGATGCAAAGCTTGCCGCCAGACCGCGAAGACCACCTGAGTGACCCTCGGCAATATCCTCCTCCGCCTGGCCGAGTACAGCAATGTGTGGAGCGTGGCTCCGCCCATCAACGAGTGCTCTAGAGCATAAGCCGGATCACTACGGTCCCCATACCACCACTCATTGAGCACGAGGAGGTGGGAGGCTTGGTAATAAGACAGGAGGTCCGTGGACGCCAAGCCGCCACTGTATGTAGAGAGAAAGCAGGTACGTAGCGCCACCCGAGAGGCGCCCCCGGCCCACAAGAACCTACCCAACACCGAGTTGACACTCCGGAACCATTGTGGGTCGATTCTATAGGGATGATTCTGCAGTTGGTAGAGGAGCCGAGGCAGGGCAACCATCTTAAAAATCGCCGACCGCCCATAGACGTTAAGGGGCATACGGGTCCAGGCCTTAACGTCCATCTGGACCCTATCCCACACCGGCCGAACGTTCCGATCCCATGCCACCGCGGCCGAGGCCGAGAGGAAGACGCCCAGGTACTTCATGCCCTCGACCACCACCCGGAGGGACGCAGCCCATGGGCAGTGTACCGAGTCACTCCCCAGCACCCACAAGGTCGACTTATGTGGGTTAAGAAAAAGCCCCGATGCCAGACCAAACTCATGCATGATCTCAAGAACGCGAGGGCCCGTACGATGCAAGTCAGTCATAAAGAAGAGCACATCGTCTGCATATAAGGCAACGCGGTCCGTGTGATCCGCCCCCCATACAAAGCCCCGATAAAGCGCGTCCTGGCGCACCCGGGCGGCCATAGGTTCCATAGCCAGCGCGAATAGGTACGGGGAGAGGGGACATCCCTGTCGGGTGCCCCTGGCCACACGGAACCGCGCAGAGACCGCCCCAGAGACACGTACCGAAGCGGTGACATCTGTATAGAGCAGCTTCACATAGGAAATAAAAACCGGTCCCAAGTTCAGTAGTGGTAGGAGAGTAAAGAGATAGGTCCAGCTGACCGAGTCAAAGGCGCTATCAATGTCTGCCAACAACAGCGCCGCTTGTTCCCCGGTGGTCCCGATCGCGTCCAGCGCGGCCTGGGCCCGCCGAATGTTGTGCCGCGTCGCCCGGCGTGGCATAAAGCCCGCCTGATCCGGGTGGACAAGGGTTGAGATGTGCGGGAGGAGGCGATTCGCAAGCGCCTTGGCCAGGAGCTTGGCTTCAAAATTAATAAGGGAGATGGGACGGTACGACTCATGGCGCTCGGGGGGCCTGCCCGGCTTTTGAAAGACCACAATCTCGGCATGCCGCCAGTCTGGGGGGAGGGTGCCACGCTCCCGCGCCAGTTCCAACGCCCGCCTGTAATGTGGCCCAAGCTGTAGGTGGAATGTCCGATAGAATTCGCTGGGGAACCCGCTCGGCCCCGGCGCCTTACCCGCGTTTAATTGACCCAGTGCGTCGCCTAATTCCTCCGCCGTCAGGGGGATCTCCAGAGCGTCACGAACATCATCGGAGACCGCCCGTGGATGGACCGCTGTGAGGTATTCCTCAATGCCATCGGAGGAAAGGCTCTCCCGAGGGGCATACTGACGTTCATAATGGCGCGCAAAGCTCGCCGCAAGGATCACAGGGTCTGTAATCGCCACTCCAGTATCGTCAACAAGCCCCGGCAAGGTGATCGGCTGCAGAGTCTGCTGACAAAGCCTATGGAGCATTGTGCAAGACTTGTCGCCCCACTGGTACACCCTACTACGCGTAGCCAGCCACGCCTGGCGTGCCTCATCTAATAAGACCGAGGAGTAAGACTGTTGCGCCTGTAAAAGCAGCCGCAGTGTCACATCGTCTGCCGCCGTCCTGTGCCGCACCTCCAGCGCCTCCACCCGCACCGCGGCCGCAGTAATACTGTGTTGGCGAGTCCGACGAGCCGTCGCGCACCAGGCTATATCCACCCCCCTCAAGGCGGGCTTCATGGCCTCCCACACTGTGATGGCATCCATCCCTACCGTAAGATTATCCTGCCAGTAGTGGGCGATCGCACCGCGCAGATGCTGGGAGTAATCCGGTCGCTGCAGGTGCCACGTAGACATCCGCCACCGAAACGGCTGGCGCGCCTTACAGAGATCTATTTGCACCGCCACAGGGGAGTGGTCCGAGAGCCCGCGAGGCCGGATCGCCGCCCCCTGCACCCTGTCAAGGAAGGCCCCCGGTACAAACACACAATCGAGGCGCGAAAGAGAGCCATGCACAGCAGAGACATACGTGTATTCCCGCCTCCCGGCATGCAAATGTCTCCACACATCCACCCATCCAAGACCATCAATCATGGCACTCAGCCGAGTAGGGGAGGCTACAACCTCGGCCCCTCGTCCCCTCTGTCTGTCTAAGGTCATGTCCACCACATCATTCCAATCGCCTCCAATAACAGCCAGGGAACGGGGAAGCTCGGCCCATAAGGCAAACAGTCGCTCCGCAAGGGCCCACTGCAACGGGGGAGGGGCATACACACAGCCGAACACCACAGGCTCCACACCAACCCTACCCTGCACAAACACAAACCGGCCCTGAGGATCGAGCCATTGACGCTCATGAGTGTAAGCCAGCCGTCTGTGAACTAGAATGGCCACGCCCCTCGGTGTAGCGTCATTTTTGAGTGGAATTGCTTGAAGTTACTGCTGGGTTGTATGCAACCTTTACACATGTGCCTCAATTAGAGATTCTTACCCTAGGCCAGGCTACCCTAAGTGACCTGACAACATTAGGTTCCAACACCCTCTTTATGGATAAGCACACATTTCAAAATACCAATAATAATCTGGATTTACTAAGTGACTGCCACATTTCAGGCATATTTGTCAAATGGTGCCAAAGTTATATGCAAATTAACAAAATGCCTTTTCAACTGACAAGGTATACAAACGTGTTAACCCTTTAAATCCTGCCCATCTTTTTTTTTTAACTAAATATTTCAAAAACTGTGCACAAAGTTTTACTTTTGTGACAAGTTTGGTGTAAATCTGTTCCTCGGTTTTTGTTCTACTGTTTGGTCGTGATTTCCTATGGGAGCTAAAATGGGAATTTATATACTTTTTCACACACTCTGCCCCCTTTAATTTTTTCCCCATAGATGGATCGTCACGCAACTTGGCATTCCATAACGTAACTGACTTAATTGTTAGCTTGGCATGTGTTCTGAAAATCTGTTCACAGGCTCAAAAGTTTTAAGCAGAAAAAATATCGTTTCTATGGAAAGTAGGGCTCTGAACCATGACTACACAGTGGCAACTTCCACTGTGTTTTTTCTATATAAATACATATATATATATATATATATATATATATATATATATATATATATATATATATATATATATATTATTTTTTTATTGGTCAGGCGACCTTTTCGATGTATTTCTTAACAGTGTCCTCAAAACCTCACACATCCTTTTCTGTTTTGAAGAATTCTTTCAGCAGCTGTTGCCCGGCCTTGCCTTGAAGCAGGTCAATGAGTGATATGTTTAAAAGTCTGAAATATTTGAAGGCCATTTCTAAAGAGATAGGCCGACCAAAAGAATTACAGCCAGACAATCATATACTAGTACATTTCGTACTAATGCGTAATTCAGAATAGGAATATTTATCATTGTAAAATTGTAATGTTCCTCACAGTACATAAATCAGTGACATACATTTTCAGTACGCTGTTGTGTTGAGTTGTTTGACGAGTGATTTGGTATTATTTGTATCCATAGCGTTTTATGAAGCAATTAATATTCCCGCTGTGACTGAGCAGTTTCTCATCAGTTGTGTATAACTACACAAAGTCTAAATATAACTTCATGATGAGGAGGCTGTTTTTCTGGTTTTGCCTTGACCCTAATTAGCTTCGCAAACTACAGATCTGCTTCAGGACTCATGGGAAAAATCATGAGGCAGAAAATGTTCTATTCACTTAGGCGGATGGTCAAGTAAAAATTAACAGCCGAGTAAAACATTAAAATCCCATGAGGTAACATCTATCTTCCATTGCATCAACCAGAGATCTCGCTTCTGAATTTAACCCAACTCTTTCCACACTCCGAGAACTGATCACGTGTCATAATTTTTTCTTGTTTTCATGTTATTTGATACATTCTAGGCTTTTTCCCTGCACCACTTAGCGTTCGTGAAATGTACTGGAAGCAATGATTAAAGTTCATAATTGCAACACTGCCTGGCATTTCTTGCAGATGCTTAGTGTATAGCCGTGAATCCAGCCAAATGGTAGGTTGCAAAATGAAAGTGGAAGCTGCCCTTCAGCCTCTATCATTTGGTACCCACAGATAGGATGAGCTAAATTAGACTTGTATTTTGAATCCTACATTCATTATGTCCATTGCCTGATCAATGAGGCTGCGTGTTGATTTAAAAGTTTGTGTTGGTGCTTGTGTGTTTTGCGCTCTGTCCACACTGCTGACCATAGTATTTATATCAAGCCTATTGTTAGGAAACTGCCTGACCGTGACAGAGGTGTGTTCTGGCTGCTTCCAGGCTGCCTTCTTCTCTTCTCAATCCCACCCTTTTTCTTATCATGATTGTCATTTACTGTTATCAACTTGTATGTCCAGCTCCTCACACAACAAATCAGATCTTTTGCTATGTACTGCGGTATGTATGCCACCGACATGCAGTTCCTCCAGAAATTAGATGGGACCCGAGTTCCGTGGCAGTCAGATTCAGCTGTGGCTTGAGAACATTATTGACTGGAGGTAGGACAACTAGTTTGAACATAAACGTAACAAAGCCAAGAATGTGATGCCAATAGGTGCTAAACAATGCCGTCTGCTTGGCACAGTTCCCGTCAGGGTATGTTAGTACAGACTCAGCTGTATATAAATATTTGTGACGAAGTTGCATGTGATCTCTGTCCGCAATCATATTTTCTGTTTCATAGTATTGAATACAGGAAGCATAGACACATTGTAAACTGTCTTAAAACCAATGTTAGCAACAATATATCGTTAAAGCTACTACAAATTGATACATTGAAATCAACTATAATTGATTAATTTTAATGAAAGTAATACCAAAAAACCATTATAGATGCCAAATTGTTTTACCCCTATTTTTTTGCGGGCGAGGACATGACTTGAGGACTGGACGGGTCCCGAAAGAGTTCAAGAAACTAGCATAGGAGCCGCAGGTTCAAAAGGGTAGAGAGCACCACGTGGGAGGAGTGCAGAGACCAAAATTGCTAGCAATAAACAGATAAAATATACATTTTACTTATTCACTGTGCGAAGATAATGGACAGTTACATATTAACATGAATCATCGAGTAGTCAATATTTAGGAAACTGAGATTTTCACAGCTTGTTTGTAAAACAATATATTAAACACAACCACTCACTATTTGATGCAGGGGTGTAGACAAAGTTGCCACTTTCTGCTGATAACAGCTGAAAATTTTGAGGCAAATTCTCTCTTTTCTGTCTTGAAAGACCAGGAAGTTAGCTGTCAGATCAGTTGTTTTCTGATGCCTGGACCATGGCAGTGCCTTTTATTTGGATGTCCCAGCACTTTATTTTTTGTCCCAAAATTCCCTCACATTGTCTCTGATCCATCTAATATGAGTGCTCTCTAATTATGCATCTACCCTCTGAAACTCTCTTCCTATTCCCCTGTGCATGCTGTATTGTGTAGTGCCAACCTAGCTATAAAAAACAACCAGCGGAGCAGTGTATAGGGTGAAAGGGAAACATGCAGCCCACAAGTGATTGAGGAGTTAGCTGGATTCCAAGAGATGAGGTGGACTGTTACTGCATTGTGATGTAATGTTCTTTACAAAAATGTGTGTCATAAGTTTTTCCAGATCCCAGAAATATAGTTGGAGAAGGCCTTGTTTTTCTTTTTATTCTTTTTCATCTCCAGTCTGGTGGTCTCCTGACTGTGGGTGTACAAAGAACCACCAGCGATGGTAAGGTTGTCACCCAGATAGGTAGATTTCCTGGTTGTGATGGGTTTATAAATGATGCAGATGTTTTGGAAGAAGGTTGGGCCGGCAAGGAGTCAGTGAAGATTTATCAGGGTGGGCTGATGTGGTCATATTTCTTGAGACCCTTGATGGGACATAGTATAGCATGTAGGATGCCGTTAATGCACAGGTCTTCAAACCATGGTGCGGCCCCCTCCGGGGGCTGTGGATGTGTTCCCAGGGGGGCGCAGATGGCTCTGCAGTTACATGTAAATGAAGTAAGCCTAGAAATGAGAAAGGCATGTTTCTAGGCTGAGGATCTCCTGGTTTACATGCAGCGGTTAAAGCCCATAAGAAAAGTGTGAGCACAATAGTACTGAGTGTCCTGGGGTAGGGTCGGTGAGTGTGAAGTCGGGGTAAAAGACATGGCTAAACAGAAGAAAAAATTCAGCATTTTGTTGTTTTTTGTTCACCTTCGGGTAACTGCATATAAAAACATACACTGACATCAAATGAAAAAAAAAATGCAACTTAACCTAATCAATGGGAAATATACTGTTTTATCGTATGAGACCTCAGTTGGCTAATGTGATCCCTGCAGATATCTGTGTGTGTGCCAGAGAGTCCCAGAATTAATTTCTGATTGGTGCAATGAGGAATAGTGACTTGTTTGTAGGGCTACGAGGTCCCAGTCTGTAAAAGAAATCACTGTGAACGTCATTATTTTAAAATGGTATTACATTGTATAAAACAGGGTGCTGCACAATACTGTTTAAGTAAAAGTAAGTGTTTTAAAAATACACATTTTAGTGATTAGCATTCAGACTATATCTAGTGTGAATATTTTTATATGCGTCCATTAAAAGTGTGCACTCCTTTTAATGGACACATATATTACCTTTCAAAAAATATATATATATTTGTCACCATTAAGCTGAATGGCTCAATTAATTAAAAGCTACACTGGTCCCAAAGCATCCTTTATATTTGGTGATTAACCATTGCACACATTTACATTTCTTTCAAATGACAGGCCCCTTGGTGAGAAGGCATGTTTCTACTTTAGTTCTCTACTATCTGTTTCACATCACAGAAGCTCCCCGCCCCTCTGTGAGTGGGCACTGGACCCAGTTATGGCTGTCTTACGATGAAAAAGAACATGAGGTGCATTTTCCTTGCTAGCTTTAGGGCCCAGGCCACCATTGTTGCGCAAGAAATAGGGCCCAAGCAACAGGGGAGCAGGGGGACTAAAAGTGCTTTTTTGTTGTTGTTTCTTACACAAAGCCTGCTTTGGGCATCTGGCCTACAAGTAATAACCCTGTTGAGTGGGCAGTGTAGACATCCTGCTTCACAGAGCTGTATGTGTCATTGGTGCTGCAGTTGCAGGGCATACTTACTGTGCCAGTGTTTCTTTGAGCCTTGGAGCAATGGCCCAAGAGAGACGAAAAATGAAGCTGAGGAGACATCTTGATTTGGGCATCAGAGAGCTGAGAGGGAGAGGGACACAGAGATGGGAGGGAGAGGTATGATGAGAGATGGAAAGTAGAGGGATGGTGTGAGATGGGAGCCCATGTTGTTAACAAACTTCAGAAGCGACAGCAAGGCAGTACCTATCATTAGTGAAACAGGTGCAGTAACACTTTTGCCCAGGGATCTACTATATCACAATTATGAATGTTTTAGAATGAAAAGTGGGCATGGGGACTCATTTCCCTTGTTAGCATTGGGGCAGATGTTGTCATTGGTGCAAAAAAAGGGGTAGGGCAGCATGCAGTAGCTATTTTTTTTTCAGAAGGAGACTGAGTTTCGAACTTGTTTTGAGATTAAAGTGATGGTCAGACATGGTGAGGAAGGAGTGAAAGAAGAGGGGAGATAGTCTTTTTCTCAGGGCTACAGCCATCATTAGTGTAGCGGGTGGAGTGCATTGGTGCTCACAGTAGCCCAATTAAGGGCAGTAGTGTTTTTGGTCAATTTTGTAATTGTTTTGTTTTTTATAAGTCCCACATTTAGTGTGGATTATGAGCAACAGAAAAACACACATGAAATGGTCTCATGAACCCTGCCCCCTGTGATCATCCCTCCCTCTCCCCAAATTCTTGCCATGTAGTTTTGGTGGGGTCACAACTGCAAAACATTTTGGTTAGGGTGTGCTGAGAGCAAAAATGTTTGAAGACCTCTGACTTAAGGGGTGCCATTATGGAGGGTGTGTGGGAGGCCATGTAACAGTGTGCTGCCACCATTCAGATGAAAGAGTGTGAAGCTTTGAACAACTGTTCTGAAATTATGTCCTGGGAGGAACGGCTTTGCATTCTGGTACCAGGTAGACCTGGTTGTTATTTTTGCTTTGTGTTCCTTCAGTGCGACTTCTGTGTCCAGAGTAAATTTAAGTGACTTGCCGTTGGATGAATGTTAGGCTTGAAATCTGTCTTAAGTTCATGTAAATGAACCATGTTTGACTGATTGTTGCTAGCAAATAGAAAGAGATCAATTATAAGTGCTGATCATGCTGGCATGGATGAAATGCAGGCAGCGCAGACCTGTGTCATTGAGTTATTGGACAATTTAAAAGTGGAATCATAAGTAAAGTTCAAAAGAGCTCCATGTTGAGGCTGAAGATGATGTAGGACATGATCAAACTCGGGGAGGGGGGCTAGGCAGGTGATAGGGATCTTCTGCTACATGGAGGTAGCCATGTGATCAAGCAGGTTGGATAGGTAGGAAGAGGACATGTGAAGGAAGTCACCAGTGAATCCTATTCAAGACTTCAGTGGATGGAATGGTTAAGACTGAAATCGACTGAGAGATCCAAAAATTCAGGAGGCATGGGGCATCTTTAGCTGTGGTCAGGAGGGCCTTATCTACTATTTGTATGGAGGCAACGTTTGTGCTGCAGCAAGTACTTCATGTTTCACTATACTAATTTTCAACACTAATCCTTTATGGGTTCCGGAGTAGCGTGCTACTCGCCAGAAAAGCTCTTCAACACCCATCAGGTGCTATATGAATGCAAACCTTTCTTCCCAATCTATCCCTCAGCTATCTTTCTCACTCCAAATAACTGACTAATATCCACCACTCAAACTACTTTCATATTTCACCATACTAATTCACCACTAATCCTTTATGGATTTCCGGAGTAGCGTGCTACTCGCCAAAGAAAAATAAAATGCTCCAACACCCCATCAGGGGTAACAAGCGCTATATAAATACAAACCTTTTTTCCTCTTCTATCCTTCTGCTATCCTTCCGAATCCAAATAACTGACTAACCTATCCACCACTTAAAATTACTTTCATGTTTAACTGTACTAATACAACTCTAATCCTCTATGGGTCCCGGAGTAGCTTGCTACTCGCCGAAAACGTGCTTTGACGCCTCGTATGGGGTAGCAAGCGCTATATAAATGCAATTACAATACAATGATCTGAAGATGTATTGGTGGTTGTATAGAAAATTGACGAGGATTGATGTGATGTTGGAGTTGAGCGTAGACTGCTTTTTTGATGATCTTGCTGGGCTGGTTTCGGCAAGGTTGTCAGATCTTGTATGGGTTTCTTCTGGAGTGGGAGGATCTGGCCTGTACTGAGAGCTTCAGGAGAGATGCCTTTAATGATGGTGAGAAGGGGCCAGAGAGCATTTCCGGAGAGGGCTTATTGAAAGATAATTGTAAGATATCGTCATAGGAGTTGGCTTTTTGAGAGATGTGAGGATATCAGCGAGATCTAAAGAGATTAGGGTTTGAAGAATGCCCACTCAAGGGTGCTGCATGATGGTGTGGGGGTAAAGGACGAAGGATGCTTGTGTTATAATGAGGTTCATTTGTTTTTCAGAAGGGGGCTCAGTGATGACTTTCACTTTAGTGGTGCTGTTGCTGATAGTGGATGGGATGTTCTGCATACTCATTTCCTCCAAAAAGCCAATTTGGTTACATACAATTATGGTATAAGTAGAGCAAACACCCTTCCCATAGTGTGGGCACACACCTCCTAGCAATACATTGATTCTGCATTGCCCAGCAGTGAACTGGTATGCATACTAATACTGCTTAACTAAGCAGTAGGTCAGGTGCTAGCTATCAAGGTGTCTCTTCTTGGTACCCTCTTCCATCAGGGTTCCTTTATGCTATTAAAGGGTCTTCTACTGAGCATGTAGAGTACAATCCCTTTTCCATTGGTACTCTCTTTTCCATGTTATGGTGACAGAGGCTCATTTGGTGTGTCTCCTAACACTACAGCTGGTAGAGGGGAGTAATGTCCATAAAGTATAACCTCAAGCACTGGAATACTGCTAATCTTAACCCGTGCAGTATAATAGCAGGCACTATTGCACAGTGAGAGCTCCCAAAGACAGAAAAACAGAGATCTGGGGACATTGATCCGAAGCGCAGCCATTGGATCAATTCATAAATCTCAGTACAATTATATGAGAAATTATTGAGACACACTAAATATTGTTGAAATCAAGAAGCAAACAGTGCAATTATTTAGGAGATTTACCTGAGGCAGAGTTAGTAGGGACCTTATCCAATTTTATAGTTTGCTCCTTGGGGTGCTGAAGGCCGTGCCCTGCCACTCATTCAGTTCAAATTCAGAAGCATGGCTACCTGACAGGCTTCCCAGCGCTAAAAGCTCTACCAGACTCCTAGAAAATAATGATTATACAAACAAGTATGTTTTATACTGTTTCCTGAACTTAGCAAGTTTTGGTTTTGCCTGAGGGCTAGAGGAAGGGAATTCCAAGTGTGAAAACGAGCGCCCCTCACTCTTGGCCTTATTCATCCTTGGGATGACCAGATCATGTATCTTTTGGTAGCCTCTATGAGGCTAGCAGTGTCTAGGCCCTCACCGAAGCTCCCTACATGGCTGCTATAATGACATTTCTCTGCCCTTGGCCAAATTGGGACTTGGCCTCACATTGCGGCGTGTTTGGAAATATTGCTTGAAAGGGTGGTTTTGTGTGTTTTTTGTTAACAAGAGCAACAAATGTAGGCTTGAAGAGTATAGGTAGTTTACATGTATTTGTATAATATATAAATGTGCAACATGATTGGACACATTCCTTGTTTTCATAGTTTAAATGTTTCACTATATATGGAAGGTGTCTTAATTTATCGTGCTGCTGTAAAAAGAAATAATAAAATTCTGAAATAAAACTCCTTTGAAATATGATTTACAATAAATATAGTGTAGTGGACCTTCGTGCTCGTTGGAATGGCATCATACCATACGCGCAGTTTGAAAGCAGTTAGTTAGCTGGTTTGTGTCTCAGACATCCACTTTGAAGAGAATTATAAACCTTTTTGTTAACATGAGAATAAGTAGGTTTTACATCGTGCATAAACAAGATTGATGGTGATTGTTATCGTTAAATGTTTCTGCTGTTACGCGCCGTTTAATGGGCGTTAAGTGCTCATTTAAGCTGTTTTTTTTTCTTGTGGACGAAGCGTTAGTCGGTGAATCCAGGCGGCGTGTAGATGTATTCGGTGAATCCGTTGAATAGTGTTCCGAGCCGTTAGCGGAACAAATGAGCCGCGTCGCGGCTGAGCGCGCGCACCTGAGCCGCAGGTGGAGGAGGATTAGCAGGCAGTTAGCATTACGTGCTCAGCTGTTTCCCATCGTTGAGGGGCCGCAGACGAAATCCCAGAAGTCCTAACAAGTTTATGAAGTGGCGTGACAATAAATTAATAGCAGATCCTCAAAGCAGCCATGTTATTAATTGCCAGTTTATTGACTTCATGGACGATCAGCGGACGACAGGGTTAGGTGGCATGCAACCCTTTGAAATCTGTGTGTGGTCTCGTAAGACTTAGCGTTTTTTTTAATTATTAGTTGACTTAATTAAAAAATATTGATTCGGAGCGAGTAAAATTAAAGTAGGCTTTATAGCAATTTAAGAGGTGATGTTAGATATCTTCATGGTGAGTGTAGAGTGCAGTGTCATGGCTCATCCATGTTATTAGGAAAGAAGAGAGACCTAACCCTTGGATTTAGAATACATTTCTGTTTTGGCGCTCGAACCACAAATGATGATTGCTGTCATGATGCATTCCTCTGTAATACCCCCCCTGTATTCCTTTTCCGTTCCTGAAGGAACCCTTATATGGACCTCGTGACTCTCTTTACAACCAGAGTTCTTGGTTTAAGGGCAGGTCAAACAGAGGGACCTGGTCTGCTTCAACTGACCCGATAACTCTAGAATAATACTCACCTGGGCCTCTAAAGTACACTTTACTGATGATTTAGAGAAAGTCCATGTTTGTCAAAACTGTTTTAGTCTGATATGCTCTCTTTTAGAAATCTCATCTGTGGTGAGCATAAAGAAGTTTGACATTTATGTTACTTGTGCACATTTTGCACACGGACTGTGTATAGGCTTACCTAAAAATCCCATAAGCCAGTTGGTGTTTGCCACTTACACACCCTGTTTAAGAGGTTGCAGACATGCAGGGGAAAAGCTGCATAGCAGTCTTCCACTGCCCAGAATGCAAATATTCCAGCTAGTGAGCTAAAAATAAATCGTCACTGAACCATAAAATAAAGATGCACTTTCCTACATGTCTATGTACTATTTGTCAGTGTTGTGTGGAGGTTAAATGGCACTGATCTTGGCGCCACCTGAAGGCCCCGCCCCCCCTAGTTGACATACTAACCCACAATTGAATCCTTCAAAGCATTGAGTGGGTTATAAAAAGGCCATGTTTAATTTCAACATATCATAAACATGACAAAAGCAAAGTAACATGCATAATCATCATCATCACAGACACTTTTAATATTCATCTTCATAACTGCAAAAATCATAAATGCAAATTCTCTCATCGCCCCCCAGCACCAAGGGGCCTTCTGGCTCGCATCTCGCACTGAGCCTACCACGCCAGGTGCACCGCGCCTGCGTCAAAGAGAAGTGGGCCCCACCCTCTGATCCTTGTCCGCCAATTCCAGGGCCCACTCCCCGACCACCGGACTGCCCAGGGACCCAGGAGGCTCGTGATCTGTCGCCCTAGCCTCCCCAGCCGGTGGTCACATCTTCCCAGCGAAGAGCTTACCGTCTCCCCCCTCAGTGCTGGCCTATGGAGTCCGTAAGGCAGTCCCTTGTGTTAGTCAATGTCACTGATCGCAGGTCTCTCTTCCGCCAAAAAACCACCCCCTCCAACTCTTAAGCAACAGGGATGGTGGGTGGGAATTTAAATTACAAGTAAAAAGGTAGGGGGTGGAAAAAGGAGTCGCCCGGCGAGGTCGTCAGCTGGGGTGGCAGAGGGCAAAGAGAGACAGAAGCCAGGGTTCCTGACCCTAAATAGGGCAAAGGTCTCCGCCCCCTGCCCCCCCAGCCGGACATACGTGTGCCTGACCCGGAAGTACTTGGGCGACCGAGTGCCGATTGGGCGACCGGTCGCCCCAGATCACGTGACCGGGGGCGTGGCCCGGGGTGCCCGGGTCCTAAGGGCGCGCTTCATGATATTCGCGCTTGGCATAGGACCCGGATCCCCCCAGCATGGCCCCGCCCCCCCTAGTTGACATACTAACCCACAATTGAATCCTTCAAAGCATTGAGTGGGTTATAAAAAGGCCATGTTTAATTTCAACATATCATAAACATGACAAAAGCAAAGTAACATGCATAATCATCATCATCACAGACACTTTTAATATTCATCTTCATAACTGCAAAAATCATAAATGCAAATTCTCTCATCGCCCCCCCAGCACCAAGGGGCCTTCTGGCTCGCATCTCGCACTGAGCCTACCACGCCAGGTGCACCGCGCCTGCGTCAAAGAGAAGTGGGCCCCACCCTCTGATCCTTGTCCGCCAATTCCAGGGCCCACTCCCCGACCACCGGACTGCCCAGGGACCCAGGAGGCTCGTGATCTGTCGCCCTAGCCTCCCCAGCCGGTGGTCACATCTTCCCAGCGAAGAGCTTACCGTCTCCCCCCTCAGTGCTGGCCTATGGAGTCCGTAAGGCAGTCCCTTGTGTTAGTCAATGTCACTGATCGCAGGTCTCTCTTCCGCCACAAGGGTGGCCAAGGCCCTCAGGTCTGCCACCCTCCCCACCTGCGCTCTGTATAAATGACCAAAGTCCTTTTATCCATGTGTCTGTGCCCAAGTCCGACAAATGCACCCCGTCGTTGTGGTACATAGCCTCTCCCGAGATCATCCGGTGCGGAATGTGACACAAGCGGCCCTTGACTGAGCACAACCTTGCCATCTCCCCGTTGAGTCGCCTTACTGACACGTTCAAGGACCTTGCGCGGACTCCTGGGCCCCATGTCCTGCGCGTTATCATTGCTGACCAAGCAATCCTGGCCAATGGGAAGATCTTTCCTAACCACGCAAACTCTGTCAGCAACGCCTCTTTGACTGCCAATCGACCACGATCAACCATATCATTCCCCCCCAAGTGAAGGATAATCCAGTCTGGGGACTTGTGCCCTTCTTGATCTCTTAACTCCTCCACGAGCCGCCTCAGGTGACGAATTCGCATGCCCCCGATGCCTCGCCACAGGAATTCGGTCCCGCCCAAGTCTGCCGGTTTCACCACTCGCCGTTGATGTAAACGCACCGTAGCGCGACGCACGAACGAGTGCCCCAACACCCACACCAGTTTTGCGGGCATACTAATTCAGAGAAGAGAAATGGAAAAGTCAGGCACAAGTCACAGTCAATCATTGATCAATCATCACAACAGTTCAGGCCTCACATATCTGCGATAGCAATCGGACGACCAGCGCCCCACCCTTTTAATCGCATCGCTCTGCAGGCCCGCCCCTGCGGCCAAGGTAGCTGCGCCAATCCTAAATGAATGAGAAGAGTATCCTGCATCTCCCAGACCCAGTCGCGCTAGCACCAATCCCAGGACCGCCTTAAACTGAAACTGGGACAAACAGTCCCCGTTCTCATGAACAAACAAGGCCTGCCCGCTCCCTACTGGGCGCAGGGCCAGATACGCTCTCATCCGGGTTACCGGACAGGCCGAGACCCCTGGCGCAGGACCCAGACGAATGGTGACCCCTTTTCCCAATTGGTCGGTCTTAGATCTCCTTAAAGTCACCGCCAAACTACTCGGTGAAAGGCAAATGTCCCTGTGTTGAAGGCCCCCTTCCTGGTCTACTCTAGAGGACCCTACCACTTCACCCAGACGGAATGCCCCATAAAAGGTTAAAGTGAAGGCCGCCCCCAACAGGGTGCCTTCGAAGGGGGAATCACAGACCAAGGGCAAAAGGTCCACCATAGCACATAAGGTCGGGATGGTCAAGGGCCTACGAGAATCCCGCCTAGGTCCCTCAAGTCTAGCCCAGCCCGCCACAGCTTTTCTGACTAAAAAAGAGCCACCCGGGTCTCGAACTCCTGCCAGTTTAGCAAAGAAGCCTATTGCTGACAAGTTAGCTTTAACGAAAGAGACAGCCCTGCCCTGATCCCTTAATGTCTGTAGGTACCCATGAATAGCATCTGGGGCAAACAATTGAGGCAACCCAGCCTCCTCCACAAAAGACCTGTAGGAATTAAAATGCCTTTGGTAAGATTTTTTGGTGCGATCGTTCATGGAAGCACCTACCAGCCCCGCTAATGCGGGGCACCAATTGTCCACAGTGATGGTGGGAACTCCGTCATTCGCTCCTCTGCCTGCGGGTGAAACCTCCGGAATTCCTGCAACTTGGAACGAGACAAAGCATCAGCAGCATTGTTGTCAACTCCCGGTATATGTGCCGCCTTGAAAGTCAAGTTCAGCCTCAAGCATACCAACACCAGTTGTTTCAGCAGTCTCAGCACATGCACACAGGAGGCCCCCTGCCTGTTGATAGCTTCCACCACAGCCATGTTGTCCGACCAGAATACTACTGCCCTGTCCCTAAAGCGGTCGGCCCAAATTGTCACAGCTACAACAATAGGAAAGAGTTCTAGGAATGCTATGTTTTTAGTCAGTCCTGTCCTGTGCCACTCTGCTGGCCACTCTGCTCCACACCAGGCAGGGCCTAAAATGGCCCCGAAACCGATGCTGACGGCCGAATCAGTAAACAGGCCGAGTTCCGAGCTGGACACAGGAGGGGCAGGCCACACCACCCTGCCATTGAACTCGCTGAGAAAGCTGCGCCAAACCTTAAGATCTTCTTTCACCTCTGCCCTCAGCCGAACACGGTGGTGTTTGTGCGTTAACCCACCCATTGACCTGGCTATGGATCTAGAGAAAGGGCGCCCCATGGGAATGATTCTTAGGGCAAAATTGAGCTGGCCAACAAGTACCTGGAGCAGGTGAAGAGTAACCTTAGGTCCCGCCAGAGTGGCGTCAATCGCTCGGGAAAAGGCCTGAACTTTGTCCACAGGCAGCCTGCACTCCCCCGCTACCGTGTCAATTTCTATCCCCAGAAAGGACATGCACGTGGCCGGGCCCACTGTTTTTTCGGGGGCCAGGGGGACCCCGAACTCCCGGAACATCAACACCAGTTCATTGAGTGCTCTAGCGCACTCCCCTGACTCCGCCGGACCCATCACCATGAAATCATCTAGATAGTGCACCACATTGACACAACCTGTCCTGTGCGAAAAAAACCCATTGCAGCATGGAACTAAAGGTCTCAAAATACTTGCAAGACACAGCACAACCCATGGGCATGCACTTATCAAAGTAGAATTGCTGCTGAAACTGGAAACCCAACAGTTTGTAATCCTCGGGATGCACCGGCAACAGACGGAAGGCAGACTCGATATCAGTTTTTGCTAACATAGCCCCCGGCCCCAGTTCCCTCACCAGCTGCACAGCAGCATCAAAGGATGAGTATGTCACAGAACACAAGGCTGGGTCAATGCAGTCATTCACAGAGAAACCTTTTGGAGCTGAGAGGTTGTGTATCATCCTAAACTGCCCAGGATCCTTTTTAGGTACTACTCCTAGGGGGGAGCAAACATAACCTGCCATTGGAGGAGCGGGGAAAGGGCCAGCCACCCTACCCAAGGCCACTTCCTTCTCTACCTTTGCTGCTACTATTGTTGGGTGCATTCTAGCTGACATGAGATTGTTGCATCGGTCAACAGGAGGAACGCCTAGGGCGGGAATGCGGAAACCTACAGAAAAACCATTGAACAAAACCTTGGCTGCTGCCCTATCTGGGTACTGATTGAGCCAATAAATCAATTTCCCTATGTCTACAGGAGAAGGAAGCCTATTGCTGGGGAGGCTTGCGTTCCTTGTTCCCAGCCCCCCCGCGTTCTTTGAACTTTTTATTACATTTAGACTCTGGATGCGAGGAGTGACCACAATAGGAGCAGACATGTCTGAATTTACACTGGCCTGTGGGATAATTGCATGACTTCCTATTGAATGCCCAGCAAGCCCCCTTCTTCTCCCCTGGGCCACCCTGTGAAGTCCGAAAAGGCTGCTTGGTGTGGTGCCCCCCACCATTAACGTTCTCAAGCCAGGCATTAATTTCCACCTGGTCCCAGCCAATACTCGGGTTCTCCTCTTTAGCCCACCGGAATTCCCTATCATAATCCAACCATGCTGTTCCCCCATGAGTCGCATGCGCTTTCACAATCTTATTTGTGTAGAAAACCAATGGAATCGCCAACTCCGGCCTTTTCTCCAACAAGACCGTCGTGTACACATGAAAGCCAAAGAGCCAATTAGTAAGAGACTCCTCAACCCTCGGCCTCCTGTCTTTGGAGGAGCCCTCTTTTCCTTCCCTCTCCCTGAACTCCAGGTCCCTCCTAGTAGGTCTGATGAGCGCAAATATATCCACATACGCCCCTTTCCAGATTTTTTCTTTCATTTCCGTGGACACATGCGTGGCTAACATTCCAGGTTGAGATAACACATTCCCGTGACACACCCCCGCCACTAACCCTGCTTCCCCGGCCTTGGCCGCCACCTCGCATGCCTTACCTCCAATAGGCATTGTCGCTATAGCTGGTGTCGCTCCTGTAGTCGCACTGGGCTTCGCACTCCGCGCCTCAACTACAAGTGCCAATTGCCTCTGGATTTCTAACAGCGCCCCCTGTTCCACTGTCTGCCCTGGTGCCCACGGGGCTGCTGCCACTGTGCTGGGAGTCTGCCCCGCCGCCGGGGGTGCTAGTTGTCCCACTAGACTAGCTACAGATGCTAAGAGCCCCGCCATCGGGTCCTGCGCGCCTGCTGCCGCTACCACTGGCTGAGGGGGTGGTACTCCCATCACAGCCTGGTGCGGATTCACCGGGGCCAATGCTTTTAGTGCGTCCTTAATCTCTGCCAATGCTGAACTCACTGGGTCAGCTGGCGTTACTGCAGGTATTGGAGTTCCCCCCGTAGGTCCCGCTCCTAGCGGTAGGTCCCCACCTGGTAAGACTGGTATGAGGGGGGTAGGAATCAAATCTTCCAATGCAGTAGCAGGTATCTCCTCAAACGGAAGAGGGGCGGGACCGACTGGTCTCTCGCCCCCAGCTACCCTGCCATGAGACTTCTTACGTGATGCACTCCCCTTACGCTTCTGCTGAGCCCTGGGCTTCTTCACTAAGGGGGGAAAAGCAGCCCTTGGTGGCACCCCCTCCCTACGCGGTCGCTCGCTAATGACCTCCTGCTCAGGCTCCTCCTGGGAGACATCGCTATCGCTTGCGCTCTCCTGATCCTCACCTAGCTTCGCCAGCATTAGCTTCAATAGTTGTGCAATTTCGGGGTCCTTCCCCTTTCGTTTATGGCTGACCTTCTTGGGAGGCATCGCTCTCTGCTTATCACAATGCGGGATTGCGCGGGAAACTGTGCTTCCGAGATGCCTTAGATAACTAATTTCCCCACACAGCCGCTTTCAAAACAACGCAAATTGCGCGGGAAACTGACTCCTTGAAGTGGGCGCTCCAATTAAGTCCCCCACTGCTGCCCTGCGCACCTGACCCAGCTCCCGTGCAAATACCAACCCCCGCTCCCCAGCCGAGCCGCCCACGTTGCCACAAGGTACCCGGACCCCAGGAGCCCCACCGGCAGCCACCAACCACCGGAAGTAAGCCCACCAAAAAACCCGCGAACCCCCTCCCGCAATCAGCGGCTGCAAGCAGGCCCCCCAGAACTCCCGGCCCCTTACCTGGCAATAATGGGCGTCTCTCCGTCGCAGCGCGCCGATCTCCCGCCGACTTTCTCCACAGCCGCCGAGCCTCGCCGCCGGGCTCCGGAACACCAGCGCCGCCTCCAAGCCGCTCCTCGCACTCCCTCGACAATCCAACGGGGGGTGCGAGCGCCGAAGGGACGAAGGGACAATTTAAATTTAAATTACAAGTAAAAAGGTAGGGGGTGGAAAAAGGAGTCGCCCGGCGAGGTCGTCAGCTGGGGTGGCAGAGGGCAAAGAGAGACAGAAGCCAGGGTTCCTGACCCTAAATAGGGCAAAGGTCTCCGCCCCCTGCCCCCCCAGCCGGACATACGTGTGCCTGACCCGGAAGTACTTGGGCGACCGAGTGCCGATTGGGCGACCGGTCGCCCCAGATCACGTGACCGGGGGCGTGGCCCGGGGTGCCCGGGTCCTAAGGGCGCGCTTCATGATATTCGCGCTTGGCATAGTGTTCCGAGCCGTTAGCGGAACAAATGAGCCGCGTCGCGGCTGAGCGCGCGCACCTGAGCCGCAGGTGGAGGAGGATTAGCAGGCAGTTAGCATTACGTGCTCAGCTGTTTCCCATCGTTGAGGGGCCGCAGACGAAATCCCAGAAGTCCTAACAAGTTTATGAAGTGGCGTGACAATAAATTAATAGCAGATCCTCAAAGCAGCCATGTTATTAATTGCCAGTTTATTGACTTCATGGACGATCAGCGGACGACAGGGTTAGGTGGCATGCAACCCTTTGAAATCTGTGTGTGGTCTCGTAAGACTTAGCGTTTTTTTTAATTATTAGTTGACTTAATTAAAAAATATTGATTCGGAGCGAGTAAAATTAAAGTAGGCTTTATAGCAATTTAAGAGGTGATGTTAGATATCTTCATGGTGAGTGTAGAGTGCAGTGTCATGGCTCATCCATGTTATTAGGAAAGAAGAGAGACCTAACCCTTGGATTTAGAATACATTTCTGTTTTGGCGCTCGAACCACAAATGATGATTGCTGTCATGATGCATTCCTCTGTAATACCCCCCCTGTATTCCTTTTCCGTTCCTGAAGGAACCCTTATATGGACCTCGTGACTCTCTTTACAACCAGAGTTCTTGGTTTAAGGGCAGGTCAAACAGAGGGACCTGGTCTGCTTCAACTGACCCGATAACTCTAGAATAATACTCACCTGGGCCTCTAAAGTACACTTTACTGATGATTTAGAGAAAGTCCATGTTTGTCAAAACTGTTTTAGTCTGATATGCTCTCTTTTAGAAATCTCATCTGTGGTGAGCATAAAGAAGTTTGACATTTATGTTACTTGTGCACATTTTGCACACGGACTGTGTATAGGCTTACCTAAAAATCCCATAAGCCAGTTGGTGTTTGCCACTTACACACCCTGTTTAAGAGGTTGCAGACATGCAGGGGAAAAGCTGCATAGCAGTCTTCCACTGCCCAGAATGCAAATATTCCAGCTAGTGAGCTAAAAATAAATCGTCACTGAACCATAAAATAAAGATGCACTTTCCTACATGTCTATGTACTATTTGTCAGTGTTGTGTGGAGGTTAAATGGCACTGATCTTGGCGCCACCTGAAGGAACAATGATGATTCTTTTGTAAATCACCCGACAGCTGAATTTTGTTGTTGTCATGTTCCTCAGACTACATAAAAAGACTCTTCTATTGCAATTCAATGATTATTTTTGGAGGCATGTTTAATAAAAATCATGACACCAGTATTGTGTTTAAAAGACCTAAGTTAACGGTTTCTACTGTTTAACTTTACTGCTGGGATAACATTTGTTTGAGTCAATCAGGATGTTTCAATCAATCAGGATTTATAAAGTATAGCTAATCACCCAATCCAGTATCCAGGTGCTTGCAGGCCCCAGAGGCTTATTCAAACAGCCAGGTCTTGAGGGCTATTTGGAATCCTGGAAGGGAGGTGATGGTCTGGAGGTACGTGGGGAGGCTGTTCCACATGTTTGCTGCGATGTTGGAGAAGGCGCGTCCTCTACTTCTGCTTCGGTAGATGTGGGGAGTATGGGCAAGGGAAAGGGAGGCAGAGCGTAGTGTTCTCGATGGTTGGTGGAAGTGCAGGAATGGTTAATGTAGATGGGTGCTTGGTTGTGTAGAGCCTTGTGTGCGTGGTATCAGCAGCTTGAATTGGCATCTCTTCAGTACTGGGAGCCAGTGGAGATTCCTGAGGAGGGGTGTGATGTGGGTTTGTCGGGGAAGGCCGAGGATGAGTCTGGCTGTGGCGTTCTGTATGGTCTGCAGCCTCTGTACAAGGTGTGTGGCAATTCCTAAATAGAGGGTATTGCCGTAGTCCAGTCGGCTGGTGATGAGGGCTTGTGTCATGGTGCGTCTCGTGTGTAGGGTAGCCACTTGAAGAACTTACACGGCATGCGCAGAGCGAGGAAGCAGGCGGTGGAGACTGCATTGCTCTGTGATTTCATGGTGAGCTTGTTGTCAAGGATGATTCAGAGGTTTCTGGCGTGGTTGGAGGTAGTGGGTTAAGGTCCTAGGTCTCATGGCCACCAGGAATCGTTCCATCTGATCCTCTCCCTCACCAACGACCCCACCTCCGCCAGAGCCAGCTTCCAGGACGGAATGAAAGACATCGCAGACTGGATGAAGCTCAGCCGCCTGAAACTGAACTCAGACAAGACGGAAGTCCTCATCCTCGGCCCATCCATCTCCGTCTGGGATGACTCCTGGTGGCCCCCTGCTCTGGGCCCCCCACCCAAGCCCACGGACCACGCACGCAACCTGGGCTTCATCCTTGACTCCACCCTCACGATGGGCAGGCAAGTTAACGCCGTTACCTCCTCCTGCTTCAACACACTCCGCATGCTCCGTAAGATCTTCCGCTGGATCCCCACTGGAACCAGGAAAACGGTCACCCAGGCTCTCGTCACCAGCGGTCTGGACTATGGGAACGCTCCCTACGCTGGGACCACCGCCAAACTACAGAAAAAACTCCAGCGCATCCAGAACGCATCAGCACGACTCGTCTTGGACATCCCATGACACAGCCACATCTCCGCCCACCTGAGGGACCTGCACTGGCTCCCCGTCAGCAAGAGGATCACGTTCAGACTCCTCACCCACGCACACAAGGCTCTCCACGACTTGGGCCCCGAATACTTCAACAACCGTCTCATGTTCTACACGCCAACCCGCCAGCTCCGCTCCGCCAGCTTCGCCCTAGCCACCGTCCCACGGATCCGCAGAACCACCACTGGAGGAAGATCCTTCACCTACCTGGCGGCCAAGACCTGGAACACCCTCCTCACCCACCTATGACTCACCCAGGACCATCTCTCCTTCAGGAAGCAACTCAAGACCTGGCTTTTCGAGCAGTAGCTGCCTCCCCCCCCCCCCCGGCACCTTGAGACCCTAGCGGGTGAGTAGCGCGCTTTACAAATGTTCTTGATTGATTGATTGATGTGTTGCAGCTGTTGCCAAAGATCAGTACTGCAGTCTTGTCTGTGTTCAGCTGCAGGCAGTTGTTCTTCATTCAATCAGCGACGTTTGTCATGCATCTGTGGATGTTGGTTCTGGTGGTGGTGGGGTCGTCGGAGAGTGAGAGGACGAGTTGGGTGTTGTCTGTGTACGAAATTATGTTGAAACCGCAGGATCTGACGATGTTGGCCAGCGGTGTCATATATTTCAGAACTTCACACATAGAAAAACATTTTTTATTAGGAACTTGTCTGCATTGTTAAAAGATATAATTTTTCCTAATACTGTGCTAGAGAAGTGCCTGTTGCATGCTCAAGAGCATGAAGTGCTGCACAAAGTGATTCCTGGCAGGTGTATATGCATTTCTAGGATCGTAGATTACTCCTGCACAAATGTTGAGAAATTCACTTTTGTTAATCCCACCCAAATTGTGGAAAATGGACGTTCTAAGGTGTGGTTTGCCTTGGAAGTTTGAGAATTTATTTATTTATTTGTAAGTTTTGTATAGCGTGAACATGACCCAAGTGGGTATCAGAGCGCTTTACATAAGGATGACGAAGAAAAAGGAGCATAGTTCAAAGACGTAACAAGTAACAAGTAGGTCAATGTGTCACAAGAGTAAAAATTACATAGTGGAGGGAAATAGGTAGCGGGCAATTGCAGCAGGAAATGTAGGACAATATAAATCAAGAACAAAAGTGACATTATGACAGGCAGCAGAGGATTGCAACAGATGACATGTAATAGGATAACCAAAAGACTCGAGGTAAGAGGAGCATTTGTGGGTATTCCCAAACTTCTCTCTGTCCCATTTCCACCCGGGAAATGGTAAGAGATTTACTCCAGCCAGGCCCAGACTGGAAAACTTAAAGCACCCTTGTCAAAAATGATGAAACCCGCCCTGCTCCCTTCATCTCCACGCACAATCTCTCTCTTTCCATCCATCCATCCTCTCTCCCCTCCACTCTCTTCTTCCTCACTGATCGCTTTCTCTCTACATTCCCAATCCCTCGGGCTCTTTTTCTCTCTCTCGAAGCCTTCCTGTTTCTGCTACAGTTAACCTCGGGGAGGTGGCGAAAGGGACAGAGTCATCAGGAGCAGCAGGATTCGACTTTCAGAACCGGTCTCCAAAGGCTTCTATCTGGTGAAATGAAAGAACCGTCTAGCCCTGACTCCAGTAGGAAAGAATAACGGATCACCCCCACATTTGATGGGGGTATACAAAAGTACTTTTTCTGTAGTGAAAATGCTTTCGTCCTGTAGGGAAAAAAGTGCCTTTGCTCACCATTCTCACTGTGCGGATATCTGTGCTATTGAGAACTCATTTCAGGGGGAATAGGAGCCCTTGGAAAAAGACACAGGGCACTCCCAATATGCCTGGAATCAAGCGCATGGCACAGCTTTCCAGAAATATTTTTAGTAAATTTGCACCTGCATGTAGATGTAAAGCTTTGAGTAGTGATTTACTCCTTTTTTGAGAATTGGTCCCTAAAATAGATATATGGAGCAAGAGTTTGGAACTGATTCACAAAGATTTTTTCCATAAGTGTGTCTTACTTCTCAAAATTCAGGAGTCAGCCATAACTAAGTTGGGGGTAAGTCTCGTTTATTGACAGAAGTTTTATGATAGGAGCCATGAGTTAGAAGCTGTGCTCTCAGTTGGAAATACTCCTTACTTCGGATAGCAGACTTGAGGTGAACAAAATAAAAACCTTGAGTATTTTGTCAAACGTAACCGGCGCTTCTTGTTTATGCTTTCAGTGCTCCTTTATTTCCCGCTAAACATTTTGTGCCAAAAGTGTTTGATATCACGTTTTATATGAATGGTTTCACTGATGTAAATGTGACCTTATATATCCTTTCTAAATAACCAATTGTGGTTTTCAAACAGCAAAACACATTAGTGAAGAAAACTACACAACCACTGGATTATCCGCCTTACTCAACACGTGTACTTTGCTCACTTTATGGGAGTTTAAGCATATTTCTATTTGCGGGCAACTAAAATTAGCTCTTCGCACGGTTGGTGGGTGCACCGTTATATGCATGGGATTTAGAAGTGGAAAGCTTTCTTAGGTCATCTCCGTTATTTACAACCATGGCAGTATTTTTGTGCGGCGATATAACTCCAGGCACTTTATTAACTAACAACAGGTTGTTTTAAACATTGGCTTATCCAAGTAGTTCTGCGCCACATTTATTCTTCATCTTTCCATTCAGAGCCTCTGAAAACATGTATTAAATCAAAAGCACAGCTTGATGTTGGAAACTGTGTAACCTTTGTAGGGGTTTTATTGGACTTCACAAGTGATTTAGCAAGACATGAGCATATGTAGCGAGATCAACATACCGAGCTGTGCCTCACGTATGAATAACTAGCAATCTTTAATGGGCACTCTTTTCTTAGCTCAACACGCCTTTACACCGGGAACTCGCTGGTAGTTTTCTTTCGCTGCTTTTGATGAAAATATAGTCATAAAATTAATGTCTAATGGACAGGAGTATATACAATAATTCACTTTGTTCACACTATCTTACCTTTCGAGAAATTATATGAAAAGGAAAAGGTTTCTGATGCATACCTCTAAACGCATATTACTCATCTTATGAATAGCCCCAGGTGCCAGACTGGATCCCGAAAATTCAAAGATTTGATCCTGCGCACAAGCAGGGGGCAACATGCGACACCTCATCAACAACATTCTGCTCCCAAAGTGGCGGATGGAACCACAGGTCCCACTCCAAGTCGAAGCTGAGAGTTTGGACTCGCTCCTGATCCCACTTCTGAAGTTATTCATAGGTAGATCTTCTTTAAAGCAAGGTCTTTGGGTGAATCAAAGAGGAACCATAGACAATTCTTGAGGGATTCAGCCCCTTCCTGCCACTCTCTGGAGAAGGTGCAAGGGCATCACTGTGCTTCTTGTTCTCGCTCCTGTTCCACTTAGAAGCTGAATCCATCCCTTGTATTGACGCACCCTCAGTTTCAGGGCCTATTGCCATCATCGCAGCAAGTCAAAGCCTTTCAAGAGATTATGCAGCCCATTTTTGGCACACTTCTGGCTCCCTCTGGCATGCTTTCGGGTCTCAAAGATCCGTAGGGTGCGCCAGTTAGGTTACAGCTGGTGAAAACACCCTCTGTGCCACCACGGCCCTTGTACCATCTTCAGGTCCTGTATCCGGTTTGTCACCATAACCCACGTTGGCCTCTTAAACATGGCCACCCATACTAATGCTGTCAGAGGGGGACCACAATCTATTTTGTTGGCCAACTTCGACCTCAGCCATGACAACATCCTGATCTTGATATGCTGCTACCTATGTTAAACCCATTGGACTCCAACATAAGTCCACTGCTGTGCACACATATAACAATGACAATGGTGGAGATGGTGCCAAATTTGCCCCACCTACTAACAAAGACAGCTGGTACATGGAGTTACAGTAGGCTGGAGACCGTACCCAACACTTGGATGGTAACCCACCACCCCCTAACTCCCCCTCCCTCCGGGCCGGCAGCATTTTACTAAATAAATTAGTCGACAACGGTTCAACACTAGATATTTTGCCTGCCTATAGTATCCATAAATCAATCCTCTTTACTGATCTGAGACAGAACACCACCCATGGGGGACCCAGTCTCTTCCTTTGTATTCACTTTCACTCTGCTTGCCTTTTTTGTGCCCAAATCACTTTTGTCTTTTTATTTAGCTGGCTGGGTTGATTCAAGAGGGGTTGTACATGGGTCATGATGGATGTATACTGCTTTAACCCCCTTCTCAGGGAGATTTATCTGTACCCCAAGAACTCTACGATTATGCAGGACAAAAAAGTATGATTAACGGTACAGGCACAGTGTGGTTGCCAAAGGCGCAGGTGGATGGGTTCCCACTCCAGATGTACTACAATGAGGCAAGAAACAATGTAATCAGGGTCCACAAAAGCTGATCCAGGGTGACCTCAAGCAACTTTCGACGGCTCCCACTCTTTGGAGAAAAGGAGGACACAGCTCAAGGTGGGTCATGAGCACTTTCACTAAGGCGATGACGGTGGTCACTGCCCATCTGAGGAGGTTGGGGCACCAGTCTTCCCTTACCTCGATGACTAACTGTTGACGGTGGGCTCACCATAGTCAGTCACAGATTACTTTTTACTTTTTAACTTTGTTAGGGTTTTCACCAAAGCCATCCTGGATAAGGTGTGCTTTCGAGCTTTACCTCTGTACCAGCAAGTCCTGCACAATTAGCTGCGATCCCAAAGTTTCAACCTCTGTCCTGGTTCTCATCAAATTTACCTCTGAAGCTTCTAGGCCTGTTAGCTTCCTGGATCCTGCTCACTGATCATGCTAGATGGCACATGTGAGCATTGAATTGGAACCTGAAATTTCAGTGGGCCCAGCACCAAAGGAACATAACAGACTATCCAGCTGTGGGGGGAGACTGCAAAAGATCTGCTATAGCGGCTGCTCGACTACAATTGGACCATCAGCAGACCCCTCTTCCTACTCCCCCTGGTGGTGACATAACATAATATGTGTGTTTGTAAAGCGCACATTCACCCAAGGATATCTTGGTGCTGAATAACAGATGTTTATTAATCCCCAACTCAATGGTATGGTGATGGATGTGTCGCTACTGGGATGGGGAGGCCATTTGGGAGTGGTGGTCAGAGGTCTCTGATCTCAAGTGGCGACCTGCCTACAAATTAACTTGGTGGAGTTGTGGGCCATTTGCTTGGCGTTGAAGGCCTTCCTGACAACTATCAAAGTGTGTGGGGGGGCAGTGAAGTTCTCAAGAACAACACTCCCACTATATGGTACTGCAATAATCAGGGTGGAGTAGCATCCACGATCCTGTGTGATGTGGCTCTGCATCTGGCTGGATCATCAGAGGATTTCCCTGTTCTACACCATTTGGTGGGACTTTAAAAACACCAGCACAAACAAACTCCGTCGCGACACCTAGCTGATCAGGAATGTCAATTACATTCAGAAGTGGCACAGGGCATCTTCTAACAGTAGGTAAAACCCTGGCTAGAACTGGTCGCCACTGCCAACAATGCACAATACCAGCACTTGTGTACTCTGAAGTTCCCAAGAAATCTCTCTCTCAGAGGCATTCCGAATAGAGTGGAGCACAGGACTCCTGTATGCCTTCCCACTACTGCCCCTCCTGCCCTGAGTTCTGAAGAAGATCAGGAACAACCATTATATTGGGCCAGGAGAGTGTACTACCTGGAACGTCAGGGCCTGTGCTTCTGCTCTGCAATCAGAATTTCACTGTTGGAGGACCACCTGTCACAGCAGCAGGGCAGGTCTTGCATTCAAGCTAGCACAGTCTGCACCTCCATGTATAGAGATTGCGTGGCAGCAATTGAGTTAATTGATGTAATTTTAGCATCTAAGCTCTCTTTCATGAAATCTATATATGCAGTGTCGTGTGGCAAGTTTGTGGAACGGTGTGGTACCCAGCATTTGGACCACTTGCAGGCCAAACTGTCGGATGTGTTGTTGTTTGCTTTTTTTGGCCCAGCAAGGCCTTCCTCTGGGCACAGTTAAAGATTATGTGTTGGCACTTTCAGATTTTTTACATTTGTCAGCCCAGTTGTCTTTGTTCAAATCGCCAATTGTGATGTGTTTTCTTAAAGATTTGCAGCATTGGTTCCACTAGCACCTTTGTAATGCCATAGTGGGACTTCAATTTAGACCTCAACATTTCTGAAGGGTATGCCTTTCAAACCAATGCACAGTTGTTCATTGCTTGTACTCACATAAAAAACTTTTTTCCTTATGGCGATAACATCCATATGCCGGGTGAACAACCTTCACTCCCTCTTAGTCTAACCCCTTTATACCACCTTTTTTCCAGACAAGCTGGTGCTCAGGACGTGAGCTGCATGTCAGACAAGCCATCACTCTTCTTACCTGTGCTGCACCTTATCCTTCTAAAGAGGATGAGAGACTCCATTGTTTGGGCCTCAGGAGAGTACTCCGCTTTTACATCGATCGTACCAAAGATCATTGAAGATGATCAGCTTTTTTGTGGGATTTTCTGGGAAAAAGATTTGCAGAGATATGCAGAAACGGATCATCTCTTGATGGATACCCCTCTGCATTAAGACCTGCTATGCAGTGGCTAAAAAGCAGCCTCCAAAAGGTTAACAGGCTCACTCCACCAGAGCCAAAGCTGCTACCACTGTGTTGCCACAGAGTGCCTTGTTGTGGATATCTGTCAGGCAGCCATGTGGGCATTAGTGCACACATTCATGAAGCATTACTGTCTCAACTATCAAGTCCAAAGAGATGGGCATTTTTCCCAATCAGTCCTGCAGGACTTTTTAGTCTGAGCCCTTCCACAGTCCCACCACCTTGTGAAGTACTGCTCTGATATCTATTCCCAAGATGAGGAATCAGCGGTTAGTGTCCATCAGAAGAACAAGTTTGCTTCTCGAGGATAATTTATCTATACGCAGATTCCTCACCACCGTTTCACCTATAAAGCTCCCAAACTAGAAATCTGCACACTGGTTTGTTCGGTTCGGCGACAGGCTCTGTGTCTAAGGGTGCAGAAGAATTCCTGAAAGCAACTGACGTCAACACGCGTGGATGGTGCTTATATGCGGTTCCATTTGTCACTCCCAGAAAGGAATTATATTGATAAGGAACCGCGCAGTGCCACCTGCTGATGTGTGGGTGCACTGCTTTTAATTGTTTGGATGCAGTCTAGCCCCTGGGGCTATTCACAAGGTGAGCAATTTGTGATTACATAGAATATCCACCAGAAAGAGAAGAGTGCTGCTGAAGATAAGTAATGTGTTCTTGGGTTTTATGATCTCATTGTGTCTCATTTGCGCTTATTAAATCAGTAAAGGTATAAAAGTTTTATAATGTAAGTGTGGCGGGCCTGTGGAATTGTACAGGTTACACAAGTAAAATAACCATGCCCAACTTAATTGGCTTTCAGTAGGCAGTGCTTTATTTTTTGATATACACAAAATTGTTTGCTTTACATATGATTTGTCTTTGTTTGCGTCTCACCACATATCCTTCAACCATAAGGTTTTTTCACTAAAAATGCTGAAAGTATATCTGCTCTTCAGAAAAGAGTCGATCAAAATTGTTTATCACAATAGTTAATGTCCTTATCACTTCATTATATAGTCTGATTTGACGACTTCATGTTGTCTGGACATTCATAAAAATGCGGGCAGTCGATTTGCTGTTTTTATTTAATTGCTCCTTGTAGAACCCATTACTGTATGTTACATGAATAATTCGCAATGCTGGATAGGTGGTAATCTTGATTGGCTCTAATTAAAAACCGAAGCTGGAAACGTAAATATTAAAATAATTGATCTAAAAACATCTTGAATGGTATATATAGTTTTGTTTTTGAACAGAGCAGCTTATGTAGCAGGTGATGGATACATCCTTATTAAGTCCATAATTAAGAGATATTTGCCGATCTGCGGGGTTGCATATTTCCAGTGGTCCTTCTGATACATTGGTTACTAAGGCCTGCATCACTGTTACAAATGGAAAATAATGTAATTGTGAAACAAAGGAACGGTTGGGAGTCAAAGCTTTTCAGAGACATCGAAAGGTAAAGATCATACTGGCCTGCTAGATTCATTCACCCATGTAAGTAATGAGCAGAGCAAGCTCGGCTTGGTCTTTCTGACGCTGGGCATTGTCTGGAAGAATTTCATATGCTGTCACAGTTTTAGGAAAAGTTGCTATCAAGTCTAAGTATTCCTCCCTCCTCAATAGTGAGCAGGTTAGGACAAATTGAGAACTCTTCCTGTGCTGAAACCAGGAATGATGACCCTCGATACCAGATATAGGCACAAGAGTAATGTGACCCAAACATACGGTATTCTTCTTTTCAGGAGAGGATTAACCTCGAGCTTTTCAAAACAATAAAGTATTGAGCCATAATGAATTAAGGCGGTTATGCAGATTGTGTTAAGTGAAACCAGAGCAATCTGTAACAAAGGCAGCACACCAGGAAGAGGAGGTGAGGAGAGGAGAGGGTCTCCTCTTTTTCACAACAATCAACTGAGTGACACCCATTTAGGCAAAGAAGCAAGTCATGCTGTCTTTTGTTTGATCTACTGACCCGAAGCACTTCTGAAATGTATTGCTAACTATAGCATAGTGTCATTGAACTAATGTTTTGTGATATTCTGGGCCATTTAAAAGCTCCCTTAAACGTTTAAAGGGTATTTTGTTATTTAACTCTTTTTGATTAGTGGATTTGAATAGTCACTCTTATCTGAACTTTCGCAGCTGTCGCTATACTATCATTCAGTTAGTAATGTATTCATGTTATCTTATGCAGCACCAGTCATAAAAGCCTTGGCGCTGTGGTATGGTGATTGCATATAGTTTGAGTTTAATGCAGTACAAGACTTTGGACAGGTGCATGTTTGGGGGCGTTCATCTAGTTGATTGGTCATCTTTGAAGGCGTCCTGGCATCTTGTTTAAGGTGACGGTCTAGCTGTTTGAGACTCCATTGGGTGTGTGCAGGTCCAGGGAGGCCCTATTTAATTACAGCCACTGCTTGATCGTGCCAAAATCAAGCATGTTAACCGTAAGTCTGCACAGGATGCTGCCTACCTCACCCAAGCACAGAGGAAATTGAGTGGTAAGATCACTTATTTACGAGATGCACTCCTTGGCCTGGTTCCTAAAGACACTTTAATTCCCCCTGAAGTTAGGTGAGTCCTGGCAGCAGCTGAGATTGAGAGTGAACTGTTGGTTGGCCAATGCATTCGACAGCCTTCCATGTCGAGCAGAACGAATTCAGGTGTTTCTCCTTATAGTATTACCAACATAACTAGATCAGTGCTCTTAAATGTTCGCTCTTTGCCAGCACACACTAGTTTGATATTCAGCAGCTTGTTAGACGATAATGGTACTTACTTTTAAATGAAACGTGGCTGTATAAATATTAGGCTCTTGATTTGGCCAGCGCCATCTGTGTTGATAAGAATCCTTCATGTTGATCGTGTTAGAAGAAAGGGGGTGGTATTGCAGTTATTGATCAAGAACCAGTGGCGGCTCCTCCGCTAAGGCGGAGGAGCATCGCTCTATTGCTTTTTAGCAGTGTGTATAAAGGAAAAATAAAATGATAACTGGTTGTTATTATCATTTTATTTGTTCCTGCTGCTGCAGCGTTGTGGGGCTGGGCTACTCTGCACACCGAGGAGCAGGGGGAGGAGTGGTGGGCACTCTGTAAGTGCGCATGAAGGTTTGCCCGGCCATCTCGGGCAGGCCAAACAGTCATGCGCACCTTGCATGTTCTTCACCCAGGCTGCATTACAGGCTTGGTGGAGAACATGCCCAGGCTCCCTGTCCATGCCTGAACGCTGAACCACAGCGCTCAGACCAATCACAACACGTTGTGATTGGCTTAGGGGAGCCTGGGTGCTCTGTTCCTGTTCCTGTGCCGGGAGTGACGCGGAGAGACGATGGTGGAGAGGCAAGACGTTGTGAGGAGGTACATTTTATTTTTCTTTACCTCCTCTTCCCTCCCTGCCCTCCGCCCTGCCACCCTCGATCTGTGCCAGCCACCATTGTTAAGTACAATTGTAACTTTCAATGACACAAGGCATTATTTAAGATAATTGCAAAGCCTAAGTATGCACCTCTTTAATTTTACTGCAAAGTACTTTCTTTTGTTGTATCGCCCACCCAAACTTGAGGCTAATGCTCGCTCGGATAAACTAATTGGCAAAACAGTACCTCAGCATCACATGCTTATTGTTCTTGGTAATTTTAATTTACCTATTGATGACACTTGCACAATAATTTGTAGACACTATGACTTCTTATGGATATCTCAGGTTGTGGCTTCCTCCTATCCACAACAAGGACCATCTCATAGATCACATCTGGGGTTCAGGGTAGGCTTTGCGAATTCGCCATTCCACTCTACGACACTGCACGCCACTCTCCTCTATGCCACTAAGTTTTAGCCATGCTGAATAGCAGCCATGCTGATGTACAACATGTCTAAGACACATTGGCAAAGCCAATAGCTCTTGCATAGGTGGGACCGATTGGCTTTGCCAGTGCTTGTTTCCATTTGGGACAATCTGAAATGACGAAATTGACCGCAGTTTCTCATCTGCTTACAGCTAATGGGGAAAAGGATATTTCGCCCATCCCTCATTTCAGAGCACGTGGCCTACTGGGACAATATCTTTGTGAGACATAAAGCAATCACTTTATAAACAAGAGTTCGTTCGGCATTGCTTGTGTTTTTTTATTCTATTTTGATCTCACACTATGCAATATCTAAACAGGGGAAAGAATAGATTGCAGTCTTCAGCATAAACATACATGTACACTGTGCGCCAACTTCCTTAGTTTACACACACGGATGTCCTCGACTTCAAGAGTCATGGACAGTTTTACTTTTAGCGGCTTGAAGGGGTCGCAGTAAACGTGGGCAGGATTTGGATTTGTGGATAGAACCCCACAGGGTCTCTTGGGAAGGCTAGTCAGAAATGACAGGTTTTCATAGCACAGACTGGCTGCCGCTCACGCCGCCCTCTTATCTGATCGAGAAGAGGAGGGCAGTGAAAGTGAGGCAGCTTAGCACTGCGACTGCTTTGAGAAGGCCTTCAGAGAGCTGAGGGCAAAGTTCACTCGCACAGGAAACGCTAATCAGTCATAGCAGTAGCTTAGGATTCGTGCGATTTCACGTGGTGCGCCCTTTTCTTAAATCTAAGATTTTAACAAAAACATTTTTCTGAGTGGGCCGTCCGCATTATTAGAAAGGAAGTGGGTATCATCTTACCCACTGGATATAGCTGGTGAATGTGACCAGGCAGTTCGAGGAGGTCTTGTCTTGAAACCACTGTCTGACTCTTGTCCGACTTCAAAATGTTAATTCCTTTTACTGCAGAACATGAGGCAGGAGCAGAGGCAGACAATAATACAGCAGAGGTGCCACTCAAGGGTTCAGCTGTAGAATGTCATACGTGGGGAGGTTTCAGCTGTAGGTCAGAAAGAAAATGCGTTTTGTCAGCACTTTGGGTTCATCTTTTATGTGGCGTGTTTCCATTTGCTGCCTTGTCCTACTCACAACTACGCTTCCACTGTGTGGTTTTCAGCTGTACTCCCTGCTTATACTGCGTCTTTTTAGGTCGAGCATGGGCAGCGCATGCGCTGCTCTGCAAGGCATGCTGTATTCGAGTATGGACTTGAAGCTCTGCCCATATTTGTTATTGGCTTGTGTCATTGTCCTTTGTACATGCTGGCTTCTGATTTGTTAATAGGTTTGTTAGTCCCTTCTCACCATTGGCATGGCACTGGCTAAGGTGCGCAAGCTGGGCCACGGGGCATATTTGTCACAGACGGACATTGAGTCAGCATTTAGGTTTCTGCCTGGTCAGACTTCAATGAATTTAGCAGTCAGTTTATAAAAGTTTGCTACCCTATGTGCCTACAGATGTAACAAGCATTTACAATGCAATGGTCTCGGCATCATTAAAGGTAGAGCTATTGGCATTGCTCGTGACATTTCTTTTTTTTCTTTAAATCATAAATAAATGGCATTGTCATTTACATTGCCAATACACAGCACTCTGCACTCAACAGCACACAGCACTCTGCACTCAACAGCACACAGCACTCTGCACTCAACAGCACTCACTACTCTGCACTCTGTACTCACTACTCTGCACTCACTACTCTGCACTCACTACTCTGCACTCACTACTCTGCACTCACTACTCTGCACTCACTACTCTGCACTCACTACTCACTACTCTGCACTCACTACTCAATACTCTGCACTCACTACTCACTACTCTGCACTCACTACTCACTACTCTGCACTCACTACTCTGCACTCACTACTCTGCACTCACTACTCTGCACTCACTACTCTGCACTCACTACTCACTACTCTACTCTGCACTCACTACTCTGCACTCACTACTCTGCACTCACTACTCTGCACTCACTACTCACTACTCTGCACTCACTACTCACTACTCTGCACTCACTACTCACTACTCTGCACTCACTACTCTGCACTCACTACTCTGAACTCACTACTCACTACTCTGCACTCACTACTCTGCACTCACTACTCTGCACTCACTACTCACTACTCTGCACTCACTACTCTGCACTCACTACTCTGCACTCCCTACTCACCACTCTGCACTCTGCACTCACTACTCTGCACTCACTACTCTGCACTCACTACTCACTACTCTGCACTCACTTCTCTGCACTCACTACTCTGCACTCACTACTCTGCACTCACTACTCTGCACTCACTACTCTGCACTCACTACTCTGCACTCACTACTCACTACTCTACTCTGCACTCACTACTCTGCACTCACTACTCACTACTCTGCACTCACTACTCTGCACTCACTACTCACTACTCTACTCTGCACTCACTACTCTGCACTCACTACTCACTACTCTGCACTCACTACTCTGCACTCACTACTCTGCACTCACTATTCACTACTCTGCACTCACTACTCACTACTCTGCACTCACTACTCACTACTGTGCACTCACTACTCACTACTCTGCACTCACTACTCACTACTCTGCACTCACTACTCTGCACTCACTACTCTGCACTCACTACTCTGCACTCACTACTCTGCACTCTGCACTCACTACTCTGCACTCTGCACTCACTACTCTGCACTCTGCACTCACTACTCACTACTCTGCACTCACTACTCTGCACTCTGCACTCACTACTCACTACTCTGCACTCACTACTCTGCACTCTGCACTCACTACTCTGCACTCACTACTCACTGCTCTGCACTCACTACTCTGCACTCACTACTCACTGCACTCACTACTCTGCACTCACTACTCTGCACTCACTACTCTGCACTCATTACTCACTACTCTGCACTCACTACTCTGCACTCTGCACTCACTACTCTGCACTCACTACTCACTACTCTGCACTCACTACTCTGCACTCACTACTCTGCACTCACTACTCTGCACTCACTACTCACTACTCTGCACTCACTACTCTGCACTCACTACTCACTACTCTGCACTCACTACTCACTACTCTGCACTCACTACTCTGCACTCACTACTCTGCACTCACTACTCTGCACTCACTACTCTGCACTCACTACTCACTACTCTGCACTCACTACTCTGCACTCACTACTCTGCACTCACTACTCACTACTCTGCACTCACTACTCTGCACTCACTACTCACTACTCTGCACTCACTACTCACTACTCTGCACTCACTACTCTGCACTCACTCTGCACTCACTACTCAATACTCTGCACTCACTACTCTGCACTCACTACTCAATACTCTGCACTCACTACTCTGCACTCACTACTCAATACTCTGCACTCACTACTCTGCACTCACTACTCTGCACTCACTACTCACTACTCTGCACTCACTACTCACTACTCTGCACTCACTACTCACTACTCTGCACTCACTACTCTGCACTCACTACTCTGAACTCACTACTCACTACTCTGCACTCACTACTCTGCACTCACTACTCACTACTCTGCACTCACTACTCTGCACTCACTACTCACTACTCTGCACTCCCTACTCACTACTCTGCACTCTGCACTCACTACTCTGCACTCACTACTCTGCACTCACTACTCACTACTCTGCACTCACTTCTCTGCACTCACTACTCTGCACTCACTACTCTGCACTCACTACTCTGCACTCACTACTCACTACTCTACTCTGCACTCACTACTCTGCACTCACTACTCACTACTCTGCACTCACTACTCTGCACTCACTACTCACTACTCTACTCTGCACTCACTACTCTGCACTCACTACTCACTACTCTGCACTCACTACTCTGCACTCACTACTCTGCACTCACTATTCACTACTCTGCACTCACTACTCACTACTCTGCACTCACTACTCACTACTGTGCACTCACTACTCACTACTCTGCACTCACTACTCACTACTCTGCACTCACTACTCTGCACTCACTACTCTGCACTCACTACTCTGCACTCTGCACTCACTACTCTGCACTCTGCACTCACTACTCTGCACTCTGCACTCACTACTCACTACTCTGCACTCACTACTCTGCACTCTGCACTCACTACTCTGCACTCAGTACTCTGCACTCTGCACTCACTACTCTGCACTCACTACTCACTGCTCTGCACTCACTACTCTGCACTCACTACTCACTGCATTCACTACTCTGCACTCACTACTCTGCACTCACTACTCTGCACTCATTACTCACTACTCTGCACTCACTACTCTGCACTCTGCACTCACTACTCTGCACTCACTACTCTGCACTCACTACTCTGCACTCACTACTCACTACTCTGCACTCACTACTCTGCACTCACTACTCTGCACTCACTACTCACTACTCTGCACTCACTACTCTGCACTCACTACTCTGCACTCACTACTCTGCACTCACTACTCACTACTCTGCACTCACTACTCTGCACTCACTACTCTGCACTCACTACTCACTACTCTGCACTCACTACTCACTACTCTGCACTCACTACTCTGCACTCACTACTCTGCACTCACTACTCTGCACTCACTACTCACTACTCTGCACTCACTACTCTGCACTCACTACTCTGCACTCACTACTCACTACTCTGCACTCACTACTCTGCACTCACTACTCACTACTCTGCACTCACTACTCACTACTCTGCACTCACTACTCACTACTCTGCACTCACTACTCTGCACTCACTCTGCACTCACTACTCAATACTCTGCACTCACTACTCTGCACTCACTACTCAATACTCTGCACTCACTACTCTGCACTCACTACTCAATACTCTGCACTCACTACTCTGCACTCACTACTCTGCACTCACTACTCACTACTCTGCACTCACTACTCACTACTCTGCACTCACTACTCACTACTCTGCACTCACTACTCTGCACTCACTACTCTGCACTCACTACTCTGAACTCACTACTCTGAACTCACTACTCTGAACTCACTACTCTGAACTCACTACTCTGCACTCACTACTCTGCACTCACTACTCTGCACTCACTACTCACGACTCTGCACTCACTACTCACTACTCTGCACTCACTACTCACTACTCTGCACTCACTACTCACTACTCTGCACTCACTACTGTGCACTCACTACTCTGCACTCACTACTCACTACTCTGTACTCACTACTCTGCACTCACTACTCTGCACTCACTACTCTGCACTCACTACTCACTATTCTGCACTCACTACTCTGCACTCACTACTCTGCACTCACTACTCACTACTCTGCACTCACTACTCAATACTCTGCACTCACTACTACTGATTCTTCACTGAAGCTCAAACTGTATTTACTCTTACTATATAATCACTCTCAGTCTGCATTTACTATGACTTTATATTCACTCATCTCAGCTGCAGGCGCACAACCGTACTTCTTTGTATAAGATGGAAGCAGAAGGGCGCATTCTCATTGCTGGACCCTACAATGGTCTGCAGATTAGATGGAAGAAGGGGTTACAGGGAGAGGGCAAAACGCCTTTGCTGAGCTGTGATACAACTGTGTGTAAGACTCAAGGAGGCATCAATAAATAATCACGCATTGGAGAGACACAGTAAAGTAAAGTAGTGAAATGAGGCCCGCATTAACAACAATGCCGCACCATTTCCCCGGAATCGCTGTTAAGATTGGACTCTGGAGGCAATAAGCATTTCTGTTGCCTGAGATAAAAGGCATACTCAAATCCTAAATCACTCTACACATAACGAGTCCCCCACACAGTCCTGGAAAATGTTTAGACGTTTAAGTGGCTCTCTGTAGACGCAGGAAGTAGTGACAATACGGAGACAGTTATTTACTGTTATTAAATTATTAATGGACAGCATGTTGCCTTTACGGGTGTTCCTTGTAAACTAAAGTTACGAGCAAATAAGCGAGCATTTCACATCAGCAGAGCAAAGCGGTTCGTCATGCTGTGCTTTAGGCAAACTCTGCTGAGGAAGCAACTGCCTCTTACCATAGAATTATTAACACTGCAAATACAACATCTGGATTGCATTTGGAGGAGCACCCTGACAGCTCCTAATTAAAATTAATGGACTTCCGTGCGCGAAAGGTACATGTTACACGCGCGCCTGATACATGCAATGCAAGGCTGAATGGTGAACGCGCTCCCACCATCTGGATTGCATTACACGGGCACTCTGACAGCTTCTAATTAAGATTAATAGTCTGTTGTGCGCATAACCGCACAGAAAATGCCATGAAAATGAAAACAATGGCGGGTGAAAAGTAAATATAGCCTATCACGTCAAGGCTACTAAATAGACAGCACAGCGAAGACGAATCACTAGGCAGATGCCATAAAAAACGCGCGCGCACTAAGGAATGTTGCAGCCCGGACCCCTAAAGTAACTTTTTTTTTCTATTACATAAGAGCTCGGAGCTCCGCCCCACTTCGTGGTGACGTAGGCCGAGCCCTAAAAATGTGAAATGGGTTTTCCTCATTTTTATTAGATGTGCACTGCTGTATGTTGTAAAGAAATTATGTGAATGTTAAGATGTCATGTTTGTGTTTTTCTTATGTAATAAACATGGCCCTCTTCCCAAAGCAGCTGTTATTTGTCATTGACTCGGGGGTCTGGCAGGGGTTGGGGGCTTCCGGGTCCTAAGAATTGAATGCGACAAACAATGTGATGATTGAGGATACTTTTCACATGTAAAATAGTTCTGTGCTCATTCCCGTGGAAGCAGTTCATGGAAGGCAAAATGTTACCCCCCAAATACCCAGCAGCATTAGGTAAGAGAGTGATTATCTTTTGGGTGGAACCAAAGCCTACTTGATATATTTTAAAGAATAGGTAACACTGTTCTTCCAGACAGCTGCGCTGTCCAGCCAGAATTAAAAGGGGAGAAAATAAATACCCAGCCTAAACGAAAGTTATGACTTCAAAATTTAAAGTTTATCACTTATAATCTACAGGAATTTGCCTGCTACTTCAATTTTACACAGATGCAGTTGTGCCTGCACTTGTGCTAGACCCTAGAGTGATTTATTTGTAATGGATGTGTATTTGGCGATAAGAGAAGCAAGCGAATCAATCCTTTTTCTGGGCACTGACCAAAATCATTTTCTTGTTTATGCACCTCTTTTTTTAATGAAAATGTGAGTGAGGTTTATCTGCTGTACACTAAGAAAACGATTGATTTTTGTTACAATGTATTTCTGTATACTGTATTAACGACTAATTAGAAACAGAATTTCTTATACACTATTAATAAATATGTTTTGGAACATTACATTTTAGAGCATGAATAGTGTTTGTTACATAGACAAGTTGTTAGCTTAAGTAACTTCTAACAAAACTAAATCAAACATATTGGTGTGAGAGACACCAGTTTTTAATTATGTTGGCTCTCTTTATAGAACATTTTATCATTTATTTCCACTGGGCAGAAATACAGGAGCAAGAGGGATTACTCACAGATTCAAACGAGTTGAAAAACAGGCCACTCAGCCTGATATACCATAAGCCAAATGAATGTGGGTGGTTAAGAGGAGGCTGTCTGTGGTGCCCTTCCACAAAACAGGGGACCTCCTTACTCCCTTAATGGGGGGAAGAGATTGAGATCTCTGTATACCACCGCAAGCACACATGCCAAAAGACTAATTTCAGGCAGGATACTCCTGGTACCTTTAAAGCCATAAATGTCGTAAGGTTGATGGTCCACAGCCTGAAATTGCCTTTTCAAGTCCCCCAATTTTTCCCCCCAAAAAACTCTGTCTTTCGTGCTTAAGCATGTTGGCACTATGCGCAAGTCTCAAGGAGATCCAAATTTAACACTGTGAACCTTGTCACTCTTGAAAATCTCCAAAAATAAAATGGTGCCAAAAAATGATGTCTTCAGGTGTTTCTCCTGACACTTAAAAAGTGTCACTTGGCATAAATGCTCATAGTCACCTCTAAACCTTTTCTACTCCAACTGAGGGTTCACCTGGGTTCTATTCTGTCTGTTGTCCTCTTCAAACTTTACATGGAGCCTTAAGAGTCCACTCTAATTTTCTCTCACTTCTTATATCGCTTTTATGCAGAGAACGCCTAACTCTGTCTGTTTGAAAAAGTTCTTCCTTAAAAATGCTGATTCCATGACCAAATGTCTTGATGATATTCAAGCATGGATAGCGCACTGCAATCGAAAGCTTTTTTTTGAGAACCTTTATTGTATGGGCCTACAACCACCCCGGCCGGCCGCTAGTCAAGTCGTAAGTACAGCAAATCAATGTAGAAAAATACAGCAGCCCGAAAATCAGGGTCTAAGAAGTGTCCAGGATATAACTTGTAGTCAAGCGTACTGTGCGAGATTCAGGATTTGAGAAGGTTCATTTTACAATAAAGAAAAACTCAGAATCAATGCCATACGGTCATACATGGTCCTACAATAGCAAGCATGAAACAGGAAATCCGCAAATAGTGCAAATACGTTTGAAGTATTGGGGGTAAGGCACACGAGTCAGGATAAATGTAAAAACAAACACGTTACCTAGCAAAGCTGCGCCCCACCCCTCAAGACGAAACATACTGTAGGAAACACGAAAAACGACGACACCAAAAAGGAAGAAAGACAAAGGGCCTTAGAAACAAAGAAAGGACAAATTAACAAACCCCATCCCCCTACCCCCCACCCTGCACCCCTGCAGAAGGCTATGGCCTATCCCCCCCAGCAGCGTGCCTGTCGCCCTAAATAAGAGACCCGAAATATAGAAAAAGAGGAAAAATGTGGGGAAGGGCCATCGATCTGGCCACCCGCCCCCCCCCCCACCACCACCGCGCACAGTAAACATCCTAAAAGCAAGATCAGAATAGCCATGGAAAACATTAATCACCGATAGCACAATCAATAACATCCCCGCTGAGTGTCCCCCAAATCACAGTCAGCCAACAATAAGTTCCACTATGTCCTAGACGGTCTCACCCCTGGCCTTTCCTATCAGTAGTACCAACATACGTCCACTTATCAATCGGCATACAGAGCAGCGTGGAGGGTCCAAGTGATCCGGGCGGACCGGGCAGTGTTATTATTCCATGGGACTTCAGCCACCAAAACCCAGCCGAGTATGTATGGCGGAAATCCGTCTGTGTCCGTGTCGACCCCGAAAACATCCTCCAGTCCAGACACAGTCTCACCAGCCAGGGAAAGAGAGTCACACCATCCGGTAAGCGCTGAAACGCCGCCGGGGCAGCCCAAACCATAGATCGACGTTGTTTCCCCAGCCGCCGAATAGATAAGTGCCCCGACGAGTCACTCACATGTACAACAGATCTGTCCAAAGCGATCTCATGAACCGGGTCTTCCAGTGTCTCCACGAACATAGGCGTAGCTGGAGCACTCATCACTGACGCAGAGGCGGGCACATCGGCGCTTCCATGAGATCGAACTATGCCCGTGTGGAACGGTGGGACAACAATGGCAGCCATCCTTCTTCCCAGATCCCGGGCGTCCCGGATCAGGTTCGTAT
Source organism: Lissotriton helveticus (assembly GCF_964261635.1). Lineage (NCBI taxonomy): Eukaryota > Metazoa > Chordata > Amphibia > Caudata > Salamandridae > Lissotriton > Lissotriton helveticus. The sequence continues at coordinate 420,960,443 of NC_136063.1, read as the reverse complement.
GCAGGGTTGTCAGCGCAGCCAGTATATCTCTGGACGTGGGCTCTGTCTCGTGTCGCCAGACCCCAGGACTCTCCCGCACAGCAGCTTCTCTGCCTGGATGTGGTCTGCGTAAGAGGGTGCCGTTCGCCATCTTAGCTGATCCGGCCTCGGCCTTCTCCACCTCACCTCGGGACCGGGCCCCACACCAGGGCGCAACAGGAGTCACCACGAGGACCCCGAAAGTCAAGGCAGGCTTCCCAGCGAAGGGTCACCAAAAGGCTAAACAAAATCTCCGCCGCTCCCTGGGAGCCGCCCGCCGATTCCGGGAGAAGTCATTAGTCATGCCCGGACACAACACTGGAAAGGGGGCCAAGTATCGTGCACTCCCCTCGACCCTGCTTCACCGCACATCCCACAAGGCACTCCACTAGATAGACTGGGTCGGCACTGTCGCCATCGGCCCATCAAATCTCCGGTGCCCTCCGGCCGACTCCTCACCCCCACCAGAGGCCGCTGTTGTCGCAGTCGCGGCCGGCCACTCTCCTCACTCGACACCCCGGTCCCAGCTCCGTGAAGGCCGCAAAACAGTCGGGGACATTTCCACGGGTCTGCCGCACGTAAAAGCCTCAGGAGCAAACGGTCAGTGAAAGTTGTCCTTCGCCTACTTAAATATGCCGTTATGGCTCAGGATAGTTGCCAGGATGTATGCGCGGGGTGAGAAGGCTCACGGAGCCGAGCGTCTATGCAGCCATCTCGGTCGCCAGCTTGGCTCCTCCTCCAGCTTTTTTTTTTTTAGAAACATTTTTATTATCTTTTGTCATCAGAAAATCATACATCAAGCATGTCAATTTCAAGCAACACACCCATCCCCCGCCACCCCGCCTCCCTTTCCCTCTCCTTGATCAAAAACATAGTCCGATTCGTCAAATAGTTCCATTAAGCCTCTCACCCAAATCTGTCTACAAACCAGCCCCAGTCCCCTCATCCATTTCCGTTCCCTGGAGAATAAGAATCCAGATCTCCCTTTCAGCTCATAGCCCTCCATCTAGTCCATTATAAAGTCGCCATTTACCCCACACTCTACCAAACTTCTTTGGGCACTCCCTCGCCTTGTACGAAACCCTCTCAGCAGCCATGTACAGGTCCATCCCCCTCCTCCACTCCTCCAGTTGCGGTATGTCGGGTGCCCCCCACTTCCGGGCCATATCCCTCTTGGCCACCACTAAGGCCATCACCGAGAAAATCAGCAAGGGTCTAGCCAAGTCCACATCATTTGTCATTCCCTGGAGGGCAAGTTTGGGGTCTAAAGGTAGAGAGGTCTACCTAACTCTGCCAGGACCTCCCTCCAAAAGCGTTGAATATTCGGGCATGCCCAGATCGTGTGGTAGAAGTCCCCTATGTCATTGCCACACCGCAGACAGAACGGGTCAGTTACTCTATCAATCTTGTGCAGGCGCGCCCTGTCGAAATAGGTCCTATGGAGGACATTAAATTGGATCAACCTTAGGCGAGACTTAACCGCTACCTCCCTGGGATGCATCAGAATCCTACCCCAGTCTACTTCATCCATGTCACCCACCTCTCGTTCCCATGTGGCCCTTAGGTTTACAAGTCTGTCTGGCCTGTTATTCATTATTGTTTTATATGTCAGGGATACTGCCTTACCAGTTATCTGCTCCTGCAAAAGGCGTCCCTCCAGGGCAGCGTATTCTGGGAGCGCCTCAGTCAAGGCCCTCTCCGCCCTCCAGGCATGTCGTAGTTGCGTTGTACTTAAAATATTGCGTGCGGTGGAGCCAATATTCCTGTCGCAGTGAGGGAAAGGATTGCAGCGCCCCTTTCTTCATCACGTCCCCCAGAGTAGACATGCCTATTGCATCCCAGCTTGGAAGCCTTTCAATTTATTAAGCTCCTTCAACCAGGCGCATTTCCATAGTGGTGTTTGCTTCGTTGGCCTTCGTTCCCACCCTATCGCTTTCGTCGCCCTCGTCCATATCCCCAATGTGAGTCTTGTAGCAGGTAGTAGTCTAGCTCTCCCCTTACCTCCGTAGAGATAATGTATGCATGTATGGGCGTCCATGGTGTGTCTTTCTAGTGCAAAGGTAGGGTGGGTGGCCGGGGCGTGGATCCATTCATTTATGGGGACCAAGTGTTCTGCCCAATAGTAGGCCTCTAAGTCGGGCAAAGAGATACCACCATTGTACTGGTGTCTCTGCAGGGTTGACAGCGCCACCCTGGGTTGCTTCCCCAGCCATAGAAACGTCTGGAGCTCCGCCTGTATGTCTTTAAAAACCTGACCCTGCATGGGAAAGTATTCATTTTGAAAGGCGTATAAGAATCTCGGGAGCGTGATCATTTTAAACATTGCCGCCCGGCCTAAAAGTGTCAGGGGAAGCAATTTCCATCGCGCCGCGTCCTCAGCAAAGTTGCGCATTACCCGGTTAACGTTCCTCTCAAAGGAGAGTGCCCTGTCAGTCATAAGCAACACCCCCAGGTAGGCAAACCCCTCAGTCGTCCTTTGTAGCCTCTCAGGCAGTGTGGGCCCTTCCCTCCCTCTTTGGGGATCGTATAGAATTGATTTATGCCAGTTAATCTGATAGCCTGCTTTGGACCCATAGCGATCGAGTTCTGTGAACAGCGCAGGTATGGTAGTATCTGGTTCCGTAATATACAGAAGGACATTGTCCGCGTATAAGGAAAGCTTTTCATCAGACATCTCTGACTGCCTTATTCTAAACCCTCTGCTGATTCCCTCGTTCTGTCGGATTGCGCATGCCATCCCCTCTATGGAGAGGGCGAACAGCAGTGGGGACAGGGGGCATCCCTGCCTGGTGCCCCGCCTTATGGGGAAGTCCCCTAACAGTGTCCCATTGACCCGCACCCTCGCCCTGGGGTCAGTGTATAGCAGACTAATCTTCCTATATTTGGGTCGAAAGCCGAAACGTTCTAGAACCCCCTCTAAAAAGGGCCAGTGAACTGCATCAAATGCCTTTTCGACGTCGAGGGATAGGAACCAGTGTGGGTCTTCTCTAGTGTACACCTCCATTAGCCAACTATGGGTTCTCCTGAGGTTGTATCTGGTCGCCCTCTCAGGGAAGAACCCCGTTTGGTCAAGATGTACCAGTCCCGAAATCACCCTCCGAAGGCGAAGGGCCAGTATCGTTGCAAAGAGCTTTGCCTCCACATTAATGAGGGAGATGGGTCGATAGGATGAGCACGCATCAGGTGGCTCACCTTCCTTGAAAACTGGGATAATCGTGGCCTGTCGGAGGTCTAGCGGGAATACCACCTCCGATTCAGCGTCCACAAATAGGCCCAATAAGTGAAGGGAAACCATTAGGGCCCGGCGCCTTCCCTGCCCGGAGTTTAACCATAGCCTCTCTAATTTCGTCCTCTGTTATGTCCGCCTCCAAGTCCTGTTGGTCTGTGTCCTCCAGGGCCGGGAGCTCTATATGCGCCATGCATTGCAGCGCGTCTTCCCTTGTCCCCAGATTTCTCGCTTCGTAGAAGGCCTCATAGTAGCCTGCAAAACTTTTGGCTATCCGTTCATCAGCTCGGACCCGTCCCCCCTGGCCACCTCTCACCTTCTCTACCCATCGCGCATCTCTCTCTTTCTTGCTAAGCCATGCTAGTTGCAGCCCAGACTTGTCACCCACATCGTATAGGCGGTGCAGGGTCGCCAAGGCCTGCGCCTTTGCCTCCCCCGTAACCAGATGTTTATACTGGGCTTGTACATCCGAAAGTCGTCTAAGAGTCCCTAAGTCTCTGGCGGTCTGATGCTCCTGCTCTAGAGCAGGTATCTGGGCTTCCAGGGCTAGGACCTCTGCTTGTACTTTCCTCCTGTCTTCCGCTAACCTATTATGTGCCCTGTCCCGCAGGACCGCATTGAGTGCCTCCCACAGCAGCACCCTAGGACCGGTTTCGGATTCATAATCCTCATCAGCCAGGTTATCTTGAATCCAGTGGTAGAGTGAGCAAGGGACCCACGTCTGGGTATACCATGCCAACTTAGGGCGAACACTGGGGGTGAGTGTTTGATTTGCTCAAACGCTCCGTCCATCATACCCTTTGGTATTGCTTTGTTCGCCCTAAGTTGGCATGGTATGCCCAGACGTGGGTCCCTTGCTCACTCTACCACTGGATTCAAGATAACCTGGCTGATGAGGATTATGAATCCGAAACCGGTCCCAGGATGCTTGTTTTCGGTCCAGGGAAGACATGCTTGGCAGTTCGGGCTGGACTGTTCCCATGAGGCACAGGGTCAGACTGATTTGCATATGGCCATATCTGAACTGGGGTGGTGGAGTGAGCTAAAGAATGGTGATGGATTAAACCCAGATCAGTTGACTGGGGGTGAGTGTTTGATTTGCTCAAACGCTCCGTCCATCATCCCCTTTGGTATTGCCGCCCTCAGGGCAGGCAGGATCCTGGGACACAGAGTCCCTGTAGCAGCAGCAGCAGCAGCTTTTCAGAGTATGATTCTACACCTGCGACATTTTTCCTTATAATTATGAATTTACTGCACTTTTAACATAATCCACCAGGTACTGCATAATTAGCAGATTTCACCCCAAAAAAATTTCGAGATCAAAAGTGGTGGAGAGCAATGGAAGACCCTTTGAAAATTCGAAAAGAGCTTGTTTACGTGAAGCCTGTGGAACTCATTGAACTCATGAGGTGCGGGGTGATGTGCGTGTGACATCGTAGGTTGAGCGATTTTGGCATGTATGTTTTGGAGACATCTTGTCAGATGCGAGCTGATTCCGGCATGGAGGGTGTTCCCGTAGTGCAGGATGCTTGTAGTGAGGCATTAGGTGGGTGCTGTGGGGGAGCCATTTGATGATTGTCTTCAGCATTTTCAGGGTGTGGCAACAGAAGGCGGAGATGCACTGACTTGGGCAGTCATACTGAGTTGATTATCCCGGACAATGTTGAGGTTCATGGGAGGTGGGTGTGGGACCAGGTTTTGCTGGCCACAAGGTAGAGTTTCATAGAAAAGATTTTATGCCGGGAATCGCGACTTCTTTCCTTTTGATGTACCGTTTTAGACAATTGGTTTTCATCGAGATGGCGACATTCGTCATGCAGACAGCGAACTTCACAAACTGCCACAGAATGTGCCACATTCTGACGCATAATTTGCCTTTTATTACTACACTATTTACTCAACCCTCCTGCAAAATGCGGTCTTCCATTGCACCTTAATTGCAGTAACTTTGCAAATAGGTCTCTATTTCACATGCTAGTCTTGAGATGAATGTGAGATCAGTAGCAAAGCACAGTGATTTTGCAAATAAACGTTAAAGGTGCTGTGGACCTAACTAACCGCTTTCCTAAATTAAACACAATGGAAAGCTCAAGATTTGTGTCGGGGAGGAGTGTGTTTCGAAGGGAGCTTTGCTATACAATAACCAGGGCCACTGGAGTTTTGCAATTCCTCGGCTGCTGCTTTTTCGCATAGTTATATATTTTACGCATCTGCTGTCTAATCTGTAAATTTTAACAAAAATTTGTTTTGTAGCTCAATTGGATCAAAAGTTAATAAAATGTGGCGACGTGGGTTTGCAAGGTTCACTGGTCATCTTTTGGTCGTTTTTTTTCTGTCTTTGGTTGTTAAGCTGATGCGAAGGAGGTGAAATCTTTTCCCAGTCAGTAATACCATCTTTAAAAGTTACAAAGTAATGAATAGTATCAACAAATGTTCCACATTACGCCGCAAAATGTGCCTTTTCTTGCTGCGCAACTCTGCCCTCTTGCATAATTTGGTGCTGACCTGCCGCACAAATCCAGTGGGCCTGACAATAGAGGAGTTTCTCTCTGGTTAGACTGACTGTCGAACGCCTGCTTTTCTATTGTTTGCTAAAAAAGATTTTTACATTTCATTACATCTTCGAAAGTAAAGAAAGTACGTTTACGAGGGTTGCATGCACTGTTCTCTGAAGTATGTATTGCTGCAAAGATTGTACCAGTTGTTAGCGTAGATTATTATTTTGCCCGTGGGTAGCTGGTGAAGGCTCCCACAGTGCCCAGGGTGCGGCGCTGGCTTTGCCAGCCTGCCTGGTGACAAGGAGGCCTAGGCATAAAGGTTTGCTACTGTCACTTCTATCTGATTGGATTACGCCGCTTATTTATGGAGGTGTCTGTGGCGCAGTTCTTCTGGCGGCACATTCCACCACTAACACTTCCTTATCGAGTTCTCTTTGTGTAGGCCTTATTTACCTCTGTTGCCTTTCCTGGTGGTCTTGTGCTCGCTTATAAGTAGGCCATCATGGCCTTCCATGTGTGCCGAGGGGGCTGCAGCCCCCATGACACCGCGGGGAGGGAGCTGGGGCACGCTTTAAAGACTTGAAGTGCTGTTGTATTAGGGAAGGGAGGCATTTGTCACCCTTTGGTACTTTAGTGGAGAGTGGGCACACAACCCCTGCCGAGAGGGAGTCTGTAAACTCTTGTCTGCCTTCCAGGCATGTGTTACAGGCGGATGTTTGTTATTGATGTAAGAACTTTTGGAAGCAGGATGGGCTTGTGTTAAGGGCAGTGCACTGTGACAGGCAAACAAACAGTAACGATAGATCAGAGGGTTAAAATGCTTATTGTTAAGATCTTTCTACTGCATGCAAGCCGCGTGGGCGAGCACGTGGGTATTATGCTTCGTTGTATGCCAAAATGTGCTAAGAAGACATTTTGCTATCGTTTAACGTCAAATATAGATATATATATTTGGGCAGTTTCATATAGCGTGAACTCGACCCGAAGGTATTGGAGCACTTTACACACAAGCCACATTAAACAAAGACACATTCATTTTTTTAGGCACCAGGAGATTAAGTGATTTGCCCAGAATCACAGGACATTGAGCTGACACTGAGACTCGAACCTGGAAGATACAAAATGTCATGTTAGATCCGGTCACAGAAAGGGACTTTTACTAAAACTATTTATAGGACAACACTTCCAGTTTGCAGTGTCTCCAGTCTACTGAGTTTGTGCCTGAGAGGGTTCACCAAGATGTAGATCGTGGTCAATGCACATTTATAGAAGCAGTGGTTACATTTGTGTACCTACTTCAACAACTGGTTCGGGGAGAGGATGTAGCCTTAAGGCTAGAGTGGTCGACTTCGAAGCTGGGGAGCCGGGTCTGAGTCTTGACAGGGACACTCAAAATCCTCTGATTCTGGGCAAATCACTTAATCTCCCTGTGCGTAACAAAAATGAATGTCTCCATCTGTAACAAAACTGGTGCTCATGTAAAGCTCCCTGATACCTTATATCTTCGGGTCAAGTTCATGCTATATAAAATTCCCCCCCAAAAATTCCCCTTTCATGGAATTGAGTCGGTGACAAGTTACATGCAATATTTTCCATAGTCTGTGTTTTTCTAGCTTCAGAGAAGTCTACTTTGCTGCCAGTGATAGGACTTAAAGTCCCTTTGAAGCCCTGTACTGACGAATTTCCATGAAACTCATGCTTGAGGCAAATTTGGTAGTTGACTGTTTAGTGAACTTTTTCCAAAATATCCAACCTGTTATTTTTTCATGTTGGAATTCATGATCTTGAGAATTAATAACTATTTTATTTAAGTAATTTTTGCTTTCAAATAACTACTTATTAAATATTTATAAGAGAAGGCCCTATCCCAAGACTTTTTAGAACATTTCCACTTCTCTCTTTTCCTCTACGCCTTTATGAGTGTTGGCGCCTTATCTTTTTTTTCTCAAGTTAGGTTATTTTGATGTGTGTTGCTTGTGTCTTGAGAATTTTTGTATTTGTTTCTTGCCATCTTTAGTGTTTACAACATTCCACAGTGCTGTGTCGTCAGCAGCAGATTGTAAAGCACACCCTGCATAATTTGATTGTTTTAGGTGCTCACGAAAGAGGCAATTTAGTTAAATGTGAGAAGAGGGCAGATAGATTGCACCTTTTTTGGGTTTCGCCTGCCGAAGGCTGCTGCGCAGCCTTTCAGCGCAGGTGAAATCCTATGTCCCCAATAAGCACTTCGGGAACGTCCCCCGGCTCTCATTGGCTAGCTCCATAAATGGAGGCTAGCCATTGAGTGCCGGATCTGTCCGTCAAGGCCGGACCAGATTCGGGGGCGTTCCCGACATTTTTTCCCAGGGCGGAGTTACGTTTTTTCCTGTTCCCTCCCCTTTCCCGCCGTCCATGTCCTCTCCCGCCCCCCTCCCGTCGTCCGTGTCCTCTCCCGCCGTCCGTGTGCTCTCCCGCCCCCCTCCCGTCGTCCGTGTCCTCTCCCGCCCCCCTCCCGTCGTCCGTGTCCCCTCCCGTCGTCCGTGTTCTCTCCCGCCCCCCTCCCGTCGTCCGTGTTCTCTCCCGCCCCCCTCCCGTTCGTGCAACTCGAGTCAGCTGTGCCCATCAGCGAAAACAGGCAAGAGAGAGACTCTGAAGTCGGCAGTCAGGTAAGTTTTCTTTTTTTTTTTTAACTTTTCTTTTTAATGCCCCCGGCCTCTCATTCCAGCGCTTCCCCACTAAATCCCCCCCAACCCCTCCGCAGCCATTGTGCTGGATGTTGGGTGCGGACACAAGCAGACGACTGGCCCGGGGTGCTCACACTTCTGGGATGCCCTCCAGAGTCTCCCCCGCAGCACCGCAGGTCCGATCACTCGGGAGCCGCCGGGCCTCACAAGGCACCATTTATGCCGCCACAATAACTGTCCTAGTTCACCTACTGTTCATCAAAGACACGTGAGATGGGCCTAGTAACACAAGCTTTCCTTTATTCTTCCCCTTGATGTACCTCGGCATTCTTTCTTGACCCATAATACGATAGGCCCTGGTCGGCCCAATTTTTCTGCTAAACAGTCCCAGTTTTCTGAGCTGAAAGCACCCTTCCCACATCTTCCACCCGTGATTCGTTCTGACCCAGAAGTGTAGTTCAGTTTGTCAATAGTATTACATACTTTAATTTTCACCATGCGATACAATAGTGATGTGGAAGAGTCAGTTCGATGTAAGAGGATGCTTGGTGTTTGTCTGCCTTTACCCCCAGCTCAGTCCTCATTCACATGCATCATTGACTTATGTATCTTCAAAAATCCAGTCGGCCATTTCAAAGTGATGTCGGTGTTCTGTTATTTGGTTGAACCTGAATCTGACTTTACGAGCAAAGTCTCTCATGTGACTAACTTTACCCATTCCTACTGTCCTTTTACTGGTGGACTTGGTGTGTAATTCACAGGTACTGTTTCTCCATCCTTTCACCTTTTGATTTGCGCTCTTCATACTCTGCCTACCTTCCGGAGACGATCCTGACACATTTCTGTGGAGCCTCCAAGTTGTCCCATGTCTTGGGTGACACCTTCAGCCAGTTCGTGCTTTTCTACCAGCAGCATGTCTAGTGGAACTTGCAGGTTTGCTTTTTCCATAATACGATTGTGCTTCAAAGTCTCCGCATGAAAAGTGCTTTTGTACAGAGAAACCAGGGCTTGGTTACCACTACACACGGTATGTACATGGAGACACTTGGCTGTTATGTGACTGACTACTTCCCCAGTCCTACCTTCCTTTTAGAGGCCGACATGAGAGAAGCAAAATGGAAAACACAAGTTATGTTGTTGGCACAGAAGTCATGCATTTATTTCCCAACAAATGCATGGATATTGCAGAAGTGACAACTGTCTACATTGCCCTAACAGGATGATTTGATTCGTTATCTGTACACAGAAAAAGCATAAGCCGACACTATAGAGCCAAACACTGTGACTTTCTGCAAGGTTGCTGGATTTCCTATGTTCTTGCCTGCAAGCTGGATACCTTCCAATTTTCTCCGGTGGAACCCTTCTGATATGCAGTGTTGCATCACTTCCTCAAAAAGGGCCACCCTATATTACGCCACCTGGAAAACCACTTAATAAGATAAACCGTTCTTCATTTGAAGATTTTTAGCTCCTCTTTCTTCCTACCCTGACATTAGTGGCCATACATTCATGACTCCCATGCACTTTGTTACAGCTGCTGTGCCTTACTGACTGCCTCGGCCCCCACTTTGGTTTACAAGCTCTCAAGAACTTCACTGCCTTACTAGACTAAGCGCTTGATCCTGCTGGTCATGGAATATCTTCTCGGCCCCTTTTGCTTGTGATAGTCTGATTCCTGTTCAAACATGCTAACCTAGCCACAAAACCCCATGCCAATACGTAAACCTGCAATGTTACTGGGAAGAGTCCCATTCCGTTATTTCCCTATCATTTTTTACCCCGTGCCTGCATGTATCACTCTGCACAAATTGTTGGCTAAAGGCACGCCTTTGGAAAAGTTAGAGCTATTGCCATTGTAAATGACAATGCCATTTATTTATCTGTTTTCAAAACCAACACATAAATACAAATTTTGTCATTTACAATGCCAATAGCTCAAAGTTTTCCAAAGGCGAAACCGTTGCATTGTAAATGCTTGTTATTACATGCTGTCTGGTTATACTGGCTGTGTCTTTCAAAGCTGAGCAAATAAACAGGGCATAGTACTCTATTGCCTGCTAGTTCGTCTTAGCATTGCTTACAGTCCATATCACTGTAATTCTCCATGCAGTATGAAACTTTAGCCAGAGTCAAGACGACTGTGCTTTACCTTATCTGTAAAAAACAGACTTCTCGTTATTAATATGGATGGTGCATCCACACAACATAAATCTTTGGCTTTGTCCCACCAATCAAAATGAGTTTGCCTTCAGATCTCTTTTTAGGGGACATCAAAAATGTTTCTAACAAACGCGTCAAGAATTTCCAATCCTAATAAGGACTCTGAGGCGAGGATTATGCTTTCTTTTCATTGTTTATTCATAACATTTTCACAGCAGCCTATTAAAATTCAAACATTTTAAAAACAACATTTCCCAACATTCCTCACGATATCAGTAATACGCCATGCTTCTGCCAGTATAGTGACAAGACACCATGTTCCTCCTCTGTCTTTGCCAACCACGGTGAACAGTCTTACGAACTTGGATATGCTGTAATCTGTTTTGAACTGTCCATTCAACTAAGGATTTAAATGAAAACTTTCCTTCGTGGCATCCAGAACAATAACTGGGATCCAAGTTAAATTTGCTGAAACACAAGTTTTCTGCCTGATGAAGAACCTTAGGAAGGAAAATGACAGCCCTGAGACCAACCAAAACTTGGAATAGGTACTGGAACCTGAGCGGTCATTTATGCCCCCAAATATGATCTGGAAAAACACTAAAAACCACTTTTTATGACAAGATATTGTGTAAGGAAAAAAAAGCATATAGGACTTAATAATCAAATTGTGTAGATTGAACAACAAAACACGTGAATACTATAAAACATCATGCAGGAGAACCTAGTCCCAGACTCTTGTAGGTTAAGCAACACTGTTGTTATGTTATGTTATAGGCCATTTGTATAATGCACGTTCACCAAAAGGTCTCTTGGCACTGAGTTAGGAGTCGTCATCAGATCAGGAATTAAGCTGCTATATGCCTGTGAAAATAGCCACGTTTTCAGCATTCTTCTGAAGCACGTGTAGTTATCTGCAAGTCTGATTGCGGTAGGAAGTGAGTTCCAGACCTGAGGACATTGAACCAAGAAACGTAGCCCTCCCACTCTCTTTCGTTTGAATCTGGGGTCATTAGAAGGTTCATTTGGGCAGACCTAAAGTTGCGCTTCGGAGAATATTTTTGAATTTTAGCAGATATGTACTGAGGACATTTGTTGTGAAGGGATTTGAAGATGATACATCCTGTTTTAAATAAGTTACGGTGGGTCACTGGGAGCCAATGTAGCTTCCTCATCAGTAGTTTATTGTGACAGTGTCTCGGTTGTTGGAAAATAATTCTTGCTGCTTGGTTTTGCAACAATTGGAGTCTATGATTTAGATTTTTAGGGAGTCCTAAATAGAGAGCATTCGCGTTGTCAGTTCTAGATCAACTTAAGTTAATGACGATTTGAATGCTTGCCTCCATTAAAAAGAATCTCCTGATTTTCCTAAGTTGGAGGAAACAGGAAGACATTACGGTGCCTGTCTGAGGTTTCATGGACAGATTATTGTCAATTTGAATGCCTAGACTCTTTACGGCAGTCCTAGGGGTTGGGGATGGACCCATCTCTGTTGGCCAGTAGGCAGGGTTCCCATGGTTTACTTTATTAGTGGTTATAACGATCTATGTTTTATCAGAGTTGAGTTTTAGCTGTCCATGAAAACAAGGGAAACGTAACCAGTAATAACGAACTTTGGTATAATAAAGACCAATGCACTTGAGTACAATGAAACATTATTTAGTGACCTCAAATCTTATGGTTAAAGAACAGTGTCCAATGTTTTGTAAGGAAAACAGCATATAATACATAATAATCAAATTGTGTATATTAAAGAACCAAACTCGTGATTACCATAAAACATCATGCGGGGTGGGTAACAAACAATTTTTTCAGCTGGCAGCGGAATAAACCAATATGATGTAACACGTGTGGGCGGGATAATCCTCGACTCCAAGTTCTTCATACAATTTAAAATTCTTGGCACGTTAGAGAAAAATTTGTATTCTATGCTTGTTCAAAGCTGTGGAAATACAAAGAAGCATATCTGAAACCATTTCATATTAAAACTATGGAAAATGCTGCCAGAGTATCAAGAAATTTTTCCTAAATAAACCCTTGGGATTTATAACCTGTACCGTAAAAAGTTGAGTCCACACGTTCTCGGACTGAGTAATTTGCAAATTTGGAGATATGCGAGTTTGCGAGAATGTGAAAGACACTACGTCAAAAAACGCAAAGCCAAGTTACCTGCAACGACCAATGCGAAGGCATCAAAGCGCCTTAGATGAAAAAACAAGAATAAAATGTTCAATTATGCCCAAAAAATGTTTCCACCTGAATTGAAATTGGAAATCTAGCTCAGCAGAGAAAACCTGGAGCTATCACAGACATCACGGAGAACCACATTATTAACCGGGTAGGAAGAGCCTGCCATATTCTATAGTCGAGAAGGAGTCTGCCAATGGTTCCATCCTCAAAGAAGGAAAGACCTGTTAAATCTGCAGGCTGATAACCACAAGTAGGAATATTATGTGAATGTAATGGAAACCTAGTGGAAAGCAACTGTGATGCTGAAGGAAAACCAAATTTGGATAGAGGGAAAATAACTTTGATCTGAAAGAAGTGGGAGGCAAAACAGCCTCTCCTGGAATGTCATTAAGGGCCAAAAAATAGGTTTGTAGGAAAGGCGGTTGAAGCTGGAGCCAAGAGAAAATCAGAGAAAATAAATTTTAATGGGGAATCATGAGATATTCCAAAAAGACCAAAATGAGCTTCCCTATCAGAATGATTCGGAAAAATTTTGCTCAGAGGCCGAGACTGCGTGTTGTTATTAGCAGAAAGATCAGAAATGGGGCGGAAGACCTATTGCAAAGAAAACTCTCTAGTTCGAAATGACCACTGCCGATTACCCCATAAGGAAGCTCTGGTTCCAGACGTTAAATATTACGACACTCTGAAACTGACAATTTGCCGGTGCTCCAGTGGAAATGAAATGCAAGGCTGTAATGTCAAACCAACCTGCACACACTATCAACAATGGGGAACCATTTTCCCTCCATTAAGCTACGTAATAATTAATTGAGATGTTAACTACTCTCTGCTGAGCTTATTAACAAGAAACAAGAGGTTCTCATGCAGGGCAGTTAACTTCTCTAAGCAAATTCACCTGAAAAAGGGGTCCCGACGTCTATCAAACACCTGTTGAGAGAGATCTTTCTTTATGGGCATATCATCTCTACAAACCGATGTCTGAATACCCAAGTGAAGTTCAATTAAAACTGAAAAAAGGGCCCAGACATAGACTTTCACCATCCTTGCAGTCCGACTAAACCGTAGAGTCAAGAAGATCTCCATAGAACAAGGTACTGTTTTCCACAGCGAAAAGGACTTATGTGTTAAACTGACCCGTAGCCGAGAGGGCCTGAGACTACCCGAAGATATGAGAGTCTGGCCAAAACTGTCAAGGCTACCCTTTATTTGTGAAGGCTGGAGCAAATTATTGTGTGGGCTTAGCAGTAGCTTGTGTGATTTGAGGAGCACTGGTTTAAACTGAACCCAGTGTGGAAACCGGGAAACTAGGTCTTGAGGCAGATGAACTTTTCAGTTAGAATATCAGGGCAGAAATTGCTTGTCCTGTTGTAAGGAGATCCTGGAAGTTCAGGCTTGTGGTGCCTAGGTCATGTGATATTTCCCCTTCTGAAATGTCTGACTCTGTGGATGGAGCCTCCGCTTGTATGGGGTTGTGCCAGGGAGTCTCCAATCAATGGTTTTTTATGGGCATAACACAATGGGCGTTGGCTATTAGACACAACAAGCGTTGGGCCCATCCGATAAGGTCCACAGGGTTATGCAAGTCTTCATCGATGGCCGCCATTTCAAGTATCTTAGTTAGTGGGAGCTCTAAAGAAGAGGCCAAGTTGGGGTTAAACATTACTTCAACGTTATCGCGTGAGTGGAAATTGTCTAGGATATCCCTATTGTAGGCATTGACAATGGGGTTTGGGACATCGGTCGTAGAATATGGATGAAGGAATTCATGAAAATGTAAGTCCAGAGGGAATTTGTGGACAGACAGGACGTGAACGGCTGTAAAGGGAGACTTGTTTCGAGGTTCCTGGAGGCAGCACCAGAGTCAGGGGAGAATGAGTAAAAACTGTCATAAGGAAGGTCTGAGGCCCTAAAAGCTGCCGTTGTCTTGTGGGGCCCAACGTCACCATAGAGCACTGTGTCCTGCTGAGGTATGGGTGTGATAGCTGTAGGGGATCTGAACCTTGCTCCGACCGCACATGTTGCCTGAGATATCATCAGGAGAACGGCTGGAGTACCTCCGCCAAGGCCACGTTGGCGGGTAGGGACATAGAACCTTCTAAGGCTTCCACCACAGTATTTACCCATCTGAGCGCTTCCTCAAAAGCCTTTGGTCCTTCTGGTGCGGCATGGTGGCTGGCCATGAGGATGAACCATGCAGGGGTACCCCACAAATCTGAGAAACAGCGGTGAAACCGTAGTCGTTGAAGAGGGCTGTGGGCAGCTACTAAATGTCACTTGAGACTGTGTCTGAGTAGACGCATTTCCAGCCCTTCAGTAGTACCTGAGTCACCAACAGACTTGAGCTGACGTGTGGGCGTGATAAGGGAGAGTGTAGCCCAGATCTGCAACTGAAGGATACTCCAACAGCACTGGCTGGATTTTAAGTAATTAGCGCGAAGCCACGTAACCACTTGTGTGGCCCGATTCTGGTGGGGAAGCAAAACGCAGCGTGTGAGGTGCCTGTGTGTCAAGGTCAGAGCTACTGAACAACTGAGGAGAGAAGGAGGAGCAGCCCTGGTATGATAACGTAATAGAGGCCGTTAGGAGGCACAACTGGAGTGACACTAAGCCACTCAGACGTAGGGTAGCGTTTGTTTATGCATGGAGAGTGCTCTTGTGAAGCAGCATGGCTCACTCCATCCCATATACCCAGTGTATCCCGCAGCTCAAGTAGCGCCCGGTGGCCACCTATAAATGGGAAAATCATCATATACCCAGGGTATCCCGCCGCTCAAGTAGCGCCCCGGTGGCCACCTATAAATGGGACAATCATCAGAGCGATCTAGCTCTCTGCTTCCTGCCTCCTGAGCCCCCACATTGGGTGGGAGTTAAGCGGCAACACGCCCTTAGGGTGCGTGGATCATCCTTTATGCCTGCGAGTACAAGAGGACCAAAGCTGATTGAAAATCAGCCAATGGGTGGCTGCCTTCCCGGAAAGAAGCGTGTTTTACATGTGACAACAAGTGACGCCGTCGCGGACGCAAGGTAGGGAAGGTTTTATGAGTCCTGAGTTTGTGGTTTTTATTTTACCTCACCTTCATATGAGAACATTGTTAAAAAAAATGATGCTATAAAACCGCATGTCGTGTACATTTATACTGCAACCCTAACTAAAACAATTGTGCATTAACATATAATTGTAAATACTCCGAGTTTCTAACGACAGTCCGCTTCTGCATCCCGTTGATGTGAAACGGAGTGTTAACTTATTATTATAAATTATAGCAATTCGTCACCCAATCGAAAACGGACTCTCAGATTATATATACAATATTAATCCTCATTTCCGAAGATTTACCAAATATAAACACGTTTTGATTTCGTTGAAATATTACGCAGCTAGTCACGCTGATCTCGGTGGGTCAAGTGCGCTGGCAGTTCTGCCTTGCTAACGGTTTACAAGGCGCTGGTGGCTGTGTGTGGTCTGTGGAAGCTCTGCTGTGGTCATATTTTCAAAGGTTTGTTTG
This sequence comes from Lissotriton helveticus, assembly GCF_964261635.1. Lineage (NCBI taxonomy): Eukaryota > Metazoa > Chordata > Amphibia > Caudata > Salamandridae > Lissotriton > Lissotriton helveticus. Next base: position 420,944,179 of record NC_136063.1, on the reverse strand, counting down.
ACAAGCAGTTACTTTAATCGTGTGCTTTGTTTCCATTTAGTTTATAGCTCTGCATCCTTGAACTGGCATTGATTGTTTTCTAGAGAGCTCTCGGGGAGCGGCGCAGCACTGCGAGGGGCCGGCCCGGCTTGGAGGCTGCTCTTCCTGTAACCTTACTGCCCCCACATGGACACCGCGAGACCTCCGGGCGTCGGCTTTCTGCCAGGCATTAGAGCCCTGTGGGAGCTCGCCACCTTCCCAGCCTGCACTTGTCTGGACACGAGTGCCACAGAGAGGCGTTGAATTAACTGATTAGGAATTTAAGCCATTGAACGAGGAACTTGTCTATCAAGGCTGTCTGTGGCAACGCTGTGCCTGCACGTCTCAAACAAAGTCACGTCACTTTGTGCAACAGAAATAATGCGACACCCCACGCATTCAAATTGGGATATATGTTATCTTTTCTGCCACTTTCGAAGTAATGTTAAAGAAAGACCGCGCTCTACAACACCCATTAATAAATATCTTTCGGAAACATATGACATAGAGTTCGTTATCTCTTTATAAATCGGTCTGCAGTCAACCCAAGGGCCTTGAATAACTCGATATTTGTTCTATGCATTTCGGGCAGTACGTGTGGGCGTGGCACTCAGCAATAAACCCTGGTTGGTATTGCAGTTGAATGAAAACGACACAGGCAAACGACACAATGGAGATGGAGCAAAGCCGTTGTTTTTTTTGGCATGCAGTTTCTTAAACGTAACCAGTTCTTACTGTTGGTTTCGTTTCCATCCATCATCCCTATGCGGGTGTTAGGAAGGAAGACAACCAGAATCAACCCACACTCGGTCCGCTGCCAGGTAGGCTTGCACCGTGGCTCATTGACTTTCGGCACTTGTGCATTTTGTTAGTCCCTTTTGCTCAGCTTTTGGTGGTGGCGAGGAGTAGAAGGCAGCAGGAGACGTCATGGTTCAGACGGTTGCAGCACATGACTGCCACGGGTTTGTGGGACACTCAAGCAACAGGACTAATAGGTTTGCTGGCACCAACCTGGTTTCCCACTAGCAGTCCCAATTCAGATTTCAGCAAATTTGGAGGGCCGTAAAGAAGCATGGGTGGACTATGAAGATAAATAGGACCTGGTTTCTACTGGAGGGACGTAAAGAGGCATGGGTGGGCCATGAAGACAAATAGGACCTGGTTTCTTTTGGAGGGCCGTAAAGAAGCATGGGTGGGCCATGAATATAAATAGGACCTGGCCAAAAAACAACGAAGTATTTAATCAATATGATATTTTAGGTATTGCATATGTCCCCTTTTGACATTTAAACACAATAATCCACTTTCTCTGATGTGCATCCGGTTTTGGGGGAAGGGGAGAAATGCTGCTTGTCAAATCTTTAAGATGCAGAGCTTTAAGACTGCCGCATCTTGCTGGTCATGTGCAGAAGCTGCCATAGAGGGCCCGTTTTAAAGCTTTACATGCTTTTTAAAAAACTTTGGCAGATTTTTACTCTGCATAGCATTGAAGTTTAAACATCCGACGCAATAAGCCCTTAGTTTTCAGGATGTCCATTCTGGTCATCTGTGCATCATAGCAACTAATAAACTCTGTTGACTCCCCAGGCCTGAAAGTATCCTATGTCAAATAATAATTAAAATAAACGATAAGGAAAGCCCACCAGGCTGTTACCCTCCAAATCCCGTGAAACATTAAGGTGAAAAACATTTGGTTTTCAGTTCTGAATAGCCTTCCGTAGGCCACGGTATTCCTTGGGGGTCCTGGCCATCCCCTCCAAGCACAGGGCCTGATCATGTCCCGGTTTTACAGAGGGTGACTGAAAACAGTCGGAGGCACGTTTTGTGTGTTCCAAAGCAGGACAAGTAAGCAGCTCTTATCAGAAATCAGTCAAATTAACAGGAAAGATGCTGGGCATAAAAAAACGATTTTCCTTTCCATAGTACCTCGTCTGTGTTTATACGTTGATGAGCGTTGTCATGCGGCGCCCCTCGGATTATGTAAAAGTGTAACCGTATTCTAGTTTTGTGAAGTGTCCCGGTTTATTGTTTTTAAAATCTGGTCACGGGCTGAGGATTGGCAGTGCACCGCCACATGCAGATAGTTAGTCCGTGTTGTACTGTACTTGAGTGTTGGGGGGCCTGGCCTGTATTAATTAATGACTGTCTGCCAACAACACGTCCACGTACTGTGTGGGTACAAGGAAACAAATGAGTAGAAGGAAGATGCATACAGGTTAGACGCGGACAGAATGGTGGCGTCACAGACACTGACTCCAGTTTAGAAAGCTAGAGAATAAAACAATGGGATTTTTGGATGCATAATTAAAACACATGTTACTACATTTTCAGCTTTAAAGTACTCAACAGCCCGAGAAAGCAGGAGTTCAGACACACAGGAGAGGCAGCGAGATCTGTGGACCAGCTCTCATTTGTGGAGAGTTGCTGTTTCTAGGCAGTCTTGTATTATGTTCGTGGGCAACATGGTTTTCCTTAGTCTCAAAAACGGTCAAAGATTGCATCATTTAAGCCGGCAAACAAAGATTTTCCATTTATAAACTGATACTTATCATCTCTATATTTTAGGCGTGTGTTATCATTGATAGTTTCTTAAAATTATTTTTTGTAAAGGCCATTATCTTCTACCAGTTTTAAGCAGTGGTCGAAGTGGGTGTGATCTGGGGGGCACGACGTGCCCATACTTTTATAATTTAAGAAAAACAGTTCCTATAATTTTTGTGACAAGACAACCGTCCCGGGACGGTTAATTCCGACAGCTGAAATGCTCCAGCTGACGTGTAAGCAGGGAGTCTGCTGTGCTGTGAAACCTAATGCGGGGCAGACACTTAAACACGCCTTTTGCCAGGGTGCTTGCTGCCTGAAAGAAATGTAAATGTGCACAACTGGTCAATGTGCAAATGTAAAAGGTGTTTGCAAGTCGGTATTGGTTTTAATTGATGGAATCACTTGAACCTTCCTGCTGGCACATTTGTCTTTTGAAGGTATTGTAAGGGAGCTAGCATACTAAGCTGTGAAGTGTGTGCTTTTAAAAGACAGTGATAAAAAAATTGCACTTTGTACAGTCTGCAAAAAAATCGATATTTTAGAAACGTTTTTTAATCTTACGTTTTTACGCCTTTTATAGCAGCCTATCTTATATTGTGTGTAATGCAAGTGTAAAAAAATGATTTACATGTTCACAGTGCTTTCTGTCACAGACTGAGTCCTTTTAGCACTAAAAATACACAAGTCATTATTCTCCACTGCCACAAATAGTATTCAATTCTGTGGCCCTCTGGTGCCGTGTATTAACTAATAGAGGTTTCATAATGTACGATAGTGCTTTTCTCACTGATTAACATACCTTGCATTTGATTTGCTTCTAAGCTAGACGTTATTATATATGTAGTTACCTGAAGGTCAAATACCAAAAAAGGTACAGAATATTTTGGTTTTTAACCACGCCTTTGACCACGACCCCGCACTCACCCAGCCCGCCTCCCTTGCGGGCAGCATCACAGTTCCCATACTTTTTTGATGCACGTTGACCACTGACTTTAAGGAATGTTTGGGCTGCTGCCTTTTCCCATCATATTGATACTGTTATTAAAAAAATCACTTACAATTCAAATTGTTATGTTTTATGTGTTACCCCTGTTACCTGATTTTGATTAAACTACTTAACGATAAGCTGAACTAAATCTGCTCGCCTCTGTGGTCTTACTCATTCAAGAAAACTTGTAACCTAGCCGCTCACATGCACCGGAAACACTACTCATGAAATAACCGCTTTCCGTACTACGTCCGCTGTTTCTGGATCTGTGCCCAATAGATCCACAATATTATTTTTAACAAGACCCATGCTTGTGTGTGGAAATCAAAAGGAGGAATTAATAGCGCTTGAGATTTAATGTTACCTCTGTAGTATTTTCATGTAGCATCTGGTTCTGTGCAAGCATGCGGAGAACATTTATTTTGTTTTCTTCAGTTCAAGTGTTGCAGGCCCAGTAAAGTGTTTTTTATTTGTTCCAAGTAGCTCACTCAGTAAACTCCTACACTGTCCCAGTGGGCGTTGTGTGGAAAGGATGTTTACATCTTGTAAACGTGCTGGATTCTTGCTTACCTACAATGTGCTCTGCACACATGCTCATAGATTCCCCCCGGCTACATACAGTGGTGTGTTTCTGTTAAAGTTTTGTGTACGCCAGGTCCACACATGTGATCTCACTTAGTGGAGTGTACGTCAGAGGGATAGAAGGCTGCAGACATCATCTTGCATACCTACAACTTAAACAGCCGAAAATCTAGTGCTATTTTTGTCAGGAGAGTGGATTCACCTGAAGAACAGAAATGGAGAAGATAAAAACGAAAAAGTCTAAATACAGAGTTTTCAGGAGGACTCAGAACCCAGGATTAAACTATTTCAGAATACTTATCTAGTGACGCCAGTAGGCTCATAAGAAAAATGCATTCTTGTGCGAGCAGTGGCCATATTTTGGATGTGCATTGCTAAATGCTCAGAGGGAAAAGTGCCACACTATTTCTCTGCACCACCACGGGCCATCTTATCATCTTCAACAGCATTTTCTTTCCGAAGATAAAACCCCCCCATCCAAGGTGTCCCCAGCATACATGGCAGACCATTATTTTCAAACGTAGATGTAGTAATAACAGAGGATAAAAAATATTCAGGACTGACCAAAAATATTTCTAGGTGGGTCTGGAATTGTGCAAGATTAGGTGGACTATAGGCACGAAGATGGCCGCATAACACCGCGGCGCTCTGGAGGAAATTCTGAAGGCCCCGAAAATCCAGAATAAATCCTACCGTCTCACTGCTTTGGACGACGGTCTCGGCAAGCTGCTGCGCTCCGGAGCCGGGAGGTGGGTGTTTCGTTTTTCTCCGATGCCCGGAAGCGCGGCGACGGCCCCCGGCGTTTGGGAGCTTCCTGGGGCCTAGGCCGCTGGAAAGCACAACGGAAGCACCGGCCTAGCGTGGTTGGTGGGCCGGGCGCGGAGGAGCCGCATTGGCGGCGGCAAGCGACAGAGAGCAGCGGGCCCCGTGCGGGGATTGGGGAGCTCTACCCTGATGTCGTGCATATTTGACAGATATCCCCCTGTGTGTGGGCGGCAGGAGCGGCGGACCACTGCGTATGGCTGCCGGGCCCGAAAGAGGACGGGAGGAGGTGAACTGCGGCCCTGGAGAGTTGCTAACGGTGGCACATAAAGGCCCTGGCAAGGAAGTGGCGGACCCCGGGTGACCAGCGACATCGGACCGGCGGCGCTTACCTGTCCCCCCTGGTGAGGAGCAAATAGTGGCAGCAAATCGGGGGGACGGAGGACCCGGGAAGACAGACAATCATTCCATGTGGCGATGGCCGATGAGTGGGTGAAGGAGAGAACGCGGAGCCAGGCGAGTGGACTTGGGCAGGAGTGCTAGTGGTTGTGGAGGCGCGGTGCCCTGGATTGGGAGGTGCGGCGTGTGGCCTGTGGGAAGGCGCCCTGATACGACAAATACCAAGGGTGGTAGGACACCGAGATGGACGATTTTGCCTACTGGGGGGCAGCCCTGCTGTTCCTTGATGGGGAGCCTAAGTGACGAGTGCGCTGGCGGACCGATGGCCTGAGCTGTAGTGGCCACGGAGAGGGAGCAGTATTAACAAGAGGCCCAGTCGCAAATCCCGCTCATCCTCACACGAGCGCCTCCCGGGCTGCGAGGAGTTGGTGCTGGGAGGTGCGGACAGCGTGGTGGTGGAGTGCTCCAGAGTGTGAAAAGGTGTTGTGCCCCCTCTCCTGTGGTCCCGTGGACAGTATCAGAGACGGCCATGAAACCCAAAAAATCCACGATGACACAGACCAACACCATGGACAATTACACGGCTGCGACGGGTGGCGGGAGTGAGGCCCTACCTGGGAACCTGGCTGAGGTGCTAGAGCCCTCCCTGACCTCCATTATGCAGGCCATACAAACTCTGGGCACCACGCTAGAATCAAAGATTGATAAAGTGTCCATAGAGATGGCGCTGCAGCGGGCGGACTTAAAAAAAGACATCCGAGATGGCCACTCAGAATGCCACGAACACTATAGAACTTCAGCGCACCACCAAACAGTTGCAGCAGCAGGTCCAGCAACTGACCCATCAGCAGAAGCTGGTGACGGCCCGGCTGGAAGACCAGGAAGGAAGGGCACGCAGGAATAATATACGGGTGGTGGGCGTGCCGGAGAAGATGGAAGGGCCAAGCGTTGACTTATTCTTGGAGGATCTAATCCAAAATCACCTTAAGCCCAAACGCCTATCGAAATTTTTCACCATTGAATGCGCACACAGGGCACCGGTCCCACCGCCGCGTCCCGGAGCTCCCCCGAGAACAATCATTGCGCGGATCCTTAATTATAGGGATAGGGACGCCATCTTGCAAGCAGCCCGCCAACATGGAGATCTTCGAATTGAAAACGCCACTATTAGACTCTTTCCCGATTTTACGCTCAAGGTCCAGCAAGAGCACTGATCGTTTGATGGAGTAAAGAAAGAGCTTTGCGATCGTGGCATTAAATACATGATGTTCTTTCCGGCGCGTCTCAAGTTTCTAGCGAATGGGAAATCCTTCTTTTTCACATCCCCGGAGAAAGTGCATGCCTGGTTGGAGGAGCACGTACAATCATCGGGGGGCCCCGGGCCGGGGGGCGGCTGGAGGAGCGCAGCACCCCAATCTCCGACTTCTTCTGTGGGCTCCACTGGGAGAGAGCGGCGGCAGCAGGGTAGCCCTCGACCATCCGGCAGGAACAGGACTCTGAGTCTCTCGGCTTCGCCAGACATGGGGTGAAACGGCCGGGACTGTCGTGGTGTGATGGGCGCAGACGGAGAGCACGTAACGTATAATGACTCTCCTGTGTATGGAACCACTAGGACATTGATGTGGTGGAGGGCAGTGTCCTAAAGGGTGGCCCCCAGGGGGAGGATCTAATATCTACCGGATCTATTGGATTGAACTGTTCGTGACTATCAGGGGGAGGGGGGGGGGGGTGGTCCATGTCTTTGGGTCAGTATCCTATACTTTTGGTATCGTCCCCCGTCAAAGTATATGGTGAGATGGCTAGCGTACTGTAGTGGTGGGTCGGGTGAAACCCTCAGGTTGCCGATCTGGTTGTAGGATTCACCCCCAAGGTTTTCGTTGTAAGGGCTACAGGCGCTCTGCTTGTTGGGGGATGTCAGGCCATGTTGGCCGGCGTAGCAGGGTAGCAGGGAGGGGGGGGAGTTTGGGGGGTTATGGGGGGAAGGTTTACTGTTTGCTTTCTGTATGTTTGACATTACACTATGTAACTGTTTTGGCTCCAACGGCACTATTGGTGGGCAGGCGGGAGATGGGAGGCGGGGAGTATGGGCAGCCATCCCTCATGATTTATTTGATTGATATCTATGATGCATACACCAAGGGCGCGACAAGTCAATATCTTGTCCTGGAAGGTTGATGGCCTGCAGAACAAGATTAAGCGCACCATGATACTTCAATACCTTCACAGACATGCCCCAGATATTGTACTACTCCAGGAAACTCCCCTGATTGGAAACCATTGCAAGGCCCTTAACAAATTTGGCTACACGCTGCGAGCTCATGCCGTCTTTACCACAGGCTCCAGAGGCGTGGGGATTCTCATTAAAAACTCCCTGCTGCTGATAATTGGGCAGCAATGGTTAGACCCCTTAGGGCGCTATGCGGCACTATCGGCACAATGGGAGGGCCGGACGCTGAACCTTTGTTCGCTTTACATTCCCCCGAAGTTGCACAGCACCACTCTCCCCGATATTGGGAAATTACTCTTAGATTCTTAGATATGCCAACTGGGATACTGATCTTAAGAGGGGACATGAACGAGGTCATGGCTAGCGACATTGATAGAGGTCACAGGCTCTATCAGCCAGGGGGGGATATGTAATCTCCGGGATTTTGTACATGCTATGAACCTGGTGGATCTATGGAGTGCACATAACCCCCACGTCCGGCAATACACACATATATCCGCAGCTCACGGCTCAGGGTCCATGATCGATTACATATTCACACAGACGGGACACATGGGCTTCTTCCAGGGTGGTTATCATAAGGCGAGGGGGATATCTGACCACTCTCCGGTGGGAGTACAACTGCGAGGTCCAGAGCAAGAGTGGACTAACCTCCCCCCCCCCGGCTTGACACATTTCTGTTCAAAGATCTGGAGTTTCAGGAGAAGTTCCGGGAGCGGGTAGACCAATATTTCGCAGAAAATGTGGCCTCAGTCAGATCTCATGGAATAGTGTGGGAGGCGTATAAGACCGTAGCCAGGGGCTTTGTACAGGCGGAGGTGGGAAAACGGCGCAAGGACAAATATTCACAAATTGACAGATTAGAGTTGGAGCTTCATGCCTTAGAGGACGCAAGGGGGGAAACTCAAAAGCAGGCACAGGTTCGGCGACATAGGCTGCGGCTCCTAGAAAAAGAACTGAGGGATTTACTTGCTGACCAGGCGAGATCGCGCGCCCTGGCCATCCAGAGGCGAGTGAATGATTTAGGGGACAAGGCCAATAAGATGATAGCCTGGCTGGAGAAGCGGGATAAGGAACGTAACTGGGTGCCAGGGATTAGACTGACGGACGGGACTGTGCGAGACACGAGCAAGGGTATAGCGGAGGAGTTTGCGCTCTATTATGAGGCAGTATGTCGGTCGCAAACTACCAGGCGAGAGCAGGACTGCGGGGATATCCTGGCCCACCTACAGTTGCCTACCTTGGATCAGGCGGATAAGGAAATCTTGGAGTCCGATATTACAGTCAAGGAGGTGGAAGATGCCATGGGGGACTTACAGGTGGGGAAGGCGCCAGGCCCCAATGGGTTCCCGGCAGAGGGGGTTGGGTGTGTATCGAGTAGAATTGCGTCTCACATGTTTGCGCATGTTCACCGAGGCCAAACAGGTTGGGAAGCTTCCGAAGGATCTAAGGTCGGCAACAATTGTAATTATTTATAAAGCCGGCAAACCGCAAGACGTGCAGCTCATACAGACCCATATCCCTTCTTAATTACGAAACAAAGGTCCTCGGGAAGATCCTGGCCACAAGACTGGGGGCGGTTGTTCAATCTCTGATCCACCCGGATCAGTCGATTATGCCTCATAGAAGCACACGGCTAAATCTGCGGCACCTGTTTGGTGTGTTGCAGGCGGTGTCTACACGGCCCGATATACCGGCGGCCCTACTATCCCTCGATGCCCATATGGGTGTCTACACGGCCCAATATGCCGGCGGCCCTACTATCCCTCGATGCCCATATGGCTTTTGATAGCATGGAGTGGCAGTACATATATGCGGTTTTGGAGAAACTGGGCTTTGGAGACAACTTTCGATCATGGGTGAGACTGCTGTATACTGAGCCACTTGCGAGGGTCCGAGTCAATGGCGCTCTGTCAAGGGAATTCCAGCTGGGCCGGGGCACGAGGCAGGGCTGCACACTTTCCCCGACCCTATTCGCCTTAGCGCTGGAACCGCTGGCACACTGGATACAGGCAGACACCAGGGTGTGAAGCATAGACCTGGGAGGAGGCTGGGAGGAGCGCATATCGTTATATGCCGATGACGTTTTATTATACGTGCAGCGACCGGCCGCCTCTATTCAGAGGTTAACGGCAATTCTACGCATTTTCGGTGAGTACTCCGGATATCGCATCAACTGGGACAAGTCCCTAGGACATGTATTGGCGGGGCCGCAGCCGCAGTTAACTGAAGACTGTAGGGGCCTGGTTTGTAAGGAGATATTCCGATATCTGGGCATATGGGTCACAAAGTCGGACACAGAATTCCTACGCCTGAACGTGTCGGCGCAACTAGAGCGGCTACACGGGGATGTAGAACATTGGAAGACCCTCTCGCTCTACTTGATGGGGCGCGCTGTTTTATTTAAAATGATGGACCTTCCCGGGCTAATATATGTCCTGCAAAGTACGCCCTTTCTGGTCCCGGAACAGATTTTTAGAACGGTCGAATCGGAGCAGCGCTCCTTACTATGGAGTGGGGGTTGCCAGAGAATAGCTCTTAGGAAGCTACAGGAGGGGCCATATGAGGGAGGACTAGCCGTCCCGGATATCCGCCTCTATTACTGGGCGACGCAACTGATTAATATCAATGTTTGGGTGTTTGCCCCGCTGGAAGAGCCAGCATACAGGGTGGACACCATGGTCCTCGGTAGTGGTACTTACTTAGCAGCTCTCTATGCTAGGGGCAGGCGCGGTCGGCCCTTGCCACCCCAAACAGCGGTAGTGGTAGGGGTGTGGAAGAGGGCGACGAAACTACTGGGATGGGAGGCGACACTCACGGCACAAACCCCATTGTGGGCTGGGAACTTCCTCCCAGAGGTTGCAAAATTACTGGGTCTTCGTCAATGGAGCCTAATTGGTATTGATGTGCTGGGGGATATCTGGAAAAGGGGGGGGGTTTGGTGGGCTTTGCGACCCTGCAGACAGAATTTCAAATGGGGAGTGGAGAGTTTTTAAATTACCAGCAGCTTAGGCATGCCCTACATCAACACATGAGACAGGGGGAACAACTACCTGAGTATGCCCCGCTGGAAGATAGGCTACTGATGGACCCCATGATCGATAAAGCTATCTCCCTCATGTATAAAAAGCTCATAAATAACCTCCCGGACCCACTGGGACCTCTGCGAGAAAAGTGGGAATCAGATATTGGGCTGCTAGAGGATGACGACTGGGGTGGGGCCTTACAGTGTCCCCGGGAGGGGCGATTCGCGCCAGGTTTAGACAAGTTCAGTTAGGCATCCTACACCGGTCATACACCCTATGCACGATACAGTACAGGATAGGATATGTAGATTTACGGTTTTGCATAAGGGGATGTGGAGCGGATGTCACCTTCTTCCACATTTTGTGGGATTGCACCAGAGTCTGGGAATACTGGTCCAGACTGGCAGGCATCATGTCGGAAGTGGTGGGCGCAGAGGGCCTACTGGAAGCCAGATGGCATATCTTGGGTGTGACGAGCGACATCACTTGGCCGAAATGGGACAAGATATGGCTGGCTCTGGCGAGTATGGTGGCCAAGAGAAATATAGCAAGGTTATGGGGAAGGGATCTTTTGCCAACGACTGAGGAGTGGGAGCGGGACCTGGACTGGTGTCAGCAGTCTGAGAAAGTTATCTATAAAAGCCGAGGTTGCCCCAAGAAGTGGTAGAAAATATGGACGGCATGGAGGCGATACAGGGGGGAATTGATGGATACCCAGTCTGTGTCTGTACTTGATTAATGAGATGTCTGTTAACGGACCTGTATTTCTTGTATGCTCTGTTTATGATGATTATTTATAGGAAGAACAGGAGGAAACCCATAAACCACGTTGGGATGGGTATGTTATGTAAACAAAAAAACAATTCCCAACAGGTATTATTGAGAGACAATTTCAATTGTGCATGCCTAAAGGCATTACTGAGAACAGAGACAAGGAGTCAAATTGGATTTTGAAGAGAGGTGGTATTATTCACCAAGGACAAGGGGTATTGGACGTACATTTACAGTTTGGAACAGCACTGTAAAGATTAGATCTTGTGACAACCCAGTGGCACTTGGTGCAAGGTGCTATATACAGTTAAAGTGAAATGAAAGAAGTGCAAGTGCTTAAAAGAACAGCATTGGTGGCGCATAGAATATATTATATACATCAATTACAGCTTCAATTACAGTACAAGTTACAGTCACTTGGAAAGGGTTAGTTTCTTGTAAGAGCTGAATGTGTCATATGCGTCTTTTAATTCAAGCTGTGTGGTCGACGGCGTTTCGATCCCCTTGAGTCGGGATCGTCATCAGGACGGGGTTGTCGATAAGTACAGTGCTGTGGAAGGAGGAAGGGAAGAATGAGCGTGGTTCGCCTGGGGGGCGGGAGGAGAGGGTGAAGGAGCACTCAAGGGGGCTAACTCGTAAAGGTATACTGTGTTTAGGGAATGGTGGTGGTGGTGGTGGCCGGAAAGGGAAGAAGAGTGAAGTTGGGGGTGCCTATTTGGAAGGTGGGGCAAAAGTCTAAGTGGGATCGTGTTCCACAAAAATAAATAAATTGGATGAACACTTACAGGAAGCCAAGCAGGGATGCGTGGCTTGTGGCATTCGGGGGAACTGTGCGCCGGTAACTGGAGGAAAAAGTAATGGTTGGTATAAGTTTAAGCACGCTTACGTGAAGGGTGAGAGTAAAAAGTGGCGCAGGGGGTATTAGTACCTGGTCGCGGTTAGGTCCTGGGTCTGCTCACGTAGTTGGGCAGCGTCTGTATGAAGGGAGACAGATAGCGCGCGGTCAATGAGGAAAAATGCCACCGTTGTGGAACAAGGGAAAAAGAAGAAAGGCTGGGTCCTGTCTCTGACCGGCCGGACCACTCTTATAGACTAAACAAACCAGATTGCCGGGCAGTGTTAGTTAAATGACAAGTACACACCTAGTATAATTAATTGCTAGGCTGACAAACCATCTGTGTTTTGGTCACTTGTATTTTATAAAGAAAGATTTTGAAAAAATGTTTATGGCAGCAACAAGGATTCACATCACATTTACAAAGGTTCACAGGTGCATTGAAAAAACCATAAAGAATACATTAAATCAAAAACATACACATATAACAATTGTGTTAACATAAATAACGACAACTATAGAATGCCTCAAAAAAATATTTTTCTTTGTAGAGGCACCAATCCTGAATGCAATTAAACAAGCGGTCAACTAGGATAACACACTAGCCTACTTGTTATGACCACCACTAGATACACATAAAGCGGTTCAACATATGATGCACAACATAGGAAGACACAAAACTATGCAACAGTGTAGAGTTGTGTATGGGTTATATTCCTATTGTGCCCTAACAATTCAGTATCTGGGTGGAACAGGACGCCGACGCGTTTCGAACCCGTTGAGTAGTTCTAAGGGTTCTCCTCAGGACAAGGATTGGGGAGGTCGTTGTCACTTATTCAGGAAATATCAGGATGCTACCTTGATGTTTAGTGTGCAAAGCACACGTGAGGGATGCTGATATGACTAAGGTCAGGAATTGCGCCTTTCTGTGCCAGTGATTGATTTATAACGCGAACACAAGCGGCAGCCGCCGCGGGTTCGGCAAGTTTGGAGACGAATGAATCGGCAATGTGCTGTGGGCTGCAGACGGCAAGGGACTGACAACGCGACACGTTATGGAACTCAAGACCTCTCCACGCTACGTCCCCTACAACCTGCCACGGGAAGAGAAAGAAGCACTTACCACTCTCCAAAATAACCCGGGAATAGTCATCAAACCCGCGGACAAGGGAGGCGGTATTGTTGTCCTCAACAACACCGAATATGATCGAGAGGTGGAACGGCAACTCACGAACCACGACCATTACCGTGCTCTAACTAAAGATCCATTAACAGACATTAGACAAAAGATTCTCTCCATAACTACTTCAGCAAGAGACAACAACATCATCACCAAAAAAGAATTCGAGTTCTTGAACAACCAACACCCTAGGACCCCGATCCTTTACGTACTTCCCAAAATACATAAGGATGCCAGAAACCCTCCTGGACGCCCGATTGTATCAGGGTGCGGTTCCATCTTGGAACCCCTTGGCAAATATGTGGATTCAATGATTAAAGAGTTTGTACCCATCACAGACACCTACATCCGGGACACTATGGATTTAATTAACACAATTGAAGACCAACCTTTCGATATGGACAATCAAATCATGGCTAGTCTGGACATCGAGTCCCTCTACACGAACATTCCCCACTGTGAAGGACTCGACGTAATCAAAACTCTTCTGAGCTCCAGACCACAACCATCCAAGATTCCTACTGATTTCATTATGGACCTTCTAAGAGTGGCACTCCAAAACAATTACTTTATGTACAAGAATACCTACTACCTACAAATCAAGGGAGTAGCGATGGGGGCTTGCTTTGCTCCGAATTTTGCCATCCTTTATGTACATGCCCTTGAGAAATCATTGTTCCTCAACCAAATCAATCCATATCGACCCCAAATCCACCTGTGGCGTCGATACATCGACGATATTTTACTATTTTGGAATGGCTCAGCTAACTCTCTACAGCCGTGCATTGACTGGCTAAACTCTTCCCAGGAACATCTTAAATTCACGCACGAAACAAAACCCAACGATCTACACTTCCTTGATGTTACGATACATGCGGAGGAAGGTAAAATTGGAACTGTACTTTACCGCAAACCAACTGAACGCAACACCTTGTTGCACTACTCAAGTAACCACCCCAGAGGCCTACGCGATGGTCTCCCATTTGGCCAATTCCTCCGCATCCGGAGAAATTGCAAATGGAGAAAGGATTACTTCAGAGAAGCAGACATCTTAGGCTCTAAATTGATCAACAGGGGATACCCCCGACGGCTGGTTAAACAGGCCAAGAAACGGGCATGGTACAACCACCGGGAGGATCTACTGAAGCCAAATCTCAACAAAGCTACTTTAAAGAGGATTCCCTTTGTCTCAGTTTTCAGCCCAGACAGCAATAAAGTAGCCAAAATAATCAAAAAGAACTGGACTGTACTACGATCAGAAGAACAATTCAATGAACCACCATTGTTCTCATACAAGAGAGGCAACAACATTGCCAACCACCTCGTTCGTGCCATTACTTGGCCCACTTCCAGCACCGAAAAAAACACCATCACAGCGGCATGGGGCCTGCCCCCGGTCATCGGACATTTCAAATGCCAATCCTGCAGCGTGTGCGAGTTGACATTTAACACCAAGGAATTCATATTCAAGGACCAGACACACCACCTCACCCATCAGTCCAACTGCAAAACTCAAAACGTTATTTACGCCATCCGATGCCCATGTGACCTGATCTACATCGGCCAGACAACCCAAATGGTGAAACAGCGGATCATACAACACAAGAGCAGAATCAACTGCAAGGTACTTACAGCACCCCTGGTCTCACATTTCATTGAGCACTCTCACACGGACTCGGATCTCAAATGGCAAGTCATTGAGAAACCCACCTTACCCCTCAGAGGAGGTAACATGACTGCCCTGCTCAACAGAGCCGAATGTAAATGGATCGCTAGGGTGGACTCGGTGAATCATGGGCTCAACACCCTTGACGAATGGACCAGTACTATTTCCATCTAACCCCCTTCCTTGCCCTTTTCCCCTCCTGCTTTCACGCCCCGTGTCAACACGAATGATCTAAGATAATACTATCCCTGTGCCGTAACCTGATGATCGACCATTTGTTTTAAAATCCAGTTCCCTCTTTATGAAAGGTTTTTTCCCACCCATAATGTGACTTTGTAATTAACCACCCGGTTTTATACCCTGACCGAATTTATGTTAACCAAAAAAATTTTTTAATTGACTTGTAATACCTTCTGATTCTGTGTTGCGGAACGTTATTACAACGTGACTCAGAATTGTTCCTCTAAGCGCCAGCTGATTAACCAATGTGCCAAACGTTTGTAATGTGTAATGGTTACCTTGTACCCTTCGGCCTTCTTTGCGTTTACTCTGATATGTAACTAACGCAATTTTGTCCAATCGTGTGCCCCGCTACCAAGCGCCCTTCTCCAATGTGTCCGCCCTGGCTCTGACACTTCCTGTTTCTCCGGTCTCCATAGGAACCGTTCGCCTCCCTGTCCTGACCCCGCCCACCCCGCAGCACAACTCCAATCACCTCGCGACACATCTGCATTCATTCGCAGATCCCGCCCCCGGCACACGCCCGCTCCCCCGCCTCCACCTCGCGGTATCCTTCATATCTCCCAGGACACAGTGCAGATGCGGTCTGTTATCGCATTTACTGCTGATCGGCCTCGCCAGATGAGCCCCCGCCTTCTGTGCCTCTAAATCTTCAGGTAAGAGCCTCTCTCTTGGCCAGAGACTACGCCCTTAGCTCGCGCTGCTCAATTGCACGCCTGTTCCACAACGGTGGCATTTTTCCTCATTGAACGCGCGCTATCTGTCTCCCTTCATACAGACGCTGCCCAACTACGTGAGCAGACCCAGGACCTAACCGCGACCAGGTACTAATACCCCCTGCGCCACTTTTTACTCTCACCCTTCACGTAAGCGTGCTTAAACTTATACCAACCATTACTTTTTCCTCCAGTTACCGGCGCACAGTTCCCCCGAATGCCACAAGCCACGCATCCCTGCTTGGCTTCCTGTAAGTGTTCATCCAATTTATTTATTTTTGTGGAACACGATCCCACTTAGACTTTTGCCCCACCTTCCCAATAGGCACCCCCAACTTCACTCTTCTTCCCTTTCCGGCCACCACCACCACCACCATTCCCTAAACACAGTATACCTTTACGAGTTAGCCCCCTTGAGTGCTCCTTCACCCTCTCCTCCCGCCCCCCAGGCGAACCACGCTCATTCTTCCCTTCCTCCTTCCACAGCACTGTACTTATCGACAACCCCGTCCTGATGACGATCCCGACTCAAGGGGATCGAAACGCCGTCGACCACACAGCTTGAATTAAAAGACGCATATGACACATTCAGCTCTTACAAGAAACTAACCCTTTCCAAGTGACTGTAACTTGTACTGTAATTGAAGCTGTAATTGATGTATATAATATATTCTATGCGCCACCAATGCTGTTCTTTTAAGCACTTGCACTTCTTTCATTTCACTTTAACTGTATATAGCACCTTGCACCAAGTGCCACTGGGTTGTCACAAGATCTAATCTTTACAGTGCTGTTCCAAACTGTAAATGTACGTCCAATACCCCTTGTCCTTGGTGAATAATACCACCTCTCTTCAAAATCCAATTTGACTCCTTGTCTCTGTTCTCAGTAATGCCTTTAGGCATGCACAATTGAAATTGTCTCTCAATAATACCTGTTGGGAATTGTTTTTTTGTTTACACTGTTTATGATGATGTTATGAGTTACACTGCCTCCTCTGAGCCAAAGGGACTGCTACTGTGGATCACGATGGACACACTATGGATTGGGTGGGATAGGGAGGGAGCGAACTGGGGGGGTTGATTTGAAAGTGGGCGGTTTTATTCCTGTGGTATTAGGGGCGCCTTTGCTATTGCATAGATGTGTATTCAGGGGCTTGATCTCTGTATGTAGGCCAATTTGGTTAAAGTGATTCTATGATTGACTCTGTTTGCATTTGCCAATGAACTTCCGATGCTGACTGATTTGCGATTTTATGGAGCTGATTATTATAATAAAATTTTTTTTAAAAAAAAGATTAGGTGGACTACAAAGGACTATTACTCATATTGCCCAGTATGCCTCCACCCAGTCACATGAGCAGGTTCGCGCTGCCACCTCACATCTGCTTCACCACACCCTAAACCCTGAACTTAAATGTAATTTCAGAAACAGTCATCCATCCTATTCGGGAGTCCCTTTGATGTAAGGCAATGTGTAGCAACATGCACTCAACCTTCAGAGCCCTTCCTATGATTGGCGGTGACGTTGTTTAGAAGTGAGATATCTTATCTGTCTCACTGGTGCAAGGACACCCGAGTCTACGGGTTCACAAATGAGGATCGACACTGGAGTGGAACAAAACACAGGTTTATTACATCTCATGAGATGGCTCCGTCATACAGACACTACAAGTGCCTGAGAGGGAACGGACTAGAGCAGTTCCAAACCTTCCTTTGTATACATTTTGGGTACCATAGAAATTCACCAAAAACCCCTTTGTCATGGTTACATCTCACTTTACATAACCCTCTTTAGCATTTTTACATAACACTTACACAAGCCCTTACACAACCCTTTACACAATACTTACATGCTCAACTGTAGAATCCTGATAAACCCTTACCCACGTAGTTTTTTTTTTTTTAGATAGGCAAGGAAGGTTACAGGCATTGGTGAGCAAACAGATTAGACATCTTCGGCAGGGCAGGGCGGCTTACTCTGACACGCAAGCATTATCATTACAACCAGCTTTCAGTGAACACGTAACTTCTGACTTTATGAAAGTCTTCGCAGAAACACAAAAATGGGGTCTGGTAGACAAAATGGAAGAGGAGTAGAGGCTAACTTAACAGAATACATTTTTTACCTTTCAACAGTTGAAAATACCTTTATGTGTAAGGGGAGATACCAGGGCAGGCAGACCTGTTGGAGTATATGGACCAGAGTGATAGTGATATTGGTTTCTCCAGCTAATGGAGGCAGCACAATTCAAACCAACACTGTGTTTTTCTTATGCCACTGACATTGAGGTTGTGTGCCTTCTCATAATATTTGCTTTGTGTATGCCCTACAATCTTTAAAATTCTACTGAAACCACCAAGTTAGCAGGCACTGACATGCATTAAAAAATAATATTTGTTTGAAAGATTAGCAACCCACGGGCATCTAGTGTGGTGGTAGGTCCTTTATTGTCGCTGTTAGGATGAAAGTCCTTTGTGAAACTGCAAATATGGCTATCTATATATCTGGATAGGCCTTTGTCTCTTTTTTCTAATTGATCCAGATATTCTTGCATGCCCACTGAGGCAAAGATTCTGAGACATAAAAGTGTATCCCTGCTATAAAGAGGGGACTGTGGCCCCTGGCATCCAGGCCAAGAGAGACTGAAAGTGGCGGCAGCAATATCTATAGTGAGGTGTGCAGGCTTGTGTGCCCATTCTCCTGTGGAGAGATATCTTACTGAGTCCGTCAATCGGAAGTCTGTGCTTTCTTATCTTCTTGTCTAGTTGTGGTTCTTTGTCTCTATCATGTGTTGGTCATGTATGTCGTTTTTAGTCTCTGGGAGTGCATGTATTAGAAATTTATTAGCGTGCCTAACTGAGACTCCACGTGTGTGTGTGTGTGTTAGGGGTGGGATTCAGAATTGTATTGTGCTTTGTATATGGGACTATATTTTGTATCTGGGATCCTGAGTGTACTACTTATCCTAGTCCAAAGCTAGCAACCGACTTGAGAACAGAATAATAAGCCACAATACTCCTGCCAGGTTGAGTTCAAGCATGCCCTATATCCTGCCTCAATAGGAATTCCACAATTCCAGAAGATTCTACCTTATAAGGCTAATACCATTTCCACCTGAGCCAGTTCCAAGAAGATGAATGGGCTGCAGCGATATGTAAATTGGCTAAGAGCTGATCATGCAGAGGCAATGCACCCCCAGGATTGGAAAAGCCCGTCCAAGATTTGAACAATGCTGATGACCTGATTGGCCAATACTGGCTGTAGATATTAGCTCCTGTGATCATTAAGTTATTTAACATTTTCTTTGCCATGAAAGAGGCCATATACTGCAGTGTAGCTGAGCAAAACCTAGGTCTAGGAGTGGAACCTTAGCTGAAGATCAAGAAGACTTTGCAGCTCTTCTGGTGTTGAGCTGTGAGTAGACCAAGTCATGTCTGCCTGTGTGAGTTTCTGTACCTCTTCTGCAAGAAGAAGTGACCACCTTCAGTGAAAAACAACCCAGCTACTTAGAAGGAAAGGGCCTTTGAGGTACAGCCCAGTTGAATGTTCCACAAAGACATCTTGACCTTGGGGAAGCTCCTCACCTTCTAGTCAACTTTGAGAGTGAGTTTCGATGTCGATGACCCTCCGCGTGTCATTGAGAAGCCTGTATAGTTCCCTTTAATTGACCCAAAAGTTTGGTGTTTCCTCAACTTCAACCCTGTGGCATGGGGATGGCTACCCCACCTTGATCGACCTAATCTGCTATGAGGGCTGTTGAGATTCTTCAAGAATCCCATTTTCGTCTTCATCTACACCAGTACAGCTATCATGTGCAGGATCAGAATCTATTGAAGCAATTCTAAATCTTTACTCCAAAGTTAGCTTACCTCCCTTATTCGGTTACTGCCCAAAGCATACATAACAAACAACACATTCTGTCCTTCCTTGGTCCTTTCTCTATTCACTTTACACTCTAAAACATCTTGGTAAATTTTAATATATAGCTTGAAGATAGCATAGATTCACTTCTAGGCGTGCTTACCAAGGGCCCTTTTCACATTGGATTTACCAGAAAACTTCATGGCTGTACACAAAGGACACATATTAGATGCTATCTTTTCTAAAATTACTAAACCTTTAGCCTGTTACATTCACCCTTGTATTTGCTTAGTCATTTCCTCATGTATATTGAATTACTGCTGTATCATTTTCTAGAAAAGCACTAATCTTCCTTGATTTATATTCTTATATAGGCCCACCCCCCAGATCTAAGAAGAACACCTTACATTCACAAGCCACTAGAAGCCTATCAACGTTACTATGTGGCGGCCTTTAGCCTCTTTTCTCAGTCCATAGAAAACAGTATTGACACATTTTCCTCCACTTGAACTTCAGAACTCAGTCACATAAAGAAGCCCTTTGGTTCTCTCCCCAGCTGAAAGATCCAAATAAAAAAACAAAAGTATAAATAAAAATATTACCACATGGAAAAAAAGAGTACCTGACCTCCCTAAAAAGTATAAGAATGTTTCAGCGGCAGCTAAGAAAGCATAGCAAGATGAAATTCTCAATACTGCTAATCACTTCGCTAAACTCTTTTTGGACTGTCGTTAGGCCCAATACATAGTCAGTCTCCTCTAATGCCAGGTTAACATAGCAGTTATGTGCCCAATAACGTGTATTTTTGTTATATAATGTGCAAAATGTGAGAAGCTCTTACTGTGATTGATAATGGTTAAGAGTATATTCCAGGGCTAAAGGCTTAACTGTCGGCGCACTCACTCTTTACAGCTTCACCTGGCTAGTTTGTAGGAAATTACACTACTTCTCAATTAGCGAACAACTGTTCATGCTCTCATAGATGCATCACCAGCAATGCTTATCAAACAGTATTCTGCTCTTTTTACGCCAGCCAGTGCTTAATTTCTAAAAAAAAATGAATTTAATAATTGCCAGGGCCCTCATCGGGAAGTCACTGCTGATTGCACAAACCATTGCCCCTGCCAGTGCTGCCAATGACAGTGCCAACACACCTAATAACCCTCCCATTCCTACAAGTGTGACCAATAAAAAATTCCAGAAAAATAATGGCACAATTATTCCAATACTTGCTAGATTTAAATTGCTTCTTGTCATCACCCATACAATCTGATTTTAGGCCATTGCATGGAATTGACTCCTCTTCACTCGCGATTTTGTTGCAACACCTTGGGTTTTATTGCCTGAAACACCACCCCTTCCAGGGGTGGCTCCTCCGCTAAGGCAGGCAGAAGAGCCTCGCCTCACAAAAAAAAACCATTATAATAATGCCATTCAATTTTCCCCTAGCGGCTCAGTAGGTGTCGGGCAGGGCTGCCCACAGAGCAGGGGAGGAGTGGTAGGTACTCTCCCAGTGCGTTTGACAGTTTGGCCGACCATCTTGGGCCGGTCAAACAGTCATGCGCACTTTGCATGTTCTCCACCGGCTATAATGCACAGCCTGGGTGGAGTACATGCGCAGGCCCCCAGTCCCCATCTGAGCGCTGAACCACAGCACTCAGACCAATCACGACACTGCTATCAGCAGCGTTCTTATGTCGTGTTGTTCCTATAAATCTATATAGGCTCTGCATGTTTAGGCAACATAGACTGGGCTTGGTGTCCAGACTGATTCCTAACACCCCCTCCGGGTATGTTAGCCTGTATACCAGCTACCTCACAGTGCCACTGTAAACTCCTCTTACCAGGAAGAGAATAGTTCCTGGCAACTATCGAACATGACTATCCTGTCCCATCAGGGATCGTGGAAACAGTACAGTACATTTCGCTCAGTCACTCGTGCTCACTTTTTCTCAAGGCGATACACAGAATAAAGGGTGGGGACGTTTTCAATAAGCATTTATTGAACCAGCATCATTCTATTGTAAAATAGGTGTGCTGAAACAACCATAAGACAGAAACAGATATAAATGATTATAAGTACCAACAGAATAAATGGATGGTAGATTTCTACCATAATGCTAGAACAACGAATGTAGTCAGGTATATAAATACATGACAATGATAATGCTTACTCCTATGATGCAACCCTAACTTGATGTACCTAACCTAGTATGAAGGCAACACCCTTACCTGGTGTGAGAGAGTGAAGGACCCTGTCTTGGTCTCGAGATGGACACCCTGCGAGGGATGTCAGACCATTGCGTGCTGGATTGTCTGCGTGCAGAAACCTCAGCATCTCGCATCAGTGTGTCAGCATGGAAGTCTTTCTCCTCTGCCTGCCCTAGCAAAGATATGGTGTTTATATACCCAAAAGATGCCCTCAGGGGTTCTACCTTGCTGTGTCGTGTTCGCCGAGGATGACTAAAGGGATGACCCTTATACATAGTTATAATGCAGAAGATGGTAATCCTGCTGTGATTCTGAGAATCCTCATCCATAATTAATGAGGCTATTTTTCTGGTGAAAACCACACAACGTTTATTGAGCACCTTAACTAGCTAAAAGGTCAAGACCAAAAACCGTTATGTAGTACAATGGCAGGTAAAATGTTGGTGAAAGGTTAGGTGACTACCCAGGCCTATATTGGGGTACATTACAAAACATAACACCCACTCCTCATCCGACCGGACAATATAGTAAAAGGTAAATGTCCTTCTAATAATTCGTAAAACATTATTTGAAATATGTACACAGCTATGCACTCGCAACTACAATAAGGTATCACATATACAGTACAATGACTGATGAGTATCAAAGAAACAAAAGCAGATTCTTTAGTGTGTTCCTTGTCACAGCAAGAAGATGGTTTATTTTCTCCAGACTTGAGGAATGTCAAACAGAGCCGACACGTGTTTCGTCGTGTACAGTTGAGTCAACACGACTCTTCAGGGCTTAGGGTTCAGCTCAATCGAATGGATTGAAAATAAGTCTGGACTTAGTGTTCATGTTCTATATAGGTAGATAGGAGAGAGACACTTGTTTCTCAGTTCGTGACTAATTAAGAGGGGTATGTTCAAAAGAGTCACGTTAAAAAGCACTTTTTTCTTTGTATTCTGCCTTATTGTATTAGGAGAAAATCTTCGAGTGTTAGCACTCTGAATACTGGTGTGTATCAGGTGGTAACCGGGAGGGGATCCATCTATTAAGAGGCTCGCAGGAAACGGGTGCGCTTCCTTTGTGGCGGTGCGCCGTGATATGGTATCCCTCCTCCTGTGGTTCCCGGTCGTCGTCTCTCCATTCGATTGAGCTGAACCCTAAGCCCTGAAGAGTCGTGTTGACTCAACTGTACACGACGAAACACGTGTCGGCTCTGTTTGACATTCCTCAAGTCTGGAGAAAATAAACCATCTTCTTGCTGTGACAAGGAACACACTAAAGAATCTGCTTCTGTTTCTTTGATACTCATCAGTCATTGTACTGTATATGTGATACCTTATTGTAGTTGCGAGAGCATAGCTGTGTATATATGTTTAGTCTCCTGACTATTTTAGACGGTTAAGGGTGTTTTTCCGCCTGCTCTTCACGCACTACACACCAACCATCCACATCACACACTGTAACGTAAAAACTGAGGCAGTGCGCCCGAGAGATCTGAATTTCCTAAAAACCCCTTTCCAGTTTATTTAAATTATTTGAAATATGTTCAGAATAAAAAATGTCTAAAAGTATATAAAAAGTGCCTAAAAACTCTATAGATCCTTTATGTACATTAAAAGGTCCTATACGTCATTTAAAATATGTTCATATATATGGTTGGAGCAACAGAGAGTGTCTGAAAGCCTTGGTGGTCAGTAATAGTACAGAAGCAAAAAAATGTTTTGTTTAAAATTCCAATTTCGGCTGTTTTGGAAAAAGGCTGAATTCTTCCCAGCATCTGGAGAGCCAAATGTTTGTGTCTTATGTGGGAGACGCAACATCAGTGCTGCTTGCCTTCGCAGTCGACAGTCCCTGTAACACCTTACAGATCAGGTCAATCGAGCAAAAATGATCTCTTCAGTTCCCACAGCCGATGCTGAGGAAGCATTTGAAATAGCCATGGTCTGTGTGCCTGTAGTAGAGTGTGAATACCAACCCAACCGGAGCTGAAGCACCCCGTGGTGGTTCTAAGAATGCCAACAGTTGCAGGGAAATCTAGGGCCAAGACTACAGGGGGGGCAGTACAAGGAGCAACATCTAAACCCAGCATTGATGCATTAAGGGTATCTGTAAAAAGCGTTAGCACCCAGACCGAGGTTAGCAATGACCAAAACTACCCTGATTTAAGGAATTCTTTTAGAGATTTCGAACAAATTGTAAAAAGATCTCTTGAGTCTGTAAAGGAGGCCATGCTAACTCAGATAGTGGATCACATCAGTGAGACCCTGAAGTCCTTGAAGGGAAGCTGGGACAATTGAACAAAGCCACAGGACATTTGAAGAACAGCAGCAATTCTACTAGTTACTTCACCCAGGAGGGAGGGTAAAAAAAAATACAGGGCGATCCACTGCTATCAATAGTGCAGGGAGGCGATAGGCCAATATTGGTTGAACCGAGTGACTGTATGAGGTCTAATGTGCCTGTGAATTGTACCAGGCTATACCCTAAGCATACGAGAGATGATGGGGTGGTTACAGCAGAAGGTGAGACACGGGTTAGCACTGAACACCAAGGGAACAAAACTGGTAATTTACATCGACAAACAGCGTACGATAGATCAGGTATTCAATTCAATTCAATTCAATTCTTTTATTCGATTAACCGTTTTGTCAATCATAAAAAGTACATCATAGTTTAACATTTCATCGTAAAATCACAGTTGTTATTGGTACATTTTATATAATATACAGATTTATTACAAGAAGAATAAGATAAAATATAAGGGAATACGGTTTTAGTTCATTTACAAGGTTAGTACAGGTATTCAAGCGAAATTCATTTCCAAGGTTTTACGAATGGCTATACATGTTTTCAAGAACAGGGCTAAATTCTTTGCCACATATTGTGAATCGAGCTGCTGCAAGGCTAAAAACGCCGGGCGACAGGTCCTCAACCCCATTTGGCGCAACAATGGTAAAACCCAGCGCCTGCGTGTTTCTGTATAGTAGTGACAAAACAGTACTACATGCATTGTTGTTTGGGGGGAGACCTTGTCGCATGGACATTTATCCAAATCATGTGACCAATTTAGCATTTTGGGAAAAGTAACCAATCGAACAAACAAATTAAAGCGGAACCTCGTTAATAGGTATTTTTCGTAGTTGGATATATAATACGATAAATATGGTTGTGTTCCTAGAGACACCTGAGCCATCAAAATATGGGCATTAGATTGTTTCGATATTTCACCAGACATGCGGAGTTCCCTTAGGTGAGTAAGGCAGTGATCTTTCAAGGTTTTTCTACTCATCTCAGTGATGGCTGAAGGCTCGATGGTATACTGGATGAGGTCAAGGTCTTTCAGGAAGTTGACCACGTAGGACAGCCATGGGATGTTTTTCCAGGCCGACATCTCGAGACAATCCGAGATCAGGGCACGTGTAAGATGACACTGAGGCTTTGTCCATATGCGGTGCCATAAGAGCATTGGTTGACACTTAATATAATCTGTTAAATAGTCTATCCCAAGCTCTATATGGCATCCAAAAGAGGGGGCGCTCCGTGGGAGAGCCAGGAGATATTTTACAAAGCCATTTTGGGTTTTTTGTAGTTCATCTGTTTTTACGTAGCCCCAAACCCCGGCTCCGTATGTGGCGATGCTCAGGCATTTAGCTTGATGGATTTTAAGCAGTACTGAGGGAGATGGTTTACCCACTTTTCTGGAAAAGGAGACGAGGGCGGAAGTTGCACGTTGGTAGAGCAATCTTCTGGTTACCATCGCCCTTTTCCATGTTAATTTATCGTCTACTAGGATGCCCAAGTAGGGGTATTCCGTAACGCGTTCCAGTTTTGATTGGTCAATGCAGAGATGTTTCGAGCTTTTTACCTTGGGCCCTGATTGCATGACAAAGGTCTTGGTCTTATTGACCTTTAACCCAAGTGAAAGCATAAAGGTGCAATATTTATCCAGCTGTTTCTGAAGCTGCACTAGGGTCCTAGCGAAGATTACGGAGTCATCCGCGTAGAGGAGTGCTGGAATCGGGCGCTTATTGATGGTAGGTAGATCCCGGCTCCCCTCTAGCATGGCTGCTTCCAGGCCGTTGGTATATAAATTAAATAAGAAAGGGGCGAGGACGCAGCCCTGTCTTACTCCGCGGTTTATTGGAAAAGATGGTGTTAACTCTCCACCAATACCAAATCTTACGGGAGCCGAGGCGCCAGTATAGAGCTCGCGCAAAAATTTGATAAGGGGTGGGTCGACGCACAACTCGTCCAAAATGGACCAGAGCTTGGCATGGATTACACAATCAAACGCCGCGCTAAGGTCGACGTAAACCATAAAAAGGTTTCCCCGTTTTACTCCAACATACTTCCCTATTAGAAGTGTTAGGTTGAGTGCTTGTTCGACAGTGCCCAGTCCCTCCCGGAATCCGTACTGTAAGTCCGTTAAGATGTTCTTTTCTGCCGCCCAATCCTGTAAGCGATCCAGAATTAGACGACCCGCGACTTTGCCCAGTGAATCCAGGAGGGAGAGGGGCCTGTAACACGCAGGGTTATTTTTCTCACCTTTTTTAAAAATTGGGAGCAGTATGGAGGAGGACCAAGAGTCCAAAAGTCCATCTTTTAATACTGCAGCGATTAGCTGGGTGATTATTGGAGACCACAACTCGATGTTTAAAAGAAATATATCTAGCGGTGCGCCATCAGGGCCGGGGGCTTTTCCAGATTTTGAAGAAGATAATGCGCTTATAACTTCTTCAAGAGAGAAGTTGAGGTCAATAGGATAGTCCCCTTTCTCAATGGGCTCAGGTACAAGATTGGGATGAGCGGCACATACCGCGGGGGGGTCACTAAAAATTTTAGAAAAGTGGGTCACCCACTCGTCCGCAGACACAGCTACATCCAGGTACTGATGTGAACTACCCTCACTCAGGAAAGGAGACTTTACCGTTTTCCAAAATAGAATGCTGTCTTTTCTATTACAACTCTCGTGTAGTTGGGCCCATAAATCGTTCTTATGGTCTCTCTTACAGCTTTGTTGAGCCTGCTTGTAGTCAAGTCTTAATTTAGCTATTTTAGCTTGGTCTCTGATTGGATTATGTAGCTCTTTTTTTAGGACATTTAAGGCTTTTCGACATGCCGTATTGAACCAGCCTGGCTCCGTGTGACAGCTTGATTTACGGGTTCGAAAGAGTGCCTTCTGGATGACTTTCAGAATTTCCCCAAAGCTGGTGATAATTTGCGCTGGGGAGGATGCCTCGTTCAAACATGTATTAATCCAAGGGAGTGCATTGGAAATCACAGAACTTGATGTTTCTACTGGTTCAATTCTTGACCATTTCACACTGTACCCATTAATTTTGGCCATGGACAATGTCTCTTGGGTCAAAAGGCTTTTCTTTAAGGATTGGGGAGCGCTCATAGGTAGCGCTAGCACTATCGTGTTGGGGAAATGGTCACCAGAAATTTCTGATCCTGTACTAAACTGAGAAACAGTACCCTTTAATGAATAAGAACAAAGTATAAAATCTATGGTACTAAAACAACCCCTACCATGAAAAGTGGGATTAAATTCCACAGGGGGGTCGGTAAGCTCGTTAGCGAAAGTCAGTTCCAATGACATTAGGCTACCATTAAGGGAATCTCCTACAGAGGAGTGAGTAAAGTGTGTCATAGGGCAATCGTTTTCATCTAGGAGGCCACAGTCAGATTTCATGTAATGAGAACACAGTTGTGCGTTGAAATCCCCTCCCCAGATTACGTTACATGTAGTTGATGCGAGCCTTGCACGTAGTTCGCCTGTACAAAGTGAAATTTCGGACACAATTTTGACACATTCTGCGGGGGAAAGATTATTATAAAAATTAATAAAACAATATGACATACCATTTTTAAAAGTAATCAAAAGAATTTGGTAGTACAAAGAAGTACA
Organism: Lissotriton helveticus; assembly: GCF_964261635.1. Taxonomy (NCBI): domain Eukaryota; kingdom Metazoa; phylum Chordata; class Amphibia; order Caudata; family Salamandridae; genus Lissotriton; species Lissotriton helveticus. The sequence goes on along the minus strand of NC_136063.1, from coordinate 420,916,251 downwards.
CTGAAGGGAAATTTTCTTAACTTCAAGCTTGTTGGATATATATACCGCAAGACCCCCCTTTGGTCTACCATGTGTTGAGGGACTAGCGGGAGAGTGGAACGTTACATAACCTTGTATGTGCAGTGGGTCAGTTATCCATGTCTCCTGAAAGCACATTATCATATGGGAAGTGGCAAAAGCCAGCCATGATGCCGATAGCATCCTGGGTCGCAGGCCAGCTACGTTCCAGAATAATATAGGCAGTAAGGCGGTCGCTAATGGTCCGTTGGTGAATGCTGGCCTTCCATTTTGGGGTAGTTTGCTTTGTGCTGAACTCGAGACAGTGCTGGGAGGCGAGGACAAGCTTTCGTGGTGGTTAACACGCAGGTTGTTGGAATGAGGGTGAGGCTGAGAGCCAGCGTGTTGGGAAGTGTGAACACCCTCTGAATCAGTTAACACAGCCAATGGTGGTAGGGGCATAATTATAAGTGGCGAATTTGGAGTGGCGGAAGAGGTTACTGGCGTCGCGGATGGAAACCCTAAAGTGGAGGAGTTCCCATCGGCCAGGACATTGACTGTTGGTGGTCAGTCCACCATCTCTAAACAGTCAAACCTGTTAAACGTAGGGACTCCTCTCCAGTCCAAAGAAGGCATGGTGTTTCTGCCTCCTTGTCCTTGCCAGTCCGGATTTCTATTCCGGTTCCCTACCTGAGTCCAGTTCCACTCAGGGGCCGGTGGGAGGAAATTGGCAGGGGGGTAGAAAAAAGCTAGCCTTTTCGTGCCAATTCCTTCGGAGGATGTTTGATCACCCCATGGGCAAATAAGTTCTACGGTTTGGGGGTCTTCAAAAGTTATTATAATACAGTCACCTGGGATGGTTTTTTGCTCCTTCCCTACCCAGGGAACTCTACGAACTGAGACAACACCGTTGTTGGCAAACGGGGGAAGTGGTCGATTCAACGACAACCAATGGAGTACCTTATTTTTTAAGGACCATCCAGGTTCCTCAGAATTGACATGCAACGCTGGAACCCCGGTCATAATAACTACGTACGGCGTTGCTTCTGGAGGGAGGTGAGCTGAGCGGGGTGCATTGCGCCTTATGTTATAGGCCGCGTTTTTGGTGGCTGGTGTTTTAGCTGCAGGGCGTGCTGGTGGTAAACTAGTAAGACTGGCCTTTTGGACAGGAGGGCCAGGCAAGGAGGGGATAACAGGTTGTTTTGCGACTAAATTAATTGGAATTTGCTGTGGGTTAGTGCTGGTTGTATGAACAGGTGTTTGGTGGACCACCGCTGTGGTAGTCACCACTTTAGGGGCTTGTAGGGTTGGATTGGGGAGAGTGACCCCGGGCTTTGTCGGTTTTGGGTTGGGTTTTGGGTTGGGTTGACGGTTCAAAGAAACTGCAGGCATGGAGGTCGTACTGTTTTTAATTTTTAATTCAGTTGTCAATGTAGCTAATGACTTCTCAATCTTAGATAGCGCCGATTTAATGGGATTAAGATGGAATTTAATTAAAGCCTCTATGGAGGCTAAAGTAGGTGAATCTTGCAACGGGGACTTTCGCCCATTGCCTGTATTACCTTCCGGGACAGTGCTACGATTGTCAGATGAAAGATCAATTATTTCTGGCAGCGTTAAGATGTTAGGCTGCTGTAAAGTTTCCGGTGAAGGTAGAGGCTGAGTTAATGTGAGTGATTCGTCGTTAAATTGGGGCTGAAGAACCTGTTGCGAGTCAGTGATGTTTGGGGGAGGGTTTTTATTATCTTTTTGCCCCTTTCTATTTTTCGGGATTGCACCTTCCCGTTGGCCCCTAGTAATAGGGGATATAGGGTTCTCCTCCGAGTTGGAGAAAAGTATGGGAGTTCTCTCAATCGATCTTGAGGGGTGAGGTGCAGAAAGCTGGGATATTTGTGTTACAGAAAGGTCAATAGATACTGATAAGTCCACTGTCCCTGGTACTGACGGAGTTTCATATTGAGAGTCGGGCACCAAGGGACGTTGCGGGGTTAAAGCAGTGGCCAGTAGGCCCAATGAAGAGCGCCTGGCCACAGCTAGATCTTGGGAAACCCTTCTCTCTAACAATAACACACCTTGGTTGATGGCATCATTAGCTTTAGCAATAAATTGGTCTATTGGACCTATGATCTGGGCAGCATGCGCAGCTTTGCTATTTCTGGTGATTCTAGGAGACATGCTTATACAATGTAATATAAACAGATACACAACAGAAAATAGAAAAGGAAGTCCAAAATGAGCATTAACAGATGTGGTGAAATGTTAGCAAGGGCACACAAGATGAAATGTTAATAAGGTGGCCCAGTCCAGTCTTACCCGGTCTGTAACGGGCTAGAACGGGCCCGCCCTTGGCCCGGGCTTCGCCCGGCGTCCCGCGAGACGGGGGTGATGCGCTATTTCAGCGCCTCCTGGCGCGCTGGTGACGCGGCGTGCGCCGCTCGGGATGCTGGGGAATGTGGTTTCAGTTTCCCCACGTCCCACGCTCCACTCGGCTGCCGGGACTCCTAGATGGCAGGGGAGTCGGGCAGCGGGAGGCGGGAGTGCACTCTACCGAGGGCGAAGAAAGCTGGCAAGGCAGGTAGGCGTCTGGGCACAATTGCGGCAACAAGGTTGTAGAAGTCAAAAGGTTCCCCCCCCTCGACCGGGGTGACGCGCTATTTCAGCGCCTCCTGGCACGCTGGTGACGCGGCGTGCGCCGCTCGGGATGCTGGGGAATGTGGTTTCAGTTTCCCCACGTCCCACGCTCCACTCGGCTGCCGGGACTCCTAGATGGCAGGGGAGTCGGGCAGCAGGAGGCGGGAGTGCACTCTACCGAGGGCGAAGAAAGCTGGCAAGGCAGGTAGGCGTCTGGGCACAATTGCGGCAACAAGGTTGTAGAAGTCAAAAGGTTCCCCCCCCTCGACCGGGGTGACGCGCTATTTCAGCGCCTCCTGGCGCGCTGGTGACGCGGCGTGCGCCGCTCGGGATGCTGGGGAATGTGGTTTCAGTTTCCCCACGTCCCACGCTCCACTCGGCTGCCGGGACTCCTAGATGGCAGGGGAGTCGAGCAGCGGGAGGCGGGAGTGCACTCTACCGAGGGCGAAGAAAGCTGGCAAGGCAGGTAGGCGTCTGGGCACAATTGCGGCAACAAGGTTGTAGAAGTCAAAAGGTTCCCCCCCTCGACCGGGGTGACGCGCTATTTCAGCGCCTCCTGGCGCGCTGGTGACGCGGCGTGCGCCGCTCGGGATGCTGGGGAATGTGGTTTCAGTTTCCCCACGTCCCACGCTCCACTCGGCTGCCGGGACTCCTAGATGGCAGGGGAGTCGGGCAGCGGGAGGCGGGAGTGCACTCTACCGAGGGCGAAGAAAGCTGGCAAGGCAGGTAGGCGTCTGGGCACAATTGCGGCAACAAGGTTGTAGAAGTCAAAAGGTTCCCCCCCCCTCGACCGGGGTGACGCGCTATTTCAGCGCCTCCTGGCGCGCTGGTGACGCGGCGTGCGCCGCTCGGGATGCTGGGGAATGTGGTTTCAGTTTCCCCACGTCCCACGCTCCACTCGGCTGCCGGGACTCCTAGATGGCAGGCGAGTCGGGCAGCGGGAGGCGGGAGTGCACTCTACCGAGGGCGAAGAAAGCTGGCAAGGCAGGTAGGCGTCTGGGCACAATTGCGGCAACAAGGTTGTAGAAGTCAAAAGGTTCCCGATAGGCGATAGGCCAATATTGGTTGAACCGAGTGACTGTATGAGGTCTAATGTGCCTGTGAATTGTACCAGGCTATACCCTAAGCATACGAGAGATGATGGGGTGGTTACAGCAGAAGGTGAGACACGGGTTAGCACTGAACACCAAGGGAACAAAACTGGTAATTTACATCGACAAACAGCTTACGATAGATCAGGTATTCAATATGGGAAGGCAGTAATATACACCCCAAAAGGTACAGACCTAATACCAAATAATGATGTCTTAAAGTTACCCCCTGCCTCATGTCCCTAATTGATAATCTTAGCAGGAGTACCGGCCCTTAGGAGGAACCAGAATGAGGATTGGGTCAACTTAAGAAATAAGACAGTAGGCTGGTTAGCAAAGTTCAATCAATTTAACTTACTGAGAGCTGCAGATATTTAAATGGTGCATGGGTAGGATGGGTGGGAGAATCGAGGAAGAACATTATGGGCGATTGTGTGGTGGTAAATTTCAGACGGCCTCAGATGGTCAGGGCCATTTTAGCCACTAAGGAGGAAGTTGCACTAGGGAACACTAACATCTGCATATTACAGTTGGGATATTTTTGCAGACCAACGGAGAGAGGAAATGTGAATGGCACAGACTCCCTGGTCCCACTCTCTAATAGCTTTGAGGGACTGTCATCTCTAGAGGACTTAGATTGACATCCGAAGTTCTCTTATCAAAAAAACCTAGGAAAAGCAGAAGGAACTCAGAATTTGCATGTCTCAGGCATTGAGGTGCATACAGCTATGCCAACAGGAAGGTATGACTCCAATTCATCCAATAGAATTATTGGTAGAGAGCCATCGCCGAATAGGGAGATGTATAGGACCCCAAAAGTATGCCTTACATCATGGAACATAGCAGATTTAAACAGGAACATAATTGATATATCTTGGAATGAATATATAGAGCACAGCGATTTACCCTTTTGCAGGAGACTTGGTTATTAGAAACACCCCATAGAGTTGGTTTTAAAACTTTTAGTGTGGGGCCAGCCTCTCAGTGAAAGGAAGACCTTCGGGGGGCTTGGTGATATGGATACTGATTTCTCTGGAAATCAATATCATCCCACTAAATGTACCATCTCGAGATATATTGGGTTTAAAATGAATCTCAAGGGATGGAGATGTTTTGTTTCTATTCAATATCTATAATAGACCATGCCCTGCTCATCGGGAATCAGCAGCAATCAGCCAGCTCAAATCTTTTTTAGATACACTAGGATATAAACAAAGCATTATAATTGGAGGTGACTTCAATTGTAACTTTGAACCTGTATTGGGGTTTGGTAATTTATTCGAGGATGAAGATATGGCATACAACATTCCTGCTATAGAAAGTTATAAGGAGCTGAAGTGCTCAGTACCTGTGGCCCAAATGCTAAAGCTTATAATGGGACACAGTCTGAGAGCATGCAATGGACGTCTGCCTTCCGACAGACCAAATGCACACACTTTCTGCAGAGGCAGATCTCGAACTAATATAGATTATAAAATGGTGGCACTAGGGTTCTGGTATCACTTGGTTGATTTAAAAATTGATCCCAGAATAGAGAGCGGGGCTCGAAAATTCGACTCGACCGCTCGCATAGTCGAGCTAAATTTAACAAGGTGGAGCTGTTTTTAGGTCCTACTCGCACTTTCTGGCGAGTAGGAAAACAAACCAACTTTTGTCCTCTGTCTGTGAAAACAGAGCAAATGTGACAAGATAACAAGATTTAAAGGCATTTTTATTGCTCACGAAGTTAATGAGCAATAAAGATGCCTTTAAATCTTGTTATCTTGCCACATTTGCTCCGCTTTCACAGACGGAGATCAAGTAGGTTGCAGTTAGGTCGAGGACATTTTTAAGGTACTAGTCCTGCAGGACTAGTACCATTTTTTTGATTTTTCGAGCCCTGGAGAGTAACCATCGTCCCTTGAGGTTCATGATACTACCAAAGTTTTTCCTTTCCGCTCAAAATGGTAATAAGGAAATTGGCACCACAGAGGATGAAATCATACTGAGTAATAATAACCAAGCTGTTAAGTGGCCATACATCCTAGGGAACATTAAAGCCATGACTAGTATCTACTCTACTTTTGCAGATACTATTACACTATTCCTAGAACAATCTATAGGCAAAATCCAGATGTTGGACCTGCATGCCGTGCTGGTCAATGCGCTAAGTCCGGTGCTAAGCAAAATACCAAAAGAGGGGAATGCAGGAACTACCCATATGAATAATTTTAGGAACCCCTGGTACAATAGGAATTGCCGGATAGCTAAAACAGAGTTAATTCAGGCTGTCAAAGGTAATAGTATAGCTGCAATAAGGGCAAGACACAATTACAAGCAGACCATGGAGAAAGCAAAGAAACTATGGGATGTCGAGATCTGGTCAGGCTTAATCTGTGCGGCCAAAGCTAAGGATCACGCAGGTTTTTGGAACCTTATAGCCAAAGGGAATAGGGCAGAAAGGATGCAGAAAGACCTATGCCTCGATGAAAATACATGGGTGGAACATTTTTCTGGTCTCTACTCGGAAATCGATGGTGATGATTTTGTGGTAACAGAAGATATGGAGAATATTGGTAAGGCAGCCAAATAGCACTTCAGCCTAGAAGACACATTATTAGTATTGGAGTCAACTAAACCAGGCAAGGCACCAGGACCAGGCAAAATTCCTGGTGTTCTTTTAAAACATGACATTGGAGTTTGGAGTCCATATATAAATTGTCTTTGTAATGCGATAGCTAATTTTGCACCAATACCAGACACATGGAAGGGGGCAGAAATAGTCACCATTTTTAAAAAGGCAAATCGTCATGATCCGGCAAATTATCGACCCATTAGCTTGATTGATATCCCACAAAAAAATTTCGCTAGGCATATTTTAAGTAGACTAACCGCATAGATTGAAGAGGTTGATTTACTTTCGAAATATAAAGGTGGGTTCAGGAAAGAAATTAGCACTATTGATCAAGTCTTCAGATTTATGTGTATATGCTAGAAATATATAAATCTCAGGAAAGGTAGTTTATACATTGCCTTCGTAGATTTAAAGGCTGCGTTCGATTTGGTACCCAGGAACCTGTTATGGGCTTCCCTGAAAGATCTGGGGGTGCCACTCGAACTGCTTGTCCAAATAATTAGGCTCCATGAAGGGAACTATGCCAAAATAAGATGGGGGCCGAGAGGTGAACTTGCTAAGGAAATACCTGTAAGACGGGGAGTACGACAAGGGTGCGTATTAGCGCCCACCTTGTTCTCCCTGTTTGTAAATGACATCCCTCAGTATTTGGAAGGTTGCAAAAATGACTCACCAAGGTTGGGAAGCGAAGTAATACCAGTGTTACTTTTCGCTGATGACACTATCTTAATTTCGCAAACCCCTAGTGGACTTCAAAACCTGATGAATTCTTTCCAGTCGCATTGCACCAAGAAGGGCCTTGAAATAAATTCCAGCAAGACTAAATATATGTCTATTAATCCTCATAGATCTTTTAAAAAGACTCTAGAGCGTAACCATCAGAGATTAGAGCACGTACATAGTTTTAATTATTTAGGCATCACATTAGATACGAAATTGACCTGGAAGCCGCAACTAGGAAAAAACAGAATAACCCCGCTCCAAAACTCCACTCCCATTCTAAAAAAGCATGGGGGGGGGTATTACAAAGGCAGTATCTCCTGCTATTGAGGTTTTTTAATTTAAGGCTCAATCAGCCGTCTTGTACGGAGCAGAAATTTAGGGGTCTTACTGCAAACAAAATTTTGAAGTTGGAGAAAATAATTTCTTTCGGAAATTACTATCTCTACCGTGCAGGACAACTTTGATTCCAGCTGTTATGGATTTAAATTTTAAGCAAACTGATAATCACGCTTTATTACGTCCCCTCTTATTTTGGGTACGAATATGGTCAACATCCAAGCTTTTATATTATAAAAAAGGCCTTCAGAAGGTTATGAACACTGGACTATTCAAAGCTATTCCATGGATCCAACATGTGTCAACTTGGTTGGAAAAGATAGGGTTACTCAATTTCTGGGAGGAGCCTTCAGAGTTGACCATGGCTTGTAGCAAGCTAGTAAAGACATCTTTTTGGGCCTATATTAACGATAACTTGCTACATGACTCTAGTCTGGGCTCTTTAACATCTACATTCCTCCTATTTAAAGACACAGCTTAGTTTGAACCATTTCTAGATGAGGTATGCCCCCAAATTGTGAAATCCTTGTATCTGAAATTTAGATATGGGGTTTTACAAACAAATGCTAACAAATCTAGATGGGGTAGTAATCGTGATGACAAAGATTATGATAAGTGCATGTTATGCACAAATGAGGTCAAGGAAGATAACTTACACATATTATTTTTTTCCCCTCGATACGACATTCTGAGGAAAAAATGGATCAAACCTCTCTGCAATAATTTGAACATTAGACATTGCAGAGAGGCTGCGCGTATATTGAGGACAGATACTACACAATTGGTGGTTTTTGGTGTAAGCAGATTTCTATTTAATGTGAATACCATAAGAGCTAAAAACTGTTTGAAATTGTAATAGCCTAGTATGTAGCTTTTTAGTAAACATTTTATATACCCTGTATATGCACTTTAATAATTGTGATAACCCAGTGATTAATGTTTCTCTCTTTAATGTCTATACCTGGTGGAGATATCAAATAACTTTGATGTTGTAATTGTAATGATGGCGACCGAAGAATTACATTATTATTTTTTATTCTGCCTAGTTTTAATATTTGTAAAAAAACTTTTTATTGTATTTATGTAGCTATTTAGCCTTCTTAAATTGTGTATTTAGAATGGATTATGTAGCTGTGTTTAAATGCACCACAATGTGCTAAAATCAGCTGTTTGACCAAATGTATAATGGGAATGTTTTTAATATGTGCTTTTATGGTCTAAAAGACCGAAATAAAGTTTAAATTGAATTGAATTGAATGCCGACATCAACATGGGAATACGCTGGGGACACTGCTGTACGTGGGCCATTAACGGGTCCAGTAATACATCCATGTCCAGTGGCACAACCGATGGAAGTGTTAGAGATCCAACATGCCTGCTTGTCCGCAGAACAAGCAGTGGAGGACAGGAAAACACAGTCAATCCAGACTGGTCGGAATGATAGGAACCAAAACTCATTTAGCTCCTGAAGTCGAGGTGTGCCCAGATGGAGTACCCTGCGGTCACAGTACCGTCGCTCCAAGATTGTTTTTTCCATCTCCTTGGTGAATGGGATGTCCATTGCATAGCAGAACAATTAAAATCAGGATTCCCAGTACATGTAGCAGGATTAGCGGAAGTCTTCCTAAAATGCTCCCAAATACGGAGTTTATAAAAGCTGGAATCACTCCGAAGACTGTCGAAAAGGTGTCTAACAGTCCAGAAACTTATGGCTTTAAATAGGTGTACTATACCCTTCGTATCAGACAAGTTAAAGATATGCCGTACCATTTCTTTGAATTGGAAAGGGCAGTTAGTTCGTACCCGTGCCTGTATCTCAGCTGAGGACCTTGCAACCTGAAGATCATAAGTCTCTCAGGCTGATGTTAAGGGCACATCTTTCTGTAAAAGCATGTCTTAATTCGGTTCAGAGTCTCACACCGTATAAAGAAAACATTCAACGAAGGCCATAACGGCACCTCCCTGACTGTGTGGGTTGTGGAAACAATATGTGCATACAAAAAGTAACCCTGGAACTTACTGTGATTAAATATGCAATGCCGGGAAGTATCCCACAACAACCTTGATCATTGAGAAATAAGTAACTCTTTTTGGGAGCAGTTTGAACACTGGATTAATCATGGCTGCTGGGGACCCTTTCAAATGACAGGACAAGTTTGCAATTGAACCATTACAGGCCCCGTGAAGCATAATATCCTGGCAAATGAGAGAACCACCCAAAGAATTCTCGCAGTCTGTACCACTGAGAAACACTTCAGGGTCCCCGTTTCTGCATCTAAATCTATACGGTAAATCCCAAGATTCATGGAAGAATTCCCTACCCATTGCGTCATAGCTGCCTACCTGAGGGTATTCTAGGCAATATTGAAACTGAAAAGTTGTTACTGGCAAGTTATATGGCTATGAATTAACCATTCGGGGGACAGTGACTCTGCCACAATGAAAGGTAATTGGTCTAATTTTTCAATGTGCAGCATTGTATATTTCGCATCCCTTTGTGCCATCGTTGCCTGCTTTGCAGTCACATTATATGCAGAGAACCGAGACGTGTTGTTGATGTATCCCCAGGGCACAAAACCAGAGCGCAATGATTGCAGCATCCAGCTTAATGACACAATTTAGAACGTGACTGTGATTGTCCATGTTGTGAGATGGACAGATCCTGTTCCATTATATCTATAGCAGAACATACAATGTTGCCCAGTGAATACATCCTAGATGTCAGTGTGGTCATACCATTGTCGACCAAAGCCTTTTCTAAGTTAATTCTATGAATTTCACGCAATCTCTCAGCAGCTTCTTGTTGAGAGATTTTCCAAATTTCATTATAAACAGCTTATAAGAAGCATTTCTGACGCGGCTTTCAGGGACCTAGCCAAAAATCCCTAAGATCCATGTCACCTGAGAGTAAGGACAAGTGTTGTTTCACCTGTGACAGTGGTGAGGTTCTTAGCCAATCTAGGCATAACTTCCCAAAACTGTATGCTGGCACCACCCCCGGGGGTTCTCGTTGTACATAGCGTAAGTCAGGCCTATGCATACTAAACCCTTCGGCATTACCCCTGAATCTTGGCTGACACCTATTTGTGTCTAAAGGCCAAATGACGTTTGATTCGACACTGACGCTTGTTGTGTTCAAATTCTGTTCCCCCCGAGGTCAGGGGGGGGGGGGGTCCACCCAGTGGCACCCAGAAGCTAGTGAAATTAACAAGAACCAATTTACCTTTGCATATACCCAAGGAGTGCCGCACATCGCTACAATTTTCTTTCTATAGGCCAAATGAACCGTCCCTTCCATTGGGGTCTGTTAAATTGTATGAAACCCCATACATGGTGTCATGGAGTGTACCCTCACCATTTTCTGTATAGTTTTGCCATCCCTCCAAGTGTGAAAGTGAAGGCATACATGGTGTCTTCAAGGCCTTAATCCTGGCCAACCCTAGATAGGAAGTCTGTTGCACAGTCTTGTTCAGGAAAATAATCTGCTGTGATGTGAGGCATGTTCTAAGTAGTACCTCAGTTCCCTCACCCTGCTATTCCTTAGTACCCCTGACTGATTTTATGTCTATAGTGTCCATAAGTTGAAACCCTGTTCAGACAGTTACGCAATAAGAGAGGCAGAGTATATCTGTTTTGTGTTAGTGAGCATACTTTTCGTTGCAGATGTAGGTACAAGCTTATACTAATATGAGCGTGGATCTGATGTATTCAACCCAGAAAAATCAGCATACTTTTGTGCAAATGTTTGTGAGCTACCTTTAGGTGGTATTGGACAATGTTTCCATTGGTGGTATAGAAAAACATTTTGTGGTGCACTTGTTTTATGCAGAAAGTGATGGCCATATGTTCGTAACAGCACCTGGTATCAAAATCAGATGAGTCATCAAACATTTCATTTTTCGTAAATGTTGCAGACAGCTCTAAATCAGACAACATACTATTAACAGTTTCAAAATCCTAGTCGTCAGAGTATATACTGGAGGTGATGATATCATTTAAGGAAATTTTGAATACATGTGGTATTTTTTTAAAAGTTCAGTGGGACCAAATACGTCAAATGAAACTCTGTCCCAAACTATACTGTCAGGAACTCGAATTGCTGTAATGTTCACTTAGGACAGGTCTCTCTGTTTACGATAAGATGTCGTATGAGGTTTCAGCACCAAGTTCACATCGGATACTGCGAAGTGTTCTGGGAGATAGGGTCCATTCACGAGCAAGAAAAAGTCAGTCACTAAACCTATCCAGAACAGTAGGAACAATATTCCAGTTATTATCCAGAGATGTAACCATGGTGATACTAGGTATGTCTTTTTCAGAAAAATGTAGAAATCATGAGGTTGTTTTTTGGGGGAAACTGGCGCAGGCGGTCACTCAGGTTCACTTGGATCTAGAGAAAATGTGTTGAAATCGATGAAGTAGCCAGATGCAGTATGATCTATCTTTGGTAGCTCTGCAGGTTTTGTTGAACTGGCAGATGTTGTAGTCTACCTCTTTCAGTACTTTAAGAGTATGTTACTATTCCGTTATGTCATACACTTTAAATTGGTCTGACTACTACTTCAATTTAGCAGTTATTGCATTAGCGGTAGCAACTTCAGTTTAATTTTTTATTTTAATTCACTATTTCAAATTGACCACGGCAGGATTTATCGGGCCATGCCGTAGGAGAAGGAAGGACTCGAATAACAATACGAATATAGATGAAGATTAAATGCAATCTCAGTACTGAAAAGTAGAACATGGAATGGGACTGAGTTTAATAAATAGTAGATATATTGCAAACAAGGAAATAAGGGCAACGAATAATATGCAATAAATCTTGAACTTATTACAAAAGAGTAAAGAAAGAATTTTGGTACATAGAGACTAATATCACAAGGTATTCAGCTCTACAATTTTTAATTTCAAAAGTAGTGAACATAAAAATTAATGTCTATAGATGACTGCATACTAAACCTAGAAAGGACATTTTGGCATCATAGGAATACTGAAAGTAATGTTACAGTGGATTAAAAACACAGTATTTGATATCTAATACTGGAGCCCTGATGATGTCCGTATAGGACGAAACACGTTGGCGATTTGAATTTGTGAATACGCTGGTCTAAAAGATATGTGGAAATGAACTGTGACCTTTAAAGTAAAAGAAGAAATGGACTTGTTGAACTGAACTTGTTGAAATGAACTGTGATTTTGTTTAAATAAAGAAGAACATTTATTTTGGAATAACAATCTTCTACCTATGGACTGGTTATTGAAAGGATTCCAAATATTGGCAACATTTTTATTCAGTGATTGTTGGGCGTTCCTCTTGGGTGTAATTGTTTATCTTATTGTTAGGTGGCCCGAGGGCCGTGGACCACCAGGGTTGTAGTGCCTGTTCTCAAATTTACAGTCTACAAAGTGTATAGAATAATCTACTTGTGCGCCCCAGTGCTTAGCCCTTACCGCTAAGTGGTTTTGAATTGTACTTCAAATTACTGTTGAAATCCGAAACGTGAAAATATAGTGACATTTTGTAGTTCTTGCATATACGTTTTTCTAGCATGTTTTATTTTCATTGTATTTGTGATTATTCAGATGTATATGAAAGCACTTTATAGTCTGCCTTTTATGCTTGTCCACGTCACTCTAAATTATACTGTAAATATACTGCATTTGCACTTTATTTCGGAGGTGTGGTCAAGGCTGTTTGGCCAAAACACATTACTGCTGAATAAATGCACTGAACCAGAGATCCTATGAGTGCCTACAGCCCTATGTATGTGTGTATATGTATGTACATACGCGTGCACACACACACAGGAGTATTGAGTCAGCCTTCTTCATTCATTTGGTTAATCATCAGTCATTCTCGTTTTGCTTCAGCTTACCCCAGTGTGGGGTAAGCTGTGTTAGTCCACGTGAGACATTGGATCTCTTTCACTTTGATTGGCAGCATTTTCTTTCATCACCTGTACTCGTCCACAAAAAGGAAGTGTACTTAAGCACCTTGGTCCCAGGGACAATACTTTATTTTGTCCATGCTTTTTTTCTTTCATTTTCTAAGTCATGCGTCTTTGATTAATCTATATCTTCAGGTAGCAGTAACTAAAATCAATAGCACCTTGTCTTTGCTCCAATAAGAATCTTATTTTCCTGTGATGTGCTTTACAACAAAAAACATATTTCCATATCTATTCTAAGTATATTTGCCTGCTTATAAGCACACTGTTTTTCTATTTAAATTATGTGATGACTACTTTTTTAAAATGTTATTTTATTCTTGCAGAAATGCTGCCACGTTTAGAGGAGCATGCTCTCTTTTTTCTTTTTGTGGCATATGTTTTCAGTAAAAATAAATGTAACCATTGCACCAGCTGCCATGGCCAGATGGATTGGCTTCCCAAATGCTTGTTTAGAACTGAGTTGTCAATATGGCTTGAGTTCAAGAAGGCTTTGAAGACGTTGATTTCGTTTTAATTATCAACCAAGAATGTTCCTGTTTTAAGGTTTGAGGATATAATCCAGGCAGCGAAGTAGGATTCTATGGCTATGAAAATGGTAGCAGGAGCTATTCCTTTAAACAGGTTTTCTATCAATTATAAGGCCCTTTTGGGACAGTTTGCCATATATCCTAGTAGAAAAAAGACATTAGATCATTACAGTTTAAAGAAGTGTCCAAATTTGTGGATCAAGAGTGTAACTGATAGTAGTGCTGTATGTGGAGAGGCACCAGAGCCCCGGGATTTGAGGTGCACATTGCAGTCCATTTATGGTTATTGCTACCCATCTAGTGGGTAAAAGTTAATTATTTTAGTTCGTAGCCTACACTACTGTGCAGCTGTCTAGTTTGCAAAGATATCTCATGGACATTCTGAAAGTTTTCTAAGGAATGCATTCCACCCTTTGCTTACCATTGTTTGTAGCTCACATTTGCTTGCTGGCTTTATTTGTCCCTCCTGTTGAGCATAGCCTGTTCACCATCGCTCCTTTTATTCTTCTATAAGTGCTGACTTTCTATAAACAGGCCTTTACTTTTTGTTCTTATCTTGTCACATTTGCTGTGCATTCAAAGGCAGAGGTCAATTGTCAGGCACTGTCTTCCGATGGAGCTTGGTGTTTACTTTTCTATTTCTGACTTCAAAGTAAGAGGATTTATATAACAATCTTGCTGCATACCCATGTGAGAGGAAAGGCTGTTGGATGTTATTTGTCTGGCACACAATACAATTTAAATGTTTCTAAATGAACTGTAAAAATATTTCAGAATATATCAGCATTAAGAAAGCACAAATGAAGCGAATTTGTTTGTAATTCTGACGTTTGATGGAAACAAATACTTTAATATGATCAAAACAAATCAATAAACTTAGTAATGCCATTTCCACAAATTGTTTGTGTGCTATATTTTTTTATTAATAAAACTACGCCTGTGCAAATGTACTGGCCATTTCAATTGAAAATGTGTTGTTTGTGATGATAGCGTGCTACCACACCGTGCATGCTCCATGCTGTGCAACTCAATTCTATGACACAACACACTACAACACTCTACTCCCAAACAAGGAATAATATACCATGCATCCAGATTCAAGATCAAACGCTACAAAGCTCTGACAATGCTGTAATTAGACAAGAGTTCTCAACGTTCTTCTCTAATCTATACAGAGAAGGTATACATCCAACTGAAGAACAGATTAAGAATTACCTGGATACTGTACAACTTCCAACATTAACAGAAGAGGAAATGATAGAACTAAACAGCGAAATTAAACCAGAGGAGGTCAGAGCAGTTATAAATGGCTTGAAAAGAGGAAAAGCCGCTGGCCCTGACGCGCTTCCAAATGAATTTTATATAGCCCTAAAGGAAACCCTAGTTGACCAACTAACAGATCTAATAAACACTATTTACCTAGACCACAAGAAAATTCCAGATTCTTGGAATGATGCAACGATTAGCATCCTTTTAAAACCTGGGAAAAACCCCAAGCTATGTGAGTCATATAGACCCATATCGTTACTTAATTGTGACTACAAAATATTCACGCAGGTTATATCTAAAAGATTAGCGAAGGTCATGCCTAATCTGATTAACCTAGACCAGAAAGGTTTTATAAAAGGACGACAAATTCATGAGATTACCCACGAGCTAATCGCAGCAATAGATGTAGCCACATGTGAAAAATTACCCCTAACAATAATTACGTACGATGCTGCTAAAGCTTTTGACAGAGTTAACTGGGTATTTTTAAACGAAATCATCAAGAAAAACAAACTAGGTTAAAGCTTTGGCCACATAGTAAGGGAAGTATACAACAACCCTAGAGCAAAAATCATAATTAATGGGAATCTGACTGGTAACATCAATATACATAGGGGCACAAGGCAAGGCTGTCCGCTGTCGCCGTTACTTTTTAATCTTTACATAGAACCACTGGCCTGTTCCATCAGAAAACAGCACTCAATAACGCCTTTTAAACATCAAAACTGGATAAAAAAAGTTGCATTATATGCGGATGACCTTATGATATTTACAGACAACTTTAAGGACTCCAATCGGGCAATAGAAGAAACGATAAACAACTTTGGTAGAGTTTCAGGCTATCTAATAAACCAGGAGAAAACAGAGGCGATGAGTTGGAACATGAGCCCTAATATTCCACATAACAAAGACAAAATAAAATACTTAGGAATTATGTTGGATAAAGAAATCAAAAAAATTCCACAAATTAACCTGAGCAGAGTTGCTAAGGATATGAAAAGACTACTCAGAGTCTGGACGGGACTACCACTTAGTTTTTTGGGAAGATCCAATGCAATAAAGATGACTATCGTTCCAAAGTTCACATACATTTTTAACACAATCCCTTTGGAATTTAAAAAAGACACACTGAAGAAGATCCAGGGGGAAATAGCTAGCTTTTTCTGGGCTTCTAAAAGTACGAGAATAGCCTGGAATAAATTAAGGAGGAGGAAAGAGCAAGGTGGAATAGCAAGCCCTGATCTATATGAGTACTACAGATCATTTCAATTCAAAAACTTCAGACCCTTAAAGAAACATCAATTTTACCCAAACTATCTACAGAATTTGACGGACAGAACAGACCACTTCTTATATAAGTTTGGTCACCCAAACGTTTTCAAAAAAATAAAACTTAAGATCTTATATAACGCGGTATGGCTTTGGAACCAGATCAGAAACAATGTAAATATACCGTATTACAGTACCATGGCCCCAATATGGGATTCTCCTGGGACTCCAGAATGCCTGAAAGATTCCCTGGCAACACCACTAAGAAGAGCAGGAATTGTAAGATGGGGACAACTGATGGTAGAAAACTCTATAATAACGTGGGACCAACTATATGTAATTACTGAAGCCAAATTATCAAAATTTAAATACTATCAACTAACCAGCTGGGCTAACACTTTACTAGAAAGAAAAAAGGGGAACGAGGATCTTGAAAACGAAATGATAAAAATATTACCAATAAAGAAAGAAATATCAAAATGGTACTGGGCTTTCATAGGGGCCGGAGAAGAAGATTTCTTGGTCCCGGAAGCAACATGGAGGAAAGATATGCCGGACCAAGAATTAGACTTACAGACCATCTGGCTAAGATCTCTAGAAAAATGTTGGTCCTGTATAAAACCAGCTGCATTAAAAAGAAATCATATGTTCATCATACACAGGGCATATTGGACCCCAAAAAAACTATCGAAATTTAAAGGAACAAACATAAAGTCCTGCCCCAAATGTAATGAGGAGATGGCTGATGACACCCACATGTTCCAGAACTGTCCCGCACTCAGCTCCTACTGGCAGGAGATTGGTAAGACTTTGACCACGGTATTGGGAATCCAGATAACTGTAAGTACCCCTCTTATTATCTTTGCGATATGTAACATCAGTGAGGTGGGCACGGTCAAGCTAACTATAAAACAAGAAAAACTCCTATTCGTACTGATACTGCTAGCGAGGAGGGAGATTTGTATAAACTGGGTTAAACCAACACCAGCCTCACACGCAAACTGGTTAAATTCTGTAGTAAGACATAACAAACTTGACAAGAAAGGGAAAAGTTCCAAGAGAGTAAACTTCTGGGAAATATGGGAACAGCACTTTCAGACAGGCCTTTAACTCCTCTCGGGTCTCCGGAAACATATTCCAAGGATTAAAGCGATAACAATAATTCCAGGCAGAAATCATTTCTGTCGAGTAGCCAGGAAGGCTAGCTCCCCCTACAACCTCCGGAATTATTGATAAAGATAAAGAGCAATGGAGATAACTGAAAGGTCACAATTCCCAAAGGGATACTCCCCAAACTCAGTCGAAAACAACGGGCAGTGAAGGTTCAGAACACGGGACCTCAGACTCCTGAAGCCTCCTAATCTAAATAATCGCATAATGAGGAATTAAAAAAACATAAAAAAATAAATAAATAAAACACTCTACTCCCCTTTATAGTATGCTACTCCAGTCCACTCTGGCACACCGAGCCACTTTTACAATCTACTCCATCTACGCCACTCTACTCCGCTCTACGCCTCTCTAGTCTACTCCACTCTGCTTTACAACACTTTTCTCCACTCTAGCCCCCCCCACGCCTCTCCACTATACATCACTTCACTCTTCCACACTACGCCACTTCACTCTATGCCCTTCCTGTGTATGAAACTCCACTCTACGACACTCAACTCCAATCTAAGCCACTCCATGACACTCCACTCTACAACATGCTACTCTATGACACATTACAGCACTGCTCTCCTGCATGCTTCCCCACTCCACTCTACGTCACTCCACTGTACGACACCCTACTCCCCTCTGCTGCACTGTACTCATGCCTCTCTTCTCTATGGCACTCTACTCTATGGCAGTCTACTCAATTATGTGCCGCTCTACTCTGCTCTTCACCGCTCCACTCTATGCCACTCCACTCTGATGCTCCACTCCACTTCTGATGCTCCACTCCACTCTACGCTACTCCACTCTATGCCATCCCACCTTACTCTACTATGCCACTCCACCCCTTGCCATTCAATGACACAGCACACCACTCTATGCCACTCAACTCCACTCTGCGACACAACACTCAATGACACAACACTCAATGACACTCCATGCTACTCCACAATACTCCACTCTACTCCATTCCACTGTACTCCATTCTACTCTACTCCACGACACCGTACACCGCTCCACTCTGACAGTTCACTCTAGGCCACTCCACTCTGTGACACTCCCCTCTATGACATTCTGCCACTCTGTGCTGTTCTACTCTATTCCACAACCCTCCACTCTACAACACTATACTTGATTCTACACCATTCCACGCTACACCACTCTGACACTCTGCTTTACAACACTTTTCTCCACTCTACCCCCTCCACTCCATGCCCCTCCACTCTACATTACTTCACTCAGCCACTGCACTCCACTCCACCCACTTTATGCCACTCTACGCCATGCCACTCTGACACTCCATTCCTCAACACTCAACATCCATACACTCTATACTCCAACTCTCTACAACACTCGAGTAGAGTGGTGTATAGTGGAATAGAGTAGCGTGGCACTTTGCTTCACTTTCCTTACCACTCCACTCTAGGCCTTTCCACTCCAGATAACTCCACTCAACTGTAAACCACTCAAAGGCACTCTACGATACTCCACTGTATGACACTCTCCCCCACTGTATGACCCACTACTCCAATCTACACAACCACTCTGACACTCTGCGCCACTCCACTCCACGATACTTCACTCTACGATACTCCACTCTATGCCACTCCACTCTACACCACAGTACTCTAGACAGCTCTATGCCTCTCCACTTTACTCCACACTATGCCATTCTGTGACACTCCACTCCACTCTATACATGACATTGTACGCCCCTCCACTTTGCGCCCCTCCACTTTGCACCCCTCCACTCTGCGCCCCTACCTCTACGCCCTTACACTCTGTGCCACTCTGTGCACTGCATTCTATGCAACTCCTCTCTAGACAACTCTGCTTTATACATCTCGGCTCTATGCAACTCCGCTTGATTCCGCTCTATGCGACTCCCCTCTATGCGACTCCCCTCTACGCCAGTCTACTCTACACCACTCTACACTACAACACTCTACGATACAATACTCTGAAACTCCCCACTCCACTTGGTGCCACTGCACTCCACAGTACACCACACCATGACATTCTACTCCACTCTATGCCACTCTACTCCATTCTACGCTAAGCCACTCTACGCTACTCTGTGCCACTGTACGATACTCCACTCCTGTCTACGACACTCTATTCCAATCTACACCACTCCTCCCTAGGACACACTGCTCCACTCTACGCCCTAAACACCACTCTGACACTTTACACCTCCTCACTCTATGCCATTCTACTCCACTCCAGTATATGCCACTCCACGATACCCCACTCTACGAAACCCCACTCCATTCTGCAACACTCTGCTCCACTATAGGTCACTCCACTCTACTCTACGCCACTCTACTTTACGACACTAAACTCAATGACTCTCTACTCCACATGGTGCCACTCTAAGCAACTCCACTCTATTCAACTTTAGGCCACTCCACTATACAGCCCTCCACGCTACTCCATTCTACGACACTCAACTCAGCGATACGCCACTCTAATCAGCTCTACGCGACTCTACTCTACGCTATGCCACTATGTCACTCCACTCTATGCAACTCCGCAATACTCCACTCTACTCCACTTCGCTCTTCGACACCCTACTCCACTTCGACACCTCCACTATGCGTCCCTCCACTCTCCGACACTCGACTCCACAACACTCTACTCCACTCTATGCCACTCTACTCCACTCTGTGCCACTCTTCTCTACTCCACAACACTCTTCGATCCTCCACTCTATGCCCCTCCATTCTATGATACTCTACGCCACTTGAAACTACTCTACTCTACGCCACTTCACGCCATTCCACTCTGACACTCTACTCCACTATACGCCTCTCTATTACACTCTAATCCACTCCATTATGTGACATTCTACCCTACTCTTCTCTGTGAAGCTCTACCCCACTTCACTTTATTCCACTCCATGCCTCTACATTCTAAGCCACTCTATGACACTCCACTCTATGGTACAAAAATCTGTGACATTCCACTCTACTCCACAATACTCCATCATAATTGACTCTAATCCATTGCACTCTGTGGCACTCGATTCCACTCTGCGCCACTTTACTCCACTCTACCCCACTTTACTCCACTCTACGCCACTCTACGCCACTTTACTCCACTCTGTGCCGCAACACTCTATTATTCGCCACTCCACTCTACACTAATCCATTATACTAAACTTGTGTCTATCACACTCCCCTATGCTCTACGCCTCTCCACTCTGTAACTTCACTCTAGGCCATTCTACGAGACTCTATTCTACGACCCTCCACTCTACAGCACGCTCCTCCATGACACAGTGCAACACACTGCTCTATTCTTTGCCTCGTCACTTTACTCCACGCTATGCCACTCCACAACCCTTTACTCCACCCTAACCCTCCACTCCATTTCCCTTCACTCTGCCACTGTACTCCACCCACTCTATGCCACTCTACGCCATGCCACTCTGACACTCTACTACTCAACACTCTACACCCATACACTCTATGCCCCAACTCTCTACAACACTCGTGTCAAGTGATGTATAGTGGAATAGAGTAGCGTGGCACTCTGCTCCACTTTCTTTAACACTCCACTCTAGGCCTTTCCACTCCAGGCTTTTCTACTCCAGATAACTCCACTCAACTGTAAACCACTCAAAGGCACCCTACGTCACTCCACTGTACGACACTCTACCCCACTGTATGACCCACTACTCCACTGTATGACCCACTACTCCACTCTACGCAACCACTCTATGCCACTCTGCGCCACTCCACGATACTCCAGTCTACAACACTCTCCTCCACTTTATTGCACTCCAGTCTACTCTACGTCACTCTACTCTAGGCAGCTCTATGCCTCTTGACTCTACTCCACGCTATGCCATTCTGTGACACTCCACTCTATACCATGACATTGTACACCCTTCCACTCTGCGTCCCTCCACTCTGCGTCCCTCCACTCTGCGCCCCTCCACTCTGCGCCCCTACACTCTGCGCCCCTACACTCAGCGCCCCTACACTCTGTGCCCCTCCACTACACTCTGTGCCACTCCACACACTGAATTCTAAGCAACTCTGCTTTATGCAACTCTGCTTTATGCAACTCTGCTTTATGTAACTCTGCTTTATGCAACTCCGCTCTATGCAACTCGGCTCTATGCAACTCCGCTCTATGCAACTCCGCTCTATGCAACTCCGCTCTATGCTGCTTCCCTCTATGCCACTCTTCTCTATGCCACTCCCCTCTATGCCACTACCCTCTATGCCGGTCTACTCTACACCACTCTACTCCTCACCACTCTACTCTACACTACAACACTCTACGATACAATACTCTGACACTCCCCACTCCACTCGATGCCACTGCACTCCACAGAACACCACACCATGACATTTTACTCCAGTCTATGCCACTCTACTCCATCCTACGCTGAGCCATTCTACTCTGTGCCATTGTACGATACTCCACTCCTGTCTACGACACTCTGCTCCACTCTACGCCCCCACACCACTCTGACACTTTACACCACCTCACTCTATGCCACTCAACTCCACTCAAGTATATGCCATTCCACGATACCCCACTCTACGAAACCCCACACCATTCTGCAACACTTTGCTCCACTCTAGGCCATTCTACTCTACGACACTCCTCTCTAGGCCACTCTACACCACTTCACGTTATGACACTCCACTCCATGACTCTCTACTCCACACTGTGCCACTCTACTCCCCTCCTCTCTATGCCCCTCCACCTTATGACACAAACCTCTATGACACAACACTCTACAGCACTCTACTCCTGTCTATGGCACTCCACTTTACGACACCCCACTCTGTGCCCCTCCATCCTACGCCCCTCCACTCTGACATAACGCTTGAGGACACTATACTCAACTCAAGCTACTCCGCTGCACACCACTCCACACCTTCCCACTGTACTCTTTCCCACTGTACTCTTTCCTACTGTACTCTATGCCACTCTGCTCTATGCCACTCTGCTCTATGCCACTCTACAATATTGCACTAGAGAACACTCTACACCTCTACGACACTCTAATCCACTCTGTGCCATCCCACTCTACAAACACTTCACTCTGCAACTCTACTCCACTCTACACCAAGACATCCACTCTTCGACCATCCACTCTTCGACCATCCACCATCCACTCTATGACCATTCAATCTATGACCATCCACTCTATCTCTCCACTCTATGACCCACCACTCTGTGACCCACCACTCTATGACCCTTCACTCTACAACCCTCCACTCTACAACCCTCTATACTTCGATCCTCCACAACACTCTACTCCACGCTTAAACTGTATTCTCCGACACACCACTCTACGCCACGCCTTTCTATGCAATGCCACTCAACGCTACTCTATGCCACTCAACGCCACTCCACAGCATTCTACACCACTCCACGACACTCCACTTTACTCCACTCTGCGCCACTGCACTTCCCTCTACTGCACTGTGTTTACTCCACTGTACGACACAGTATTCCACTCTGTGCTGTGCCACACTACACTCCTCCAATTTGTGTCATTAAACTGACACTCTATTCCACTCTATGTCACTCCACTCTACTCTGTGCCACTCCAGTATACTCTTCTCTACTCCACTTCTCTCTGCTCCTCTCTATGCCACTTGAGTCTACTCTAATCTACTGCACTTTACTCCACTCCACTCTGTGCTTTTCCACTCTATACCCCTCCACTCTAAGATATCACTCGGTGCCACTCTACTGTATGCCACTCTACACTGCTCTATGCCACTCTACTCCATGATATGACCCTCTACTCCAGTCCATGACACTCTGCGACACTCCTTTTTATATATAGCTCCACTTTACTCTATGCACACCCCTCCACTCGCTCTACTACACTTTACTCCACTCTACCACACAACGCTCCACTCCATGACTCTTTAATCCACCCTATGCCCCTCCACTCTACGACATAACGCTCCACTCTACAGCACTCTACTCCATGACACACTTTTCCCCTCTACTCTACTCCCTGCTCCATTCTGCGCCCCGCTCCCCCACTCCACATTCTATTCTATGACCTACCACTCTACGACACATTTGTCTATAACACTCTATCACTCTAAAAAACTCCACACCAGTCCATGCCACTCCACTCTTTGCCACTCTATGTCACTCCACAGACCTTTAGCCATGCTGAACAGCAGCCACACTGGTGTACAACATGCCTAAATATTGGCAAAACCAACACCTCTTGCATGACCCATTGTCTTTGACTACCAGGGTTTTTTTTTAAACCCCAAGGTAGAATTCACCAACCAACAGGTTTTTATCCCTGGAAGGGCGGCCCCTCCCATTAAAGTATAGTGCAGGATCTCCCTTACCAGTTTTAATTCTATATCTCTCACCCCACCACTTCACGAACCACCTTCCCCCATTCATCATACAGCATCCTCTTAAAAGATCTCCCCCAAAGTGACCCGTAGGGGGACCTGAAGGGCATTGCAGCGCCAGCCCGTCGTCCGCACCGCCCTATAATGAAGCATAATATCCTCTAGGGGATGTGTAAGGGCACTATGAACAGTCCAGCTGACTGTCTCGTACTCTGACCCAGGCACTTTCCACCCTTTGATAGATAGTACCTTCATCTCTATCCTTCATAGGAACATTAGCCCCTTGTTGATACTTTGATTCTGTATAGGAGGACGGGCTTTTGGACCTCCTAATTAGGCTCCCAGTCCCCCCCTCCTACCCCCCGTAACCCTTTCTCTTTGACAAGGGGTCTTTCTGGAAACATGTTTATATCATACTCCAGTTCAAGAAAGATAGACACCAAGAATATTTTGCCCAAAAATAAGTCTAGCACATTTAAAATTTGGCACGGGAGAAGTTCCATCAGGCATCTGAAGAGGTCCATGGCCTTCATCCTTGTTCCGCTATATAGTCATGGAATTCCTTTGTGATTTACAGTATCTTTATAATGTACCATAGTGGGTACAGTATCCAAAATACCATCACATTTCTTAAGTCAGGTAAACTTTATTATCGTTCTTTCACTGCCCATCTTCTAGTGGTCAGATGTTCATGTTTTTGGTTTATTTCTGCTATTTTTCAAGGCAAAAAAATAGGCCTGCACTCCAGTAGGTTTTTTTTAGCATTATTTAGGGTTAACGTGAAGACAGCTATTAAAAAGCAAGCTTTTGTTTCGCAATTGGAATTTGAAACGCCATACATAAAAATAATTCCATATATTTTGAGGGCTTATTTAATTTCATGACAGTTGTAGTTATTGATAATTTTAAATATATCATATGAACCGCCTCAAAAAAACATGCACTATACATGCATGTAATGTTTCTTACATGTTAAATATACTTAAAATATTTTACCCATATCTTTATGTTGAGTTCACTTTACAGCATATCAATAGTTTAATTAATATTTGCTTCATTACATTTTCGGCAGTTATCACCAAGGAAGGAACAATTCCTTTGAAAAAGTATTGTTTATTGGGGGCGAAGTTAAAATGTATTTTTAAACCATTATATGTGTTACATGATGTCTCCACCGATTGACAAGGGCTATTTGTGCACCTCTGAAAATATACGATTTATGATGGACGGACTGTGTAGATGTTTTATGTAGGATTATTTGATGATTATTATTAACCAAACCTATATAAAAGTTTGCACTAATAACTCAAGACTCTGTTTGAAAATCAGTGTAAGAGCTTGCCTTTAAATTGTCTTCTGTTACCGGGCATCGAAACTCCATGTGCCCTATTATGATAAATTCAGCACCTACACAAAGCGCAATTCCCCGAGCAAGCTGCTGTGACTCTTCTTCAATGATACAACACAACTCTGTATAACTATTATGCATTTATTTTTGTAAGTGTAGAGAGTGTTTTATAAGGAATTAAACAATTTACAGACAATTATTTTGTTAAGTGTATTAGTTAGTTGAATGTAAACACTAAGGTAGTTTGCATTATGACTAATGATTGTTTTATGTGTGTAATCAGAGGGTTGATGCAGATTGTTTTTAAATTTGATGGGCATGGGGGCTCTAGGTGGCGCGCAACCAAGATTGCCGCACACCAGTGAGGCTCCTGACCAGCCGGGCGGATAACTATCCTTAAAACCCCATCCTAAATCGCATATAAGGAAATCTACGCACAGCACTGAAGAACGGAACCGCTGCTGATCCCAGGAAAGTAGTTTTGGGACGAAGGGAACAGATCGCTTTGAAACAGGAGGCCGGCGAATCCTCGTGCAGACGACTGTTGCTCAGGCCTGGTACGGAGTGGCGGCTACGGCGATTGGGACAGCCCGTGGTCGTGTAAGGCCTCCCCCGGACTGGAGAGGTGCGGTTACCTGGTGCACTGCGCGGCTACTGTCGTCTTGCTGCATCCCCAGGAGGTGAGAGCTTGCGATGCAGACGGGAGACGAGAGGGCCGTGCTTGGTGGCGGCCGATCGGAGGAGAGTTACACCGAGGGAGCCCCGTGCTGATATCGTGCAATACCCTACCGCGCACGATGACTGCAAGTGGAGCGCCGGTGAGGGAGCTGGCTGGAGACTAACGGAGGCACGCACGGGGACCCCCCTCTGTCACCGCTCGTCCCGGGGGGCCGAACAAGAAGCGCCCGCCGAACTGCAGGTGCGCCGCATTCTGTCCCTCTTTTGCGATGTTGCTGGGAGGTTCAACCGCCATTTTAACTAGCGGGGGAAAACAGAAGAAAAGAGTGAGATCACGCAGGCACAGGTACCAATCCTTGCAAGTGTACAGCCCCAACCCACTGTGCCAGTGCCCATGGACAAACACTTATGCACTCAGCCCCAGTAAGCCCTCTGAGTGAAACCTACAGCCTCTGGAAACCACGTGGCTGGCGATGGTGGGCGGCCATTTCATAACATGACGTGTGGAACACGGGCCTCTATGTATGAGTCTGGACTGAGATAGATGGTGACAACAACGCGCGCCCTGGCAGCAGCAGTAGGATATACCAAATACTGGGCGCCTCCTAAATAACCTAGACACGCGTTGGAACTCACGGCCTATAGTGGGTGAACCAGGTGATACGGAACCTACCCTTAACAACAAATTGCCCTATATTGACACTTTTCTACACGGAGGGCGAGTTCACAGACATTGTATTCAGCTGAGCCAGGGGAGGCGGACAGACCGGGACCTTGCATAGCAAGGGATTCAGCAGTTTACCACTTCAACTGTATGTGCCTGCGGGGATTGTGAATCACACTTGTCATCTACATGCAGTGCCCAGGCGAGTTGACACACTGAGGCTACCAAGCAGAAGGAGCCGGAAGAGGCGACTACAGGGCACAGATTGGTAAATGACTTGACGCCGTGAACTCCTGCCCTTTGCTCCTGGGCCGCTCACCGGTGATCACCATGGGGCGCACCGATACTAAGCAAACAAAAATACCATTCGATTTGCACAAAACACCCAGGTCCCACTCAGCGAAACACATGGACTCGGATACTGCAGACAACCAAGAGGAGGATTGGAAAACATTATTACTCTGCATGAAACAAAGCCTCTCATCTATAGATGCGAAAATAGACACAATGGATGGATTCAGTGATCAAAGACGCAGAAACTAGGGTCTCTGATCTAGAGGATGGCGCCACGGCAAATAGAGAACATGTATTACAAATGGATAAACTACTTAAGTTAATTGCGGACAAGAACGATAATTTAGAAGCCCGCTCTAGAAGGAACAACGTCCGCCTTCTTGGCCTAGCAGAATCGGCCACTACAGGCCGTATGGAGGACTTAATTGAAAAACTAGTTGTGGATTTGTTTGGAAGAGACCCTTTTTCCGTGTGTCTTACAGTGGAGAGAGCACACAGATCATTAGCCGCACGCCCGCACCCGGGAGCATCGCCACGACCCGTGATAGCGCGCTTCCTAAACTACCGGGACAGGGACACGATCTTACGCCTTGCCCGTGAGAAGAAACAGATCCACTATGAAAACACTACATTCGCGTTTTCCCCAGATTTGACACAAACAGTACAAGACGCAAGACGAAAATTTACGGCTGTGAAAAAAAAACTGAAAGTGCAAGAGATTCCATAAGCCATGATGTACCAGCCGAAGCTGAAGATAACGCACCATGCGAAACAACACTTCTTACAAAATCCACAAGCGGAAGACTATCTCAAACAAAATCGCCGAGCTGCTTCTATGGAGGCAGAGAAACGCAGACGCTCCAGATCCCAGTCCCCTCTATCGAACCCAGGCTGAAAAGGACAGTCACTACTGCCGTACATGTGGACACCTTTGGTGATCTGACCCCGGAAAACCGTTCCAAATTGGTGAAGTATTGAAGTTGTTAATGCGTTATAACCTGTTCCGCCCGAACACTCGCCTCCATCCCGCTATATCTGTCCGCCCTTATAGCGGAGTAGCAGGGGGGTGCAATAGTGGAGGAGAGTGAGCAAGTTGTGAGCCTCTAGTGTCTATCCCACGAGGGCGAACCCCCAAACTTCCTTTAAGGAGGGAAAGTTGTTGATTGACTGATGTTTCTCATTGGTAGGGAGGGTATACATGCCCGGCGAGTTGGGGATGCCGGAGTGGGAGGGAGGTGGGGGCCCTAATTCGTGCAAAATGTTATCTACCCATTCTGCTAGTAGCAATGGCATATGTTTAAATTTCAATCGCATATATCGATGGAATGACGGACACCACACGTGACACAAACAATCTAAATGTGATATTATGGAATGTAGGGGGTCTGAATAACCCTAGGAAAAAGAGACAGGTACTTGGGCACTTAGACAGGCACCACATCACGGTCGCTTTCCTGCAAGAGACACATTTGAACCCGGAATCTGCACCCCAGTTCGCTGCAAAATGGGCCTCATATCGCTGTTTTGCATTTACTCTGGGTACTCTCTGGGGAGTAGCCATCCTAATCAAGAGAGGGGTGAAATTTGTGCCGTGTGTGTCGGAAACTGTCACTAATGGAAGGTTCTGTTTGGTCTGGGGGAGGCTGCACTTATATGATGTAACATTTGCAAATTACTACAGATATAACACTGACTATCCACAATCTTTACTTTTATTATGGAGCAAAATTCAATTGATAGGCACTACCTATCTCATATGGGGGGGGGGAATTTAACACAGTAGTGCACCCGCAGATGGATAGGTTTCGAGTTTTCCCAATGCACTACACTACCACGCAAAAACCCTAAAGGACATAATTGCTACCAACTATTTACTTGACACATGGAGATATAAACACCCTACGCAGCGGGAGGTCACGCACCATTCCGCGGTCCACTCGATGTGGGTACGGCTAGACTACCTGATCGTATCCGTAGGGGTGACACACTGGCTTGGACAAGTAACTTATCTTGCCCGTACATACTCCGTTCACTCCCACGTGGTAATGACGTTGCAAGCTCCGATAGATCGTACCCCATACAATAACTGGCGTCTCAATCCCTTGCACCTTCAAGACCCTGTTTTCAAGGTGGAAATAGAACAAGAAATTCAGGACTTCTTTGAGCGAAATGTGAAGTCAGTCTCAAGCCTCACAACTGTTTCGGAGGCATTTAAAGTCACGGCTAGGGGTTGGTGCATATCCAAGGGTGGGGGTATACTTAAAGACCTACATAGAGACTTACGCAGACTGGAAGAAGAAATCAAAACACTTGAAAATTAACTTAATTCAGGCACTAATGAAAGCGCAACCAGGGCCAAAATACGGGACAAACTGACGGAGTATGAAGAAACTGCAGATAAGGAATGCAAATTCCAAGGGAAATCTCATATAGGAAGGGTTTATGGTGAGGGAGACCTCCCAGGGAAGGTTTTAGCTAATATGATTTGGCCCCCCAAGTTTTCTAACTATATAACGGAGATACAGGATGCACAGAGCACGGTACATAGAAACCTCTCAGATCAATTGAACACACTCATGGACTATTATAAAACTCTTTATACTTCCCAAAGGGGTACCCCACTTGATTTGCCACACTATTTTGAGGATACTGTCTTGGCTTGGTTGGGGGATACCCAGAATTTTTTTTGAATTTGAATCTGGATGTGGACAAAATTACTGATGCAATAATGTACATGAAATCAGGGCGAGTACGGTGATCGGTCGGCCTGTCAATAGAATTCTATAAGGCCTATGCGCCACTCTTAGCTCCCATCCTGAAAGAGGTATTCTATGTGGTGCTGGAGGAGGGATGCCTACCGAAAAACATGTGTGAGGCTCAAAGAACTTCATTATTAAAACCCGGTTAATCCCCATTACACTGCGAGTCGTACAGCCCCCTCTCCTTGCTGAACTGCAACACTAAAATCCTCTCAAAGGTCTTGGTGACTCGGCTCAGCCTGTTGATGGAGCGACTGGTGCTGCCGGATCAGGCGGGGTTTATCTCAAACCGAGCCACATCCCACAATCTCTGTACCCTTTCGGCAGTACTCCAGGACATAGACCCCAATTGCTCAGCTGTGGCGGTCTTCCTCGATGCCACTAAGGCGGAGTGGGATTTCCTGTTGGGAACACTGGGGTATATGGGGATGCCCCTTACCTTTTTAAACTGGGTGCAACTACTACATTGACAACCGATAGCCAGAGCACTGCTGAATGGTGCCAAATCCCCCAACTTTACTATCTCCAGGGGCACGAGACAAGGCTGCCCGCTATCCCCAATTTTATTTGCCCTGGCAATTGAACATCTGGCCACAAAGCTACGACAACATCATAATGAGAAGGCGCTGATCTACCCGGCTAGACAACTGCTTATTTCCCTATACTCAGACGATACGATTCTGTATATCAAAACGCCCCAAGAGAACCTCAACCCTGTGCTACGTGAGATAACCAAATTCGGGGCCATCTCTGGCATACAAATAAACTGGGACTATTTTGATATTATGCCATCTCACACGGGACTGGGGAGGAATTTGAATAAAGAGACAGATAATGGGGTGGCAATGTTTACAATTTGCAACAGATTTGTACGGGAAAGTGGAATACAAGAGCAACATCACTGCATTTGATTGACGTTAACCATTACACTGCTGTACTGTGCAAAATTTCAATAAAGGTTTTTGAAAAACAAAATTATGGGCATGATTTTTAACATTATATTGTAATTAGTTGATAAAAAACCTAAATAACAGAGACACTTTGGATACAAAAAGGTACTCTATAACACATATTTAAATTCTGCCTGATGTTTTGATGAGAGAATTTAAGGGAAAGCTTCCGCTGCACATTACTCTTAATTTTATATATGTGCATATTTTGGTATGACAAACAGTTGTATAACAGAAGCAAATCAAATGGGATCCAAAAAGAATCAAAACCAAATCACATTTAAAAGAAATAAAAAATATACAGTAAGCCACCACTATACAGAATTGCAATGTTTATAAGTATTTGAATGCTTTATTGCTTTTTATTAAAATTTGATTTGCATTGTCTTTGACTAATACGGTTTATTAACACAGTAAAAATAGTCTTTTAAAGGTGTGCACAAAATGTGCATACATCATAAAGCTGGGTTTTCACGTGTATTTCAAGTCTTGCCTCACAGTTATCACTCATGCCTCTCCGAGAACAGCTGATATCATCGAATTTTACACAATTCAGTGCAGCTAGCGCGTCTCAGGCATATTATGAAATCAACACACACTTTCTAATCCAAAAGCAGTTGCTTGAAAGCAGCAAGTGGTTGGACGACCATCAACATTGCCTTCTTGCTGGGTAACTGTTTTAATCTTATTCAGGATAAGATAACAGTTGCTGTACGTCTATGACCCTGAATGTTAAGTGCCGAGGGTACGCAAATTATTCTTTGGTCTGACACTGTTTTGAATATAGTTTTTCTGATTTGCTTGACCACACACTTTTGTAGGCGACTGGCTCAGCTCAGAAATGGATAGTCATTTTTATGTTGAAATCATTTTTATCCAACTTGTTAAATGACTTATCCATATTACCATTCACAGATTCATGCTGATTTGTTTTTTGTTTTTAATAATACTTGAGTAATCCATCGTTGCTCAACCGAAGATTCCTCCAGTAGATTTGAAGCTTAGGGTGGAGAGACAATACACTTGTTAAGGGAAGGTAATTCAAGCCGGACATTACAAAGAATATTAACCCACCAGCAGTTCACCTATTTCAGGGCATAACCCCACACCAGGCCACCATAGCACTCTTTAAAGAAGCCAAGGTATGTTCTAGCAGCCTGAGACCATCAACAGCTTGTCCTCCTTGTAGGTACTCAACTTTCGCAAGAAACCAAAAGGATACATCAATCCCATTGACAATAGTAGTGTTTCCCAAACTGGGTTGTAAGCCCTTTTTTGGTGGGTAATGAAAGTCCAAGCTATAAATAAAGGTGCCTTTAAATTCTGTATTTATCTCGTCACATTTGCTGTGCTTCCAAGATAGAGGTCAAATGTTAGACTATGTCTTCTTATAAATTACTGCTTATTTGTTTTGTTTGTTTTACATGGGAAATTGTGTTTACAAACTCCTCTCACTTTGCAGTCAGATAAAGAAAAGTAAAGTGAATTATGTAACGATCTTGGCGGGTTCCAAGGAGTGTGAAAGGAAAGGCTGTAGGATGTCATTTTTTGTAACACACAACAAAATATAAATACCTATAAATAGTCTATACACATCGCGCAGTTAGGAAAGGAAAAATGAAGCGCTTTTTTTGTAATTCTGAAGTGCGATGGAAACAAAGATTTTATTAGCATGAAAACAAATCAAGACGCTTTACTTGGTGATGCAGAAATTGTAAATATTCACTAAAACTCGATTTCCACATATCATTTATGTACAATATAGTTTTATCAGTAAGGCTGTGTTTGTGCAAACTTTCTGGCCATTTCAATGGAAAATGTGCTGCCTGTAAATGACAATGTGCTACTAAATAAATGATGCTTTGGTTACATTAAAAATCGCCTGTCTTATGTCCATTAAAGCTTAGTGGGTTGCAAAAGTTTGTTGTTCTAAAAATTGGGTTGTGATTTAAAATAGTTTCGGAAGCACTGCTGTAGAGCCTGTTGCTGTCTTAAGGTATGAAATAACAGAGGAAGGACGTAGGTGAGACTAAGTTGTATAGGACTGCTCATGCTTACATGGGTTTGATTGATCTAACAGCAATGATATCAATATTATGGTGAAATTCCACGATCCAAAGAATGAAACACCCTCCAGGGCTTTAAGTGTGCTTAAAAAAGTGGATTTCTAAAAGGAATGTGGCTACGTAATTAAGGGTGTGGCTTAAACAGGTGAACTACAGTTTTGAGATTCCCACAGTGTGTCATCCGACCCCTGTTTTGGTTCGTCTCGGCTATTGCATCCAGATATATAACATAACAAATAGCATACACCTGAAACCTGCCAGGACTATTGGCTTTGTCAGTGGTTATTAACTGTGAAGGATAAATGATTAACAACAATGATTTTGTTGTAAATAATAAATATTGAAAATGTTTCAGTCCTGAAATTGAGAGACTGAATTAAACATTACCAAGCCATGTGCTTTGCACAGAGGCCAAGAAATGGATGACAACATGTATTCTGAACACCATTTCGCCCCACTGGCAGGCGCTGTGAGAAAATCGAACTGCCTTCAGCCTCCACTCCAGAGTCCTCAATAGTGGACTGTTTATTAGGGGATTCAATTCAAAATATGTCAAAAGTAATATGATACACACAAAAAACCACAGAAACACAACATCCTGGCCTGGATATAGTTAGCACTCTTGGGGAATTAAATATTATTGAGTGAAATATAAAATGGAAGTAAATCGCCGACATGGATTACCTTACGCTTTTTACATTCGTTGTTCAGAAACAATCAATGGTTTTATCATTCAAGTTAAGGACATTAAATTAGTGCTCAATAGAGACCTGTTTTCCATGTTTTTTTAATTTACTACTATATCTGAGACCCGAGGGACGCTGCCCCCTTAAAGCACTGAGGCCCTCGGCTCCTCCCCGCCCCTCCCTCCTTCAGTTCAGGAAGGTCCTGAAGAGGGAATCTTTCATACAGGTGGCTTACATCGAAGCTCGCATCTTCATGGGGGGAACCCTGTGCATTCATCGACTCTAGCTCTCAGGGCGCGGCGTGTTTCCTTTTCGTTTCAGCGCTGTAAAGTAACATTTTGAAATGGGAAGTGCAACTTGCTCTGTGTTCGCGCACAATGAGTACTGTTGGTCCAACCTGTACACCCAATGGTCAGTATTTCTGCTGTCTTGAATTTGATTTGTTGCACCTAATAGCTTTACATATTTACCTCATTGCTTCGTATATGCAACTAATTTTCTCTTATCCCTAAAATACTAAAGATGGTTTTTTTTTGTCCTTCTTAAAATGTAAGTTATGAACTCGTAATGCTCTTTAATTCTAAAACACGAAGTCCTTGGCTTCCTCAATAATAAGAACAATGTTTTTAAAGGCAGTGGAATTGCCTTTAATGCAGATTGATGTGTTTGCTCTCCCCATCTGGTTCCAGATAGAAGGCAGGACAAGTTGTCCCCCTGATAAGGCCGTATTTTACAAGGCGAACCTCTAGGCCTGTCAGAGATGCTATCGAGCTGACAAGACATGCACATGTTGCATTTTTTTATTGATCTGTGCAGCTTCAGCCTGGAACCCCTGCTTCTAATCATCCGCTAGGATGGGAAGTAACTGAAAGTGAATGCGGTGCCCCGGAGAGCTAATTGGCAAAGCCTGTTTGGAATGCAGATAAGGGAGCCCTTTTGGCAGAAAGAGCAAAAAGTAAAACGCACGTTTCCCTCTGTCGTTGTCTCCAGCCCCAAAATTCAGCATGAAGTTATAGCTTTCCAGTTTTGTGATTTACGATGGTTCTGTTCAGGCTCAACCCGCCTTCCATGATTGGATGCTGATAGGCTCTCAGCGAAAGATGCATTCTTGACCGATCTGCAGCTCTGGTTTTTTTTTGCATCTTCTACTCTGTAGAAATATGGCATAGACTTAAAAACCATCTCTGTCTGAATACGTGAATTAGCTTTTACACTTATTTAAAATCCCAGCTCGCTAGGGCATCTCGAGCTCGTTTGAAGCATTACTTTTTGTAGCAAGACCCCGCCTCCTCCTCTGATCCATTCAGTCATACGAAACCTTTAGTCTATAGAAACAATGAAAATAGTAGGGCTTCTTTCATATCTAAGGCTAAAAAGTCAGCCATTGTGTGGAAGTCGAAAGCCATGGGTTCATCATGTTTGCGCCCACTAGCAACCCCAGGTACCATATTTGACTCACCTCATCACATTTTCCACATAAAGGTGCTCCAACGGATTAGGACTCATTACCTTTAATGAGTGAGTTTGATTTACCCACCCAGTCATTCATCTCCTGTTGGATTTTTGCATTTTTCTGTCCTGCTTTTCTAATTCAGGGAATGTGTTGTCCAGAGTTTTCTTTTTTTTTGTCTTCCTGTGTTTTGGATCACTCATTGCGTTTGTTAAACTGGTTTTCTAGTCATTGCCCGATGTGTCAATTCTTACCTGCCACCTAGGAATTCTCCGAAGGATCTTGATGTCTGCTTCTTTGGGTAAAAAGTCTCAGTCCTCCTCTCTGCATTTCTTTTTATTCTTACCCCATCACCCCTTTGTCATATATGACTATGTATTTATTTTCATATGGTGCTGGAGCGCAACATACATGGATTTTAACAACTCCTCTTCTATGGTTCAGGGCCACAAACCACCGGGTCATCTGATCCTACGCTGGATAGTCTGTTCCTCACTGCCTGATGCCAAATTATAATCCATAGGCCTCAGATTAAACCCTCTTCACGATAAGGTGGGAGTCTCATCACTCTTTCACTGCTTTTTCTGCCACCCTAATACTGTAGTCCTTTCATAACCGCTCCTTATTTTTTAACCTTCTCCATTTCTACTTTCAGACATCAGATGAACCCTCTGGCCATGGTTTCAATCCCAGTCACAGGAGCACCCGAGGAAGGTCTCCATCATGCTGGGCATTCGACCATGCCATAGGGGTTTTGTTTTAATGCCCCTTGACAACATGGGTTTGTTGGCTTCTATCCTATCAATACTTTGGCTGTTTCTTTGAGAGCATGTTTTACTGAGAAATTATATTACAAACAACAAAAGAGCGACAAAAAACCAGTAAAACTGAAATGCCAACCCCTCTAACCCACAGTCAGTATTAATGAAGGGGAAATAGAGGGGAAGGGAAATGAATGGAGAACAAAGTCAGTTAAAGTGAAGAGCTGTGAATTGGAAAATGAACCCTCAAACACTAAACAAGTAGGTGTCCAATTTCATCATTGGGTTCTTTTTTCCGAAGGGCCTATGAATTTGTGCCCAAAAAGGAATAGTGAGATTAAAAGAAAATACAGCAGTTCCCTACACCAATTTTAATCCAGGGATAGCCAAACTTCAATAAAACATTAGTAAAAAAGGGGACACCAATTGGATGAGTCAATTTGAACCATAGTGTCCTAACTATACAAACGTGGTCGACATGTTTCTGCTGTAATGAGCACCTTCCACTCCGCATTCATCAGGACCAAAACCTATCCCACAGCGGTATACAACCCTCCATTCATTTCCCTTCCCCTCTATTTCCCCTTCATTATTACTGACTGTGGGTTAGAGGGGTTGGCATTTCAGTTTTACTGGTATTTTGTCGCTCTTTTGTTGTATGTAATAGATATCTAAGGGTCCTAAGAGCGATCTTTTCAGCCCTTTCTCTCTTATTGTTTGGATCTCACTGAGAAATTAGACATGTAGCTTGTACGGAGCCAAAAGCGAGTTTATGTGCAGCTGAAAGTTCCAAACCATGTTCACTCATAAGAATAAGTGGAATACTTCTGATGGGATGTCTTTACCTTGCCTCTGTGCTCCTCCAGCCATGTGTTGATGTGCACTTTCTCAACACTATTAAGAAGGTCTAGCCTGCTTCTAAGCATAAACATAGGCTACAGGAGTTAATGAACTGTTCCATTTGAACAACTTCACAATGGCTTGGGGGCTTGTTTTCTAACTTTAGTGTACTGTTTTGGTTAATGCTTAGAGAAACAAATTGATTCTCTATGCCTTCATCAGTTAAATACGTTTTTGGCTTGATGTCTTCCTGACAATAAACTGTACTTAACCTGACTTGACATCAGCGAGGACTCATTTCATACCCTTCCTCATAGTACCTGGCTGCTTAAAGTATTTTATGTTCACTGCCACTCGGCTGTTTCTTCTGTCAAATGATGTA
The DNA here is from genome assembly GCF_964261635.1 of Lissotriton helveticus. NCBI lineage: Eukaryota > Metazoa > Chordata > Amphibia > Caudata > Salamandridae > Lissotriton > Lissotriton helveticus. Next base: position 420,879,454 of record NC_136063.1, on the reverse strand, counting down.
AGAGGTCTTACATTCTTCATACTCGAACCGAAATGTAGATGGGAGTTTAATCCACAATTAGTCTTGAGCCTTTTGCTTGCATTCTTCTGGAGATTTCTTCTTGTGTTCACTTCATCAGCCTCAGGCCTGTCTTGTCCATCTCGTTTTCGCTGCTAAGAGTTATTTGGAACAATGTCCATATAGAGGCTTCAATGGACATTTCCTCATCTGAAAGGGGGACTTACATGATGCCTAAGAAAACCTGGACCGGATGGAGGCATTCTGACTAAAAATCATATCATGTGAACAACCTTTTTCGGGTGAGTTCTGATGAATATAATGCTTGCTCTCCAACAGACAATTTTTTTTACAAACAAAACTATATAATCCAAACATAGGACCACGGCCGGCAAAGATGTGTATGAGAGGCTCATGGCCATAGAAAACAAAATAAATAAAAATTGCCCTGCATTTACAGTGGATCAGATATCATAAACTTGGACAAGTGTGGCCTGCTGCCTGAGAAGGGGAACCTCATTGGTCGGTATGCCTACAAACATGTATATCTGGTTGCTAAGCTGCTGAACATTTGCCAGTTAATGGTGCTCTGGGCTATGAGTAATAAAAGAAGTGCACTGGCGCACATTCACGCCTTCATCCCCACAACAGCGTGGTGTCACCTCACTGTGTGCATCAACAACTGACAGGAAAGCCATGCTTGTGTTAGACACTGCTCTGTTGCTGTGCTAACATGTGGAAGCCCTTACTTTCTAGCAAGTTAACTCCGGTTAATGGGCACTCTTTGACATTCCTGTCAAGGTGAAGCAATTGTGCCAATAGTAAGAATAATTAGATAAGAAAGCCACTTATAAAACAAGTGATCTCTCCAGCAGTCTACGTGTCATACGTTACTGCACTCCTGCCACTCCTCTGAGTGGAAATGTGTGAGATCTCGCCATTGTCAAATGCGTGATTTTGGCCTGCAAGGTAGGTAATAGGTGGAACTATGAAGTACCTGTCTTTGCAGGGTTGTCTTGCAATAACAACCAGGACTGGTGTCCAGGTGTGGCACTTTGCGACCAGGCAGATTCATAGAGTACTGAGGTGTTTCCTTTCCGATTCTTGTATTGCTTTCACTCCTGATTCCTCACTGTATTATTGTGCTGTATTTTACTCTGTACTTGTGCCCTGCTGCCTCCTCTGGCATCAGCTGTTACTTCCGCCGCCCTTAGGACCGTTTTTTCCCCGCTCGTTTCACCCCGCTCCCTGCCACTGCTCCCCTGTGGCCCGCCCCTTTTGCCTTCTGTACCCCTCCCATTCGCCACCCCGCTTCCGCCTCCCAGCTGCTCCTCCCTCCCACTTCGCCACATATGGCGGAGTCTACGCGTACGTGCAGCGTTCACGCGCAGCGGGCGTGCCGATTGGCAAGCCCGTCTGCGCCTGGACCGCGCCCAGCGCCAGGACCCCTGGTCCTCGACGATGCCAGCGCACCCGACGGACTTACGACGCCGCCACCCTCCACGCACTCAATGCCGGCCGGAACCCCGCCTGCTACTGATCCATCCCGAAACGCACCCACGGACCCTTCACCTGCCAAGCCTGCAAATTCACCCGCTTCCGAACCTGCACCGCACCCGCCAAGCCGAGCACCAGCAACAACCACCTCAAGTGTATCCTGCTCAACACCCGCTCCATCCACAGGCCCGCCATCGAGCTCTGGAACCTCCTTGACACAACATCACCAGACGTCGCCTTCCGCACAGAAACCTGGATGAACGCCTCCTCAGCCCCCGACATCGCCATAGCCATCCCGAATGGCTACAAGATCACCCGGAAGGACCGCGTCAACCAAACCGGAGGAGGCATCGCCATCGTCCACAGAAACACCATCCGCAACACGACCTACTCCGACGGCACCCTCACCGCCGCCGAGCACCTTCACTTCCAGATACACACCGACCCCAAGACCACCCTCAGAGGCACCCTCATCTACAGACCCCGGGACCACGCACACAATTCAGCGAAGCCATCGCAGACTTCGTCAGTCCACACGCCCTCACCTCCTCAGACTACATCCTCCTAGGGGACCTCAACTTCCACCTAGATAACAACAAGGACTGCAACACCGCCGCCCTGCTGGACAACCTCGCCAACCTCGGACTCAAGCAACTGGTGAACACCCCCACCCACTACGCCGGCCACACTCTTGATCCCGTCTTCTCCTCCAGCAAGCACATCTCCTTCAGCCACTCCACCGGACTACACTGGACAGATCACAGCTGTGTCCACTTCAACTTCAGGAGAACAACCACCCACCACCACCCGCAACAGGCTCCCCGTAGAAGATGGAGCAAGATCACCGCCGACCAGCTTACCACCGCCCTCAGCCAGAACCCGCCCACCAACACCACGGACCCCAACGAAGCAGCCCGCAACCTCACACAGTGGCTCACCAGATGCACCGACGACCTCGCACCACTGAAGAATCCTCCTAGCAGACCCGGCAGCAGGAAAGCCTCGTGGTTCACCAACGACCTCAAAAGCTCCAAGAAAACCTGCCGCACCCTCGAGAAAGCCTGGCGCCAAGACCAGACAACTGAAAACATGACAGCCCTCAAGAACGCCACCCGCAAACACCACCAGCTGATCCGCACCACCAAAAGGACTACATTCAAAGAACAACTGAACAACAACGCCCACAATAGCAAGGAACTCTTCAGCATCGTTAAAGAGCTCTCCAACCCCAGCGCCTGCAACAACGACATCACACCCTCGCAAGACATCTGCGACTCACTCGCCTCGTTCTTTCACCGCAAGATCGCCGACATACACAACAGCTTCGTCGCGCAGACCACGCACCCAACCTCTGAACCAGCGCCCCCCACCACCACCCTCTGCACCTGGACCCCTGTCAGCACCGAAGGCATCACCCGCCTGATGAACACCATCCACTCCGGCTCCCCAACTGACCCCTGCCCACACCACATCCTCAACAAAGCCGACTCCATCATCGCACCCCAACTCCGGAACATCATCAACAGCTCCTTCGCATCCGCCACCTTCCCGGAGAGCTGGAAACATGCCGAGCTGAGCGCCCTCCTGAAGAAACCCACCGCGTACCCCACGGACCTCAAGAACTTCCGCCCCATCTCGCTCCTCCCTTTTCCTGCCAAAGTCATCGAGAAGACCGTCAACAGACAACTCTCCGCCTTCCTCGAGACCAATGGATCCCTCGACCCCTCACAGTCCAGTTTCCGAGCAAACCACAGCACCGAGACCACCCTCATCGCAGCTACCGACGACATCAGGTCCCTGCTCGACAACGGGGAAACAGCTGCCCTCATCCTCCTAGACCTCTCAGCAGCCTTCGACACCGTATGCCACCGCCCCCTGATACAGCGCCTCAGCAACACCGGAATCCAAGGAGCGGCCCTGGAGTGGATCATCTCGTTCCTCGCCGGAAGAACCCAGAGAGTACGCCTCCCACCGTCCCGATCCGCGGCCACCGAAGTCATCTGCGGCGTCCCGCCAGGATCCTCACTCAGCCCCGCCCTCTTCAACGTCTACATGAGCCCTCTCGCAGCCATCGCACGCCACACAACTTTAACATCATCTCCTACGCCGACGACACCCAGCTGATCCTCTCCCTCACCAACGACCCCGCCACCGCCAGAGCCTGCCTCCAGGAAGGAATGAAAGACGTCGCGGAATGGATGAAGCTCAGCCATCTGAAACTGAACTCAGACAAAACGGAAGTCCTCATCCTGGGACCATCCCCTTCTGCCTGGGACGACTCCTGGTGGCCCCCGCCCTGGGCACCGCACCCAAGCCAACGGACCATGCACGCAACCTGGGCTTCATCCTGGACTCCTCCCTCACGATGACCAAGCAAGTCAACGCCGTCTCGTCCTCCTGCTTCAACACCCTGCTCATGCTCCGGAAGATCTTCCGATGGATCCCCACCGAAACCAGGAAGACGGTCACCCAGGCCCTCGTCACCAGTCGTCTGGACTACGGGAACACCCTCTATGCTGGAACCACAGCCAAACTCCAGAAAAGACTCCAGCGCATACAGAACGCTTCTGCACGACTCATCCTGGACATCCCTCGCCACAGCCACATTTCCGCACATCTGAAAGACCTGCACTGGCTCCCCATCAGCAAGAGGATCACGTTCAGACTCCTCACCCACGCACACAAGGCTCTCCACGACATGGGCCCGAATTACCTCAACAGCCGCCTCACATTCTACACACCCACCCGCCAGCTCCGATCCTCTAGCCTTGCCCTCGCTTCCGTCCCACGAATCCGCAGATCCACCGCCGGACGAAGATCCTTCTCCTACTTGGCGGGCAAGACATGGAACTCCTTCCCCACTCACCTACGGCTGACCCTGGACCATCTCTCCTTCAGGAAACATCTCAAGACCTGGCTGTTCGAGCAGTAGCGACTCCTCACTCACCCCCCCCCCCACCCTCACCCCCCCCCCCCAGCGCCTTGAAACCCCTGCGGGTGAGTAGCGCGCTTTACAAATCTTTTGATTGATTGATAGAGTGCTTGTTTGAAAGCAGTTCACATTTTGTTATCTATCTCACACAGCTTTCCTCTTTTCACTGAAATCTCGAAATCTCTACATAATAGTGTTCTAAATTAACGTGTTTTTCTGAAAAGTTATATGATGTTTCCCAGACATCCTTCGGCATATTGTAGTCGCCAAGAGAGAGTGTGTGTGCGTGTACATACTGTAATTTAGTTGCAGGATTTTTAGCACTTCGTTTTTAGACAAGGTACGTGATCTTTGGCATTTGAAGAAAAATAATGTATTTATTAAATAATAAATATCAGTTATAGTTGTTATTCATTACCTTTCTGGATATATTAGAACTACATTGACACCATTGGGATCCTTTTTTGCCACCGCGGGAACACTTTTTAAGTAAGTAATGCATGTTATGAAGCAGGTTAATGCAAACGCCATCGGAGGAAATAAAATCAAAATAGTGCAAAGTAAGGCTGGTTCAATAAAACCCATTATATGGCATGAAATTATCATGTGTTGGATGCTAAATCTATTTTCTGAAAGATGATAATTTATTTCTTTAACCAGGTGCTGTGTTCTTGGCTAGTGTGCAGGGAGTGGCAATCAATATAGACCCGGTTGTGTACACATGGCTTATGTACCAGCCGCAGAAACGGAGCAGCAGACACGCGCAGCAGGTATGGATGGCATTATGATAAATTACTCCTCGCATAGAAAGTGGCTTTATTTCACGTGCCGATTGTGGGGTGTTCTGTACTGATATACATGGCTTAGGGATTGTGCCATGATTTACTGTAGAAATGGTCTGAGTTCTTTACTTTAAGGTAGTCCACAAACAAGTAGCTTGGCAGGCTAGGCAGCTGCTTAAACCTATAGAGAAAGTACTTTTGCATTCATACTGTGTTGATTCACGGTTTTCAACACAATCTAGCCTCCCACGTCTTCCACTTTTTAGTCTAGCATTAAAGTTCTACAAAATGCCCATAAAAGAGCTTTTTATGCCCCTGAAAAGACAGAGCGGTTATAAGATGTAGAGTTATTTAGGCTAGTTTGCAAGTATAAAGAATATTCTATCCGTTTTGTAGTTTTTGCCAAATTTCCCTCTGTCTGTCCCTATATTTTAAGTGGACTCGCCATTCCTATAACAGCAAAGATTCCCAGAGTCTAGTGGTGAAACCGTTTAGTTAATGGGCTCTAGATGCACAATTCAATGGTTCATGGAAGTTAAGTGATGGCGTATGTAACACAGAAATGAATTGATCGTACAACTTGCTAATATTATTATTTTTAACATCACTCCAAGGCTACATCAGGCTCCTTCGTTCTAAAGAATGAAGAGAGCAGCATGTCTTTTACACAATTCAGTCTCCTAGTTGTAACTCCCTGCAGCAGTTCCCTTGTAGCAGCATCACCTATCACTGTATTCAAATGTCTCATTTAAGTGCTTGATTTTAATTTTTGTTCATCCTATTCTGTCCATGAATGTGGTGTGATTGTAGTGGAGTTTAGTAGGTTTCATTATAAAGAGAGTGCTAAGCTCCAGTGCTTCTAGTTTCATCGTCAAGATGCCCATCTTAACGAACTGGCCTACACACAGAGAGCATTTGACTTACACGAACCGCCTGGGTGACATGGTACACAGATCGTCAAAATCCATCAGCACTCCTTGCTCTGTATCTCTGATCTTTGTGGTACCAGCTACCCTGGATCTTGTAGCTCTCTAATTGAAAAGTGTTAGTTTAGTCTTTCTGTCTTTAATAAGGCCTTTCTTCACCACTGATGTCAGGCTGATGAGTCTGCCCCCTAGCACTTTTGCCTTTTCCCTAACTCCCCGAAATTGTTAATTAGTGGGTCTGCCATCATCTTACTAGCCTACTTCAGTATCCTAGAATGTGTCCCATGTTCCACTGATTTATCCTTATGATTAATGAACAGAAATATGTAGATTCACTGAGAGAATTTTTAAACGAGGAAGCATATGTTGGTTACAGATCCAAGCGATGTCTGCTTGTGGTGTCTATGATCCAAATCTTGAGATAAATGCTTCCTGATGCACCTGAAGGCCAAGCTGAACACAAGAAACAGGACCAGTCACAATGTAAATTGTGGATCTGCTTCAAGTCGCAGGCCCACTTCAGGTCTCGTTTGATGACATTCTCAGTTATATTGAAGATGAAGTCGAGAGACAAGCCCTTACCACGAACACAAGAAGTCCAAGAGGGACTCCTCACTATTCTGTAGTTACTGCTCTGGGGTGAAGTTGTGCAGTCAACGCTCAAAGGGCCTGACTTCTCGTTCATCATACGACTGCAAACCCATCCCAAAGCTGGTAATGGTGTGGCCCGAGTTCTCTGGGCCATCTTCAACCTCACAGCAGGTCGAGGCCTCCAGAGAGGCTATTTAGGATGATTTCGGCTTCCACTGGAGCTCCTTTATGCCCCATCGAGCCGCATGGACCCCCAGTCCGACTTCTGCTGGCTGGCCTGCCCCAGCCAACGACTGACCTCATTGGGTCTCCGTCCTGTCCTCTAAAGGCCCCAGCCCATGCCTCTTCTCTTTCAACGGAGTCCTTGTCGTTTTCAACTGCTCAGGCACCTGGTGCCTACATAGATCTGCCGCCTGGACTAGACCTGTCTCTCGTTATGAGATTACCAAAGCGCAGCCTAAACTTTGGAAGAACTCCAGCCTCTGTCCTGATACCCATTCCACGGAAGGCCCTGCGCATATTAGATTCTGACGTTGCAAAAAGACTTAAAAATGCCCCACATGGTGAGAAAGACAACGGGAAGGAAGACAATATACTTCCCCAACTTAGTACGCAGATGCTGCTGTCTACTTAGGCCTACAGAATGCAGTGGCCTCAATACCTCCTCTAAGACAGAATTGGACTCCCACTGGGGTACCTCACCTGAGGAGAGAGCCTTCTTCCCTTAATAGTCTGCATAGCAGGAAACATTTCGGATCTCCAGTTGCCAACCGCAGCGACTACAGCCATTATATTACTTCAGTGCCCTTACTGTCTTCTAACAAGGCTTTGGCAGGAACGTTGATGGCAATGTGGTAGAAACCATGTACAGTTCCCCCTGCCAACCCCCGCCGCAGTACATCAGGTTGCTCAATACTTTAAACTTGCCCCAAGGGATCCAGCGTTACTAAACCAGCACCCTTCTCCATAGAGCCAGGTGTTTCAGACTTCCACCAGCAAAGTAAGTCCCAGTGTGTTCACTACTACGCCTCAGCGCAAGTTGTTGAAGTACATTAAGATGTTCAGCGAAAGATTCTTTTCCTTCTCCCACTTGGCACTGAGGTCCCTGAATGCCACCTGCCTTATTGGACACTACATGCATGTGTTGTTGGGATGTGGCGATTGACATCTTACCGGCCATCCCAGGCAAATTTAGGAACTACTTCGCCTCGGGCATCCTGTAAAATGATTTACACACATATGATTTATTGTCAATGTATAATGTGTCTGTGTGATTTAAAGGGCTCCAACACCCTTGGTTGGGTAACGCTGTAAAATAAATAAGTACAAATAGTGGTATGACTGCACAACTTCACCCCAGAGCAGTAACTACAGAATAGTGATGAGTCCCTCTTGGACTTCTTGTGTTCGAGGTAGTTTGTTAATTACTGACTGCATTCTGCCCCTCCTCAGCTGGGACCCTACCTCATTTGACTGTTTCACACTGCGCAATTCAGCCACTCAAACCCTAATGTTTTGTTGAAATGTTTATTTTGAGCAGTTGAACCTTGCCCTGGAACATAAGAACAATTAGCATCAGACATAGTCAAGCACACATCTTGCATTATGTTGTGTCGAATGTGTTGGTCTGTCCTAATATCTACACAAATAATTTAAATACCTCTATATTTTTTTATTTCTTTTATAGCGTTACCCAACCCAGGGTGTCGGAGCGCTTTAAATCACAGAGACACATCCCCTTCGCTGCTGGCATCGGCCAATGGCCGTCGCGCGCACTACCTTCGTAGTGCTGCGCACGTCCATTGGCCGAGACGGCCCCGTCCACTGCGCTAAACCGCCGCACCGCGCCGCAATTGCCGCCGCTGTTAAGCGGTTATACATTGACAATAATCATATGTGTGTAAATTGACAATAATCATATGTGTGTAAATCATTTTACAGGATGTGTTCTATAAGATAGTGAGGGTTACAAAGTGTATGAGTCACACATCCTTTCCTTTATAGTTCACTGTGCTATATTAGAAGGATTACAATTTATGAACTGCACATAACTAAAGGATCCCTGTGTTAAAAGCAATCACCCATTTACGCATCTACATAAAATAAAAATCCGTCACCTGTATATCACATGATATACTTTGCGTGAAACATATTAACCCTACATGCTACACTGATTCAAAACTGGGACTAGACAAAACACCTTTCTCTACAGCAAGAGCATTAACCTCCAGAGTTATCGTAGCCTTATTATTATTTCCTGCGATTTCCTGGGTACATAAAGATCTATGCAGCAGGTACCTTAACCCCATAAGGTATTTTAAAATGCAGACTTTGTAACCAATTAAGCATAACTGATTTACTGCCATCTTTCTCCTTGTTGCCAATTTCTTTCTGACAGAGTTTTAATAAATACATGTTTATGTGAATACCTAGATCTTGCACTAGGGTTGCATCAATTTTTGGCACAACTCCGACACCAACTCTAATTTGTTAAATATTGTAATGCGCTCATATATACTCATGATAGACCTGCTTAACATATGCGAGGTCTTAGAATCTGATGTCATTTTTTGTGATATCACTTCCTGTGAGGTCATGGGTTGTGATGTCATGTGTGATGTAATTCGCTGTGATGTCACTTACATACTGCCTAACTTGGTTAATGCCCCACTTAAAAAATTTTTTTTTATAGGACGTGTGCCTTACTGGTAGGAAGGAAGTATTTTGGAGAACAGGTGTTGGTGGTTGTGGGAGGCTGGCTTAGTATATGGGGCACACTCTCAGGAGTGATGCACCTTGCACCAATCCAGGCAACCCTTATGGTGATTTTAGTGGCCTTTGATAACCATAGAAAGCACTCAAAGTGGTAGCTGTGGAGAGAAGCCTTCACCCTTATCTTGAAGGAGTGTAAAGCAGCTTGTTTTAACACCTTCATTCGACAGTGTAGATTAGATGAAAAAGAACCACGCAGTGTTTATGAAAATAAACTATTTATTATGCCACATAATCACTAACACATTGGTATATCTCCTACCTGGAGATATCAACAATACACACAAAAATACTTCAAAATAATTAGGTAAGTAGCACAAATATACACTGTTGTTTAGGGGAAGATCATACAATATACTAAGAAAGTGGAATGCAAACTTCAAGGAGAAAGGGATTTGATCCAGAATACTCATAGGAGATGGAGACACAAGGAACTACCCAAGGTAAGTACCCAAGAACCCCACAGAGGCTGTGTTCAGAGTGTAAACACAGCAGCATGCCCAATGGAAGTCAATGGAGAAGTCGCGGTTGCAGCTTTATAGAAGAAAGACCCTTCCCAAAGGACCCCGAAGAAACCCTTTGGAAGACGGGAGGTTGGAGAGTCACCCCACACATGCATGCCCCAGGAACCAGGTTACCTGCACCTGGGAAGCCGGGTGCATAGGGGTGAAGTGACGTCGGATCCTGACGTTGATGACAATGGAAGACTTTGAAGAAGATGCCTCTGAAGAAGCATGTGAAGGAGTCCGGTGGAATCCAAGAGTGGATTCTTGAAGAAGAAAACCTGCAAGCAGAGAGGATACAGTTTATGCCATCCGTAAGTGACCAGAAGGCACAGAAGCACAATGCCCACCGATGTTGGACGTTTCAAGAGTGAAGATGGTGACATTGTTGCTGCAGCTGTGAGGACCAGGCAATGCTGAGGGAGACCAGGAGCCATGCACGAGCTGTCCCATATTGGGTGTCGGTGTTCAGGTGGTCGCTATCTAACGGGAGGATCAACAAGCCTTGGTAGCCGCAAATGGTGTGGAAAGCAAAAAGATGCAAACATTGGGACCAGTAAGATCCAAGCAACTCATCAAGTACAGGAGAGTCCGAGCAGACCCCGAGCAAGCAGGGGAGCCCACTGAAGCAAAGGGAGACCCTCGAAAGGACCCATAGGCCGAAAGCACTGGAGGTGCAAGAGGACCTCAGGCAGCTCACGAAAGATGGAGGCCCACGGTACAGAGGATGCAAATTTTTGAGGGATGAGGTGCTGGATGCTGAAGCTTCTTGTAGCCCAAAGATCTCTGGAGTGCAGAGCCAACAAGCCTAGACAAACAGCAAGTCACTGCAGTCCACATAGGTTTGGTCCCAGCAGCTTCGATGAGGGATACTGTCCTCAAAATTGCCGAGAAGACAGACCAGGGCTGTAGAACCACCACCTGTGTTGCTGCACCTCTGGTAGTCCTCTGGATGACAGGCGCAGCAGACCAGTTAGCTTTGTTGTGGTGCAGGCAGATGGAGGGGAATGACTCCTTCACGCCAAGGGCGATTACTTTGGATGTCCTTGATGCCCACAGGCCTTCTGGAGAACCTGGATGATGCACATACACAGATGACTCAGAAGACATGAAGAACAGCAAGATCAGGAGTAGTAGGAGTCTTCCTTGATGCAGTCTTGGGTCCAGTCGAAGTCCACGTGTCCAAATGGTTTCAGAGGTGAGTCTTGTTCCAATCTGAGGACCTTCCCAGGGGGGGAGCCCTTAAGTACCCAAGGGAAAGGGTTGGAACGACTCTGAGTCCCTCCCAGAGAAGGGGCTGAACAGAGACGAGGATACTTCCCTGTTCTTTGTCCAGTTTCGCGCCAGAGTGGAAACCAGGAATTCCTGAACTGTCTCAAACAGGAGTATTCAAGGAAGGCACCAAATGTGCCCTTCAAAGCAGTCTCATGCCACTGGCAAGTGCCCCCACCCCAGCCCAATACACTAAGTCCTGTCTGGGAGATGGTCACACCTCCCTGTGACAGGAAGCCTACTGTTCTACCTTCCCCTGCTCAAGCTCAGCTCAGCATCAGGAGGGCAGAATCGTGTCTGTGGTTAGCAGCAGCACTAGGTTGCTCGAAGACCCTGAAAGGCTGTTACTGGGAGTAAAGGGGAGTCCCCTAAGAAGCCCCCCAGTACTTAGGATCATTCTTCTAGCATCAGATCAGTGTTGAGGTATGATTCCAACATGTTTGATACAAAACATGACCAGGTCCAGTGCAGCCATTATATAGTTAGACATCTCGTAATAACTGATGTCTACTATATACCTTAAAATGGCTGATCGCTCTTACAAAGCCTGGAGAATCGACTCCGGGGTTTGCAGGGGTGTCCTGCTCATGCAGGGGCACCATCACATTTGTAACCAAGCACCCTGCCTACCACAGGGGTGACATTGTTTTTGAGTGCAGTGACCTCAGATATTAGGAAGCATACATCTGTTGTGAGAGGTGCGAGCACCATCTCACACAGGCTGCAATGGCAGGCCTGTAATCAAGTTTAAATGGACTCCCATTGGTGGAGGAATACATGCTGCAGTCCATGGTAGCCTCTAGTGTACCTATGCCCTGGGTACCTTAGTACCATATACTAGCGACGTATAAGGGTACACCAGTAGCCAATTGTGGATGTACCAAAGTACTAACCAGGAGAAAGCACGGTTGCTGGGGTCCTAACTAACAGGATCCCAGCAGTCTATAGTCAAACCACACTGGCACCAGGCATAAACTGGGGGTAACCATGAAAGCAGATCCTACTTTCCTACACGCCCACCCACCTCAACGTAAGGGCATGAGGCTAACCATGCCAATTTGAGTCTTCATTTGCTAAGTGGAAATATCTGGAAAGTCAATCTTCATTGGCATGGTTACTCCCAGGTCTATGCTCCACTGAAAAGTCCATCCCATTTAGTGAAATGGACCACCTCATCTGTTTAAGCCATAAGCTAGGCTTATGGTCTGTCTGAACAATGAAGTGAGTGCCAAACAGGCATGGCCTCAACGACTTCAAAGTCCAGACCTCAGCAAATGCCTCCCTCTCAGAAGCTGACCAATGCTTCTCCCTGGGGTCAACTTTCTGCTTATAAAAGCTACTGGTTGATCCTGGCGTTCTGCATTAAGCTGTGACAATACTGCACCTATCTCAGAAGCATTTGTATGGACAATGGATGGTTTGGAGTAGTCAGGACTTTGCAGAATTAGAGCAGAGCACATGGCTTGCTGCAGGTTATCAAGTGTGTTCTGACAGCTAAATGTCCACTGAACTTTCTTAGGCATTCTTTTGGAGGCGAGATCAATAAGGGGTGACACTAACCCTTAACAAATCTTCTGTAGTACCTAGTTAGGCCCAAGAAAGCTCTGACCTGAGTCTGGGTAGTGGGAGTAATCCAGTCCATGATGGTCTGAATTTTAATCTCCAGTGGTTAAACGTGGCCTCTACCTTCGAGCTCAAGTGCCACCATCACAAACTTAAAACAGCCTGAGTGGGTGTCCTGACTAGGGCAGACCCCACTTCAGTACCCAAGGTTAACCCAGCTAAACTCTTGGGGACACTACTACTACCAGTGCTATTGCTAGTGCCACTAGGAGGTTTAGGAGTAGTAGTAGCAGTATTGGTGCTAGACTTAGAGCAATCAGCATCCTCTTCTCTATGGCCTTTTTCGTTACACAAATAGGACCAAGGTTTCTTAATAGAGAAGGGAAGAGGAATGATATGATCTGTTCTGTGGTGTCACATTTGTTCCCAATTCTATAGTCCATTTTTGTGCCAATCTCGGGCAGTCATCTCCATTATGTTTACTTAAGAGTTTATATCCAGAACTAATTAGAGATTTCTTTTTTGTACTATACAAGCGGTCCCACAGCTCTGAGCTAGTAATTTTACTTAGCTTCATCTTTCGTATTAAGTAGTCCCTAACTTGTATATATTTGTATAGCATTTCCGCTGGCAGGTTATAAAGCCGTTGTAAGGTTGAGAACTGCAGAAAACCATCGGAGCCATAGAGGTCTCCCAGTATCTTAATCCCCTTAATAGCCCAATCTCTACCACCTTTATCATTGAAAATGCCTGGTAGTCCTGGATTGTCCCATATTGGTAAATCTCTATGAAAAAAAGAAGTATCAAAAATTTTCAAAATCTGATTGTAAATTGCTACCGAGTCTCTTGCTATCTTAAATTTGACTCTTTTAAAAAAGTTAGGATCTTGTACTCTTGCTAGAAATTGAGATGAGTTAGTACCTAAGATAAATTGATTTAAAAAAATGGCTTTCGTTTATATTTAATAAACTCCTGAGCCGTCCTAGAAAGAATGCATAAAAGTAAGCCTTAAAGTCTGGGAATTCCAATCCGCCTTTTTCTAAAGATAATTTGAGTATCATCATTGATCTCCTAGGGGTTTTGTAGCTCCACACGAAACTGCTGCAGATGCCCTCCAGTTTCTTAAAGAATATATTATTAACTCGAAGGGGGATAGAACGGAAAAGATATAAAAAGTTTGGTAGAATATTCATTTTAATCAAGTTAATTCGGCCTAAGATATTAAGTGGAATTTTGTGCCATTTTTTAAGAACCAATGAAGTGTGTTTAAGTAAAGGGTCGTAGTTTAATTTATTTATTTCACTAGTTTTAGAAGAAATTTTCACCCCTAAATATACAGCTGTATTGCATAGACCTATGACTGGTTGGTTAACTTGGTAATTCATTAAAGTTTGAGTTTTATTAAAATTTAATTTGTAGCCAGAAATATCCCCAAATTTTTTCGCTTCGTCTTCAATTCCAGTTAGTGCTTCTATTACCTCTGTAGTGTATATGGCTAAATCGTCCGCGTATGCGGTAATTTTGTGTACATTATGTTCATGAACTACTGGTTTTATCTTATCCTGATTCTGCAGGGCATTAATAAAAGGTTCCATTGAGAGAGCAAACAGCAGGGGTGAAAGAGGACACCCCTGCCTTGTTCCCCTTAAAATTACAAATGTTGGTGATAGTAGCCCTGCATAGCTTATTTTAGCATTGGGTTCCCTATAAATAGCTTGTATGCCTCTAAGAAAACGATCTTTAAACCCATACTGAGTTAACACCTCCCATAAGTAATCCCACCCCACCCGGTCAAACGCTTTTTCTGCGTCCAGGAGTATCATGCCGAGTGGGGTGCGATTAGTAGCAGCTACATCAAAAGCCGTAATTGCCATATTGACATGTGCTGTAGTGTCCCTGCCAGCTACAAAGCCATATTGTTGTGCGTTTACTAAATGAGGCATGAGGGGTGCCAGTCGTAAAGCAATCAATTTGCAGTAAGCCTTAGCATCAGTATTTATTAAGGAAATGGGCCGATATGACCCGCATTGTGTCGGTGGTTTATTTTTTCTCAAAAAGAACATAATTTTCGCCGTTCTGCAAGAATCCGGAGCCTTACCTGTTATAGCTATTGCGTTCATGACTGAGCACAAAAGGGGAAGTAATTCTTCAGCACATATTTTGTACAGTTCGATAGGTAACGTATCCTCCCCTGCTGCTTTGTTAGATGGGAGAGAGAATACTGCTAGACGTAATTCTTCAATTGTATATTCTTCTTCTAAATTGTCTAATGTGGCCTGTTCTACAAATTGTTTTACGGGGAGATTATCATTTAAGTATAACTGAATCTGAGTTAAGGTAGCCTTAGTTTCTGGAGTATATAGTTCCTCATAATAAGAAGCAAATTGCTCCATAATATGTGCAGGTTTTGTATACAAGGTATCATTGGGCCCTTTTATAGACTTAATCAATGTTGATGCCCTATCTTCAGCCACCTTATAGGCCAGAAGTTTGCCTACACGATCCCCACATTCGTATTGCGAAATTTTATATTTAAGTATCTTGCAGCTATGTTTTTCCTTAAGAGAATTTTTAATATCTGAGCGCAAAATCAATAGTTTATTTTCCAAAGATAATATATTGTGTTGATTCCTAGCCCCAGCTCTTAAGTAGTCAGCTAGTTGTTTCTCTATATTTCTGATATTACTAATCACTAGTTTTGTTTCTTTTTTCTTTATTGCATTTTGTTTAAAGATATATTGTTGTGTTATTCCTCTAATAAAAGCCTTACAGGCATCCCAGACTGTAAGTATGCTGGCTGTATCCAAATTGTGTGTTATAAACTCCTTTATATGTTTTTTAAGAGTAGTCACGAAAACCTCATCCATTAATAAGTATCTTGGAAAAGTAAAAAGACGCCCTTCCTTTGCTCTTCCTGTTAGACCAAATGTAAACATTATGGGATTATGGTCAGAAGAGATTTTTGGCATAACTTGCATAGATCCCCGACTCATTAAATCATCTGAAGCCCAGGCCATATCTATCCTAGAGCAGAGTTTATGTGGGGATGAATAATAAGTATAGCCCGGTATACCTGGGTAGAGACTGCGCCAAATGTCTTTAATATTATGTATTTTTGCCAGCTCCAGTATTGCAGCTCTGGTTTTACGCATACGTATCCCTGTCCCTTTCTTTGTTGCGTCCTGTGAATAGTTTAAAACACAATTAAAATCCCCCATTAGTATGAGCTCTCCTTCCCAAGATAATAATTCGATATTCAGCCAATCAAATAACTGTGGTTCATCCTTATTGGAGCCATATACCGCACAGAAAACATACAGACTATCTTCCAGTCGAATTTGCATTATTGCCCAGCGTCCAGCTTTATCTGCTGCAGTTCTGGTTACCTCCCATTGCCAGTGTTTTCTCTTTAAAATTGCCACCCCTCTTATAGGCGAATTTAAGGTGGTGCAAACTACCAGATCGTATCCAAGTTGTTTCAAAAATTCTTTATCTTTATAGCAAATATGTGTTTCTGTTAGCAGGACCAACTGTGCATCATACATTTTTAATTCTTGAAAAACTAAATTTCTCTTAGTCTTATTATTCAGGCCTGATACATTCCAGGCAAGACAGCTACAATGCATCATTTTATGTAGGACCAACAAAAAACATTATCCCCCTCCTTATCACTCTTCCAAGTTTCCTTCCTTGCTAAAAATATTCTTACTTTATTTCGACTTGCCATGCCAGTATTAGATTTCTCCCTCCCCTCCCTTCCTCCCTCCCTCCCCGACTCTTGACACCCTCCCTGCCTTTCTCATGGGAATTTTGTTTCACGCTGGTGCGGACCCACTCGTCTGCCTTCTTTCCCAATTCTTGAGGAGAGGTCAGATCTGAGCCCACCATGTACTGGTGCAGTTGCTGATTTTGACAGTTGTTACTGATGTGCTTCCTCACAAGTGACTTGTACAGTTCATCATAATCATGTGCATTGCTTCCATGAAGCCAGCCTTCCAGAGCCTTAATAGCACTATCTGCAAAATCTACCCAGTCTACAGTGTTTGTCTTCTGTGTGCCCCTAAACGCAACCCTGTACTGCTCAGTGGTTAACCCAAAGCCATCCATGAGAGCACTCATCAAGACTTTGTAATTGTCTGTATCTTCTTCCTTCACAGTCAAGAGTTTGTATCTACCTTTGTTAACAAAGGAAAGCCACAGGTTAGCTGCCCACTGGCCCTGAGGAACCTTGTGAACTATACAGGCCCTCTTTAAAGCAGTAATCCACCAATGCATGTCATCACCCTGCTGGTAAGGAGGGACTATCCTGCTCAAGTTCCTAGTCTCAAAGGAGTGTCATCTAAATCTTAGTTCACTAGTGCTGCCACCATGGGATTCTAATCCCAAATTCTTCCTAGCCCTCTGGACTTCTAGGGTTTTCTTATCCAGCCAGGGCCAACTGTTCCTTTTTGATTCTGAGCTTGGCTCTCTCAACTTTGAGCAATCCTCTCTCTTGCTAGAGCTGGAGGTCCCTATAGAAGTGGTAGAGGAGGTTGAATTAACTGTGGAGGACCTGGACCTCCCCTGAACACATTTTACCCTTCCAGGAGGAATACGGCGTCCTACGTCAAGGGCATCCCTCTGTTTAATTAGAGCTATTACCTGGGGGACTAGAGTTCTCCTGTAGGGGGTCTTCAGACCCCTCCTGGACATGCTCAGAAGCAGAGTCATGGGTGTAGGTCACCCCTGGCTTATCTTCTGGAGCACCACCACCTTATCCAAGTTATCCTGCCCAGCTGACCCTTTTTCTTGGTAGCAGTAACTATTCCCCAAATATTACTTCACTGGAAATATGCAACTCTCTTAATGTCACTTGTAAATAAATCATCATAGTCTTGAGCAAGGCCTCCACGCCTTCAATCATTGTTTCAATCAAATGCTCAGTATTTTGGCTCGAATTATCCTAGCATGAGGCATATTTGCTGTTTTGAGCATTTTATAGTTTTTGTGAGCCTCCCATATAACAAAATTTATTTGCTTTAGGGGATGCCATGCACTACTCATTTGTGACTTTCCACCCACTCTATTCATTTGTAAGCTTCACACACAAACACTATATTTCTGGTGTTCATCACTAACACCTCATATCTGAGCTTTGCCACACACCTCATTCTGCATATCTCACTGTACCTATCTTCTGTGAGCATTTCATACGTGTCTCGCACAGCAGGCCTTTTTACATTGCATCTCTTTTCCACACAAGCACTGTGCATCCCATTTTGAGAGCATCCAACACAAGGCTAAATTTTATTGCAAATTTATCTCATGCAGCTTCTTATATTTTTGTGCTAGATAATCAGGTTTGAGTGCACTTTCACTTAAATCATCCATCTGCAATAACGCTTCTCATAAATTAGACAACAGAAGTTTCTGCATTGTGTTGTATACTTTGTGATGCATTAAGGCTTTCTCCTCCCTCCAGTTACAGGAATGCAGGCGATAAACTTCCAGTGTTTGCGAAACTATTCTCGATCTCCTTCTTGTGCCCTGCTACACGAGGAGTTTCCAAAAATAATCCAACTTACTTAAATACTCAGACCCACAGAATCCTATATCATACTAATAGACCTGCCAGCCTTAGGGTGATCTTCCCCCAAACCTTTTGCCTGCTTACCTCCTCTTTTTACTGATTCTTTTTGTTGGCCTTAGGACTCTGAACACTTTACCACAGCTGACCAGTGCTAAAGTGTGTGCACTTCTCCCCCAAACATGGTAGCATTGGTTTATACACAACTAGCATATTTAATTTACTTATAAGTACCTTATTATAGTGGTATACCATATAGCAAGGGCCTGTAAATTAAATGCTACTAGTGGGTCTGAGCACTGATTGTGCCACCAAGACACAGGGAACCTTTTAAACATGTTCAGGCCTGCCACTGCAGAGCCTGTGTGTGCAGTTTTACCACTGTTTCAACTTGGTATTAAAAAAACCCTGCCACGCCTTAAACGTCTCTTTAATTACACATAAGCCGGCCCTATGGTAGCCCATAGGGCAGGGCTGGATGTTACTGAAAGGTAGGACATGTACTTTTAAGTTTTGCATTTCCTTGTGGTGAAAAACACCTACATTTGTTTTTCACTTCTGTGAGGCCTACTGCTCTCATAGATTAACAATGGGAATTCCTCATAACACTCTTTTGAGCTGTAATTCCTTTTTAGAAAGGAGTAGCTGTGTCATGTTTTGCATCTTTGGAATGGCAATTATAAATTCTCTTTACTGATAAGGTTGGATTTCATATTATTATTTTGAATATGCCACTTTTACAAAGTAGACATTTCTCTGCTCTTACAGCTTGTAGCCTGTCCCCAATACACTCCAATATTAGTCCAATTGTATTTTTAGGTGTAGGAATATTGCAAAGAGCATTCAGTTTATTCTTCCTTTTTCGTCCCACCTTTGTTTGCTTGGTACATGAAGATGTAAGATTCAAAAACATGTTTTTTCACATTTGGTCTAATTACTTTGTGAATGTAAATAACAATAAAAGCATACTTGCAACCTGTGACTACATCCCTGCATTTACCAAAGTTTCACTACAAAACCTTGCGATTGTATTTGTTTTACAGAGTGTACGGTTCTCAGACAGTGGTCGATTTGTATTGGGTCACTGTAAAGTACAAAAGGTTGTTCTCCCCAGAAATTTAGTGTCTCCTACGCCCCTGACACCCAGCCTACGGAGCTCATAGTAAGGCGTCCTTCAATTTTGGATGCTCGGCCATGCCCAAAGCAGAAAATCAGTGTGAATATTTTGGGCATGCGGTAGTATGTTATATATATGCAAAACTCCCAAATAAATAGGCTTCAAAGTCTTCTTGGAGAAGCCAGTGTGCATAATGTTGAATTGAAAACGTGTATGCTATCTAGCACTACTGCCAGCATGGAGCATTTTTCTTTCTGCTTGACCTCTAGTCGGATTACTAAAATCGCATAAGAGTGATTTTCATTTCCGCTACATCATTCCAAATATATTCAAGGATTTAGCTTTGGAGATTATGATAAACTATTGACATTACATTGGATGAAGGACATGCCAAGGATATGTTCTTGTTTTCTTTAAGGAGGTGTCCTGTTTCAGAGAGGTTGTATTATGAAATAAAGCAGCTGGGAAATATTTCACATTTATGACTCTTGTATGCTTCAGCATATTTGATATAAATAGTGTATTTGCAGATTTGCGAGGTGTAATATGCTATTTATTCA
The DNA here is from genome assembly GCF_964261635.1 of Lissotriton helveticus. Lineage (NCBI taxonomy): Eukaryota > Metazoa > Chordata > Amphibia > Caudata > Salamandridae > Lissotriton > Lissotriton helveticus. The sequence continues at coordinate 420,859,376 of NC_136063.1, read as the reverse complement.
CATTGTTTGTGTGGGGAGAGACGTCCACTCATGGAAGCGAAGTCTTGAGTGGGTCATAATACCGCCATACCCTTGAGAATGGTAAAAAAATGGCATATTACACTCTGCACATCTGCATATGTTTTTATAATGTTAATTATTTTGCTGTAGTGTGGTAATAATACGGAATGTGACTTTAAACTGTAGTAATATGTATATTGTGTTAATACAGTTGTTAATAAGGTTTTATTTGGCCACTTTTGTTTTTACTGCTGTCACACACACACACGCACTTTTCATTGCAGTTGTTGAGAAGGGGCCATGACTCACAAGAGTTAAAACCTCAAATGAAATGTGATGCTCCTCTCCTCCCTCAGCATTGGTAATAAATACCATATTATACTCTGTCCATCTCTTTGTCTGGTTTATACTATGACATTTTTATTTTGTATTTGTTTTAATAAATGTGAAACAAAAACTAAAAGGAAAGGGTTAAATGTGTGCAGCAAAGTGAAATCATACCTGAGAGATAATGTGATTACTAAGAGTTGTTTCTATGTGTAAAGTAGTTGTTACATGCAATCTGTGAGGCTGTAAAAAGTGTTTTTATCATTCAACGTTTGCTATACTGTGGTAAAAAGCTAGAATTTTACCTTTGCACTGTAGTAATAACTGTATGAATGTGCGTTTATTAGTACTTATGCTCTAAATAACGTGCTTCTGGGCCACATATATTTACACTGCCATGGCATAAATATATGTATAGCATCATTTGGTCCTTCATGCCGCATAATCCTAATAGCCCTGATCATGTTAAAGTTATGCGGAATGAGTTAGGGGCTGTCATTATGATGATGAAATCCGTATTTCACAGGCAACTGTGAAATATTTCTCATATTTTACGTTTCCCCGTGAAATCGTTTTTCTTTTTTTTGCCATTGCGTTTTGTGCAGATAACATGCAAATTATGAAATAAATAAATAAATACAAATATATGTATATATATATATATATCTCCACAAATTGTTCCTTCCGGGATCCCGGCCCTGTAGTCAGGTGGTGAACGAAGCCGGCGGAACGAGCCGGACGTATTACCACACAAAAGAATGTAATGAAGCGCACACTCGGGAGATGCTGCTGCAGTGCAGGTTTAATAACCAGTCGACTGGTTATTAAACCTGCCCTGCAGCTTCATCTCCTGAGTGTGCGCTTCATTACATTCTTTTGTGTTATATATATATTATATATATTCACTGAAAAAAGGTTAAAGGGGTGCTATACTGAAAATGTCAGTTAAAACATACCATTTTAAAGTAACAAAACCACTGAAATTCACCAGTTATAGTTATCATGCCCCCTCCTCGTTCACAGTGTTGTCATCAATAATGTAATTTTATGTGTTGCAGTGATTTTATCAGTTATGTCATAGAACATGTTATGAGTGATGTAATGAGAGGTCAGCAAATGATGTGGCAGCAGCCATTTTAAGACTTAGTCCCTTGTCGTAAAAAAAAGTTACAAAAAACATATAAGGGGTAGGTTAGGGATAAACTACCCCCCAAAACTTGGTGGTAGGTTCCCAGAATGACCCTTCCCTGGGCCCAAACATTTTTTTAAATTTTAATCGGGTCCCACACGCAATAAAACAGTCAAGCTCCCGCCCTTTCTCAAATTTTCAACTAACTATAACATCTCTTTAACCTTTGTTTTTTTCAGTGAGAGTACACACCGGCCACCCCCGCCGCAATTGAGTGGGTAGAAACTTAGTGGGTTTTAGCTTGCAATTATGCACAAATTAAATGTGACTATATCGAGTTCCTGCAGTACTTGGGTATATATAAATATATATACATCCTACTGGCGGTTGCCAGTAAATAATTATAGTTAGGACGATGTTGCCATAGGAAAAGCGTTTTTTGACTTGCCTATACCTTTGGCGCAGTTTGATGAATCTTGACAGAACTTTCACCAAATAAAGTGACCTAGTGATTCTAATTGTGCATGAAAGGTTTCGGGGTGATCAGTCAAGCGGGGACCGTGAAAAAGAGGGGGCAAAAAAGTGCATTTCCCATGTTAATTCTCATAGACTATTTAGACATGCCTGCAGCCGGACCGCTATACGGAATTACACCAAATTTGGCAGAAAGGTAGACTTTGTTCCAGAGATCACACTTTTTGTTATTTTGTGTAAATTCATTCAATAGTTTTGGAGATATTAAACGAAAACCAAATGTGTATTTCTGGGCAACTCCTAAGCACAGATCTCATGATGAGATCTGATTGTCTGCCAAGTTTAAACCAGAAAGTGTAGGCCGCCACCTTGGGACCAATATACATGATAGCACCCCATTGAAATGTATTGTAGTGAATGGCAGGTTTTGAGGGTCGCAAAAAGGAGAACGTATAAAGAGTGATAACAGATTTTAGTTACAATATAAATCATTTGTTGATAGTACCATTTTAGGAATTGTGGTGTGTTCTTAGGAGATGTAACCCTTTGGAAAAGCCTTCTGCTGGGATTTCATGAATCATGGTTGAGAGAAAACAGTTTTCCTCATGATTTTCCCACAGAGGTTATGAAAGGTGCTCCAGAAGCTAAAATGAGAGCATATGTTCTGTAAATTCACACTGTCTCTCTCAGCCATATGAAAATGAAGTCTGACATTCTCAGTAAATCATGTACTTCTGACAGAAGCAGCCTGTAGCTTGATTCCCTTGTGTTCTACTGCAGCGCCCCTATAGTGTGCTAAAGAATAACTAGAGCACTAACAGTGTTATGTATGACAAAAGCACGGCACACCTGAAGCCATGTTGATTGTATCAAACTGGTAAAACTTAAACCATTTAATTTAGAAAGGAACAAAATGAGGGGGTTCAGTTTGTCATAGCGTCACAGAAAACTATGGTTAGTGCTCTAGAAAGAAAAATGAGGACACATTTTAAGTGAGTTCTTAAATATTTTCCTCTTCTATTTCGTTAAAACATTCTGACATGCAGACTGAAACATGCACTTTTAACACCAGCAGCAGAGTGCCAGTTAACTCCCTGGTGATCAACAGCTTTACTACAGTTTTCTAATGAGCAACTAGCAGTAGTGACTGGTGTGAGGGAAATGTGGTGAGGGGCAGCACGGGGCTTCTTTAACAAACAAAATAAAAAAACTTCTTCTTGCCGTCTGCTGCTCCTCTGGGCACATCCTGAAGCTCCCACCCTCCTCTACGGCCAATCCAGATGTTGCTCTCTTACCCATGAGAGCAGTGTCAGGATTGGGTGGAGAGGTCTTCTTTTGTGCTCCATTGGGAGCTTGTGCCTGCTGGTCTCTCTTCACCCAGCAACACAGCTGGGTTTGGAGCGACGTTAATGCCCATGATGGTTTGGCCGTCCATAAACGGCCGGCTAAACCGTCATGTGCACTGACAGCAGTGCCCAGCACTCCTCCTCCCTCTGCTGCAGTGTTGTGCCCCCCACCTCCAAGACTCAGCATCAGGACGAAAAATAAAATGAGCTGCGTTTTTTTTCCATTTGCTACTGCGGGCAGTGGGGCGACTCTCCTCCACCATAGCGGAGGAGCCGCTGCTGGCAACTAGAGTGGTAACATTCAGATTTTATGCCAAAAGTGTGGCTCATCTGAACGTCTCCAAAGATGGGCACCAGGGAAAAAAGAGCCTAAATATAGCACAAACATCACCCAATCGTAGCTCACGTATAGCCCATTGACAGAAGTGTGCAGAACACGTAACGGTTTAGTTTGCACTTTCATATAGCACAGACTTGACTTGAAGGTATAGGAGTGCTTTACGTGAGCATCAGTTGCACAAAGACACATTAATTTTGGTTTTAGGCATGGGAAGATTAAGTGATTTGCCCAGAATCACAGGATGTCGAGCTGATGCCGAAACTCAAACCTGGTTCCCCAGTTGCAAAGTCTCCAGCTCTGGCCGTAAAGCCACACCTCTCCCTTAAGTGTAACATATATTCAAATGATCAACTGGATAAAAAAAACATAAAGATAGCAAATTATTTAAAAAGGATTTGTCTCTATTCGGGAACTCAGAAAATATGTCCTCATTTTAGTTGTTGAGAGCACTAACCATAATTTCTATGGGAATAAGACCCTCTCTTGAAGGAGGGTGCAAAGGCAACAAGTTGACCACGCTGTGCAGGCGGGAGGGGCAGTGGCAGCACAACAGACCATAGAGGGCAGAGAAAAGGGGAAATGAGAAACAAACAAGGCTATGGCAATATAAAATACCTTTGAGGGCAGAAGGAAGAGGCAGTGGCAGTACAACCTTGCATGCCAACAGACCCGATTCAGGCAGGAGACTCCAGATGTTTTTAAGCCCTAAAGGGCTTTATTTTATCTTTCTCTTGCATATAATCGCCTCCTTTTCAATGTAAGTTAATGGGAAAAATTAATTACCCATGTTTTTTTTTAAAACTTTCCTTTTTACCAAGTTCAAAATGGTGTCAAGTAAGGTACATTGGATCACAGAGGGCACGAGGAATGTAGTAGGGACATAGACTCGGATAAGAGAGGGCTGGAGGGAGATGGGCAGGGGCACCAAACTGACCTTACAGGGCAGGCGTCTGGGGTTGCAGCAACACAATACACCACACAAGGCAAGCAGGACAGCAGTGCAGCACAAAGGACCATGGAAAGCAATAGGGAAGGGACAAGGTCATGCACATGGAAGGCAGAGGGAAAAGAGGCAAGTGCAACAAGGTGATCATATTAGACAAACAGGAGGGACAGTTGCACTACAGCAGACCATAAAGGGCAAGAAGGAGGGGGCAGGGGCACGATAGCGTACCAGACAAGGCAGGAGAGAGGGTATGTGGATCTGCACATTTAAAACGGATGGCAGGGGGCAGGAGAGATGGGCACTGGAAACAAAACACACCATGGTGGGCAGCAGTGAGACTATAACCCGCTCTTATGTGTAACTGAGTGGGGGCTGTATGATCAAGAGCGGGCCCCCGAGAGACTGTGTCGGAGGATCGGCGAGATGGTGCGGCCGCTCTGGGACTCAGGACCACTGCCTGAGAGATGCCCAAACCCCCTGATTGCGGTGGTAAGTTTCCTGACGGAGACGACCCGGACGCCGGCAACGGCCGTTGGGCATGGGGAAGGAGCTTGTGGCCCTGGCAAGGAGAGCAGTGGACGAAGGCGCCAGGGTCTACGGAATCCTGCAGGGACTCACATGTCCGGGTCAAGTGTGGCAGAGGCGAGCGCTGGGCCCTGCTGAAGAACCGTAGTGCTGGAGACATAGGTGCAAACGCGGCACGTGGGATTCCAAGGCCAGAGGGCAGGATCGATGTGCACGTTGCCTGGTGGGCCCTCGGGCTGCCTGGGACTGAGCAACATCAAGAAGGTGCGGGGTACCGGGGGGTACACCCTCTGTGCCGCCTGACTCCAAGATGGAAGGAGCAGCACCCCAGTGGGTAGATCTCCTTTGATGTAAACAGGAGTCCCAGAGGTCCATAAAGGTCCATAAAGGATGCAGCTTGGGAATCAGATGTGAGGAGAGTCCAGAACTGCAACTTGCGCCTGACCCTAAGATGGCCGCCACTGGGGATATTTGACTGGGGGAAGCTACCATCCGCTCACGCTATGAAGCCCTAAGGTGCACAACAAGGTCTCCAGTGAGAAAGCACCACAAAACTGGATTTAATTGTAAGGACCCCTATCAAAATCATATGGTCTGACCACAAATGAATACCTTTCTATATGAACATATCCAATAATTCAACCGCCAGACTATATAAGGCCAAAACTGGACGCAACTGGTCCAAGCTGAAATCTTCAGACTGGGAAATTTTACTCGCAGATTGTATCCGTGGCTTAGAGGGGGATCTAGATAATAGATTTAGCCCTTTTGAAAAATGGACACAGAACACTCATAATGTGGTGCTGACTGCTCAATCACGGAAGGCACTGCGGACAGTAAGAAAAAAACCCTAGTTTACTTCAGATCTCCTGCAATTGAAAAAATAAACTAAGAGTTAGAAAGAGCATTAAGGAAAAACTATGATGGAGCTCTCTCATAAGAAAGCAGTTCGGAATTATCACAATCAAGTTAGGGATGCCAGAACTAGATACTTTGCAGCTAAAATTAAAATGTTACACACACTCCAAAATAATTGTATAAAATAGTAAACAATTTGATGTCAACTCCTAGGAACACAAATATCATCGGGCCATCAGATGAACGCTGCAATGAAGTAGCTAATTGTTTTTCCTAAGAAAAGTCTTGTCAAACCCGGGGAGGAGATGAAAGCATTATATTGACAGACCAGCCAGTTCAGGGGAAATTACGTACTTTCCCAGAGATGACAGTTGTAGAAACTACAGAGATTCTCTCTTCCCTCAGATCAGAATTGCCTATCGATTTGCCCCCCCCCAGATATTCTATTAAAGGGAGGTGAATTTAATTACCCGTTCTCTCTCTGATCTTTTTAATTTCTCTATTAAGTCAGGTACCTTACAAGCAGCAAGGAAACATGCATCAGTAAAATTGATATTAAAAAAGGCAGATGCCAATCCCTGCTAAATAAAAATTACTGCCCAGTTTCTCTACTGCCAGGCCCAAGCAAAGTCCTGGAAAAACTTGTAAATATAACTTTGGCCAGATATTTAGAGGAAAATAATATTTTATACCCCTCCCAAACTGGATTAATTGTAGGAAACTGTACTGAGAAAGCACTCTTAGCTGTCTCGAAGGATTTAGGAGCTATACTAGATAATGGAGGTGAAGAACCGGGTTATTTAAGACCCGGCGGCGCCAGGGGCACGCCCAAAGTCTTCGGGTATCACCTGTCTTAGAATACAGAGACACAGAAACTTCTTGGTGGCGTCAAAGATCGAGTTTATTGGCTGCAGCCAGTAACAGAAGTCCTAGAAGTCAACACGGTATGAGTTCTCAGGAGACTGCTCAATTTTACAAAGCAAGTCATCCCTTTTTTATGCCAAAATCACATTCCAGACAAATACCTTACATTTACAAACTGTCCAATCACATGTATCCACACCAGAAGTATCGCATGACGGTAAAACCCACTTTTCAGTTGCCCAGCCCATGATCAATCATTGGTCAAACCCAACATTCTTCTTCAGACAGGTCGAACGAACCCATAATAAAAAAGGGCACATCCCCATCGTAAATAGGCCATAAAGAAAGGAGCAGAAACAGATGAGAGTAGGATAAGGCATATTTGTGTGCAATAAAGTTTTACGATGTCCTGTGCTTTGATCCTCAATCTTGATCAGCTACTGGGAAAGGAACTGGCCTAACAAGTTTGGCTTCAGGCAAGAGAGTCAGTTCCCTCAGGTCAAACAGGAGTCAGCACAAACTTTAAGTACATGTACTTAAAGGACTTGTTCAGCCACAGTCATCGGCCTATGTGAGGGCAACCACAAAATGGCTGCCATACACCAAATGGAACCCAAGGGTTCAGAGCGAAATTCCTAAATACGTAGTGAATCCATCAGTCTAACATGACGAAAACACTCATACTTGCCGCACTAACTAGTTACGGTTCGCTAATATCAGATTCATAACGAAACCATGACCTTTATGGAACGGGTTCAGAATTCACGGAACCTCAGAGGATCTGCGGCTTTCATTCTCTTGGATCTGAGTGCTGCTTTTGATATGGTTTCTCATCCTACACTTATCAAGAGAATGGCACAAGCAGGACTCTTTGGAACAGAGCTAAACTGGTTAGCGGCATCCCTTCAAAAAAGAACCTGTCAGGTTGTTGACGAGGATAAACAATCTAACATCTTCTATTGGAATTGTGGGGAACCACAAGGGTTTTTAACATTTACATATGTCCCTTGGCTGAGATGATCAAAAAAGATGGCTTTACTGCTATTTCTTGTACGGACGACACTCAAATTATTATAAGTTTTATGGAAACAGACTGACATTACCTCCGTCCTCCTGGGCAAATGTCTCAATCATGTCATAAACTGGATGGCTGCCAGCAGCCTCAAACTAAATGGAGATAAAACAGAGGTGCTGCTAGCAGAAAAAAATCCTGCGCAGTAGCTAGACCTGAAGTGGCTGATATGCATGGGCAGTAAACCCACCCCGAAGTGAGAGGCGAAATGTTTTAGGGTCTGGATCGACGAGGTACTCACCATAGCAACACAAGCGAAGAAAATTGGTGGCCATTTGTGTTGGCCATCTTTAAACTCTCAGGAAATTACTGATGTGGCTGCCGGATTCCAACCCTAGTTTAAGTGCGAATTATCTATCGCCTAGGCTACGGAAATTCCTTCTATCTCGGCGGCCCCAAATCAGTTATTAAAAGGCTGCAAATGATAAAACATGCGGCAGTACTGATAGTGCGGACCCTCCCTATGTTTCAGCCAGTAACAGCCACTAGAACCGCCTTGCACTGGCTTCCGGAGCAAAAGAGGATACACTTCAAAGTGCTCTGTTTGGCACACAAAGCAGTACACAACAAAGGATCCACATTGATCCAAAACCTTCTGACACTTCATCAGTCTTTAAGGCATCTGCGATCTTCCACCCATCAATTTCTTGTTGTTCCAAGATTCAATAAAGCCAGAGCTGGCGGCCGCTCCTTTGCTTTCATTGTTCCTAAGCTGTGCAATGCCCTTTCTTTACAGATAAGGAAGACTGAATCTGAGCTTTCTTTTCGAAAAGTACTAAAAACATTTCTGTTCGAATAACATAATATCTTCTCTTGCTTTCTGCTTAGCGCTGGGAAGGCCTGTTGGGCAGCCGTGTGCTTTATAAATCCTGGAGGCTAGAATAGACTAGAATGGAGGGAGCAGGGCGATGCACACAGGCATTAGAGGGCAGGGGGAAGGAGAGTAGGTGCAGCAAGCTAAACACATGCTAAGCAAGAGGGCAATGGAGTTGCATAGAATTGTTGAACGGAGGGCAGGGGGAGTGGGCAAGGACATCAAGCTAATTGGAGGGCAATGGCAGCACATCGGACCATGGAGGAGGGAGGGGACTGTTGCATGGACTCTGCCAACAGAGGGTAGGGAGGAGGTGGTTGGGCAACAAGCTAACTGTTTAGGGCAGGAGCGAAAGGCAGTGGCAGAACAACAGCCACACATGGCTGTAATGAGGTAGCAGGGTCATGGACCTGGGCAATGGATGGCAATGGGGATGGGGCAGGTGCAGCAAGCTTGGGTGGGACTAGCACCATACCAGGCCTGGCCCTGCGTTCAACTCCCGCCCCACTGTGCATTGCAATGGACATTTCACTTAACAATAAAAAAAAACGTAGAAATGTTATAAAAAAATAAAGGTTACAGGGATGTTATAGTTAGGCTCAGATTTCACTTGTACAAAACCATTGCAATTCAGCAGTTATAGTTACTGGAGGTAATTATAGCTTACGCCCCCTCAATGCACTGCTTATGACCTCACATATTACATCACTCATGACATGGTCAGTGACATCACTGATGCCATCTCAAATGGCATCACTGATGACACCATTCACAGAACCACATTCACACACTCACACCACTAAACAACCTCTCATACACCCACTCACTCACACAGCCACTCATATATCCATTCATAGACCCATACAAGTACTCAACCCCTCACTCCTCCATAGAGCCACTCACACACCCACCCACTCACTCATACGGCCACTCACACAGCTATTCACTCACCCATACAGAGACTCCCACATCCACACACTCACCCATACAGCTACTCACACACAGGCTTACACCTATACAGCCACTCACACGCCCACTCACCAATATAGCCTCTCAACACAGCTCCTCGCTCAACCATACAAGCAGTCACACACTCACAACGCCACTTACATACCCCTTCACACATCCATACAAGCACTCCCATATCCAATCACTCCCCCAAACAGCCATCCACACAGACACTCATTCTCCAATACAGCCACACACATTCCAGCTCACTTAACTACACACCCACTCAAACAGCCACTCACACACTCACACACCCATACACCCACTTACACAGCCAGACACCCTTTCGCTCACCCATACAGCCACTCCCACATCCACACACTCACCCACACAGCTACTCACACACCAACTTATACACCCACTCACACAAGGATACATACATTCACACAGCCACTCTCATAATATATATGTTAGAAGCAGTATCACTCAGTAGCAGTGCACCTAGTATACTAATACTGGGTGAGTGAGTGGATGTCTGAATGACTATATGAGTGAGTGACTGGGTGTGTAAGTGGCTGTATGGCTGAGTGATTGGCTGTTTGAGTGGGTGTTTGATTTAGTGAGTTGGTGTATGAGTGGCTGTATTGTAGAGTGAGTGAGTTTGTGTGTGAATGGCTGTATGTGTAAGTAAGTGCATGAGTGAGAGTTTGTAGGGATGTGTGAATGGGGATGAATTTGGTTGTGTCATTTCTTGTACGGGTAAGTGAGTGGCTGTGTTGAGAGGTTGTATGGGTGAGTAAATGGGTGTGTCAGTGACTGCATAGGTAAATATATGTGTGTGTGTGAGTAGATGTATGGGTGTGTGTGTGCTTTGTGACTGGCTGTATGGGTGAGTGACTGGCTGTATGAGTGGCTGTATAGGTGGGTGATTAGTTGTGTGAGTGGCTGTATGAGTGAGTGAGTGGGTGTGTGAGTGACTCTATGGAGCAGTGAGTGGGTGTGTGAGTACTGGTATGGGTCTGTGAGTGGGTGTGCAGGTGTGTGAGTGGGTGTACAAGACGTTGTATGAGGGTGTGAGTGGCTCTGTGGATGATATCATCAGTGATGTCACTGACCATATCATGAGTGATGTAATTTGTGAGGTCATAAGCAGTGCAGCGCGAGGGCATAAGTTATAGTTAACTCAAGTAACTATAACTGCTGAATTTCACTGGTTTTGTACCAGTGAAATCTGAGCCTAACTGTAAGTCCCTGTAACTTTAGGTTTTTTTCACTGAATTTGTATGTTAAAATTTTTTAAAATATATATATTTAGTCCCTGTAAACTTTGGTTTTTTTAGGTGCATTTTTAAGGTTTTTCAAATTCTATTTCCAAATGTTAACATCCCTGTAACCTTTGGTTTTTTAAGTGAATTTATATTTTTTTACTTACTAGCAGTCGCGTTTGCAGCGTGATGGAGAAAAAGGGTTCGGGCCTCCGATCAGCTCTCAGGAATACTGCTGTGTCGGACTTACAGGAGGTAACAGTAGGGCTTATGGGCCCCCAGGAACCCTCAGCATCCAAAATGTATCACTCTTCTTAAGAGGAAATGCAGCAGGCAGGAGAAGTCAGAAGGGTCTTGGATTTAAGGAATTTAAGCCCTTCACTGGACTTCTGGTTATTACTTGACCTGCTAGATCCAAGCTGCTTTTGAGTCTCACTTCGACAGGCCAGATGAGACTTTTGCGCAAATATATGTCTCAATGTGTCCTGCATTGTACTATAGAACTAATTGAGGAATGTGACACCTATCCAGATTATAAATCCTATGCAGAATTACTTTTTGTTTGTTTAGTAATGGGATGCACCTTTTCAGACTTGAATATGCTGTCAGACACACCTAAGCAGCTCATGGTAACAGTCGCACGTGTAGAGATAAATACCTATCTGGCGCCAGATTTGTGTGCTGTTGCTTTTCCCTTTACCTTCAACCCAAGTGCGAAGCTAAATTGCTCGTTCCTCGGGTTCTTACTTAAATGCAGGCTTCTCCAACATGAAGAAAGAAGCCATGGATCGGCGAGAGTGCCGGGGTGAGATGCTTTTTGGTAGAACTCTTCTAAAAATTTGGCATATATCTATCAATTGATAGCCCTTCTGTAATGTACACACGGACACCTCAAATGCAAGGGAGGTGAATTGAAATAAAATGAATGGTGATTATATAATGAACAAGTCACCCCATAAGAATAGGCACACGAATGGGAGATGATCTGGTCTCTGAATACACAAATTATTTTGTTTTTTTAATACTTTATTTTCCCACTTAAAATTCGTGACTTGACATTTTCTTACCCCTTTCAGTTTCCCACAAAAGCTAGCTGCTATGTTGTGGTTTCCAAAACACATCCGTTGAATTGCAGTGGTTTATTTCCATGTGCTGAATTATTTGCAAACACAAGAAGCAAGCCAATCACAATAAGCTGTTTGTTAATATGCCAGAACATCGTATTTGATGAAATGCACACCGTCAGGGATGTCATCTGTTTTAAGCAAAAGTCTTTCCAGCATGTGCACAACACTGCCAATACTCTGCAGAATACCGTTTTCATCATCTGAGCATTTGGAAAGAATCTGCTGTGTAAGAAACGAAATGTTACAAACTGTTTTAGTTCTCATATATTTGTTAAGCTCTGTGGTGCCATTTGCTCCTTTCCCTAATGAACATGTTCTGGCTGTTTCACACAACGTTCCCATCTGATATGTTCCTGTGGTAGTAACGAATCAACAGAATTAAGTTGTTGCTTATATTCTTTCCAAAAACAATTGGCCACTTATAATAATGTGTTGATTCTTAATGATGTTGGCACAGAATTTAATCATGAGTATATTAGTTTTGAGTCACAAGAATGTTCCCACATGCTCACTCTTCCGCAAGGTTTATCGTTTTGGGATTAGTCCTAGGCTTGCTTCAGTTAATCCTTACCATGATTTGACATGGTTGTGAAATTTTGCTGATTTAGTTTCAAAGGTTTAATTTGAGGTTTTGTTTCGAGTGTGGCAATAACTTGATCTTTCATGACGTTACGAGTGTTTAGTCTTCGTGCTTCCATTGCGAACTAGCTGGCCACCAGCTTTTTCCCAGGCGTCGTAATTTTACCTGCCTTTTCTTGTAGGGAACGTGCTAGGGGTATTGATGATCCCAGAACATATTCTGCTTTTTCGGGGCCTCAGAGATATAATGAAGTTGGGTGGACCCTCTCCCAGTCACTGCGTCCCCTTTCACAGCCTAATTTAAATTTCGCCTGGGCCTAATGTTGAGTCAGTTTGTTACACTAGGCTATGTTTACAGCAGGACCTAAAGGTGGGAAAGCCACTAAAAGCTTGAGCCAGGTGTCTGGCCTGACTGCCTTAGCTCGAATTCCTCTTAGATCCTCGGGCCCAAAACGATTCGAGCTTTCTTGTGGCTTCCTATTTCCACCCACCTCTAACCTAATGCACCAAAAAATTTAAGAAAAAGCTTTAACCTTTGAGGTATAACAGGAGAGGGGAAGAGATACTCACTAAATGGCACAATATGAAACCAGAAAATCTGGGATTTATCGCTCTTTTCCCACGTAACCAAATTGTATGATCCTAGGCAGATATTTCATACCACAAAGAAGATGGCCTCCATGAGTGGAATATGGGGAGGACCAAGCAACAGACTGATCTCCTGCGGTGGCACAGGTGAACTCCCAGCACCCAAGACAGTGCCTTTAAAAGACCGCCTAGTATACACACACACACACTCTCTCTGCTCTAATTACTCCTAACATACTTCTTTCTGTCACCAACAAACCTATACTCCGCCTTCCATCTTTTCGTCCACCAACACCCTCTTCTCCTTTTTACCCAAAAAACACAACCAGACAACCCTTACTCTCCACTGTACCACACATATTACCTCTTTTAGCAGTCAAATCTAACACAAACACTTTTAACTCTTTAAACAAGAAAGGAAAAGAAAACCACATCAGTGACTGCTATCTCATGCATTGATAATATCCACAGAATGCACACATTTTAACGTCCATTCATGACTGTAAGCATGGGCAGCTTCCAGTGAGAGCGTCGATCGCTGAGGCCCACACTCCTGATTTTGTTTATTATGGGGACAGGCTCTAGATTGCATCCCATCTAAGTACCAGCAAAGAATATTCATAAAAACTATAAGCGTCCATGTCCCAATCAGTAGATAGAGATCAACTGTCTTGCGCCATCTCCGGACCCCCCATCACGAACGTGCCATCCAGAAGAATAAATAAAGAGGAATTCTCACACCCAGCGATCTTTCTTGTTGTATGTTACTCAGCTTTGTAATGATACTCTACTCTGGCCCATCTGAAACCTTCCCTGCTAAATAGTTTTGGTATAGTCCCCAAAAGTTTTTGGGGCGGTTTTGGGGAGAGTGTAATTCACTATATAGCTCAGTTTGTTTGTTGCAATAAAGCATATCATTTTACCATTCTGCAAGGGTGGGGGCCGGTCCACGCTCCCAGCGCATTGTTATTCTACACTTTGCGATCAGCAACCCCATATCTATCAAACGACGAATATCTTTCTTTATTCGTTATCAGTAGCCATGAAGGGCCAATAAGGGGTCGGTGGTATTAATATCTCTGTAATTTCGCAACAAACACTCTAATTCTTGTTCATCTCCTCTCACACACCACATACACTCTTTTCCAAAACACATCACCACCCCCTTTACCTTTCAGCTTCCACTCGCCAACAATAATTTACATACAAATGCTTCTCAGAAAACAAATACATCATCTCCTCAAGTTGTTCCTCAAAACCAAAACATAACACTCACACCAGCACACCAGAATCTCACACACACTACCTCGTAATACCTTCCATCACAAACTAGAAACACATCCACTCCCTACACCCTAAACCAACTCCACTGCCAAGCTTTCTCTCTTCCCCCACACTTAACACATATACAGCAACTCTGTTTTAACCGCCTCTCATCTATTGGATAATTTAGAACCTTACAACATGACCCACATACTGCACCACCACCCCTAACTCATACACCTTCAACCATAAATAGACGCACACAAAATAAGCAACATGCCACTCTTCACAACTTTGCATTTCCATGTCTTCTGCACAACAAGGCTACTCTACAACACAACACAGCTCACCAGCTCACTCCCACCCACCATCTCCACCACCTACACAAGCAGACCCATCAAAATGCCTTCTTAGCCTGCTGGACGAGGAATACGATACAGAACAGCTACACTATTGCTATCCTCATACAGCTAATACCCGCACTAAGGACTCACCTGCTGAAAGTCCACAAAACGCTTCTCTCCCTTCACCAAAACAAAGTCACTCCATCACCAAAACACATTCTCTAAACTGCCTACTAATACATGCTCGATGTAGGAGTATGTCTTAGTATAAGGTCCACACTTATTTAAGTGATGCACCTTGCACTAGTCCAGGCAACTCTTATGGTGATTTTAGTGGCCTTTGATAACCATAGAAATCTCTCAAAGTGCTAGCTGTGGAGAGCAATCTTCAGACCTATCTGAAGGAGTGTTAAGCAGCTTGTTTTACCAGTTTAATCATGTGGTGTAGGTTAAACGAAAAAGAACCGCACAGTGTATATATAACAAATATGTCTATTTATTACACAACACCCACTAACACATAGGTATATCTCCTACCCGGAGATATCAACACAAATACACAACAATACTTCAATTGTAAATACGATAAGTAGCACAAAATACTGTGGTCTCCAGGGGGAGACCAAACCATATACTAAAAAAGTGGAATGCGTACTGCCACCAAAGTTGAGACTTAAACCAGGAGACTCAGAGGAGCTGGAGACGCAAAGAACCACCCACGATAAGTACCCAGGGACCTCACAGAGGCTGTGTGCAGAGTAAGAACACAGCCAAGTGTCCAATGGAAGTCAACAAGATAGTTGCAGATGCAGTTTACAAGAAGAAGGACCCTTCCTAGTGGACCCTGAATAAACCTTGTGGAAGACAGAAGGTTGGAGAGTCACCCCACCAGTGGATACCTACACCAGAGAAGTCTGTGCATAGGTGTGAA
The DNA here is from genome assembly GCF_964261635.1 of Lissotriton helveticus. Lineage (NCBI taxonomy): Eukaryota > Metazoa > Chordata > Amphibia > Caudata > Salamandridae > Lissotriton > Lissotriton helveticus. Next base: position 420,843,636 of record NC_136063.1, on the reverse strand, counting down.
GTGACGTTGGAAACAATGGAGGACTTCGAAGAAAATGCCACTGGAGAAGGCTGTGCAAGAGTCTGGTGGAATGCAAAGATAGATTCTTGAATAGGAGAACCTGTAAGCAGAGGGAACAGAGTCTATGTCACTTGGAGGTGACCAGGAGGGATGGAAGAGCCATTCCCACCAATGCCGAATGGTTCAGAAGTGTTGACAGTAATTTAGTCGCTGCAGCTGTGAGGACCAGGCAATGCTGAGGAAGACCAGGAGCCGTGCAGGAGCTGCCCCACATTGAAAGTCTAGGACCAGGGGGTCGGTGTCTGACAGAAGACCAACAAGCCTTGGTAGCTACAAATGGTGTTGAGAGTGAAGAAAGAGCAGTGTTGGGACAAGCAAAGGCCAAGGGACTCGCCACCAGCAGGAGAGTCAGAGCAGGCCCGAGCAAGCAGGGGAGCCCACTGAAGCAGGAGAAGAGCCTCAGGCCAAAGGCATAGGAGTCGCAAGAGGGCCTCTAGCAGCTCACCAAGAAGGCCCATGGTGCAGAGGATGCAGTGAGGATGCTGTACTTGGCAGGAAGAGATGCTGGAGCTACTTGTAGCCGAAGGTCTCTGGACTGCAGAGCCAGCAAGCCTTGGCAATGCCCTGGTGTCGCAGTGCATAGGGGTTTGGTTCCAGCGGTTTCCGACAAGGGATACTGGTGACAAAATTGCAGAGAAGACAGGTCCAGCCTCGAGGGAGTTGCAGAATCACCACATGTATTGCTGAGCCTTTCAAAGTCAGTAAGACATCAGGAGCAGTAGACTGGTCTGCTTCGATGCGGTGCCTGCAGATGCAGGGGCATGACTCAGACACAGACGATGAAGAAGACTTGAAGAACAACAAGACCAGGAGCAGCAGGAGTCTTCCTTGATGCAGTCTCGGTTCCAGGCGAAGTCCAGTGAAGTCCCAGTGTCCAGATGGTCGAAGAGTGATGTGGTTTCAGGCTTGGGTCTTGTCCAACAACGAATCTAAGGAACCACCCTCATGTAAGCCCTTTAGTACCCTAGGAAAAGGGTTGGAACAACACAGTCCCTCCCAGGGTGGAGGCGGGTCAAAGGGGAGGATACGCCAATGTTCTTTGCCCAATTTTGTACCAGAACAGGAGCCAAGTGCTCCTTGAACTTCCTCAAAGTGAAGTATGCAAGGAGGGCACCAAATGTGCCCTTCAAAGGATTCTGGTGGCGCTGGCAAGTGCCCCCACCCCAGCTCTATATGCTAAGTCCTGTCTGGGAGGTGGTCACACCTCCCTGTGGCAGGAAGCCTATTGTCCTACCTTCCCCTGCTCAAATTTGGCTCAGCAGCAGGGGGCAGAATGGTGCCTGTGGTCTGCAGCAGTGCTAGTTTGCTGTCAGACCCTGAAAGGCTGTTAGCATTAGTACAGGGGTGTACCCCAAGGGGGCCCCCAGTACATGGGATCATACTTCCAACACTGGAATTGGAGTTGGGGTATGATTCCGACATGTTTGATACCAAACATGACCTGGTTTGGTGCAGCCACTATCTAATTAGACATCTCGTAATGACTGATGTCCACTATTTGTATTAAAATGGCTGACTGCACTTACAAAGCATGGATAATTGACTCTGGGGTTTGTAGGGGTGCCCTGCTCATGCAGGGGCACCCTCACATTTATAACCAAGCACCCTGCCTCCATGACTGACGAGCCTGCCATAGGGGTGACTTATAGGTTTTAAGTGTAGTGACCCCAGATATAAGGAAATATCTGTTGTAAGAGGGGCGGGCACCAACTCACACAGGCTGCAATGGCAGGCCTGTAGTCACAGTTTAAGTGAACTCGAATGGGTGGCCCAACACATGCTGCAGCTCGTGGGAGACCCCTGGAGTACCTATGCCCTGGGTACCTCAGTACCATATAATAGGGACTTACAAGCTTACATCAGTAGCCAATTGGGGATTTACAGAAGTACATACCATGGTTGATTTAGGGAGAAAGCACAGTGACTGCAGTCCTGATTAGTAGGATCCCAGTCACTAAGTCAAAACACACTGACACCAGGCAAAAATGTTGGGGTAACCATGCTAGAAGGATCCTACCTTCGTACACTCAAAAAAAACATGCATCACATATACAACCTTCTCACTGACACAACCTGACTTACTGTTCATACCTGAATCATGGTTAGGAGATGGCATGGCTCCAGTGTTGTATGAAGCCAATCCTCTTGGATATCAAACTATCACACACAATCTTATAGGCAAAAGAGGAGGTGGCCTAGCTGTTGTATTCAAGAAAACATTGAATATCACTAAGGCAGATGTCTCCATGCAAGGTTGTGATGCCCTCTCCACCAGATGCAACCCTATACCATCTTCCTCCTGTAACGTCTTACTCCTTTACAGACTTCCACCTAGCAATGCAACATTCCCAGACAAACGTCTAGGCACAGTCTTATACTTTATAACACTAAACTCCATCCTATGCTTTCTTGGTGACCTAAACATTTGGTTTGACAAACCCAATATACCACATCCAAAAACATTCATTACTGGCCTAGATGCACTGAACCTACATCAGATCGTCCACAAACCCACACACATCGCCGGACAAATCCTAGATGTCATTTTTGCAAATTCAGAACTAGTTATCTTTCAAACAATTACTGCATGGTCAGACCATTTGCTTGTCTTCCAACATAATCCAACACAAAGCAACACACCTAAAACCACCTATCGACCATGGACCAAACTCAATTTTGTTCACTTAGAGAAACAACTAAAATCCAGTGCAGATAAATTCAATTAAACTATATGAGTGGTTACAGGAACCTTTTGATGTCCTAATTCCACTAAGAACTGAACAAAAGAAAACAGGCACCTTGTAGAAATACAGAGCTAAAAGAGATAAAACAGAAAATTAGAAAGCTGCAAAGCACCTGGCTCAAAATAAACATCAGTCAGACAAACTTCACCTTCCAAAACTTAACAGATTATACAAGTCATCAATCAAAAAAGCTAAGAAGAAATACTATTCAGACAGAATTTAAAAATGCTGAATGTCAAATAAAGAATTCTATGTAATCCTCATCCAAATTTCATTAACCAGATTGCCTAGAAGGAGCTCATCCCATTACTGAAGAATTCACAGACAAACTGGCAAATCATTACACGACCAAAGCAGACACTTTTGACTCCTTTTTAAAACTAAGAAAGCCAACAGCACCAACCATTTTCCCCAAAAAACCCTCCAAGAGTAGTCTACCCCAGTCTATGCATTCCTCCCAACAAATAGCACACAATGAATTTGTGGACCTGGTCCGGCAGCCCTTTTGACATGTGTCCGCCACAAACCTTCAAGAATATTCTTCTAACTACCTCTGCTGCCACACTAGTAAGAAAAATCATCAACAATTCCTTAACTACAGAAATATTTCCAGAAGATCTTAAAAAAAGTCATACATAAACCCATTATTAAAGAAAACAAACCTGGACCCGCTTAATCCCAACAACTAAAGACCAATTACAAATGGACCTTTTTCTGGGCAAACTGATAGAAAGAGCAGCATTCACCCAGATGTCACAATTCATTGAAGATACTTACATACTTTCAGACTTCCAAATAGGATTCTGTCCCGGAAGAGGCACAGAATCTGCTCTCATTGCCATCTGGGATGACCTTAAGAACACAGTTGACCGGAACAGGGTTGCTGCACTACTTTTCTTGGACCTCCCAGATGCCTCTGACACGGCTGACCATGGCACTCTAATACAAAGACTCTACGAATCTGACATAGAGGGGACTGCTCTCAACTGGATCACATCCTACCTTCTTAACAGAACTAATGTCATCCATACCCTCCTTTCTCATCCAAACCGGGCTTCACAAAACCAGCGGTCCCTCAAGGCTCTATCATCTCACCCATGCTTTTTTTCATCTACATGACCGGCACTGATCCGTGAATTTCACCTCACATGTTATAACTGTGCAGATGACACACACATATACTGAAAAGCCCCTAAGACATTAGAAACTCAAACTTTTCAATTGCCTCAGAGCCTTTGATGATTGGATCACATAAATCCATCTCAAATTGAATGCTGCCTAAATACTCGCATGTGGCGATTGGAAAAATATGACCCACTCGCTGCCTGGCCTAACGAACACCTCCTAACGTAGGAAGAAAGAAACCTTGGAATTACCATGTACTCCAAGCTATCAATGAATGTCCAAATGGACAAACTAGCAAGATCAAGCTTCATTACTATCTCTGCAATGCATCTTCCCCTATCTGGGATTTCCACACAAGGTCCAGGCGACTATGTTTCTTTTACTGTCTAAACTCGATTACCCCAATAGCCTTTACCACGGATCACCTTTAACAACTATGAAAAGACCATAACGGATTCAGATCTCTGCTGCCAGCCTTCCTCCTAGATTTAAAGCCACCAGCCCACATCTCCCCTGTCTTGAAGGCCCTATATTGGTTATCGGTTGCCAGAAGATCCACATTCAATCTGTTTTGTACCACCCACAAAGTGATACATGGAAAAGGAACGCTCTTCATCAGGAATAAAATCACCAAATACATTCAACAAAGGAACCCCCGCTCTAGATTGGCACCTCGCCTCAAAATCCCACCAGACAAGCAAAAAACATAGGTAACACATCCTTCTCTGTTCAAGCAGCCAAACTATGGAACTCTTTACACCCAAACATAAGATTCACAGATCACTATCTTATCTTCAGAAGACTACTCAAGAGTTGGCTCGTCCCCACATAACCACAATACTCGAACATAAATATACAGCATATCCCTGTTTATATAAGCATTTATTTTCACTATATATGTGTACCTACATATGTGTATTCCTTTGTATAAATGTGTATAATAATTATATTTATAAATATATAGAAATTCATTTGTTCTGCTTAACAAATGTACTTATTACTTATGATTATATTTTTTTGTGTTTAGCATGTATATAGGTCACTGCATAAATAAGTAGATCTTTATCATAACTTTGTCTTCAGTTGCTTCACTATTGAATTACAAAAAATATATACATAATAAAAATAAATAAATTAGCTTCACACTAGAAATTCTGAGTTTATTAAATACAGCTTAAATCTACATATATTACCTTCCCTATACATGTATGCCTTCCATGTACTTATGTATCTTGATATTTATTACTTTACTTCTAATTCAGCATCTCCAATGCACTACCCTATATCTCGCTGTATACCTCTCTCAATATATCCTCTACCACCGCTCTGTCTCATCCAAAACGTCATTCTACTACTCTTTCCAGTGCACTACCTTATTTGTCACCCTTTACCTCTCTCAGCTTATCCTCTACCTTCCCTGTCTGACTCATTCCAAAACCCATTCTACTACTATGATCCCCAAAATATCCCTTTCTAGACTCTTCCCTCCTCTACCCCTCCTTGCATCATCTCAAACCTTGTTTAATGTTCAGATCGCCCAAACAAGCCTTTCTAAACCCCCTTCCCTCAGGCTCTTCCCCCTCCATCTCCCATTTACTCATCCCAAACCTCCTCCTACTGCTATGATCTCCAAAAAATACTTTCTAGACCCTTCCATCTTCTATCCATTGAGGCTTTCCAGAAGTTCATCTGCCTCTTGCACTGATTTTAGGTTGTACATCTTATTATTGTGCATGACTTTCAAAAGTGCTGGAAATTTTATCTGTGCAACCGCACCAAGCTCCCATTGTTTATCCAAAGTGACACGGGCCAGGTCAGAACGGATTTCATAGGCAAAGTCTCTGGGTTTCAAGGACTTCTGCTTTAAAGTACAGTTAAGGATCTTTTCCTTCAGGGAAAGTATAAGAACTTTATAAAGATCTTCCTCGGCTTTGACCAATTAGGATGCTTCCTGAAGGGGTCCCTGTAGATCCTCTGTATATCTTTCTTCAAGTCTTCCTCAGATTCTTCAATCTGAACTGATTCTTTTATAAGGGTAACGATGAAGGACTTGATGTCCCCCTTCCGGGACATTCAAGAGACGTAAACTATTTCTCGGCAAATTATTTTCTAACATCTCAAGCCTGTCCCGGAGCATTACCTCCTCTTTCTTGAGCAGTGCACTATCTGTTATAGCAACTCCCAAGTCATCTCTAATTTCTCCCAGAGAATTTTCCAAAACCACTGTCCTGGAATTTAGGAGATCGATTTTCTTTTCCAACGACTCGCAAAAGAGCCGTTCTCCCCTTGGTTTGCCTCAGAGACAGAAAAACCCTTCCTACTATCCACCAATAGAGAAGAGAGCATCCAGAGAAGCCGCTGGGGACCCACCAGCATAGTGCGGGCCAAGGAAACCTTGCCCCGCTCTATGCTGTGTTGTCCGCCGTGGTTAAACAGCCCGGGATTACTTCTCGTAGGGAGACACTGTTTGTGTCCGAAGCCATAATTTTGGCCGGTCCAGAAATTACCGATACAGTTTCAAGAGAGGTCCGTAAAGCCGAAGATGGGCTGCCCGCTGCCTTCATCCTGTCTGGAAAAGGGGTTAACTCCAACTTCCCTTTCGAGCGCTTCCTTAGAGCCTCCCCATGTTTGACCTCGTCCAACACTAATGGTTGCACTTTGAAGTAAGACCGCAGGGACGGTGTAATCTTGATTCTCGAGTCCATTGAGTAATTTTTGGCTTACCTCCTTTAATGCACCTACCCTTAATCTCGCAATGCTGAAAAGTAGAGTAGCTACTATCGACTACTGTATCTGGGGTCGTGTTAACCTCCCTCTCCTTCCCCTGAATTGTACTGCCATTTATACCAAATTTTCCGCCCTGGAGATGTTTATTGTTTTTGCCGTCAGACTTTACCTTTGCAGCCCCCCACGCCCCACCACCCTGTCTCTTGCCTCTCCTATTACCTGTTATTATAGGTACTATGGGCGCAGTGTTGTTACCAGGAGTACTTCTAGGATGTTCTCCTTCCTCCTGACCCTCCCATACCTGTTTCAATTGTTTTAGCTGCAACTGTGGCTGTGAGTGTGTGGGAGTAAGCCCTAGCTTACCACCCACAGTGTTCAGCGTAGCACTAGCTGAAGCTGCAGTGGGTTGAACCCCCCCTACAAGCCCCCCTGCACCTGTTCTTGCTGCGGTTATTGTCATTGCAGTAGCAGCTGTAACAGGAATGCCAGGGTCCTCTATCTTCGTGAGGCAAAAGCACACTTGACTGCTTCGAATGAGCAACCCTCTGCAGTGTAGGAGACAGTCGTCCTGTGCTGCCTCTGCCGGTATCAGCCCAGAGGAGCCCGCGAGCCGTTGCTCTGCAGCCCCTCCTCCGCTTCAGGACGGCAGCAGGCCAGCGCGGCAAGTCGACAGACACACGAACACACATCCCCCGGAGAAAAGAGGGCGGAAAAAAGCAGCCTCATTCTAAAGACGCCAAAAAAGAAAGAAATAACAACAAAAAATGCCAGTGCTGATAAACATAACTTCGGGCTATGATTAATCCTCCACAAACAGAAGATTAAATTCCAGAGAGGGATTGCTTATTAATCGCAATTTCATTTTTGAAAAATCAACAATGTTTTTATAAAATTCATATTTACATTTAAGGGAAAAACAATAGGAGAAATCAAGATGAGAACGGACACAAAAAATTACAGTTACTTAAAACGATCCACCATTCACAACTACAGTCATATCACATTCGCCTCACATTCAACACATGCAAACTTGACTCAAACATACCATATGTTCATTATCTACAAGGGAAAAGAACAACACTGGAACTGCCTTAATTAAACAAAAAGTTCGGAGTAATTGGTTGAAAGAAATAATACAAAACCAAGAAATTATAAAATTTCAAACAATGATTGCAAATAAATATAAATCGATAATGCACAACAGATGGCAAAAACTTTGTGGATGGACGTGCCTCCTAGACACAAGGGCAGACCAGTAGAAAAGTGGGCCTACGCGTTTCGAATCCCCTTTAATTCTTCGGAGATTCTCATCAGGGCCTCAGGTAACTGAACAAGGAAAGAAAAAACATATATTTCTCTTCAAGACAAAATAGTGACAAGTGAGGGAAACAACAGTGCAAAAACAGAGGTACACGTTTCTAATTTACACTAGCTGGGGCGGATCCTACAAAGGGAATCGCCCATATCAGAGTCTATGTATTTAGTGGGCCCCCAGCATAGAAACCTGGTTCAGGGTACTCAAAATAGATAATGTCGGAAACCGGTTGGTCACAGAATGGCACTCCGGACCGTGTATATCACCCAAAACAGTTGACTACATAAAAAGTCGGAGAAGGGGACTTACCACCAAGGTTACTTTAGCAGAAACTAAAGGTGGTCGGAAGCAGGGGGATATTGCCGGGAAACAAGTCTGTAAATAAATACCAACGTATGGTGCGTCAATATACAGCTGAGATAGAAATAAAAATAAGGAATCAAGCTTTATGGCCTGTGAGGGTCTCTTACCAGTCATAGACAATCGGCGTGCCCGAACGGCAAGGAGAAGGGTTCACAGTTGAAAACTGGGCTGGAATGAGCCACAGCCGGAAGGTGTCGGAAGCTTTACATGTCGGCGTGTCTTGTTCAAATAACACTGCAGGCTCGGGGTCCTGTATTAGATCAGGGAAAGGCCTTTAGTGGATGGCACAACAGGGAAGGAATTAAGTATGAACTGAAGCATATCAGGTTAACATCACCTGTAAAAAGCGGTGTGGTGTACGCACTTCAGTTCGTTTCAATCACGCAGATGGGCAGTTTTTGCGCGTGCGCAGAAACTGCACATATGATGATGACTTCTCGAACCATGCAAATAGACTCGTCTCCAAACTCTGTGACAGGGGGTACCCTAAAAAATTGGTGAAGGATTGCATGAAACGAGCCAGGTGGACCCCGCGCGAAACACTATTGGAACGAAAAAAGAAATCAGAACAGAAGCGCCAGGTCTGTGTGACCACCTTCTGCCCGAATGCCAACCAGCTGAAACGCGTCATTGGTCAAAACTGGCATCTGGTGCAAAATCTAGACGAAAGCCTAAAAGAACCACCGTTGTTTGCATTCAAACGGGAGAATAGTGTCGCTAACCATGTGGTAAGAGCTTCCATGCCAATCCAAAATCAACCATCCCTCCGTCAAATGATGGGTCTGGCACCTGTGCTGGGTCATCACAAATGCGGGACTTGCCTCTGCTGTGAAACCACCATACAGGGCTCCGTCTTTCAACACAGGGGCATATTCTGGAAGCATGAGGTATTTAGTAATTGCAAATCAAAATTTGTAGTGTACGGCATTAAATGCCCATGCGACCACCTATATATTGGTAAAACGGAGCAAGAAGTCCGACAACGCATATCCCAACACAAATCGAGGCTGAAGAGAAATGTCGAAAATGCGCCGCTAGTAAACCATTGGAACAGAATGCAACATGGACTCAATGATTTTAAATGGACGGTCATTTCCAGGATAGAAAAGAACTCCCGAGGAGGCGATATGGGCCTCCTATTATCCAAAAGGGAAGCAATGTTAATTGTTAAATTTGACACGGCGGTGTCAGGTTTAAATGAACTTTCAGAAATTTTCAAGCTATAAATTCCTGTCTGTGATACCCTGTATAGAGCCCTATTTTATCTCCGCTTCATGAGAATTCATTTATATTCACACCATTTCTTCTTTCATTTTTTAGTTCCGCTTGCATGCATGCATTAGACTTCTCAACGAGTGCAGGCCCCGTCGAGTATTGTCGTCCTAGCCAGTAGTTGCCCACTGAACCGCCCACTCTTTGATGACGCAGTGCGCCATCCACTATAAAACGTGAAGTGCCCCGTGGTAGGGTAACGCGCATGCGCGAGTGACTAGTGCTGATCGCGACGCCGACCGGACAGATTGACCCGAAGAAGAACTAGTATTTCTGGTAAGAGCTAGCTTTGAACTCCGACGTGTCCCTTTGGTGTTTGGCTAAGTGAGAAAGAACTTTTCTTCATGACCGCGCTGTAAAGCCTTTTATCTAATCGGTTCGCTTCGCATTTTTGTCTGTTTATATAGCACACGCGATTCGTGCCTGCTTGTGCTGATGCTGCCACCTTCCACAGATCTGCGTGATTGAAACGAACTGAAGTGCGTACACCACATCACTTTTTACAGGTGATGTTAACCTGATATGCTTCAGTTCATACTTAATTCCTTCCCTGTTGTGCCATCCACTAAAGGCCTTTCCCTGATCTAATACAGGACCCCGAGCCTGCAGTGTTATTTGAACAAGACACGCCGACATGTAAAGCTTCCGACACCTTCCGGCTGTGGCTCATTCCAGCCCAGTTTTCAACTGTGAACCCTTCTCCTTGCCGTTCGGGCACGCCGATTGTCTATGACTGGTAAGAGACCCTCACAGGCCATAAAGCTTGATTCCTTATTTTTATTTCTATCTCAGCTGTATATTGACGCACCGTACGTTGGTATTTATTTACAGACTTGTTTCCCGGCAATATCCCCCTGCTTCCGACCACCTTTAGTTTCTGCTAAAGTAACCTTGGTGGTAAGTCCCCTTCTCCGACTTTTTATGTAGTCAACTGTTTTGGGTGATATACACGGTCCGGAGTGCCATTCTGTGACCAACCGGTTTCCGACATTATCTATTTTGAGTACCCTGAACCAGGTTTCTATGCTGGGGGCCCACTAAATACATAGACTCTGATATGGGCGATTCCCTTTGTAGGATCCGCCCCAGCTAGTGTAAATTAGAAACGTGTACCTCTGTTTTTGCACTGTTGTTTCCCTCACTTGTCACTATTTTGTCTTGAAGAGAAATATATGTTTTTTCTTTCCTTGTTCAGTTACCTGAGGCCCTGATGAGAATCTCCGAAGAATTAAAGGGGATTCGAAACGCGTAGGCCCACTTTTCTACTGGTCTGCCCTTGTGTCTAGGAGGCACGTCCATCCACAAAGTTTTTGCCATCTGTTGTGCATTATTGATTTATATTTATTTGCAATCATTGTTTGAAATTGTATAATTTCTTGGTTTTGTATTATTTCTTTCAACCAATTACTCCGAACTTTTTGTTTAATTAAGGCAGTTCCAGTGTTGTTCTTTTCCCTTGTAGATAATGAACATATGGTATGTTTGAGTCAAGTTTGCATGTGTTGAATGTGAGGCGAATGTGATATGACTGTAGTTGTGAATGGTGGATCGTTTTAAGTAACTGTAATTTTGTGTGTCCGTTCTCATCTTCATTTCTCCTATTGTTTTTCCCTTAAATGTAAATATGAATTTTATAAAAACATTGTTGATTTTTCAAAAATAAAATTGCGATTAATAAGCAATCCCTCTCTGGAATTTAATCTTCTGTTTGTGGAGGATTAATCATAGCCCGAAGTTATGTTTATCAGCACTGGCATTTTTTGTTGTTATTTATGATATAGGCTCAGCCTTGCTGATTAGAGCCAGCCCCATTTTGTTCTTACTTCAAAAAAGAAAGAAGGCAAATTGAGGAAACCTCTAAAATCCACTGGCAAGGGACTCAGAAATAAGCATCGCAGGTCTCAGCCTCGCCTCATATCCTAGACTTTCTGCTTCGTGGGGTGAAGCCACTATCCCATTGATCCTGAAAACAGGGAAGAATCCGGCGAACTGTGGGTCTTATGGACCCATTTCTCTCTTTTTTTTTTTAACACACTTTATTGGTGACCGCATTATAGCATGTACGTTAGTTAAATATTCTTTTACATACAGTCATTTTTGTTTTTCCAGTTGTTCATCAATCACAGTACATGGGTCATGTAACAGTTATCCATTTGTTGTCATACATGGTAAAACAGACTGATCAAGGTCAAATTCAGTGCTGGAAATGTTACTACTCAAGCATTGGTCATGTTGCATCTCCAGCGATCCTTCAAAAGTAGTGCGTATTCGTATAAACTATTGGTAACATGAACAAACCCCGACTTCCACCCACCCCAACCCTCTCCTGGTCAGTCCCATCCTGGCAGCCACTATGGTTGCCCAGGGTCATCCTACGGTTCTCCTCCTGAAGGAAGCGATGAATCGGATAGGGTCCTGTCATTTCAATGAAACAGAGCCTAATACCCTCAGGGATCTAAGCAGCCTTGTAGCCTACGGGGTCTCAGTATCTTGTGCAGGAGACAATTCCAGTGCTTCCAGGTCAAGTAGCATGGCCTCCCACTCCAGCTTGATGGGCTGCTTCCTCAGCTCTCTCTCCTCCTCCCTTCGGAGAGCAGCACCCTCTGCTTTCCCCCATTGGAGCATGTCCGACTGCCAGACAGTGACCGAGTGGCACACTTCTCCCCAATAACCCTTTATGCAAGGGCAAGACCACAGCATGTGAATAAAGTCCGCCTCATCTCCTTTGCAATGGGGGCAATAATGGGGGGAGTCCGGGAACATAAGGTGTATTCCATAGCCTGTGCAAATGAGTCATGATCCAGTATATTGCCGTCTCCAAAGAAATCCCCTACCACCGCCACCCCAGCATCCGTCCAAGCCTGTAGTCTGGTCCGCGTGAGTCTCCCTTGTGGTGTAGGGATGCCCAGTATGAGGACGTTCAGGGCGTAGGATCCACCGTGGACATGTATGAGAGGGCCTTTCTCCAGCATATTAGGGCTGTTCGTAACAGAGGGGGGCAATCAGGGGGACCTTAGCCCTCGGCAACAGAAGAGAGTGTAGTTCACCCCGATCTAGCCGCTGCTGCATAAATCCAATTTCATGTTAGTTCCTACCTGCAGTCAAATAAGACAGCGATTGGAGCTGGCTGGCATAGTAGTACCCCCGGAAGTCCGGGACTCCCAGACCGCCACTTTGCGTTGGCAGCTGGAGCTTTTGAAGACCTAGGCGCCTCCGACCCACGCCCCAAATAGGAGTGGACAATACAGTGTTCAGCGTATTAAAATGGATTGTGGGAGGAGTACGGGCAGGTTCACAAAATAATATAAAAGTCTAGGTAACATCACCATTTTTGAGATGGCGATCCTCCCCATTACTGATAAGGGCAGGGAAGTCCAAAACCCAACACTAGCGCGGAGTCCCCTTATGGCCCGTAATATATTGCCCTCTATCTGGTCCTCTTGTGATCTCTATATACGCAGATACCTAGGTATTTAAAGGTAGTGGGGGCCACTAGTAGGTCATAAGTGCCAAATTGTAGGCGGGTTATGTGTGGCATGTGTTGGAAGAAGTAGCCAACCGGTTTCTCCGGGTTTATGGCCAGTCCAGAAAGGCGTTCAAAGGTGGTGAATATACCCGGGAGGGGAGCATTATCTGCAGTCAAGTCCTTTAAATATAGGAGTATATCATCCGCATAAATAGATATTAAGTGATGTACCCCGTCTATGCGGATGCCAAGCCGGTCTGACGATCTCCGAAGAGCCAGCGCCAGGGGTTCTAACGACCAATACAAATAGTAGGGGAGATAAAGGGCACCCCTGCCAAGTGCCCCTGTAAATTTTATATTGGTCGGAGATATAGTTGCCCGTACGGGCCCTGGCTGTAGGGGATGTATATAATAAGCGGACCCATTTAAAGTATATATTCGGGAACCCAAATCATTGCAATGTCGCAAACATGAAATCCCAAGAAAAGGGAATCAAATGCCTGTCTATAAGGTCCATAGCAACAACAGAGGCTGTCCAATACCCCAGGGACAAATGATAGTAACACCTAACAAAGGTTCAGGTACACAATTTCAAAGACAAACTACAAATTAAGACTGGAAAAATCCAAAGGTTAGAAAGGGAGGGGAAAGAAAAAGGGGGGGGGGGGGGAGAAGAAAAGAAACCTATATTTCAGACCCAATTCAAAAAAGTGTTCATAATTTATACAACATATAATTTACAGATAAAACACATTACAGATCCAATAAAACGCTCATAAACAAGTGTGTTGGTAGAATTAAAACAACAAACTCATATTGCCAAACACGTGGCTGACATATAAAAATTACACATACAGGAAGAACAACAAAAAACAAATATAGTGTGTCTTTCACAGTTTGTGGCCACAGAATGTGTCGACGGCGTTTCGACCGCTGGGTGACTATGCAGTCATCATCAGGACAGACAGTGGTTTGAGCGTTTTCAGTTACAGTATTAAAAGCAGGCCATTCAAATTTTGAACGTTAGATGCAGTACGTTCAAATTTCTCGCAGGTCCTTATAACACAAATAAGGGACAGATAAATCAGCTCGTGTAAAACTATATCTTCATTATGGCAGGAAATCCAAACGGAACCTTAAGTTGTAGCCCAGCGTATGCCCAATCAATCGGCAGAGTTCAACTAAGATCCATATACGACGCGAGGACAATATCAAGTCATCAATTGACTTTAAGCAACACTGATTTATCTGTCCCTTATTTGTTCGTCCCATGGGGAAGTCATGGATCGTAGGCCCACGAGGGGGTCTAGTGGGCGGTCATCTTGCACCCCCGCAGACCGCTGCATCTCCTCTCCTCCAGCACCACTCAATCTCAGTGCAGCTCTTTTCCAGGGTCTAGTGCGGCCCCCGCCCGTCGGTGCAGTCAAGCAAGATCCAGTGATGCAGGCTGCATGCAGGGCGTGGCGATCGCGTAGGCCCACTGAGTGCGCACCTCTCACCTCCTCAAACGTCCGCTATTTCCGCAGCCGCTGCTCCCTGGCGCTCGCTCATGACAGCAGAAGCCGGGGGGGAGGGCCCCCTCCCGCCGGCCCCCATGGAGGGCCGTGGTCTCTCAGCACCCGCAGCTGTCCTCAGCACTGTTCCGTGGCTCCCCTCCTCTGCTCACAGGCCGCGGGCCAGCAGACCTCCCCACAGCCGGATAGCACCGGTCCGGGCGCCCCAGTAGGAAGCCCTGTTAAGTGTCCTCGCATCGTCGGAGGTAGGCGCGGGGTGAAGAGCATGGGGGGGGGCACAAGAGTCACTGGTTCGCAGGAGGGGCCCGAGTCACAGTCCGCACAGCCCTGTGCCCCGCAGGCGGGCCACCGCCTCACGTCAGGCCCCGGCCTCCAATGTCGCCCGGCGCCGGGTAGGCCCAGATCAACGATGTTCGCGTCTGGGCTGCCCAGGGCCTCAATGGAATCACTTTGCTGCTGCGGGGGCCTCAGCCCGTCGACTCCCGCACCTCCCGGTAGTCCTCTGCCAGGTTTGCGGCTAATAATTAGCAGTCCCCCCTGGGAAGGGTCCGGACCTCCGCTAAAACACCACTGCCATCTTAGATGGCTAGCCACGCTCCCCCATAGACCCATTTCTCTCTTAAATACAGATTACAAAGTATTTGCAAGGATCCTGGCAGACAAGCTGGGAGCAGTGGCGGGCGGACTGCTGCATCCCGATCAGAAGGGTTTTGTGAGAGGCAGAACCTTTCTGATCTCAGCTATGATTTTATCAGTGCCATCGATTTGGCTACAACCTTCTCTCTACCCCTTGCAGCAATGACACTAGATGCTACCAAGGCCTTTGATAGGGTTAATGGGGTATATCTCTCGGCAGTTATGGAAAAGTTTAACTTTGGTAAGAAATTCTGTCGAGTTATTCAGTTTATATACCGTGATCCCTCAGCGAGACTCCTAGTTTTTGGCAAACTGACCAACCCTTTTAAGATCACCAGGGGAACCAGACAGGGCTGCCCTCTCTCCCCTCTTCTCTTTGACCTGTACATTGAGCCCTTCGCTCAGCGTTTGAGAAAACGAGTCGGGTATCGCATCATTCAAGTTTGAAGCGTGGGAGAGGAAGTTAGCCCTGTATGCGGACGACGTTCTGATACTTTCATCTGATTTGGAGACGTCTTTTCCTCAGGTCATTAGGTTGGCACAGGACTTTGGGCGGGTTTCCCGCTATCAGGTTAACGCTGGAAAAATGGAAATCATGTTGTGGAACCTGCCGGAGTGCCGGTACCAGACCAAGAGTGACATAAGATATTTGGGGGTCAGAATTGTCCAGAATATAGATAAGATCTCAGGGACTAACCTTGCAAACATTTCTAAAGAACGCCAGAAACTTATGAAATCTTGGACCCATCTCCCATTGACCTTTCTGGGAAGGATTAATTTGATCAAAATGGTTATATTACCGAAAATCACTTTTCTTTTTAACACCATTCCTTTACATTTTGAAAAACAGGCGATTGGCAAACTTCAGCAAGCAATCAACTCATTTGTTTGGGCTTATAGGGCCACAAGGATAGCCTGGAAGAAGATAAGGCGCAGGAGGGAGAAAGGGGGTCTCACACTTCCCGATCTACAGTACTACAACTGGGCTTTTCAGCTTTTGCACTTAAGAATGCTGTTGAAATCCCAAGATCACACAGGGATGGGGGTCATGTTCTCCCCCATGTTAAAAGGAGTGGGGCTGTCGTAGGAGGGATTTCTTTTAAAATATGGTGATCAAAAGTTTAAAAAAAAGATCAGGCTGAAAGTTTTGCTGGGGATGGCTCGTACGTGGGCTAGAATTAAACAATGCACTGGCCTAAATTACTTCTCAAGTTTGACTCCCTGTGGGATTCTCCGGGGGTTCCAGACTGTTTGAAAGATAAATTAGCTACACCACTTAGAACAGCAGGACTGAAAGTGTGGAGGGATTTGGCTTCTGACGGTTCACTTATATCATGGTCGTCACTCCACAACAGGCTAGAGGAGTGTATGTCTAGGTTTAAGTATCTACAGCTGCAGACTTGGTCCCAGAATCTAAAAAAGTCTATAGGTATAGGGAACGTTTTGGAGGAGCAACTAGTGATGAGGCCAGTGGGGAGGAAAGGTGTCTTTTTCTTTTACTGGTCCACAGAGGAAGCCATTTATGGAGATTTTAAATTAGCCGAAGAACTGTGGGGTGCTTCTATGCTGGATGAAGATTGGGAAGACCTTTGGCAAACTTCCTTCAACACCTTGTTCATCACTGTAAAACCAGCCTGGCTTAGGAGAAATCATTACTTCACTACCCACAGGGCCTATTTATCTCCATCAAGATTGTCCAAAATAGCACAGGGCCCCCCAGTCAGCTGCAAGAAGTGCGATTTATTAAATGCCTCAGATATTCACATGTTTAAAGATTGCCCCGTGATTACTGAATACTGGGGGAAAGTAGGAGCAACTATAGCTGATATTTTGGGATCCCCAGTTCAAATTTTAAATAAGGGACAGATAAATCAGCTTGTGTAAAACTATAGCTTCATTATGGCAGGAAATCCAAACGGAACCTTAAGTTGTAGCCCAGCGTATGCTCAATCAATCGGCAGAGTTCAACTAAGATCCATATACGACGCGAGGACAATATCAAGTCATCAATTGACTTTAAGCAACACTGATTTATCTGTCCCTTATTTGTGTTATAAGGACCTGCGAGAAATTTTAACGTACTGCATCTACCGTTCAAAATTTGAATGGCCTGCTTTTAATACTGTAACTGAAAACGCTAAAACCACTGTCTGTCCTAATGATGACCGCATAGTCACCCAGCGGTCGAAACACCGTCGACGCATTCTGTGGCCACAAACTGTGAAAGACACACTATATTTGTTTTTTGTTGTTCTTCCTGTATGTGTAATTTTTATATGTCAGCCACGTGTTTGGCAATATGAGTTTGTTGTTTTAATTCTGCCAACACACTTGTTTATGAGCGTTTTATTGGATCTGTAATGTGTTTTATCTGTAAATTATATGTTGAATAAATTATGAACACTTTTTTGAATTGGGTCTGAAATATAGGTTTCTTTTCTTCTTCCCCCCCCCCCCCCCTCCCCTTTTTCTTTCTCCTCCCTTTCTAACCTTTGGATTTTTCCAGTCTTAATTTGTAGTTTGTCTTTGAAATTGTGTACCTGGACCTTTGTTAGGTGTTGCTGTCTATAAGGTCCAGCGCAATGCAACCTGCGTGACGGTAAGCTCTCGGAGTGGCCGCCTTTACCGCATGTAGCCGTCTGGTGTTAAGGGAGGTGCTGCGGTTAGGGAAGAAGCCGCACTGATCGCTGTAAATAAGCACATTAAGGTACGGTTGTATAGGGTTGGCAAGGGCCTTACTTAGGATCTTGTATTCAGTGGCGAGCATAGAGAGGTGTCTAGTTAGACATCTCCAAACCATCTCGCCCCGGCTTAGGTATGGACATGACAAATGCCTGCATGGTGGAATCTGGCAGGTGGCCAGTCTCAAAGGCCGTCTTGTATACAGTCTCCAGTGCAGGCACTAGAGACTCCGAATTCGTAAGGTAAAATTCAACAGGGAGCCCGTCTATTCCAGGAGTCTTGTTACGGTTTAGACCCTTTATCGCAGCACAGATTTCTTGTTGAGTAATAAGGCCATCAATGTCTTTCTGAACGTCCTCTGGTAAAACTGGGAAGGGAAGATCTTTGGAGAATTCAGTAATCCCGGATCCTTCCACAAGGGGCCGGGGGGTGGGGTGCTTAAAGCGTCTCTGAATGTTCATGAACGGAGGCATTTATTTCGCCTTGTGTGTGCACTACCTGTCCTATCGGGGTGTGGATACTGGAAATGCATGGTGAGTCAGGTCTGTCCCGTACTTTGTGGGCAAGCAGTGTTCCCCCTCTGTCCGCTTCAGTGTGTTTCCGTTGGAGGTACGCCCTGTAGTCTATCGTCTGCAACATCCCCAGCGTCTCCGCATGGTCTATGTGGGTAGATTGTAGTCTCTCTCGTGCATCCGGGTCGGACACTGCCTCCCTCTCCAGTACATTCAATTTGCTCTCAATGTCCAGCAGACGTCAGTGCGTTTCCTGCCTAGCCCCTACTAACTGTCCAATCGTCGCCCCCCTCACCACCACCTTCAAGGCGTCCCATTCAATTAAGGTAGAGAATGCTGTATTCCAGTTTTTGGTCAGGTGGTTAGTAATGGTGTTGGACAGGGCCGTGCGAAAGGAGGCCTCTTCAAGCAATTGTGGGTGTAACCTCCAGGTGGGCACGGGTGGGTACCACGCCCCAATGAAATGTACGCTCTAGTGGGTTGTGGTCGGAAAACGTCTTGGCTAGGTATGTGGAACTGTGGACCTTCGGTATAATGGAGTTCGAGCACAGGAATCTGTCGATCCTAGTGTGGAGGCTGTGTACTGGAGAGTAAAAGGAGTATTCTCTATGTGTCGGGTAAAGGCCTCTCCATGCGTCAGTAAGTGACCACCCGGTTGCCCATGTAGTGAATTGGTCCTCTATCTTACCAGCATACGTGCCATGTAGGGGGTGTGTGATCTGTCCAACCCAGTGTCCAGCACCGCGTTCCAGTCCTCGCCCAGCACCCAGGGGATCCCGTCTCAGTCCGACAAGACAGTGCTCAGCTGATTTAGGAATCGGTCTTGGTCGAAGTTGGGGGCATAGATACTCCCGAGGACTACCAGGGAGCCATCTAAAGTGCCCTTCACTAGTATGTATCGACCCTGGTCGTCCACTCGGCGCTCAAGTTCCACAAATGGGACTCCATGTCGCACCCAAACAGTCGCCCCTCTAGCAAATGCAGAGTAGTTAGTGGAGTATATATGTCCTCTCCACTTTTTTCCTCATCTTTTGCGTTTCAGAGTCAGTTAGGTGGGATTCCTGGAGGAACGCTATCTGTGTGTGCCGTCTGAGGAGAAATGCATGTATACGTTGTCTTTTCTGGATTGCCCCCAATCCCCGAACGTTCCATGTGAGCAGGTTATATGACCCTGTTGTACTAGCGGTTCCTGTCATGTTCCGATATGTAAGTGGTATACTTCTCTACGCGGTGCTAATAGGGCAGAGCTGACCAGGAGTTCCCCTTCCCAAACAACCTCAACAAAACCCGGCACAGGGCCGAAACTGCACTGAACCCAACAATAATGCACAAGTAGCACAAAACAGAAAACGGTGCATACGCCAATAGGGAGGTAGCCAGCCTCACGTAAATGCATAGTTCCAGAATGGTCCGTGTCCAGTGGCTCATAGGTGCCCCATCTACCGGGGGCGGGGGGAACTAGGCATTGGGATGGCAGGGGCGTCGTCAGTAGTATAAACAAATGCAGCAGTAGAAATTGTAAAGCCCCTCAGCGCTCAACCTAAGCGTCTCCTCGTACTGCGTGTGTAAGAGGAGAGCGTGCACACAGTGTTCCATACAATAGCAACAATGCATAGTAATTCACCAGTAAACACATTGATCTATACCAATGAAAGGATACAATTGTTCGACCAGCGCTGGAGTCTCACCCAGCACAAAGGCAAAGCTTTCAGTTTCAATTTCCTGTGTTCTCAGCCCATTCGCCCCTCTCAACTGTCGCTCAAGTCATCAGCCCCTCTCGTTGTGATGGTGGGGAACAGGATTGCACTATGGTCGGAGTCCGAATGGAGTGTACTGTCCTCCGAGTCAGTAGTAATTTTTTGCAGGTCTTCGCGGAAGGAGCCAGCTGTCCCCAAAGCCCCTTCTTGATCTTGTCGCTGCTGCTCTCGTGATGGGCCTGCCCCTCCCTTGCCCCGGCCGGGGTTCTGAGTTCGTCGAGGGGTTCTCTTCGGGAGTGAGCTCGATTCCTGCCTGGAGCCATCTTTTTGACTTACTTGGCTAGGACCGATGCCCATCACCTCTAGCCATTCCTCTACATCCACCGGGCTCTCAAAAAAGTGAGACTTCTTGTTGTGGATGACCATCAGGCGGGCAGGATACAAGAGGGCATATTTGAGTTGTGCCGTCTGTAGCCTTTTCTTCACTGCCTGGTAGGACGATCTCTGCCTTTGCACCAGCACTGTTTAGTCCGGGTATAAGGAGATACAGTGATTTTCATATTGAATTAGGGTCCTTTCTCTAGCCCTCTGTAGCAAGACGTCACCGTCCCTATAGTTGAGGATTTTGACGATCAAGGGGCGGGGTGGCGCTCCTGGTTTTGGTTGGCCCGTTGGGATTCTATTGGCCCTTTCCACGCAGAAATACGGAGAGAACTCCTCAGAGGCCATGTGTTCCCGGAACCATGTTTCCATGAATTTAGCCGCTTTGCTCCCCTCACAGCGTTCCGGCAGTCCAATGACGCGTATGTTATTGTGTCGGTTCCTGCCCTCCGCATCCTCCACCCGATTCATGAGCGTGGTCACCTGCTGTTGTAGTTGTTGCAATGTGGAAGAATGTTCCTCCACTGTAGGAGTGAGGTCCGCAATAGATCGTCCGTGTTCCTTCACCGTGTCTGCCAATTTGGTATGGTCCGCCTTCAGCAGCGTTCGCCCGGAGGTGAGCGCGCCCATCTGTATCTCCATAGCCTTTCGAGAGTCTTGAATCTCTTTGAGGATGAGGTCCAGCTTGTCCGGTGTTCCCTTCTCTCGGTCAGGCTGACCCGCTCCAGGCGAGGGGGACCCGCTTGCGCGACTCGACATGGCAGAGGGAGGGTCCGGGCTCTGCTGTCTCTCTGTTGTCCTCGCCCGATTTCTGCCCATGTCCCAGCGACCTCCTCTGGCCTCTCGTGGGGTCGTTCCGATGGTCGGTAGCAGGAGAGTGCCTCGTTCCCTCACTGACGTGCGAGTCTCCAGGCCTCAGCAAGCTCTACTGTCGCCTCCAGGCACCTGTTAGGCGGGTCCTTGGAACGTCACAAGCAGGGATCGGCCGTGTCAGTGATGACGACTCAGCTCACATCCATTACCTCGCAGCACTCCCCAGTGATGTCCTAACAGGGGGGCGGGGGGAGAAGAGGGGAGGAAATTCACCGTCCAGGCGGGGCCAAGTCGTGTTGTACTCGGTCAAGCCGCCCGGTGGATCTAGTGGCGGCGAGTCACAGCCCAGTCAATATGCAGTGTGGGCCCGCTGATGATCTACTTCTAAATACGGAACTTCAGTCGTGTTCCCCGGCGTGTTCGTCCCATGGGGAAGTCATGGATCGTAGGGCCACACGAGGGGGTCTAGTGGGCGGTCATCTTGCACCCCCGCAGACCGCTGCAGTCTCCCCTCATCCAGCACCACTCAATCTCGGTGCAGCTCTTTTCCAGGGTCTAGTGCGGCCCCCGCCCGTCGGTGCAGTCAAGCAAGATCCAGTGATGCAGGCTGCATGCAGGGCGTGGCGATCGCGTAGGCCCACTGAGTGCGCACCTCTCACCTCCTCAAACTTCCTGCATTTCCGCAGCCGCTGCTCCCCGGCGCTCGCTCAGGACAGCAGAAACCGGGGGGGAGGGCCCCCTCCCGCCGGCTCCCACGGAGGGCCGTGGTCTCTCAGCACCCGCAGCTGTCCTCAGCACTGTTCCGTGGCTCCCCTCCTCTGCTCACAGGCCGCGGGCCAGCAGACCTCCCCACAGCCGGATAGCACCGGTCCGGGCGCCCCAGTAGGACGCCCTGCTCAGTGTCCTCGCATCGTCGGAGGTAGGCGCGGGGTGAAGAGCATGGGGGGGGGCACAAGAGTCACTGTTTCGCAGGAGGGGCCCGAGTCACAGTCCGCACAGCCCTGCGCCCCGCAGGCGGTCCGCCGCCTCACGTCAGGCCCCGGCCTCCAATGTCGCCCGGCGCCGGGTAGGCCCAGATCAACTATGTTCGCGTCATGGCTGCCCAGGGCCTCAATGGAATCACTTCGCTGCTGCGGGGGCCTCAGCCCGTCGACTCCCGCACCTCCCGGTAGTCCTCAGCCAGGTTTGCGGCTAATAATTAGCAGTCCCCCCCGGGAAGGGTCCGGACCTCCGCTAAAACACCACTGCCATCTTAGCCACGCTCCCCCATAGACCCATTGTCTCTTAAATACAGATTACAAAGTCTTTGCAAGGATCCTAGCAGACAAGCTGGGAGCAGTGGCAGGCGGACTGCTGCATCCCGATCAGAAGGGTTTTGTGAGAGGCAGAACCTTTCTGATCTCAGCTATGATTTTATCAGTGCCATCGATTTGGCTTCAACCTTCTCTCTACCTCTTGCAGCAAGGACACTAGATGCTACCAAGGCCTTTGATAGGGTTAATGGGGTATATCTCTCAGCAGTTATGGAAAAGTTTAACTTTGGTAAGAAATTCTGTCGAGTTATTCAGTTTATATACCGTGATCCCTCAACGAGACTCCTAGTTTTTGGCAAACTGACCAACCCTTTTAAGATCACCAGGGGAACCAGACAGGGCTGCCCTCTCTCCCCTCTTCTCTTTGACCTGTACATTGAGCCCTTCGCTCAGCGTTTGAGAAAACGAGTCGGGTATCGCATCATTCAAGTTTGAAGCGTGGGAGAGGAAGGTAGCCCTGTATGCGGACGACGTTCTGATACTTTCATCTGATTTGGAGACGTCTTTTCCTCAGGTCATTAGGTTGGCACAGGACTTTGGGCGGGTTTCCCGCTATCAGGTTAACGCTGGAAAAATGGAAATCATGTTGTGGAACCTGCCGGAGTGCCGGTACCAGACCAAGAGTGACATAAGATATTTGGGGGTCAGAATTGTCCAGAATATAGATAAGATCTCAGGGACTAACCTTGCAAACATTTCTAAAGAACGCCAGAAACGTATGAAATCTTGGACCCATCTCCCATTGACCATTCTGGGAAGGATTAATTTGATCAAAATGGTTATATTACCGAAAATCACTTTTCTTTTTAACACCATTCCTTTACATTTTGAAAAACAGGCGATTGGCAAACTTCAGCAAGCAATCAACTCATTTGTTTGGGCTTATAGGGCCACAAGGATAGCCTGGAAGAAGATAAGGCGCAGGAGGGAGAAAGGGGGTCTCACACTTCCCAATCTACAGTACTACAACTGGGCTTTTCAGCTTTTGCACTTAAGAATGCTGTTGAAATCCCAAGATCACACAGGGATGGGGGTCATGTTCTCCCCCATGTTAAAAGGAGTGGGGCTGTCGTAGGAGGGATTTCTTTTCAAATATGGTGATCAGAAGTTTAAAAAAAAGATCAGGCTGAAAGTTTTGCTGGGGATGGCTCGTACGTGGGCTAGAATTAAACAATGCACTGGCCTAAATAACTTCTCAAGTTTGGCTCCCTGTGGGATTCTCCGGGGGTTCCAGACTGTTTGAAAGATAAATTAGCTACACCACTTAGAACAGCAGGACTGAAAGTGTGGAGGGATTTGGCTTCTGACGGTTCACTTATATCATGGTCGTCACTCCACAACAGGCTAGAGGAGGGTATGTCTAGGTTTAAGTATCTACAGCTGCAGACTTGGTCCCAGAATCTAAAAAAGTCTATAGGTATAGGGAACGTTTTGGAGGAGCAACTAGTGATGAGGCCAGTGGGGAGGAAAGGGGTCTTTTTCTTTTACTGGTCCACAGAGGAAGCCATTTATGGAGATTTTAAATTAGCCGAAGAACTGTGGGGTGCTTCTATGCTGGATGAAGATTGGGAAGACCTGTGGCAAACTTCCTTCAACACCTTGTTCATCACTGTAAAACCAGCCTGGCTTAGGAGAAATCATTACTTCACTACCCACAGGGCCTATTTATCTCCATCAAGATTGTCCAAAATAGCACAGGGCCCCCCAGTCAGCTGCAAGAAGTGTGATTTATTAAATGCCTCAGATATTCACATGTTTAAAGATTGCCCCGTGATTACTGAATACTGGGGGAAAGTAGGAGCAACTATAGCTGATATTTTGGGATCCCCAGTTCAAATTTCTCTCGCCTTGATCATCTTTGGCATTGCTAGCGAAGTAACAGGTCCTGCTAGGGGGTTCCAGTTCCATGCAATCTTGTTGGCTAGGAGAAAAATCTGTAAGAGACGGGTAGAGGTCACACCCACTACACATTCAGAATGGCTGTCTTCTCTATATAAGTCCTCCAAGACTGACTCGTGCAGATTGCAGAACAGCAAGAAGAAAACACTATGGGATTGTCTATTAAATTGGTCTCAGCGCTAGTTGTTGGGGGAGTTTTTCTATCTAGGGGTCCAAGTTTTTTGTTATGTTAACACGTTGGTAAACAACTTTTGGATCCTATGATTAGGCCTCTCTGGAAACTGTGTTGGGCCCCTTCCCCATACTCAGATGGCCAACTTAAACAGTCTTCAGTTACAGTTGACCAGAATAGAGTAAGACCCCCCTCCTTTTCCATAAAAGGGCAAGCGTATACTAAAAGGGTTTCTCTTCACTTTTTACTTCTCGCCTCTCAAATAGCTGGACATAGCTATAATGTCTAGTAAAATACTCTGCTGTGTTTCTGTTGGCCGATTCTATTGTTTCTTACTAATACATTTTGGTACCATAGAATGCAAGACGTCTTACCTTACCTCGTGTCCCAGCACTGTAACTACCTCTTCCAGCTCTCATCATCAGTTGGCTCTTATCATGGCATAGATAAATGTTCGCCTGTCCTTAAAGCAATGTAGATTTCAAATGTATCTAAGATGGACTTATAAGTGCAAATAGAACAAACATGTCCAAGCTCTAGATAGCATCATTAGGTTAACAATTGTACCATCTACTTAGTGCTTGAACCAATCAAGATTGTCTGGCACTACGCTTTCCTTGGAATCAAAACATGAGTAGATGAGCTCTAAATTTTTCTTTCTTGCTTCCCTTCACTATATATAGTATATTCAGTATCTGCTGTTCAGTATATTTCTTTCTATTGTTTTTTATTTAGAAGAACGTATTTTGACGTCTCATAGTCTAAACAGACATACAATCACTGATTGTTCACTTGAGTGTTACATTTTCTCGGCAAATATAAAAAATGCAGTGAAACACACTTCAAGTATCACTTATCTCACTAACTTTTAGAACATTATTTCTATCTTTTAAAATAAAAAAACACAGTCTTTATAGATAAACGTCTATTTTAGCCTTGAAATAGTTGAAGGTCTACGTTTGAAGGCTGGGCAAAATGTGTTGATTGTCCACTGGCTGTTCGCTAAAGGAACTAGCATTTTTTTGGGGATAATCAACTTTATTGGATTTGTAACAACATGGAAATTCATTGGCAGCAGATCATTAATCACTGAGATAGGCACGACACTGTATACAGTTGACAAGACAGGGGGCGGCCCATCAGGGTTGGCCATGGCAGTCTATACAGTAAATACAATTGTATATAAAATAAAATGAGGGCAGATCATAAAAGTGGTAGCATATTAAACCATTTACGCCTGTAACCAGGCGAGGTCGCCCCCACACACCCCTGCTTCTGTCTCCTGGCCTCGTTGCTACTGCTGCTTCTGCCACGCTTTGCCTCGATTTCTTTTCAAGTTTGGACTTCGTTTTTCTCACTGGACGACCCAGCCGCCGCTGAGCCGCCCTCTGACCTTTTTTCCCGCCGCTGCCTCCCTGCGGCCCCGGCCCCATTCGCCGCCCCGCTCCCGCCACCCAGCTGCTCCTCCCTCCCGGCTCCTTACTTATGACGCCCTCGCATACGCGCAGCGTTCACGCACAGCGGGCGCGCCGATTGTGCGCCGAAGGCAAGCCGGTCTGCACCCGTCCGCGCCTGGACCGCGCCCAGCGCCAGGACCCCTGGCCCCCGCCGCGATGGACCTACGACGCCGCCACCCTCAACGCACTCAATGCCGGCCGGATCCCCGCCTGCTACCGAGCTACCCCGAAACGCACCCACGGACCCTTCATCTGCAAAGTCTGCCGCTTCACCTGCCTCCGATCCTGCACCACCCCCGCCAAGCCCAGCACCAACAACAACCACCTCAAGTGCATCCAACTCAACACCCGCTCTGTCCACAGACACGCCGTGGAACTCTGGAACCTCCTCGACACAACATCACCAGACGTCGCCTTCCTCACGGAAACCTGGATGAACGCCTCCTCAGCGCCCGACATTGCCATCGCCATCCCGGACGGGTACAAGATCATCAGGAGGGACCGCGCCAACCAGACCGGTGGAGGCATCGCCATCGTTCACAAGAACACCATCCGAATCACGACCAACTCCGACGACACCCTCACTGCCGCTGAACACCTCCACTTCCAGATACACACCGACCCCAAGACGACCCTCAGAGGAACCCTTATCTACAGACCCCCGGGACCACGCTCACGATTCAGCGAAGACATCGCAGACTTCATCAGCCTGCACGCCCTCCCCTCCGCTGACTACATCCTCCTAGGGGACTTCAACTTCCACTTGGAGAACAACAACGACACCAACACCACCACCCTGCTGGACAACCTCAACAACCTCGGACTCAAGCAACTGGTGAACACCCCCACCCACTACGCCGGCCACACGCTTGATCCCGTCTTCTCCTCCAGCAATCACATCTCCTTCAGCCACTCCACCGGACTCCACTGGACCGACCACAGCTGCATCCACTTCAGCTTCAGAAGAACCACGACCCACCACCACCCGCAACAGGCTGCCCGCAGGAGCTGGAACAAGATCACCGACGACCAGCTCACCGCTTGCCTCAGCCAGAACCCTCCCGCCAGCACAACGGACCCCAACGAAGCAGCCCGCAACCTCACACAGTGGATCACCATCTGCGCAGACTACCTCGCACCACTGAAGACCCCTCCCAGCAGACCCGCCAGCAAGAAAGCCCCCTGGTTCACCGAGGAACTCAAGAACTCCAAGAAGAACTGCCGCACCCTCGAGAAAGCCTGGAGCAACAACCAGACCACAGACAACATGACTGCCCTCAAGCACGCCACCCGCACACACCACCACCTGATCCGCACCACCAAGAAGACAGCATTCAAGGACCGACTGGAGAACAACTCCCACAACAGCAAGGAACTCTTCAACATCGTCAAAGAGCTCTCCAACCACAGCGCCGGAAACAACAACATCACTCCCTCGCAAGACCTCTGCGACTCCCTCGCCTCATTCTTCCACAGCAAGATCACCGACATACACAACAGCTTCGACGCACAGACCACGCTCCCTACCACCGAGCCAACGCCCCCCACCACCACGCTCCACGCCTGGACTCCAGTCAGCACCGAGGACACCACCCGCGTGATGAACACCATCCACTCCGGATCACCAACTGACCCCTGCCCCCACCACATCTTCAACAAAGCTGACTCCATCATCGCACCCCAACTCCGGGACATCATCAACACCTCCTTCAACACCGCCACCTTCCCGGGGAGCTGAAAACACGCTGAACTCAGCGCCCTACTGAAGAAACCAACGGCGGACCCCACCGACCTGAAGAACTACTGTCCTATCCCACTCCTCCCTTTCCCGGCCAAGGTCATCGAGAAGACCGTCAACAGTCAACTGGCCGCCTTCCTCGAGACTAACGGATCCCTCGACCACTCGCAGTCCGGCTTCCGGGCCAACCACAGCACCGAGACCGCCCTCACCGCAGCCACAGATGACATCAGATCCCTGCTCGACAACGGGGAAACAGCGGCCCTCATCCTCTCCGCAGCCTTTGACACGGTCTGCCACCGCACCCTGGTGCAGTGTCTCGACAACATCGGAATCCAAGAGAAGGCACTGGAATGAATCATTTCGTTCCTCACCGGAAGAACCCAGAGGGTCCGCCTGCCCCTGTTCAGATCAGCGGCCACCGAAGTCATCTGCGGCGTACCACAAGGATCATCACTCAGCCCCACCCTCTTCAATGTCTACATGAGCCCCCTCACAGCCATCGCACGCCAACACAACCTCAACATCATCTCCTACGCCGACGGCACCCAGCTGATCCTCTCCCTCACTAACGACCCAGCCACCGCCAGAACCAACCTACACAAAGGGATGAAAGACGTCGCCGAGTGGATGAAGAACAGCCGCCTGAAACTGAACTCAGACAAGAGGGAAGTCCTCATCCTGGGATCATCACCCTCCGCCTGGGACGACTCCTGGTGGCCCCCTGCCCTGGGCACCGCTCCCAAGCCAACGGACCACGTACGCAACCTGGGCTTCATCTTGAACTCCTCACTCTCGATGACCAGACAAGTCAACGCCGTCTCGTCGTCATGTTTCAACACCCTGCGCATGCTTCGAAAGATCTTCCGGTGGATCCCTACCGAAACCAGGAAGACGGTCACCCAGGCACTCGTCACCAGCCGCCTGGACTACGGGAACACCCTCTACGCCGGAACCACAGCCAAACTTCAAAAAAGGCTCCAACGAATCCAGAATGCCTCCGCACGACTCATCCTGGACATCCCCCGACACAGCCACATCTCCGGACACCTGAGAGATCTGCACTGACTTCCCGTCAGTAAGAGGATCACGTTCAGACTCCTCACCCACACGCACAAGGCTCTCCATGACCTGGGCCCCAGGTACCTCAACAACCGCCTGACCTTCTACACTCTCACCCGCCAGCTACGCTCCACCAGCCTCGGCCTCGCCGCCGTCCCACGCATCCGCAGAGCCACCACCGGAGGAAGATCCTTCTCCTACCTGGCAGCCAAGACTTGGAACTCCCTCCCCACCCACCTCCGACTGACCCAGGACCACCTCTCCTTCAGGAAGCAACTCAAGACCTGGCTCTTCGAGCAGTAGCAGACACCCCCCCCAACGCCCCCAAGCACCTTGAGACCCCTCCGGGTGAGTAGTGCGCTATACAAATGCTATGATTGATTGATTGATTGACCCAACACTTTACTAAAGAATTCAGGGCTTCCCCGGGCTTCAAATAGGGCTTCCTCCTGGATCCCACACAGTCCACTCCCCTCCTCCATCCCCGTAGAGTAGGTGCCTTAGCCTGGGACCAGTGCACCGCTATGTTTCTTTTGGCCACTGCCAAGGCTGTCCCCAAAAAGCGCTTATCCGCCCTAGAGCCATCCAAGCCGACGAACACCCCCAGCAGCAGGCGTATCGGGGGGAACCTCCCATCCCAGGGCCTGCGTGAGGTCACGCTCCACCCCTCTCCAGAACTGGCCAAAGCCGGACAACACCATACCATGTGATAGAAATCGGCTGGGGCGGAGTAACATCGCGCGCACACTGGGGAGGATCTCATCTGGGCCCGGAATAGACGTGTCGAGGTGAGGTATGCAGCACAAAGGTAATAAAGTTGGACCAGGCGTAACTTGGAGGATGTGGTCAGGGTTATGGGTGCCATAAGGGCATCCCTCCAATCCGCCTCTTCTAGGGGGCCCAGCCATCCCTCCCATCAAGCTCTGAGCCGATCCAGGGAAGCGGGACCATTGTTCACCAGTGACCGGTATATGCGGGACCCCCCCCCTTCACCCCCTCCCTTCCCCTCCCTAGGTTCCCCATCATCACCTGGGCCTCCAGCGGGCTGAACTCCGGAAGGGAGACAAAGGGTGAGACATGTGTATGAAGGGCGTGTCTGAGTTGTGTAGGTTCTTATAGAATTGGGAGTGGGGAGGAGCGTGGTGCTGCTGCAAGTCCGCAAAGGATCGGATGAGGAACTAGCATTATTAAACATAATAAAAAGAGCTATGAAAGATACCAGAAGAAGACAAACGTGTTAATTGATAACAAATTGATAAATCATTTACAGATGTAATGATTTCACTTCGATATGTACAAAGATGGAAGTTTAGATATATTAGTGGCAAATATGTTGTAAAATTCTTAGAATCAATTAACGAAACTTACAAACTTAAGGTGAAAGCACTCCCTAGAAAGAGACACAAATTCCAGAGGAGAAGCAAGTTCGAAATAGAGTTGAATGTATTCAGGATAAAGTAACTAAAACTCGCGTAAAGGCTATGTCACTAATAGGTAAGGTGTTTCTTAAACACTATAAAGATATCTATCAAACATCTCACCAGGTCTCCTCAGAAACAATTCATGAATTCCTACAGGAATTGCCATTTCCAATTTTGGGAAATAATTTTAAAGAGCTGTTGTTAGCCGAATTCACGAATGAAGAACTAGATGTGGGTATCAGCTCCTTGCCTAACTGTAAAGCTACCGGTGAGGATGGCATTCCCGCTGAATTTTTTAAAGCATTTTCTACAATACTTTGCCCTGAATTTTTAAGACTTGCAAACTATCTACTATAAGGGGGGGGGGCGCCAGTATCTTTCCGTACTGCAGTAGTGGTCAGTATTTAAAAAAAGATAAAATATAGTGAAAATGTGAATTCTTATAGGACAATAAGCCTTTTAAATACTTCTTGCCAATAGGTTAAATAAGATGGTGGGCTCACTTATTGGGACAGATCAGTGCGGTTTAGTAGCGGGGAGACAGCTCTATACCAGTACAAATTCTTTATTAGTGGCACTGGATTTTTTTAATATCAATAAGATTGAGGCACAGATCTGGTTTTTAGATGCAGAAAAAGCATTTAATCTTGGAATTGTCTTTTTACGATTTTAGATAAGTTCGGTTTTCCAAATGAGTTTATATTCTTATTAAAACAACTTTATATGATCTCCCAGGGGCACATTTTAATCAACTCTGTCAATATAGGGACATGCCAAATAAATAGAGGCACCATACAAAGCTGTCCCCTCTCCACGATTTTATTTGCTCTATTTATAGAGCCATTAGCAATTGCAATCAGGGAAAAAAAGAGCCCATACGGTCCCGGTACAAGGAATGACGAACATAAAATTATTTGCCAACGATATTGTTCTTTTTTTTCGACTCAAAGATAGACACTCAGACGGAAGTTATGAGAGTTTTTGCAGACTTCCAAAAAATAGGAGGTTATAAAATCAATAAGACCAAAACAGAAATTATATTATGCAATTGTGGTATGAATTCTCTTTTATAGGAATTTAAACAGATACACAACACTCGCCCAAAGAGGTATTTAGGGATCTATGTAGCAGAGAGGGTAGAAGACCTTTTTTCCTTAAATTATATTCCATTGTTGAAAAAGGTGAGTTCTCAGCGAACACTATGGAATCAGCTCCCGCTATCAATAATAGGACGAGTTGCATTAATTCGAATGTCTATCCTTCCACTGTTTAATTTTCTTTTTAGTGCAGCTCCTTGTGCAATAAAGACCTCTTTTTTTAAAGAAATAGATAATATGTTCTCTTCTTTCCAATGGGCAAATAAGGTACCAAGATTGGCACTCAGCACTTTAAATTATCCTGTTGTAGAAGGAGGATTATCTCTTCCAAATATTAGTAATTATTATTACGTGACATTTGCACATCACAGTTTTAGATTTTTCTTTTTAGATCCTCAAGATGCAGATAATTTATTTATGAAAAAGATCCTAAGGGAATATAACATCATCGACCCTACAAGAGTTACTAAGTACCCTAAAGTACGCCATAAGATCCTACAATGGCTACTTAAACAAAAAAAACAGCTCTTAGCACACTACGATATTTTAAGAATCAATATATCAACCAGACTTTCGAATATATGTACACGGGGGAAACAGGTATTTTAGAGAACAATATTTTAAGGTTGTGGGAAAAAAATGGGTACGTCCACATCCAGCATTTCATCAATGGGAACTGTTGGAAGACTTGGGCGGAGATTGAAATGGGGCTTCAACATTCCAACATAATTTTAAAGTGGTCATTTATTAGATTAAAACTTATATTGGAAAAACTAGATATGGAAAAACTGCGGTATAAAACTAATATCAGCGAAGCCCTTAACTTCCCCATACAACGGAAAATTAGTAACTGGATTAAAATCTTTGATGAGAATAAATCTTTTTCATTATATGAAAAAGTTAGGGACAGATGGAAGAAAAGGGAAGATATACAGATTCTTAAACCATCCTGGAATAGGCTTAATAAATAGTTATATTAAGAGGGGCAAATTTTTAAACGTATGCAATACTATTCAAAATGGTTGATATATAGAACACCCTCCTTTCTTCATAAAATATACCCGCAAATAGAAGACAATTGTTTTGTTGTGTAGAGAAAGGCATCTGGACGCATATCATATGGGCATGCCCAAAAATCCAGAGTCTGTGGGAAGAGATCGAGAAATATTATAGATTCAGAATAGATCCTCTCATCTCACTCGATGAATCCATTGCAGTTTTGGGCTGCTCACCAGCTATCTCTGCACACGAGGAATGCTTGTTTATTGCAGCATTAATAGCAAGATCTCTAATCCTGCAACTCTGGAAAACAGAGAAGGTACCTACCTTCAATGCATGGAGAGCAAAATTGTCTAAAATACAAGAACTGGAAAAGAAATATGCAATAAGATCAGGAGCAGTAAGAAAGTATGAGAAATATTGAAGTGTGTTCGAAATATAGGATAACATGTTGTAGTTTGTACAAAAGGATAGAGCAGATATGTATGTACTTATCCTGATATAGCACTTTACCTTAATGTGACCTTTATCGGTACTTTTGTAGCATTTGATATAAAAAGATAGTATATATATATATATATATATGTATGTATGTATGTATCTTGATCTAACATTTAGCACTCTAACTTAATATGATCTTTTACTGTATCACAGGAATATTATGGTTGCACTGCTGAGCACTTTGAAATGATTATTTATAATATTTAACACTTTGCACTTTAGACTTACGCCAATCTTTTCCTTCCTCAAAATGGGTAGTTGTTGTAGCATGGACTTGCTTATTCTATGATTTGTATTCTCAGCAAGGGATCTGTCAGGATTCGGGCTCCGCAAAGACAGGTGAACAAGTGTAGACCTAGCCAGGCTGGAGATTGTGGAAAAAGGCACAGCAGAACCATACATTGACTGGTACACTTGGACACTTACTTTCTGGTTACTTGTACATTTCCAGGGTACAAGGGTTAGAGACAGTATTTAAAGCTATTCTGACATGGAGTCCATGCTTGGCAACATGTCGGTTGTTACCCGCCAACACTTTTGGAACCGCATAGCTGGCTGTGCAGCATATGTTCTTAGTTCTTTCTGACTGTACGGGCTCGCTCTGGGGCAATCTCTCCATCTAGTGTACACGCAGCAAGATAATCTCATATCATTTACAACAGTGACCCTAGTGTCTCAGCTTTGAAAAACAGAGGGTCAAAATATCTACTGGCGCAGTGGTGACAAAAACGTTTCAGCAAAGTGCACTAAAGTGAAGGAAATGGGGCAGATTTTGTTTTTTTCATTTTGTTTGTGAATGCAACTAATGTAGTCTGTGTTGTGCCAAAGTAGCCCGTGTTTTGAGCATTGGTCATTCGAACTATTTACACAGTCAGTAAAGCAATTGTTTTTCATCCTTTTAAAAGTGAACAATGTCCATATTCATCCCATTCAAATTTCATTCGAGGCAATAGCGCGCTACTGAGTCCATGTCTAAGGTATAAAGTGCTACATAAATGCAATTGCAAACAAGCATTGGCTGCGCGGCCGTGAAAGTAACAGGGCTGCGTGGCCATGAAAGTGATTGCAATCAAGCGCGACGGCTGAGAGAAGGGATCTGTGGTGGGGAGGGGGAGATGAGGGAGTTGTGTGAGGGAGGAAAGACAGATGGCGGCTGCGCGCGTACACGCAAGCTTGAGGCCAGGAAAAGCTTGTGGGTAGCACTTTGAAAAGCCCCTTACTAAAAGTCGAGCAAGCAGCGCATGCGCTGCTCTAGGCTCGACCTAAAAAGGAGCCCTGAAATCAGACCTTGTAAAAGTCGAGCAAGCAGCGCATGCGCTGCTCTAGGCTCGACCTAAAAAGGAGCCCTGAAATCAGACCTTGTATTCTTAACGCGCCACACCGCCCATTGGAGAGAATCCCTGAACACACGCCTATGTGTCTCAAATGCTACCAGAATCTCTCATGAACTCAAACTATTCATC
This sequence comes from Lissotriton helveticus, assembly GCF_964261635.1. Taxonomy (NCBI): domain Eukaryota; kingdom Metazoa; phylum Chordata; class Amphibia; order Caudata; family Salamandridae; genus Lissotriton; species Lissotriton helveticus. The sequence continues at coordinate 420,809,207 of NC_136063.1, read as the reverse complement.
ACACCCTCATCCTTCCTCAGAGCTGAGGTGTTGGTCTCTATCTACAAGAGCATAAACATTCGTATGGAAGCATCAGACCTGAATCTGGTGAACTTTCATATGCACTGCGATACATGAAAACCCTTCATGTATGCTAAATCCCCCATAGCTCCCCTAGATGCTAGGCATCTCCCAGACCTGTTGGCTACATCATGCAAGACCTCCCACCACCCTGCTAAATCAAAGAACACCAGCCCAAACGAATTACCTCCCATCTGTGATGATAAAAACCACCCCCCTGGACAGACCAGCTCCGAGATTCCAACACCACCCCCTCTCCGCTCCTCGGCTTGTGCTCCTCACACCAATGGGATTATCCCCAAACTAATCCCTGAGGGCCGGCTCACCAGCGAAGGGATACTCATCTGGGGCTCCCTGCTATCACACCCCCTCTGATAAAGTATTTGCCCACACCACAGCCCCTCTGTGGAATTCTGCCTGTAATCTGGGACCAGCACCACTCTTTTCCCAGAACTATTTCTACAAAACACTCAACAACGTTCTCTCTTGTATCTCTACCCATCCTGGTGGCATCACTCTACATGCAGACAATCGTTACACAACATTCAGAAGTGGTCTCTCTCATCCCCTCACCCTCTTAAAGGGACGCCGCTCTTCACACAGGCAATCCTTACTTAACAGCTAACATGGATTCCCCTAGCACCACCCATTCTACTGACCCACTGTGTGGTGGCAGAACCCCATGCTCTGCTGCTCACACAAGATGAGAACCATAACCGCACTCTTCAAGCCTCTAGAATGGCCTCCACACCACAGAGAATTCCCAGTTAGGGCACCAGATTGACCAGAGTTCCCCCACCTCGGGCTACTCATCAGGTCCTGAGATCTGCCGAGTAGAAATCCCAATGAGGGTCTCTCACTATATGGCCTACTACACTACCCACCACACTCACAATTTAGTTACCTAGGAATCAAAGTCAACAAGCTTAGAGGGAAGTTAAAATATATCTTTATAAATCTCTTTGAGACCACATTTACTTTGTAAGGCATACAGATGCACCTGAATCAATTGGTGCCACTAACCCTGGAAGAAAATAACCCACCACGCCCTGGCTTTCTATACCAGTACCTAATGATACCCAGTGACCGAAGAGATCACACTGCCAACTATCTGAGGATACAAATATATCCCCTTTACAAACCTGGAGGCCTCTCAGACCCTTCTGCTGCCTTCATATGACATTCATATAATTGTTAACACCAACACATGCAGACCAAAATAAGCCCCACAACCCTCATTTCATTTCAGATCATGCAACCCCAATCCTGAGCTCCCGGGTATGTCATAAAATGCTTGCTGCACAACTGCACATCAGTGGCCAAATATGCCACAGATATTGCCCTCACTGTTTGTAGCAACTCCACCCTACTGTGCAACCTACACATCTTTTACCACGCCCCTGGCATGAACGACTCCTTCACCGACCTCCTCATGGAAGTCATGACAGCTAAGATTCCCACCAATGCTAATGATATTTTCCTTGGTGACTTTAACTTACACTGGAACGATCCTAAGGATTCCCATGTCAACACCATCAAAGACCTCCTGGCAGATCAAGCGTTGACCCAAGCCTGCTCACTGCCAACTCACTCAAAAGAGACCACCCTTGACTGGATCATCTCCAAAGAATCAACTTTCAAGCTCATCTCTATTGACCCATGTGACTGGTCTGACCATCATGCCATCACCTTCACTCTACCTGGCACCCACAAGACAAAAGCACCATAACTGACAATTCCTAAACGTTGGATCAGAGACACCAAGAACTTGGACCACAATAAACTTGAGGCCCGATGCAAATCCGACCTCCCCCCCCTTTGCATATCACAACAGTCAGTGGTCTCAATGATCACTACTCTGCAACTATCTCAAACATCCTAGACAATTTATCCCCACTTAAACTGAAAAGAACCCAAATCAAAGACAGAAACCCCTAGATCTGAAAGAAACAGGTTAGTATTAGATTCCTTACCTTAGAATATCCCCAGGCGTCAGTCTGGATCCGGAAACTTTTGCGTAGCAGTACCCCTGCGCGTCGGTAGGCGTCGTCTGCAGGCGTCCCCTGCGGCTCCGCGTCGTCGGCGTCGTGCGCCGTGATGACGTCGCTGGAGTATATAGACGCCGCCTCCGCGCGCTGACGTCAGTTCTTCTTTTTTCCGCGCCAGTTAGCGCAGATCCGAAGAGCAGTACTCCGGTCTTTTGACCAAGTTTTTTGTTAACTGATTGATCTTTACGGTGCCGGTAGGATGCCCGGTTTCAAGAGTTGTGACGAGTGCGACCGCATGATGTCGGTCACCGACCACCATCGACTCTGCCTCCGGTGTCTGGGCGCGGACCACGACGTGGAGTCCTGCGTCGACTGTCGGGCCTTGACTGGAAAAGCTAGGCGGGAGCGGTCCCGCAAGCTTCTCGAACTCCGGTTGTCGGCCCCGCGTCGAGAGCGGTCCCGGTCCGGTCGGAGGTCGAGGGAGCGGTCGAGGGAGCGGTCGCGGAGCCGCCATGGGCGCTCCGGGAGTCGCCACCATTCCTCCGGCTCGTCAGGTAAGCACAAGAAGTCGGGGCGTCGCCATCGCACCCCCGACTCCCCCCGACGCCCGCGTGCTGCGGCCGGGGGCTCGGGTGACCCCACCCCCGCGGTCCCGCATGGGTCGCCGACGCCGTCTGCCCCACACCTGTCGGTCCCTGGGGAAGGCGCGTCGCGTGAGGAGATCGAGGCCTTCCTCATTGCTATGAGGGCGAGGTCTTCTCCGGCGGGGCCTTCGGCGCCTGCGGGCCCGTCGGTCCCGTCTGGGGGCCCGAGCGGTTCGGGTGCTCCTGCCCCGGCGCCGCCGGTGGCTCCGGCCCCGGCGCCGCTGGTTCCCTCTGGTTCGTCGCCGGCTGGTCTCCCGGCCTCTCCGGCGTCGGTTCCTGTGGGCCAGCCCATGGTACCGCCCCCGCGTGGTGCAGCGACTCCGCCGTCGGCTCCGGCCGGCGTCGGGTCCCCGGCACCGACGCCGCGCGGCGCCACCCCCCTTTCCTCCCCGACTCCGGACTCGGAGCCGGACCGGCGTCGGCCGACGCCGGACCCGACGCCGATGGGGCCTGTTGACCCCGATGTCTATATCGTCGACCCAGAATATGGGTATGACGAGGAGGAGTATGGAGAGGGTTGGGAGGGGTCTGAGGACCCTCTATCCCGTGCCTGCCAGTACGATGTGGACTGGGTAGGTGATCTGGGTGATGCCAGTGGCCTGGACGAGTCGCCCAACCCTGGGTTTGTCTCTCCGTCCCCTGTGGCGTCCGAGGCGGGTGCTGCCTATTCGGTGGTCCTGATGAGGGCTGCCAAGGCCTTACACCTTGAGCTCCCCGTCGCGAAGGTCAAACCGAATATCCTGACGGAAGTTTTTAAACCGCAGTCATGCCCCCAGGAGCCTCTGCTGCCGTTTAATGAGGCCCTGACGGATGTCCTTCTGGGCACCTGGTCCAGGCCCGCCTCTGGTGCGCCGGTTGACCGGAACGTTGCCAGGCGTCACCGTCCCTGCGCGGACGACCCTGCCTTCCTGTCCACTCATCCCTCCCCGGAGAGTCTGGTGATCCAGGCCTCCACTTCGCAGTCCGCATTTCCGTCGGCTCCGCCCGACCGGGAATCAAAGAGGTACGACCAATTCGGAAAGAAAGTGTTTTCCTCTTTGAGTGCTGGGCTGCGGTCTTGTAACACCGCGTGCCTCTTGGGCCGCTACACCCACTCCCTGTGGGATACGGTCGAGGAGTGTTTGCCGCAATGCCCCCAGGAAGTGCGGGACAAGCTCACCCGGGCCTTTGTTGAAGGCCGGGATGCGGCGCGGTACTCGATCCGTTGTGGTCTGGACACCACGGACTCACTGGGACGGGCCATGTCCACTACGGTGGCGATTCGTCGCCATGCCTGGCTGAGATCTGCCAACTTCTCACCAGACGTCCAAAATACGCTTATGGACATGCCATTTGATGGCAGTCGCCTATTTGGTGACAAAGCGGACCACGCGCTGGAGCGCTTCAAGGACTCCAGGGTCACGGCCAAGTCCTTGGGTCTCTCGACCCAGACCCAGCGCCAGCAGACGGGTTCGTTTCGGCCCTTTCGTGGCCAAGGGAGAGGAGGTCCCACACGTGCTGCCAGCCACGCGGCGCAGAGCGCTCCCCAGCGCGGTGGCGCCCGTGGTTTCCGCCGTGGTGGCGGTAGAGGCCAGCGTCGTGGTCAGTCCACGCCTCCCTCCGCTGCGGCATCCAAGCCTTCCTAGTCCGAGCTTTCGGGCTCACGTGACGCCAGTGGGTGGCAGGGTTCGCCATCACCACTCCCGCTGGCGCGCGATAACATCGGACAGGTGGGTGCTGCAGCTTGTCCGAAGGGGCTATGCCCTCCCCTTCGAGTCCACTCCTCCAGCCATGCCACCGCAGAACCACCGTGTGTCGGGGGACCACTTGACACTTCTGCAGGAGGAAGTTACGGCCCTCTTGGCCAAGGGGGCCATCGAGCGCGTTCCTGGGCCAGAAGTAGGGTGTGGTTGCTACTCCCACTACTTTCTGGTACCCAAGAAGGACAAGGGAGGCCTGCGTCCTATCTTGGATCTACGGAACGTCAACGGCTTCCTCCGGAAGGAGAAGTTCAAGATGTTGACTTTGGCTCAGGTCTTGGCTGCTCTAGACCCACAAGACTGGATGGTAGCGTTGGACTTGCAGGATGCGTACTTTCACATCCCCGTCCTGCCGGCCCACCGGCGTTACCTGCGGTTCACGGTAGGCCACGAGCATTTTCAGTTTATCGTGCTCCCATTCGGCCTTACCAGCGCCCCACGGGTGTTCACGAAAGTGATGGCGGTGGTCGCAGCTCATCTGCGCCGGTTAGGGGTTTCAGTCTTCCCCTACCTCGACGACTGGCTGTTGAAGGCGGGCTCGCCCCAGACAGTCGTCCACCACCTTCAGATGACGGCAGACCTCCTGCACGAGTTGGGGTTTTCCATCAATGTGCCGAAATCACACCTGTGTCCCTCTCAAAAGCTCCTTTTCATCGGAGCGGTTCTCGACTCGGCGCAGTTTCGGGTTTATCCCCCGGAACGGCGGGTCCGGGATATTCAGGCTCTGATTCCCATCTTTCAGCCGTTATCCCGGGTTTCGGTCAGGTTGACGCTGCGGCTTCTGGGGCTGATGGCCTCCTGCATCCTTCTGGTGCATCACGCCAGATGGCGGATGCGGGCTCTGCAGTGGGACCTGAAGTTTCAGTGGGCCCAGCATCAGGGCAACCTATCCGACCATGTCCTGATCTCGGAGGGCACTGCGAGACAGTTGCAGTGGTGGCTTACAGACCGCGATTGGGTCAGGGGCAGATCCCTCTCCCTTCCCCAGCCGGAGCACGTCAACACCACCGCCATGTGGTACTGCAACAAACAGGGCGGTGTGGGGTCGTGGACCCTTTGCCAAGAGGCTCTGCGCCTCTGGCAATGGCTGGAACGTCAGGGCGTGACTCTGACGGTTCAACACCTGGCAGGTTCTCTGAACGCCAGGGCGGACGAACTCAGCCGTCGGTGCTCGGTGGATCACGAATGGCGTCTGAACTCGGATGTGGCGAGAGGCCTCTTTCAGCAATGGGGAGAGCCTTGGTTAGATCTATTCGCCACAGAAGAGAACGCGCAATGTCATCAGTTCTGCGCGTTGGAGTTTCCAAGACGGCACTCGCTCGGCGACGCCTTTCGGCGCGAGTGGAGTTGCGGTCTGTTGTACGCCTTTCCGCCTATACCACTTCTGCCCAGAGTGCTGAAGAAGATCAGGCGCGACCGGGCCCAAGTTATCCTTGTGGCTCCGGACTGGGCTCGAAGGTACTGGTATCCCGAGCTACTCAGCATGACAGTCGGTCCCTCGATCCGCCTGCCCCTTCAGGAGGACCTTCTGTCGCAGCAGCAGGGGACGGTCCTCCACCCGAACCTGTCCAGTCTCCACCTCCATGCGTGGAGATTGAGCGGCGACAGTTGAGGCCATTTGACTTGCCTCCTGAAGTCTGTGATGTCATTCTGGCAGCCAGGCGTCCCTCCACAAAGTCGGTATACGCCTGCCGGTGGAACAGATTTGTGGCATGGTGCACAGCAAAGGCTGTGGATCCCCTTTCTGCCCCTCTATCTGAGGTTCTCCTCTTCCTCCTTTCCCTTGCCCAGCAGGGCTCTGCTCTGGGCACTATCAAGGGCTATCTTTCTGCCCTTTCCGCCTTCTTGAGGCTACCTGATCAGCCATCTTTGTTCAAGTCCCCTATTGTGTTAAGATTCTTAAAGGGCATCACGCACATGTATCCTCCAGCTCCGTTCGTGATGCCTCAGTGGGACTTGAACCTGGTTTTGACTTTCCTGATGTGCGCTCCCTTTGAGCCCCTTCATTCCTGTCCTCTCCGTCTTCTCACCTTAAAGACGGCCTTCCTGGTAGCCATCACCTCTGCCAGGAGAGTGAGTGAGCTCCAGGCTCTTTCTGTTCAACCTCCTTTCTTGTCTGTTCATCCTGATAAGGTGGTTCTTCGGACCAGACCTTCTTTCCTGCCCAAGGTAGTCTCTGCTTTTCACATTGGGCAGTCCATCACCTTGCCCTCCTTCTTCCCGCCTCCGCATCCTTCAAAGGATGAAGAGCGGCTCCATCGTCTGGACCCAAAACGTGCGCTTTCATTCTATATGGATCGCACACGCCAGTTCCGGGTGGATGACCAACTGTTTGTTGGCTACGTGGGTGAGAAGAAGGGAAGGGCGGTACAGAAACGGACCATCTCTCGGTGGGTCGTCCTGTGCATCAAAGCATGCTACTCTTTGGCTCGGAAGGAGCCTCCTGTTGGGCTGAGGGCCCATTCCACTCGGGCCACGGCGGCTACTACTGCCCTGGGCCGGGGAGTCCCTTTGCAGGACATTTGCCAGGCGGCCACGTGGGCCTCGCTGCACACCTTTGCGAGGCACTACTGCCTGGACAGTCAAGTCCGGAGGGATGGCTTCTTTGGCCGTTCGGTCCTCCAGGACTTTCTGGTGTAGGTTGTATTGGTTCGCAGACCCACCACCGGGGTTGGTATTGCTGGGGTATCTATTCTAAGGTAAGGAATCTAATACTAACCTGTTTCTTTCAGATGAACAAGTTACTTACCTTCGGTAACGATATATCTGTAAGAAACAGTAGTTAGTATTAGATTCCTTACCGCCCCGCCCATCCTCCCCGTTCTGCGAACTGATACCTAGGGTTAGGGACATCCCTTTCAGGGCCCTAGTTTCAAATGGCACCAGTGTTGGTTCTCACATGGCTCTGCGTGTTCTGGCGCGGAAAAGCTGTGTGCAAAGAACTGACGTCAGCGCGCGGAGGCGGCGTCTATATACTCCAGCGACGTCATCACGGCGCACGACGCCGACGACGCGGAGCCGCAGGGGACGCCTGCAGACGACGCCTACCGACGCGCAGGGGTACTGCTACGCAAAAGTTTCCGGATCCAGACTGACGCCTGGGGATATTCTAAGGTAAGGAATCTAATACTAACTACTGTTTCTTACAGATATATCGTTACCGAAGGTAAGTAACTTGTTCTTCACGGCATCCCTCAATAATGAGAGGCGAGCCCTTCGGCAAGCTGAAAGATCCTGGAGGCAGCACCCCTCTACCTCACATCTAAAACTCCTCCCCCAGGCCAGAAATGTCTACAACAGGAACATACTCAATTCGAAAAAAGACTTCTTTAGAACGGAACTAGAGAAAGCCAAGAACAGACTCCACAAGCTCTAAGAAATGGTCAAACACCAATCTAATAAACTGGCCAAAACATCGAAAAAACCAACCAATTCGCTTATATCCTCCGAGGAATTCTCCTCCTTTTTCGCTGACCAAATCTTAGCCCTTGGAAATAAAGTCAGTTCCATCACACACCCTCAACCCCTTCCTGACCCTCCGCCTTCCACTGCGTCACACCCACAGGCTCCACCCAAAAATCATGCTCACTGGACTGACTTCAAAGATTACGACGAAGACGGCATCTTTAAAATCCTTGCTACCTTAAACCCGAACAACCATTTTAATGACCCGCTCCCCGCCAACTGCCTAGCTGCCGTCGCCCAATCCATTATTCCCAGCTGGACTACAATAATCAACGCCTCCCTCCAGCAGGGAATGATGCCGGACTCTCTAGAAGCCAGTCAAGTCCTCCCCATTTTGAAAAAGCTGTCGCTGGATCAAGCCTCCCCCGACAACTTCAGACCCATCACCAACATCCCACTCTTTGCTAAGGTGCTGGAGAAATGTGTGCAACAGCAACTAAGCCACCACATCAACAACTTCCACCTGCTTGACGATTTCCAATCCGGGTTTAGACCAGGGCATACCACCAAAACCACCATGCTCTATATCGTGGATGATGCCCTCCAAGCCCTTGACCAAGGCAAAACTTTTCTCCTAATCCTCCTGGACCTATCCTCGGCCTTCGACACGGTCAACCATGAAAAACTTCTCAAACGCCTCAAACTCAGGATGGGACTGGATGGCACCGTTCTAGATAGGTTTAGGTCCTTCCTCCACAACCGGTCACAGAGATTCCTAATCAATGGCAACCTATCTTCACCTTCCCCGGTCACGGTTGGAGTCCCGCAAGGATCAACCCTGTCCCCCACCATTTTCAACCTTTACCTAGAACCGCTTACCGAAGTATGACGCACAGCTAACATTTCCTATCATATGTATACAGATGACACCCAGATGTACATCAAAACCTCTTCTCTCAAAGAGATTCTCTCCTTGAACGAAGCCCTGAAACTCACTGTCCAATGGTTCGCAGCCAATTAACTTAAACTTAATGCAAATAAAACAGAATTTCTCTTGATCTCCCCTCCCAACACCAACCTCGAGATGCATTCATGGATTAAGGCTATCACAGCCTTAAATTGCCCACCGACCATTGTGAACTTGGCTAAATCCCTGGGATTACCCTTGATAGCAACCTGAACATGCGGGACCACATCAACTCGATGGCCTAAACAGCCAGATTCCACCTGAGCTACCTTAGGAAATTGAAACCCTTCCTCGATGCTCCGGACCTGAAAATGGCAGTCCAAGCACTCGTCATCTCTAAACTGGAATACGGCTGCTCAACCCTCTCGGGTTTACCTAAAATCTCCCTGGCACCTCGTAAAGCCTGCCTCAATACGGCCGCCAGACTACTTACCGGGACAAGAAAATACGATCATATTTCCCCACACCTGAAAGCTCTCAACTGGCTTCCCCTGGAGGCAAGAATACAACTCAAACTAGCATGCATCACGCACAAAGCTTTATACTGTAACCCCCTGCTTATCTGACTAAGAAACTTGTGATCTCTGGAGGAATCCGAAAATCACGATCTTCTAGAGACCTCTTGCTCCAACCTGCACGATTTCGGGAAAAAAAACGTACAATCGGGCTTTCTCAGGGGCTGCTTCAAGAATATGGAACTCTCTCCCCCCGAACATCAGAATAATCCCCTCTCTGACTCGCTTCAAAATGGCTGCCACAACCTTCCTTATGGGCAAATTTCTCTGTCAATTATCGCGTTAATCACTGCTATGGCCCGACCTATGGCCATTCACTACCCCCCTTCGGACTACCTTGTCATCCCTTCAGAACCTTGGGGCCTGGCTTGAATAATTGTAAACGTAATCTGTAAATATTATATCTCGTCTTGGGTAACTGATTATGTAAACTGTAAATACGTGCTCTTCTTTCCCTTATGTATCTTTAAGTCTTCTGTATATTGCTTTGCTCTCCTGTAAGGCGCTCTGACACCCTAACGGGTCAAGTTTGCGCTCTATAAAACACATAAATAAATAAGTAAATATTGCTGAAGCAATCTTATCACTCTGGTTTGACACTGTATTTCTGACAGAAACGTAGCTCAGTCACTTCTCTGCCCACCTAATGGATACCTTCATAAACCCAGACTTTGCCAACTAGATCGGGTTGATTGCCCAGCGGCTGGGATTGCAGTCATTCACCAAAACTCATTAAATATCGCTTGGATGACTTGCATACATGTGAATACATGGGAGTCCAACTCTTCACAGCAGGGAGTTTGCTGACCAGATTACTCACTTCATCTACCACTCAGCAGGAGATGACCATCTTTTCCTCGCACAATTAATGCAGACCATCACAGTGCAGTCACTTCTACATCTTAACACCATCTTTCTAGGGGATTTCGATCTCCACTGGAATAATGATGAGGACGCACACGCTACTATCCTACAAGACTTCCTAAAGAATCATAACCTTCAGCATACCGGACCTCACACATGAGCTGCAGAATGCACAGGAGCTAACATTTTACTACAACCAGGCAACTGCAGACATAATGAAGACTAGAAGCTTCACTATGTCTCAGAATACCTAAAAAGAAATTGCCCCACCTCTGGTACAGCTAAAACTTAAATGAAGATTGGAGGAAATGCAGACAAGCTTAGAGAAGATGGGGGCAACGATCCTTTTCCTTACATTTGATCAACCCATAGCTGTGAGAAACTTCTATACAACGTGACTATTGAATGCCAAAGCCTCATTATTCATATCTCAACTTGACAACACCAAAATTCGGCTAGGTAAACTCTTCAAAAGGATCATACAGCAAGCCAGATCAGCTCTATCACAATTGTCATACACACTTCTTCGGAGAACTGTGAGAGGTTTTCAACTTTGTTTTGGGAGAAAATAGGAAAAATTGAAGCATGAAGCAAATTCAAAACCCTCACTAAATCAGAGGTCCAGAAAATTATATCTTCACTGAAATCCACCTCTCACTTCACCAACCCAATCCTCTCAGCACACACAAAATATCTGTCACCTCCTTTCCACTCTTTAGACGAACATTGTCAATAGGTCACTTATCCAGTATTGGGGTATCTTTCATAGATTCACATGCCTGAATCATTCCCCGTCGCCGAGGCTGGGACTCCCGCCTAGGTGACGGAGAATGATTCAGGCATGTGAATCTATGAAAGATACCAATACTGGATAACTGAAGTTACATGTAATTAACTTGTTTTCTTATCCAGTATTGGGGTATCTTTCATAGATTCACATGCCTGAATCATTCCCCGTCGCCGAGGCGGGAGTCCCAGCCTCGGCAACGGGGAATGATTCAGGCATGTGAATCTATGAAAGATACCAATACTGGAGGGCGCTAGAGGGCGCACGAGCAGCATGGCCTCACTTGTGTGAGGCTCCTGCAGCCTGTGCCGGTATCCTGCAGTTATCCTGGCTAAATCACCTCCGATGCCGATGACATTTGGTGTGCGTGCAGAGAACTCCTAATGTGACGCTCGCTGAAAATTTGAAGCGATTCGGACCGGTACTTGCGGAGATATCACCGTGGGAATATCCGACCGACTGCTGTAACGGAGCCTACATTGCGCGCACCTGGGCGCCGAGGCTACGCAACACCGATGAGCCCACGAGGTCTACAGGCCCCGGCCTGAGGGAGAGGGAACAGCCGTGCCTAACTGCTGCTCAAGAGGCCGAGAAGAGGTGCTGTGCACACGGATGCCCGGCTTGGCATTCTACCACAGGGCAGAGGTAATCCTGCGTGGCCTTACGGGGATCTGAGTCCTACACGGAATGAATAGTGGCGCGAAGAGATAACAGGCTGGCTGAGACTATAGGAGGTGGTGCACCTCGACAAGTACTCTCTCTGACTCTATCCTCCGGTTCACCCCCCACCCCTCCATAGAAGGGGGCGAAGCGTGCTGCTACACCGTGCACTGTATGGGTCGGCGCTGGTACGGATGCCTTGGAGCCAACAAAGAGTCTGGGCGCGACGCGGAAGATCACGTCTATAGCACTCCCCGGTGAGATTGGTGTGCAGTGCCTGGAATTCACGCGGCGGGCGGCAGTACGTGGGTGCAGACAGGGAGCGCTATACCATAGGCCACGTGCAGAGTGGACCATAAGGGGCACGTCATGCTCGGCTCAAACTGATCTATGGACCGGTGATACTGGGCTCACAGTACGAAACGTGACCGGCCGGGCCATAGGGACTAGGGACTGGAAAACACGCGGAGCCACAACTAACCACTGAAGCCTCCGGAGAGACGCGTGAGGCGCTTGGGATTCCCGCTCCGCGAAGAATAAAGAAGTTTGTGCTGTTTTGAATCTGCCGGAGGTAACTGTGATCTTGGGGGTGCAATTAGTGGATTACTCGAATCCCATTAGACGCTGTACTATACCGTTGAGGGCGCAAAGAAACTGAGTGATTCCGAAAGGGCGCAAACGGGCCATCGGCGCTGTGGTCTTGCAGGACTAAGTCAGACATACCCTTAAATACCATTTACAGCATAAAAGAATGGAACGTATAAGAGGGCACAGTGAACCTGCGGACATATATGCTGGAGGTGGTGAGACTATTGCTAAGGACCACAGCTCCACTTGGTGGAGTGGGAGTGGAGGCCTGATCACTGCCATTGTAACAGTTCATGACGGAGTCCTCTGGATCGCCTTGTGGTGGAGGGAGTAAAGGGACCTCTGCACCTAGGGGCAAGTCAGTTAAAGCCGCTACCATGGGACGATCGGATACTAGGCAGCCGAAATTGTCCTTTGACTCTGCCCAGTCGTCGAAGAAAAATACGAGGTTGGAATCTGACGCCGGAGGACCACAAAGCGGATCTGCAGCTGGGACTAGCCGTGACATAGCTGCGCCGGATATGCACCTTTTACTGCAGGAAATGAAGCAGGGATTCGCGACGGTGGTGGACAAGGTGGATCGGATATCCTCCAGAATGGATGCTATTGCACAAAAGATGGACGTTCATGAGGAACGCATCACAGAGGCGGAGAGGAGGATTTCGGACAATGATGATGCCACGGCGTCCCATGCTACCAGACTGGCAAGAATGGATAACATACTTCGGGTAATAGCAGCAAAGAACGAGGAGTTAGAAGCGCGCAGCCGTCGCAATAATATACGCGTGGTTGGTGTGCCGGAATCCACAAACACTGGGAGGATGGAGGACTATGTGGAGAGGATTCTGAAAACAGCAGTGGGGGAGGAGGCATTTTCGCAGCAATTCATTGTTGAGAGGGCGCACCGCTCTCTAGGACCTCAGCCAAAACCGGGTGCACCGCCAAGACCGATCATAGCACGGCTCCTGAATTATAGAGACCGGTATACTGCACTAAGGGCTGCAAGGAACACAAAACAGCTGACGTGTGACGGAGTGAATTTTACTTTATACCCGGACTTCACGCAATTGGTGCAAGACCAAAGGCGGAAGTTTCTAGATGTGAAGAGAAAACTAAGAACACTGCAAATTGATTATGCTTTACTGTACCCTGCGAAGCTCAGAATTACGCATCAGGCGAAACAACACTTTTTTATGAATCCACAACAGGTTGAGGATTTTCTGAAAACATTGAGGAGAGAGCATGGAAAGCGTCCTGCAGAAGAAGGAGCTGAGGAAGAAGGGGTCTAAACTTACCTTGGATGTTGCTGAGAATTATTGCTGACCGCAAAGTACCAAGTTTGAGACATGTTGAACACCTTTAATTGTGCTACTACGTTGGGGACTCTGAATAAGCACGACTATTATGGATACCAGAGACTGTTGTCATCGGCGTTGGGACTACAGGTGGTAATGTATGCCAGGCGACACCCCCTTCCCTCGAGGAGTCCTCCGTGGGGAGGTTCGGATCGATGGGTGGGGTGAAGGGGGTTGTGAAGTGCGCACCTTAGATGGCCCCGCCAGGGTGTGCCCCACTGACATTGTTTGTTACACTGCAGCTAATTGGGGGTTTGCTAGCGGTGCTGAGGGAGGTGGGGGGATGGAATGCTGGAGAGTTGGGGTTGCTTCCGTGGGAGGAGGGTGGGCTGGGGAGGAATGCGGTATTACTGTTTAGAGGTTGTTGGGATAGGATGAGGGTTGTGGTCGCTAGACTACTGCTTGGATGGGGAGGGAGGTGTGTGGAGGGTTGTTTGACCTGGGTGGGGGGAGGCGAGAGATAAGGGGTGTGTTTGAGGAGGTTGGTTACTACGACCAATGGTTACACAGGAAATTGCATGTCCATTGGAGGGATTGCTATGAGATGGCTGGCGGGTGGTTGGAGCAGGAGGGAGCGTGCATCATTATGGATGTCGCATATGCTCATGGCGGATGAGTCTCGGAATAAACTGTCGATATTGTCATGGAATGTGCGGGGCATTAATGATGCTAGGAAAGGAAGAAATGTGCTTGCTTATCTGGATCGGCATAATGTACAAATCGCATTGTTACAAGAGACGCACTTTAGGCCGCGACCGGACCCAACATTTGCTAGAAAATGGGCTTCGATCAGGAAATTTTCATCGTATTCCTCGTACTCGAGGGGTACCGCTGTGTTGATCAAAACTTCAATTGCTTTTCAACTGATGGGTGAGATTTTGGACCCTAATGGTCGCTTTGTACTTTTGTGGGGAAGGCTAGGTACGGATATTGTTGTGATAGTGAGTTGCTATGCTCCTAATATTGACACTCCGGATTTTTTCACGACACTTTGGGGGCATATATTGGGGGTGGGTGCCACTCATATCATCTGGGGTGGAGACTTTAATGTAACATTGACTCCTGGTCTGGATAGGTCGGACGGCTGCATGCAATACAACAGGCAAGCGCGCGATGTGCTGGTAGGCATTATTGAGGAAGCTGGACTGGTGGACAGTTGGAGGCACACGCATCATGCGCGTAGGGAGGGCACACACTTTACATCACATACTAATACCTGGGCTAGATTGGACTACTGCTTTGTGACGAGAGGACTCTGTGAGGGGATAGGTACGGTTTTGCATTTGCCCAGGACCTATTCTGATCATTGCCCGGTGCTGCTGTCTCTCGCTGTACCGGGACATGCTCGTATGAGACCTCCATGGAGGATGTTCCCCTCCATGCTACTAGATACAGTATTTAAGACAGAATTGGGAGTGGAAATTGAAGATTTTTTCCCCCGAAACAGGGATTCGGTTGCTAATGTGGAAACGGTGTGGGAGGCATTCAAGGTCACAATCAGAGGGATGTGCATATCCAAGGGAGGGGGGGTATTGAGAGATATCCAGAGGACGCTAAGTAGACTAGAGTGCGAGCTGAGAGGACTAGAAACTGACATGACGAGAAGACCTGACCTGGTGCTACATAAGGCATTTAGAGATAAGCTATCTGAGTATGAGGAGGAGGCGGCAAGAGAAGTCAACTTCAGGGGGAAGTATTGGTCTGCACGGAGATATTGCGAAGGTGAACGGCCAGGCAAGGTGTTGGCTGCCATGACGAGGAGGCCACGCTTTAGTTCCAATATATTGGAGATTGTCACGCCGGAAGGGGAGAGATATAGAGATACTGAGATTATTCAGAGGGAGTTTCTGCTGCATTATGGTCACCTCTATACTTCGCAACAGACCACTGTGGAGGGCATGGGCGACTTTCTTGACGACATTGCATTGTGCTGGCTCAGTGATGTGCATAGAGCATTCCTTAGCGCGCCGCTGGAGCTAGACGAGATCCGCGACGCGATCATGTCATTGGCTAATGGCAAAGCGGCGGGACTGGATGGACTCCCTGCGGAGTTTTATAAATGTTACATAGATATCCTGGCACCGGTCCTTAGGGAAGTTTTTATGGACTCATTGGAAACTGGGGTGTTGCCGGGTTCGATGAGGGAGGTGGTCATTACCTCCTTGTTGAAGCCGGGGAAGGACCCGACGGACACAGATTCATACCGACCGCTTTCACTTATCAACTGCGATGCGAAAATTCTAGCCAAAGTCCTAGCGACGCGTCTTTCGTTGATCATGACTAAGTTGGTATTGCCAGATCAAGCTGGTTTCGTACCGGGCCGTGCCACCTCACATAATCTCAGAACGCTGTTCTCTTTAATACAGACGATTGCCCCGGAACTCCCAGTCGCTGCCGTATTTCTGGACGCCACGAAAGCGTTTGACTCGGTAGAGTGGTCGTACCTGTTTACTATATTGAATAGAATGGGGTTTCCTAAGTTGTTTGTTAGCTGGGTGGAGCTGCTGTATACCGCACCGACGGCCAGAGTGGTTGTAAATGGATTGCTGTCGACCCCGATACTGATCACTAGAGGCACAAGACAGGGTTGTCCCCTTTCCCCTCTGCTCTTCGCTATAGCGATAGAGCCACTGGCATGCCGTGTCCGGCAGCTGCACAGAGACAGTGCCTTTCGTTGCTGCCAACGCCAAATTGGTGTGTCATTATATGCGGATGACATCACGATATATGTGAAAGACCCGCAAACTAATCTTAACCCTATTTTACGTGAATTTCTGGTTTTTGGACGGCTGTCAGGGGTGCAAATAAATTGGAAAAAATCCCAATTCTTCCCGCTCACGGGCGCTGTTCAAAGGTATCAGCTGGACTATCCACTTGAATGGTGCGATTCAGATCTTAAATATCTGGGAATAGTGATTTCCTTGAGTAAGGAGGAGACACTGAGGATGAATTACGGGGTGGCCATCTCGAAACTGGCGGATAACGTTACAAGATGGAAAATGCTGCCGCTCTCAATGGCAGGTAGGGCATCGTTGATAAAGATGGTGATACTGCCACAATTTTTATATATATTTCAGAACGTGCCTTACTTCCCTGGCACTTTCTTCTTCAAACAAATGAGATCGGAACTCCTTCGTCTTTTCTGGGGGGGTAAACAACCGCGGCTGCGATGGGACATACTAACCCAGCCTTATGAGAAAGGAGGTTTCGACGTGCCGGATTTCGAAACCTATTATCTTGCTGCCCAGGCACAATACGCCTATCACTGGATTAACCCCACGCCTTTTATGCCACAAGTCGCTGCAGAGGACTGGATCGCAAGACCTCTTCCACTTAACTGCCTGATACAGGGTACGGGGCGGGACATAGACACACCATTTACTACGGTGACGTGCACTATAGACGCTTGGAATCGAATTACGAAGCTTCTTAAAGCTGAACAAGTGTACTCACCTGTGTTGCCCCTCACGTATCACCCTGGTGTATCGCTCCTACAGGAGGCGGGCTTTCAGGTGATGTGTAAACGCATAAAAATTACCACGTGGGGAGATCTATTCCTCAACGGGCAGTTCCGTACCAGGGAACAAATGTTTCAGGATACTATGCCTACTCCTCTAGAGGTCTTCTATTACGTCAGACTTAGACAGGGGTTGAGAGCTGTCTTGCCTGACTTTCCAAGGGAACCTGATGTTGTTCTGCCATTGCACGCCATGCTGCTGTCCGATGGCCGCCATCTTGTCTCCAGGTTATATAACAATATCAGATTGCAGCACCGAGGGCCTGAGAGCTCAGCTCGGCGATGTTGGAGTGAGGAGCTGGGCAGGGATATCACTGACGATCAATGGCACTATTGTTGTGCCATCACAGCTAAAATCTCGTCTAGTAGCAGGTTGAAGATTATTCATTTCAAGTTCTTACAACGTTTTTATTATACGCCTGTCAGAAAACTACGATTTCATTTAGCAGACAACGATAGGTGTGACCGCTGCAGCGCGGAAGGGGCGGGATTTGTCCACTTGGCATGGGAGTGTCCTGGTGTGTACGACTACTGGTCACAGGTGCAGATAGCCTTACAGGGTATGACTGGAGGGACGGTCGATAGAGATCCGTTATTAATGCTGTTGGGGCACACACGTGATATCCCTAAGCCTGTTCGCAGGTTTATGGATGTTGCACTCCTATTAGCCAAGAGACGTGTTGCGTGCCGTTGGGGGAGAGGGAGGGCCCCAAAGTTTAAGGAGTGGATTGCTGATATGGTTTATTGCCAGGATCAAAACAATGTATATGCTGATTTGTTACCTGTACGAAGCAGACCAATTGATATATGGGGCCCACTGCAGGCCTATTTAGTGAAAGAGGCAGCGGCGACTACAGATTCGGACAACGACAGTAAAGAGTAAACAAAACTGACGACAACTCACAAACACCCAAAAAAAAACAAAAAAAAAAGGGAAATAACAAAATAAGAGAAAAAAAGAGAGAAGAAAAGAAGGAGACAGAGAAATGAGATACTTGGTTACTGTATTGTATTGTGGGGATAATTTGATAATATACTGCTTATGGGATGATAATTGCGGGCTCCCGGCCTGCTCGGACTGGCTATCTGTCATATTTGCTTGCATGTATACTGAGGAATGCAATGTGAACCTGTGTAACCTACCTTAATGTCTTACCTTCTTGTTGTTCATCAAGAAAACTTAATAAATAAATAAAAAATAAAAAAAAGATACCAATACTGGATAACTGTAGTTACAGGTAAGTAACTTGTTTTCTTACTCAAGCACTATCCCAGTATGACTGAAGATTGGACAAGTAACATCTCTTCTGAGAAAAAAAAACGTGCACTGACCTGACAGATCTAAACGACTTTCGTCCAGTGACTAACATACTCGAAAATCATCGCTTCCACCAGGATCGCTCTTGGTCCACAAGACTCTTTCGTGAACCTTCTTCTGGCCATCAAACAGCATGACAAAAAGCATGACACAGTTCATTTCACTCCTCCCAAATGAAAGATCAGAGGTCTAGCTGTAGACTTCTTTGCTTGCACCCAAGCAATGATACAGATATAGGATTTGGAAATTCTGTAGTCCGATTCAATACAACATTGAGCACCGTTTTTCAGATTTTTACACTGTTGTTGTTAATCTACAGTACATCACTCTTGTCACTATTTGTTATCCGTCATGAAACTGTTGCATTGTACATCCATATGATACACCCGGGTCATGTTCGTGTTATAAAAAACTCTAAAATAAAATTGTGTGCTGTACAAATACCTTTCTTGTGTTTGATTTAAATAGTCTATAATGTTGCTCTCTGTAAGAACCTAGGCTTTGTATGGTGCACAAGACGACCGACTTGGCCGCTAGTTCAGTAGTGACATTGTGGCCGCTAGTTCAGTAGTGACATTGTCGGGGGGGGGGGGGGGGTCGGGGGCACATGACTATTTTTAAGTTCGTGTTTAAAACTGTCACTTTAATAAAATGCCTCACCATGCAGAGATATAATCTGATGTACTAATTTGAAACGCTCCTGCACGTTTAAGAATTACACTTTATTTTAAGAGGGTTTATCATATTTTTATGTGGTGTGTGTTGCAGATTTACAAATCAAATATGTTCATTGCTTGGCTCATGCTTGATCTCTTATAGCCCAGTCAGACCCCTGGCTCTGCTTTCCCTGTTAATTTATTGGCTCACCCACCTCTAAATGGACCTGTACGTTTCTCTGCCTATTACTGTTCTTCATGTTTGAGAGAGAGTGCCCATTGACATCTGTGTTGTAACCTACCCACACTTATCTGGAAAACACTGGAACCTGCATTGCATATCCATGCTTTTAGCCCTGACGAAGTCGTAGGGATATCTCCCATAAAACGACGAAACACATGTTGGCTAAAAGAAGGTAATCGGAAAAGAATAAAACGCAACCACTGAAGACAAGAAAAGAAATCTAATTTTCTCATTGTCACTTCTGACTGTTTTTCTAACATACTGTGATTGATATAAATGGCCTGTGCTTCAATCAAGTAGCTTGTATCAATCAATCTCTGGATTGTATTAGCCGTGTAGGGTGTCAATTACCACTGTTGAATGCACCGCGGGCGAAATCCTAGTCCAACAGTACATGCATGTAAATTCGATTTGAACCCCTGGCACCCAGTTTGTCAGTAATGATTAGTTGTTGGATGAAATAAAACATACAAGACGAATTTCTCCAGCACCATACACGCTCAATAGAATGTAGTTCTTCGAGCAAGGAATCATTCTGTCCATTTGTTGCGCAGGGGAGCGGCTCGCAGTACATGCACCCTACATAGAGAAAATGTAGAGTGCGCATGACTGCTTAGGGCCGACGAAACAGTCAGGGTACTCAGAGTGGTGCAATCCACTCCTCCCCGACCTGCCCACCCACCCGCCCGCCTCCAACCAGGCATACCCTCCCGCCTGCCCCCAACCAGGCATGCCCCTGTCTTCTGCTTTCTCGCAGCGCAAGCAGCAGAAACATAAAATGGTATTAAAAATACAATTTTATGTTTCTGCCTCTCGCACTGCGAGAAAGCAGTGGGGCGGCGCTTCTCTGCCCTAATGGAGGGGCCGCCGCTGGACGTGTGGTTAGGCTTTGACGGACCGCCGTGTTAGGGGCATTACTTCCAGCGCGCATCAGATTTTAAAGGTTTTGAAACTTCAGCATCACCTGAAGTGTGTGCATCGTGAATTTTCTTTTGAAAAATATATAATAAACAACATTTCCACCATTAAAACATAATTACGAGGTAGAATCAAGATGAGGTGTTTGCAAAAGCCATTAAGGGTACATTTGGTGTCTGGGGCAGTACAGAAAAAGCAGCTAAAGTCAAGCCGAGAGATTGTATCTTAATAGGATGACCTTCGTTTATGTCAAAGAAAAGTATGTCCTTATGCCTTAATGAAAATATTTCAAATAGCAAAAGTTTGAAGGAGAGGAAGAATAATGTCTTTAGTATGGAGAATGTATTAAACACTTTATGCAGGATCATGAAAGGAGCTCGTGTGTTCAAGGTTATTTTTGCCGGAGTAATCCCAGCAAAATGTTCAACTCAATAAATTATAAATAGAAGAGAAGTTGCGATGTATGGCCTGGAATGAGAAGAATGTGTAACCTCTTTTATGTGTTTTATATGTATCTACAGGTGAAGGATGTGTTTGAAAGTCATCGGTTTTTCAAATAAAATGCCTTGAAAGATAGGAACAGGGAAACGCCTAGCTGTAGCTAATATAAATACGATTACAGACCCATCTGCACATCATTTTTTCAGGAACTGAGACAATAAAAGCAGTTTTAATGTCATACGCTTGAGATGAGCAAGAATCAGTTGCTGTACATAATCGTCACCAAATGGCATGGGGGCATTTGATTTTCACTGCTAGTATGTAGTGCTCTAATACATCCTGCCCCTTCATTAGACAATTGGGATGTTCAGTACCATCAGATAAGTGGTGGCCCTGAGCGAGTTCTTGCACAGCATTGAAGTAGTTACTTTTGAAGCTTAGAGTAAAATGGTGCCCCACTCACCTTTGTTTGTACAAGGTTGGTGGTGCTTATGCCAAATTGTGTGCTCTCCATACTTGCTCTGATAAGTTGCAAGTGACCTGTTAACTATTTCCACTAACGTGGGTGTTCCTGTCTCTGGTCTTCCTCAGTTTACTTCTTGGTCTTGGCTTGCTCCACAAACAGGCCACTTTGAACAAGGCCACTTTGTCGTGGTTCATACCACATACAACAGGGCACAGGTGTCACTTTACCATCAGAAACCCTTTGCCGGTGGCGCATCCACAACATTACGGTTGGCTTTAGAGCTTCTGAAGTTCCACCCTTTTTATGAAACACTTTCATGGTCAAGATGATTACTGTGACAGGCCTGGTAGTCACAAGCCGGAGCAATCAACAAAGCCACTCAAGTGTTTGGAAAAAAAACTCAGTACATCATGGTCACCTGTAGCTGTTGTCAGTGGATTAACGAAACTTGGGGGGGCCCGCCTGCAAGGTACTTTGAGGCGCAGCTGCTCCGTATTTAATCAGGAGCTCTTGGGCCAGAGTACGGTGCTGAGGGAGCCCCCTACAGCTCAGGGCCCTCTTAACGTGCGGGCTGCAGGGGCCTGTGTCATGCCACTGGCTGTTGTATACAGAAACAAACCCTTTCAGCCAAATGTCCTCACTGATATGGTGGGAAACTTTAAATGCAGTGAGATGACCTCTCGTAGGTCAGCATAAGCCGAGCCTCGGCGGCCTGGGTCTCGGAAGCAAAATTATTGTGTGGGCAGAATGTTGTGTCAAAAATATCGAGGGTCAAAATATCGAAAAGGTAAGGGCAAATAAGTAAGTATAAATGTACTACTCTTTACTCCACATCTAAGTGCCTTGAAGATATATATATCATCAAGGTACATATATGTGGAGTTATATACAGTAAAACTTTGCTTGCCTAAAGAAACTTACATTCACAATAATTTTGTTCTCAATATTCTTGACTCAATATTTTGTCACACAATATTTTTGTTTCCGATATTCTGTCTAAACACCTACTGCTACAGTGACTGGACTTTCATACAGCCTAACATCGCATCTAGTCTAACAGCACCTGCATGTATGTTCAGTAGTGGAGCTGACGCCAAGAAGCCTAAACACAGTGACCACACGAATAGCAAAACTGGAGCTCATTCCAGAGTGCCTAAACATTAGTGCTCGAAGTGGGCCGGATCGGAGGGGTACGACTTGCCCATTCTTTTTTAATTTAAGGAAAACAGTTCCCTTACTTTCTGTGAAAAGATAACCATCCCGGAATGTTTAATTCTGAGAGCTGAAATATCTCAGCTACAATATAAGGCAGGGAGTCTCCTGCACTGTGAAAGCGACGGAGGAGCAGACAGCCAAACACGCCTTCTTGCCAAGGTACCTGCTTGCTTCAAAGAAATGTATATGTGGACAACTCTTCAATTTGTAAATGTAAAGACAACTCGGAAGCCAATATGGCTTTGATTAATGGAACCCCTTAACACTTCCTGATGACACAAATGTATTCTTTTTGAGGGGTATTGGAAAGGAGTTACTAGCTGAGCAGTAAAGTGTATGCTTGTTAAAGGGGCGTAACACGGTAGGGGCCTGGGTTATGACCCTAACTATTCTCAACTACTTCAACCAAGATTCACTTCTGTGGCTGTCTTGTTACAGATACAGACATCTGCAGTGCATTAACTAATAGAGGTTTCATAAAGTACAATAGTGCATTTCCCATTGATTAACTTAGCTTCCATTTATTTTACATTTAAGCGGTGTTATTTTATATGTACATACCTGAGAGTGAAAGACCGGAAAATAGCTACAGCATATTTTGTTTTTTTAGCTGCGCCTTTGACCCCACCCCCACGCTTACTCACCCCGCCCCCATTGTGCACACCATCACAGTTACCTTACTTTATTTAATGCACTTCGACCACTGCTAAAAATACATGCCACATGTTTATTTGTGAAGATGGCAGTGAAAGTAGCACATTATTGATGCAGAATAATTACAATAATATTTTCATATCTGAAAACTGCCTCTGTTGCAGAGCACTCCAAACCATTTAAGAGAACATGTGGGTAACAGCATCACTTATCGATTTGAATTGAATGGTTATGCATCATCAGATAGTACAGTAAGTAGATATTCTAACACAACTAACCTTTGAATGCACCCCTCGCCTCTCATAGCCATTAAATCACCTGACCATTTTTTAAAATTGTGAATAGTTATTGGTCATGCCTTTGATGCTTTTACATCGAGGAGAGGAACATAGGGGGTTCTTTTTCTCATTTGCAGATAAAGAGAACAGAGGGAGCTCAGTTTCCAGCTAGTAATGCAAACTGTTTCAGTTAGAGCGTTGAGTAACTACTCCTTACCCTCGCCCACCCTCTGTCCTCCCCAGTTCAATTCTAGACTACTTTGCGAAAATGTACAAGCTTTTTCATCTTGTGTTCGCCCCTCCTCCTCAGCGTAGCAGATGTTGCTGCTATTTTTCAAATCGTAACTTTGCATTGTCAAAAACCTGAACATATTTTACTTAGCTGCAGATTTCTACCTCTCAGAATTTAATCCAGTTCTTTAGTATCTCTTTTGTCTGGCCATGAGTAAATGCGGGTATGGGTGGCTCCTACGTGGTAACTGACAGTGTGTGGACAGACTTTAGGATTTGCTTTATCAGAGTTAATGGAAAGAAATATGTCTAACAAAGATTTTCAAGGCAGCTTCAAACCTGCATGTAATTTAAAGTTCACTTAGCTCAGTCTGGCATTTAACTATTTAATTAAGTAGGTATTAAATTCATGAGAAAAACGTAGGGTGACTGTTTTCTTGCCTTTTGATGTATTCCTTTATTATGGCTGCAGTTAAAACTCTATCTTTGTAATATACTGTGATCCTAAAGCTCAGAGACATAGCCCTGAGGTCTACAGTTGTATTAGACAATGACATATGTCAACCCAAGTGAAAAGTATTTTTGTGTTTGCTGCTATAAATTAAAATTCCACTCTAGTCCCTGTCTTGTCTGTTACTGTGGCAGGGGCAGCAAGGGACAGCAGTCATCAAGGGATATTGAGATGGAAATATGTTTCGGGAAGCTGCATTATCATGCTGCGGTGCTCTACTTCCTTAAAAACAAACATTTGTAATTTAAGTTTTCAATGAGTGTAATGCAGCGGAAACATTGGGGGATTTTTGTCGCTTTACTTATCCACACCAACCACTATAACATAATCAGAAGCATAACTCTAATGATGGGCCCCTATGTCATTACTACACAGTTAGCAATATCAAAGGTCCACCTTAGAATCTTTGGTAGAGCTAAAAGGGACTAAATAATGAAAGACAGAATGCTATTTCCCCATGAGGACCTACAATGAAGAAATACGCTAAACATATGTTATAGTAAACATAACTAAATAACTGAATAACTCAGTAATAAAGACAAACACTAGTCTTTCTTTTAGTTTTCCGTGTAATTTCATCATATGAATGGTCAATTACAAAATACAATACAATTTGAATGTCATAAATTGGTTAATAGAATATAGAATAGGTTTGCATTAATCATCATAGATCATTCAATAAACATCAGAATATCAGGTATAGAGGAATGAGAGAGAGAGAAAAACATCAGTGAAACAACAGCTCGCTTACAAGTCGAAACACTAACGCACGGTGTGCAATTAGTAGAAAGGCTAACCCCACGGCCGATAGGGTATAGTAAGGCAGCACCACCAGCCGATGATGTGCAAAGTCTCTAGGAAAGTCTCAGCAATAGTTGTCCACAGAAAAAAGTAGAAGAAGTGGGAACAGGAGAAACCTAGGTCTAAACCCCACAGACTAGAGGCAAGCGCAAGTCTTGTCTCTGGATGCCCTGATACATCCCGAGGGTTGTCATGCTTCATCATTGGGCGTTGCTCCCCGTCGGGCCGGCGCTGCAATGCCTTACAGGTCCCCCGAAGGGTCTCTTTAGCAGAGATCTTTTGGTAACGCTGTATGATGAGTGAGTGTGTGAGATTGAGGGTTCGTAAGGAAAGGTGAGTGAGTGAGTGAATGATAAAACTGGCTACGGGATACCAAAGAGAGATAGGTTTAATGTGGTGGGTTCCCCTGACAGAATAAAAAACCCATAGTTTGTGTGTTACTGGCTAGGCTATAATGTGCCACAGTAACTCTCGGTCGATTTGTTTTGCGCCCTAAAAAATGGTCATAACGATCCCAGGTGCTTCTTCCGGACCAGTAAAGTGAAAAAAAAATGTGAATGTGTATAGACTCCTACTAAAGAAAAAATGTAAAAGCGGTCCCCCTTGTGGTCAACTACATGGTGGCTTCAGCTCAGTTAGTGCGCGCTCTTATTACGACTATTAGTAAGTAATGAGTCGCTCCGTAGGCTAGCGTGTGTTCATAACAGGGTTGCAGTCTGGTGCACTGCCTTCCAGCACCTACCCTTTGCACACGTGTCACAATAAGAGCGGTCACTAACTGAGCTCCAGCAGGCAGTAATGCCTAGCCAATATTCAATATTCAAGCTGTGATCTCCCTACCGGACAGCGTAGAATTCACTGTAAATGCCACCAAGTCCCACATTCAACAGCTCCATGTTCACCCCTTCCTAAGGTCTGTACTGAACACTCTTACAGGCAAAGCCTACACCCAACCAATCAAGTATGTTAGCATTTTAGAAGCTGCTGACTCTAATTCCAATCCACTCGTCAGCTTACATTCTTAACCGTAAGGCACCTTCTAGGCATGATGGCCTCATGCATCGCCACAGTACCCCGTGCCAGGCCTCATATGTGTCCATTGCAGGAGTGCCTGCAAAGGGTATTTTATTTTGACTATCTGGGAATAAAATTAACACTGAATTTGTCTTGGAGACCCAAATTTATCAAATGTAGCCAGAATTTATGCCAACAGGCCTCAGGGATATTGAGGCTATATAATTCTAAAAACACAAGGAAATGAGGGACGGAGCGCTAAAACGGGATTCAAACTAACCTGGCTGATGAGGGTGTAACCCCGAAACTGGTCCCAGGATGCTTGTTTCTGGTCCAGCGAAGACCTGGCTTGGAAGTTCGGGCTGGACTGTTCTAATGAGGAACAGGGTGAAGACTGATTTGCATATGTCAGGGTCTGAACTAGGGTGGTGAATTGAGCTAAAGAAGGATGATGGATTCAACCCAGATCTGTGATTGGGGGTGAGTGTCTGCGAAGTTTCAGTGCTCGGTCCAGTATCTCCTTGTGTCTGCTATATAATTCTACCACAGCAAGACAGGTATCCCCGGCCCTTACTTTTATCATGCCATGGGACTAGCAGTTGTGGGGATTTGCAAGGGAGACCATGTTGGCAATCAGATAAAACAAGTTTTTAAGATCTTTGCTGATCTTGCGAAAGAGTACACCCATGCTCCCCTTGCTTTGGGACACAGGTACAAAATCTAGCATGTGCAAATCCAAATTAAGACCTGTCTTATACTGGCGGAGATTGCAGTATACCCTGGCTCTTGGAGATTATTACAGTGTTTTCAAGAACGTATAGATCAAGACAAGGGCAAGAAAATAAAGTGGCTATTGAATATTAAGGAAACCTTGTCACAATTAGGTCTTGATGAACACTGGAAAAGTGAAGCGCATTAGAAAGCCCTAACTAGGGACTGCATCAAGGATGCATTCTGGGCTCATAGTTGGGGGCGGGAAGTGTGCAATAAAAACCAAGAAGCTCTTACCTATGGTTTTATTAATTTTAAAAACGACAGTAGGTTCAAACATTTCCTTCATTCTGTTATGGTTCAAACTGCTAACCAGCTGTACATAAAGTTACGCCATGGACCCTTTCTGTTAACTGTTTTTGTTCAAAATATAAAGCTATTTCTGATTTGAGTAATGTATTCTCAGATTGCTTATGGGCAGATGAAACCATAATGCATCTCTCATTCTTTTGTCCAGAATATAAGCTATGTGGTGCTTAGATCGTTGCGCGCCGAAACAAAAGAATGGATTGTAAATGGCGTAGCCAAAATTTGCACTGGAGTTGGACCATAAGAGCCAAAACACTTGGCTAATTTTTCTTGGCCGCCCATTTCTTTATCCTTTTTAGTAGTGGTGGGTGACTTCGATATTTCGTGGGGGAGCCCTTGCTGTAGATGTAGTGAGACATAGCTCAGTTGAGAGGTGAACTGAAGTTGTGATGTTTTGCACTGTAGCCTAGGCTGATGGACTTTAAACCTATGCACTTTAGTGATCTTCTATCACTTTTATGTATCTTATTTTATTTACCATAAGATCCACCTTAAGACAAAAGAGGACTTTATTTAATCCTGTAGGCCTGAAAGACAGTTTATGACTTTTCAAATTGATTTTTAATATATATATACGTACAACGATGGCAGCTAAGGTTTTCGTCCAAGATTCTCTCTCTCATTTGTTTCATGTTTGTGGTAGTGATTTTTTCTTTGCTTTGTACTTGTGTGAAAATAGTTTTCTTTTTATGAATTTGCCATTTTACACATTGAACAAACGATTTCGTGAACTTATATTTTGAATTTTATGTATGTCTTTGATAGCTTTTCCAATTTGCGATGTGAAAAGCCCTCGTTTGTTGAGCATTGTTTGGTTTTAATGTTGTATCTGATTTTGTAATTTGTTTTTCGCTGTAACCTGTTTTGTGCACTTTTATGGTTACTTTAACCAAATAAAATCATACTTACATACCTTACGTACATGGGCAGGAAGTTACTGAAAAAAAATCCTTCACACTCATGCTGGTGGCTCCCACTTTGATCTGGCAGCCTTAGTACTCAACTCTCCTCAAGATGTCAATCAGCCCTACGAGGCCCAACAGACTGACTTTCTCACAAAGAATCACGGACAGATCATACATCCAGACCCCAAGCAGTTCAACCGATGGATCTGGCACCCGAGGCCTTACAGTTTAACCATCTTGGATAGTCATGCACCGGAGTGTCATGCACCGGAGTGCATGACTATCCTGACTATCCATGACTATCCTGCACAAAGTACCCGTGCCTTTTATGCTCCAAAGTGGAAATAGTTTGTCCACTATTGCATCCTCAAGCACCTGGACCCTCTAAAGCCTACTGTCCAGGACATCATTTACTACCTCTTGCACCTACAACAGTCAAGACTGGCCTACACTGCCACCTGGCTACACCAGTTAACTATCGTTGCCTACATGCAAAACAGGGAATATTCTTTTGTATTTAGGAACCCTGTCTGCAAAGCGTTCATGGAGGGCCTCACGAGGATCATACCGCCCAGGGTGCCCTGTCCCTGCATAGAACCTCCAAGTATTCTCTAGGTTCATGGCCCCCCTGTGAACTCTTGCCCTTTACAGTTCCTCTCGTAGAAGGTGACCTTCCTCGTAGCTGTAACTTCCCTTTAGACGCATCAGTGAGCTGCACTCACCTTGCAAGAGCCTTTCATTCAAGTTCACAGGGAAAGAGTCTGTCTCAGAACTAATGCTAAGTTCCTCATCAAAAGGGCGCTCTGCTGGCTGGTAGCGAAGGGGGAGCCAGTTGCCAGGCAGAGGAGAAGGTTGGCTCAGGGAACCAACAAACCCAGCCTATTGAAAATACTCCTGGAAGCCAGGCCTGGCCATTATAAGCAAAACGATCCCGAAGCTGAAGAAAATTGGTCCAACTGGGCTAGAGAGAAGCAAACTTAAAGATTTGCCTCTTTTTTCATTTTCCCACATACAGAACAAGCTCCTGGCGCTCAAGACGTAAGTTTGGGGAACACCTCACGGGCCGGGCCGAGGGTCGACCTAACTTTTTTTATGTAGTTGCTGGAAGAGCAGGTGTATATGGGGCCATCTTTGTCGCTTCAAAATTGCCACAGTGGGATGGTGCAACATTAAATAGGGGCCGAACCCAGATGCAGAGAGAGAATAGTGCTGACGCAATGAAGGAAAAAAAAGGTCCTGCAAGACCTGACACAATGGTGTACTGGGGACCCTATCCCCTGGGACAATGATCAGGAAAGGCTCTGGGCGCCACGTCCCCACTCCCTGTGATAGTGGTAGAAGGGAAGGCCCAGCCACAGTGTCACAAGCTCCCTCAACTAATAAACCAATGTCTTACACACTCACAATACGCATTGTCAACATGCCAAATTCACTCCATACATACTCACCTGCTGTGCAAAAAACAGTCTTAATATGGAGTCGGTGCCCATGTGCATTCGCAACCAAAAGGGAGGAGTTGCAGTGCATCTTGTTACTCAAAAAACTTTCTTTGAAGAAAAACAACTTGCAAACTCCAAGCCCAACACTAAATGGCAGGAGTATGCAGAGCATGTGAATCTACAGCACTCCACACTAAAAACAGACACGTACATGGTAACATTTTCTGTACAATTGAAAATGCTCACCTTTGACCTCATTATAACTACATCGATTCACAAAGTGAATGGCAGTTATTTATGATAAAATGTTATGTACTGCTAGTTCTGAGATAACTGTAATTAATATTGAGGCATTCATTTAGTATTAAAACACTATTTTCTCAATCTTTATCAGTTGTACAAATATGATTCTTTTATTTAAAATGCTATGAATCACAAGTGTCTGTTTTATATATAGCTATATATATAGATAGATAGATATGTAGATAGACAAATCTTACATTTTGAAAAGATGTTCTTCTTGTCCCCCTATTAGCAACCAGTGGCCAAACCAACAAGTCTAGCCTTAATGTGCTAACACATGCCTTACAGGGAGAGAGCAGGAGTGGATTGATAGAGTAATCCCTCATGCAATTCAGTGCAGGCACTGGAGTGAAGACGGAAGGATACACCCAAAAAGCCAATAGCATTAGTTGAGAGTTGTGTACTACCCTTCGGGTTGCGTGCGATTGAGTTCAGTTTTAAGCTATACTGAGAGCTGAAGAAAACCTTACAACATTAGGTCCGGCACACTGTTTCACTGATATTGCTAATGAGAGGGTGGGTCTGCACACCTATAGTTTATCTCAATTGTCCTGTAAAACTGGTTTCAACCGTTACTTTAGGGTTGTTACGGAATTTTTGCGTGCATGCACGTAAAACTGGGAGAGTTTCCCACTCCCTGAAGAGCAATAGAGATATATAAAAAGAGTCTTTGGAACCCAAAGACTGCGTGTCGCACTGCTCTAAGGCTGATATAGCCTAATCAGTTTCATTTAAGTGTACTCAGCATTTTTATCAAAATAATACTCAATATTCAAAGTGTTTTCAAAAGCATCTTTTTCTTTTTATACACAACAGTAATTGTGAGCAACCAAAAATCTTTAAAATGATCCTATACACTGTTCGTTTGTGGTCATTACCACTTCATATATCTGAACACAAGAATACATTGTTTCAAATGTCATAAAAACACAATAAGCAAATTAACAAATCCCAAATCAAATCCCAATGCATTTCGGGTTCATCCAGAACCCTTCATCAGGGGATATTAGCATAAACCAAAAATATATTTTTTTATACAATTCTTTTGTAATCAGATTCTTCTTGAGTGATTTCGTCCGGATCTGCAACACAAAACAATATTTTGATTCATGATACTATTCAATGTGCAATTCGTTATGTTACAACATGCCACAGTTAAACATACTGGAGACTTGCATTTAGAAGGTTAGAAAACTGAAAAGAAAAAAAAAGAAGAAAAGGCAAAGATAAACATCTGGTTTATTCCAAAGAGAGCCCAAATAGGTTGTGCCTCACTCAAGTGCGTGTAAAGGCTGTATAGGTGTGCCTCATGCCGTGAGTATTCTAAAGAGGTAAGATATACTATAGCCACCATGCTCGTGTGACTTCCCATGCCAGAATTCAAATACCTGAGACGCGGAAACTGAAGATGCGACTGCCTGTATTCTGAACAACAAAGTAAAAATAATAATAAAGAGAATGAATTACACCTCCTGAGTGTTACAATAACGTAACCAGCCTCCATAAGAAAATATGCAACCTCATACCTGCCGAGTGAAAAATCTTTCCAATATATTGACGTCAGTTCTTCACATAAAACAGAATCCTGCAGAATATAGGATACCAAACCAGCTGAACCTGTGATATCTAGAACATGAAAGGGGTCTATTACTAACTTCAGAATCAAAGAAATCTTACCTCAAGGTATAAGCTCTGCTTAAGTGCCAGGATTCAAACAAAGAAGCCGTATTTCCAAGATTCTGAATCAAAATGAAAAGAAATGAAACGGGCACCATTAAAACCAAACTGGTTTCCTCTTTCAAGTGAAATTAGAACCAACAGTATAACCAAACGCTAAAATTCTATCAGTGAACTCACCGATTTTCCTACATCAAAAACAAAGTTGCCGTACAGCGACCGGGCGCCACACAAAGGTCACATGTGCACGTCTCGGCCAATCCCCACTTATCTATAGCCCAAGTTCGTCGACACAAAGAAAGGAACCTCATAGGTCTCGTGTGTTGCAAGTCATAGAGAGCACGAGCATTTACAATGCAATGGTTTTGCCTTTGTTAAAGTTTGAGCTATTGGCATTGCTCTTGACAATATTTTTATTTATGTTTTTTTAACATAAATAAATGGCATTGTCATTTACAATGCCACTAGCTTTATCTCTCGCAAATGACACACACAAACACCCACAGAGAGCCCCCCCCAACACACACTCAGAGGCCTCCCCACACACACACCCACACAGAGCCCCCCACACACACAGCCATACAAAGCCCCCCCACACACCCACAGAGCCTCCCTACACACTGCGAGCCCCCCCACACACTGCGAGCCCCCCCCACACACTGCGAGCCCCCCCACACACTGCGAGCCCCCCCACACACACTGCGAGCCCCCCACACACACTGAAAGCCCCCCACACACTGCAAGCCCCCCAACACACTGCAAGCCCCCACACACACTGCGAGCCCCCCCCACACACTGCGAGCCCCCCCCACACACTGCGAGCCCCCCCACACACTGCAAGCCCCCCAACACACTGCAAGCCCCCAACACACTGCAAGCCCCCCAACACACTGCAAGCCCCCCCACACACTGCAAGCCCCCCCACACACTGCGAGCCCCCCAACACACTGCAAGACCCCAACACACTGCAAGCCCCCCAACACACTGCGAGCACCCACACACACTGCGAGCCCCCCCACACACTGCGAGCCCCCAACACACTGCAAGCCTCCCCACACACTGCGAGCCCCCCCCACACACTGCAAGCCCCCCAACACACTGCAAGCCCCTCACACACTGCAAGCCCCCCAACACACTGCAAGCCCCCACACACACTGCAAGCCCGAGCCCAAGCGTAGTTACAGGCAAATAGAAGGGAGTCACGTAAATGAAAAGGACGAGAGTTCGTAATGATACGTGTATTAAGCACACAAACGCACTGGAGAATGAATAAAGGCAGTTACGCAGGTGACACTGGAGAGTAGTAGGAGAAGGTAATATAGTGTCATATAGTGACATGTAAGAAGCTCAAGTAGTGCATGGTCTAAAAACAGTCTCTGGGAGAGACCTTAGTTGAGTCTACATAGAAAGAGGATATTAATATCGTGTGTCAATAACACAAGAAGAACCCCACAAAGGTATACAAGTCACAGAGGAGGGCGGGGGGGGGGGGAGGAAATCATGGAAGAACCGCTAGTCGGAAGGAATGTAAAATGATGCACGTTTCACCTGCTGCGCTCTGTGGATGTCCAGGTGCTCTTCGGAAGACTAAAGAAAAGAAAAAAAGTACGGGGTGATTATCAGAGGACGAGAGTGCGAGCGGCGTGATGACTGACAGTGGCAGGGGGTCTTACCGTGGTGGCGACTACTGGATACAAAGTCGGCCACGTGGTAAAAAGTACAGTAAACGACCAGGGCACCCCGTGCCAAAGGTGGGAGTACTGTACTGGACGGGTGCGTCCAGAACTATTCGAGGCGACCTGGGAGGGAAAATAAGAATGAGGTCAGAGAGAGATAATAAGGGGCTACTGCGGTCAGCATCGGGTGGACGGGATGGCTCTCACCTGAGTCAGAAGGTCAGAAGACGCATCCGGTCCGCGCGTCCATGTAGCGAGTTCCGGGTAATGGACGTGTCCCGGCACCCCTCCCTTCTCTGCGGCCGCACTCACCGGTACTTGGACGCTGCAGCTCTTCCTCACCCGGTCCCGCTTCTTGGGGCCGGGTGCTCTCACGGGCGGCGGCGGGGCTCCACTTCCACCATGGAGCCCTGCCGGTGGGTGCAGCTGCTTCTCCTTGTCCGCGCTGGGGGAGCGGGACTTCCGGGTCGCCCCCTCAGCTTCCGGGTCGTCGCGGGCAGCGCGGCGGCCCGTCTCAGCTACTGCAGGCGGGGATTGAATTCACCGAGGGGTGGGCTCCCTCGAGGTGAAAATAAACAATAGCGGCAAGGTCCCTGGGCGCCTGCCAGGGGACAATTTAATTACAAAAAAGCGAGGTGAGCACTCGCTAGGGCAGAAAAGCGCTATGAAGCGCTCTGGGTGTTTTTCACGAAACTCCCCGGCCCCGAGCAGGAAGGCGGGTGCCGGCAATGCCGGACCAGATTCGGGGGCGTTCCCGGCTTTTGGCTGACGTAGAGTGACGTAGCCAAAGCCAAAAATTCTCGGGAACGCCCCCGAATCTGGTCCGGCATTGACGGACAGGCCCGTCTTCCAATGGCTAGCCTCCATTTATGGAGCTAGCCAATGGAAGACGGGGGCCGTTCCTGTCTCCCCTACTATACTCGTTAGGTTTTCGCCTGCGCGAAAAAGCTGCGCAGAGCGCAGCTTTCGCCAGGCAAAACCTAAAAACTGCACTGGGAAACGCCGCAGGGTGAATTGAATGAGCGAGTCTCAGAAAACGAAAAGAAGCCAGGAAATGCTGCCCGATGAACTTTATTGACAATTTCAACTCAAAAAGGTTCAAGTGATACAAATCACCCCTAGATTTAAAAATGCTCCAGAGTCTAAAGATTATAAAGAGAACAACTGTATCTTACTGACATGAAGCTATCCGAGGATCCCTTTAAAATACCTTCACGACATTATTGACAGAAAAGAAGAGAATTAAAGAAATGATAGAAATATCAGAAACAGAATAAATTGAGTGAGTTATATAAAGAAATATATAGAAAAAAGCATAAAAGTGAAGAATGCAAGCCCCTTACGGTCTCAAATGCTATTTAATAGTCAGTCATTATAAGAAGCATAAGAGCTCATAATGGTCGTTGAGGCCCTCTGGAATTATAGTCCCTAAAGATGTTATCCAATGGGTTTCCCTACGAGCTAATGCTGTGTTTAGGTCAATGCCACTGTGGGTGTTGATGTGTTCCAAAATTGTAAATCTAATTGCGGAATTGTGTGTGGTGTGGTTACCCAGTGTGCGGCTAAAGAAGAGTTCATTTTCTTGTTGCGAATACGGCTTTTGTGTTCCACAATCCGTGTTTTTATCTTTCTGCTCGTTCTGCCAACATATACTAGCCCACATGGGCATTTGATTGCATAAACTACCCTTTCTGTTGTACAATTAGACGTGTGTCTTAGGGTAATAGCTTTTCCCGTGTGTGGATGTCTGAATTCCCTTCCAACCATGACGTTTCCGCACTGACCACAGTTGTGGCATTTCCTCATTCCTTTGTGGACAATCTTCCTATCTGCTTTTGAAGATTTAAGCAATTCACGTAAGTTATGTGAATGAGTGTGTGCAAACAAAGGGGAGCCATGAAAGATTCCTTTGAAATCCGGTTCATTATCAATCAGTTCCCACTGGTGTCGTATAACTGCTTTAATCCTGGGTGCTTGTACTGAATGTTTTAACACAAACACTTCCCTTTTTATTGGTGTTTTTGTTTGTTTTCACAACAAATCTTATCTTTTCTTGTTCGATGCTATTCGTTCTGCTTCCTCCAAAGTAGCATCTGGGTAGCCTCTCTCTCTGTATTTGGTGATTTGTTCTTTTATTGAATCCTTGCATGTGGTTTCGTCCGATGTAATCCTTATGATCCTCATAATTTGCGAGATCGGCAAATGCTTCTTTAACGATAGTGGATGGGCGCTGGAATAATGCAACACATTATTAACATCGGTGGGTTTCTTGTATACCTTAGTCATCAGACCGGAGCTAGTTCTTAGAATTTCGATATCCCAAAAATTAATCCTGTGTGTACCAATTTCATGGGTGAATTGTATGCGACGATTACACCTGTTTAATTCTTCTATACAGGTCTCTAGTAACTCTCTTGACCCCTTCCAAACCACCAGGATATCGTCAACGTATCGTAAGAACATCACTGCATGTTGTTGCCAATCTGGATGATTTAGGATGAATTGATCTTCGAAATATGCCATAAACGTATTGGCCTAAGCTGGTGCCCCAGAAAAACCCATGGACGTACCAGTCCTTTGTACATAGAATTCCTTTTGCCAGCTGAAGTAGCTGTGGTATAGCGCAAAATGTAGCAGTTCTAACAGAAATACGCTTTTTTTCTGAGATATGTCTGAATGTAAAAGTCTCCACTCTACTGCCTCCAACCCTTTGTTGTGGGCTATAGACGTGTATAACGCTACACGTCGATAGTGCACAAGATAATATCATCCAAAAAGTGGTCTTTTATTGCTTCTAATTTGAGTAGACAGTCGGTGGTATTTATGACACAAGTCACCGATGATTGTACAAGTGGTTGAAGATGCTGGTCTAAAAAGTGGCCCAGTGATTCATGAATCGATCCACACCCTGCCACAAGGGGACGAAACGGAGGATGCAGTTTGTTCTTGTGCACTTTAGGTAACATGTAAATAGTAGGAATTTTTGGGTGCAAGCTCATCAAAAATTTGCGTGAATTCTCATTGAGAATCGACATCTCGACTCCTTTTTGCAGGATGTTGTTGAGTGGTATTTGAAATGCATCTGTGGGATCCTGTTCCATACGGATGTACGTATTCTCATCATTGACGTGTTCATTAACACTATTATGATAGAATTCCATGGCTAGGACCACTAGGGCTCCGCCCTTGTCTGCGGGTTGAAAGGTGATTGAAGTATCCTGTCGCAGTTTGTTGAGAATTCGTCGCTCCTGCTTGGTCAAATTTGAATGTGGAGGTGCCATGTACTTAATTTGTTCCAGGTCTTTTTTTACTAAAATCTCAAATGTATCAAGTGTTTTATGTGAAACTGGTGATACAAATGTACTTTTAGGTTTGAATTTGTGCAGGGACTCCGTCTGAGATTCCGATGCAATGTTGGTTGAGAAGAACCATCTGAGTCTCAATTTTCGCATAAATTTGAATAGTGACACCTCTGCCTCCAGAACATGTGATGTATAAGTAGGAACAAAAGACAACCCTTTATTTAAAATACGAAGTTCCTCTTTACTCAATTCCTTTTTGGAGATGTTTATTACAAGTGATCTTATTTCTTCAGCTTCCTCTGTGGTCTGCCTTTTCAGTAGTTGTTTTTTTTGGTTTTTCCCCTGCGGATCCTTCGTTTGTAGGTGTTCTTTTGTCTGGGGGTGTCTTGTCCTCTGTGCCCACCACTAAAAAAGGTGGTTTAACCAATGAAGTAGTAAGTGCATCTTCTCCTGATCCACCAATGTTTTGGGATACCGATGCTGCACTGGGCCTGTGTAATGTAAGATCTTGATCAGTTACTATGCTTTCCTCGGACGAAGTGGCACTAGGTTTCCTAAAAACTCGCTTCTGGGCATTCAATTAATATTGTGTATAAAAAGAAAAAGATGCTTTTGAAAACACTTTGAATATTGAGTATTATTTTGATAAAAATGCTGAGTACACTTTGATTAGGCTATATCAGCCTTAG
Organism: Lissotriton helveticus; assembly: GCF_964261635.1. Classification (NCBI taxonomy): domain Eukaryota; kingdom Metazoa; phylum Chordata; class Amphibia; order Caudata; family Salamandridae; genus Lissotriton; species Lissotriton helveticus. Next base: position 420,772,300 of record NC_136063.1, on the reverse strand, counting down.
AGCAGTGCGACATGCAGTCTTTGGGTTCCAAAGACTCTTTTTATATATCACTAATATTGCTGTCAGGCTTCCTCAAAGCTCTGTACCCAAGGTCACCCTATAATATATGATCTCTCAGCTATACTAGTCGTTTGATATAAGAAACCCCTTTAAACATCCTTAGTGTGCTTCTGCAACTTAAATGTTGTTTAAAGGGTAATTAAGCTAGGTTCGAAAATAAGATTGCACTGCAGGCCCTAACATTTACAGGCGTGTAATAACAACACAGACTGAAACGTAGGCGGTGCAAAAGCTTTACATGATTGGGGTGGCCACTAAAAGCTTTAATGGCGCAAATGCAAAATAAAACTTTGCAAGCGCACTTTATGATCCGCCCCAATGTAACTTAAGTATGCAAAGCAAGGAATGCTGTGATCTTGTTGTCACTCTAGACGCTTGAAAGTGGGAAATCTGGTGGCTGTCTTATTAATGTTGGAGGACTTAGTGAATACTTGCTTTGGGTTAACTTAAGGGCTGTAACAGGCGGTGTAGGCCCGCCTAGAGAGTGGTGACAAATCTTAAGTGACCCCATTCAATCGTCGCATTTTGCGTGGTCTGTCTTTGGTCAAGCTAAAGGCAGACAGAATAGTATGCATGGTTCCCTTGCGGTGAGCACAGATTGAGTAGCTACTCCTGTCGCTTAATCCTCTAAGCAAAATGTCAGTTATAGGAAACATACCTCAATTAAAGAAAACAAGCTTCACTTAAATGTGACTTTTAGCTGCCTTTTAGGCTCAGCTGGTCTGTGTGCCCACTCCTTCCCCTCTAGCCCCTTCCTTTTTTCTCTCTAGAGCTTCGTTTCGTTCGTGTCTTGAGAGTTGTGTGCTTCAGGGGTGTGTGTTCAATACCTAGAAAGCAACGGCTGCGACCATGAAGAGGCTCGTTGAGAAAAATAAACCAACTGCAAATTTGTAGATCTTTCTGCCAAGCAACATAAATGTCCTACTCAGGTTTTAGTGTTTACTAGATTTCAGTCCAGACAATGTCTCCTTCATCAGCAGTCGTAGATGCTCAGGGCGGCAAATGGCTTGCTCATGTTGAATGCAGCCTTCCAGTGATTTTATCTTCCAGTTCCCAATCATCCAACAAACACAGTTGAGCGGGACTTTTACCCTTGGAAGTGGATCATGATTTGAAAGGTCTCTTATTACAATTTGAAGCAGGCTTAATGTCTCGCCGCAGCCCGTGGGAGCAGGTGAAAAGAGTGGTAAGTCCTACTCGGCTTCCGTAGCCCTTTGTTCGCTGTCTCTTCCAAAGCATGAATGTACTCTTAATGTCGTTCACAGCTCACCACATCATCAGGGCCTGCATTCTCTGTGCAGCTGCTGAGCTCTCGTCTGCTGTTAGTGAGGCTGCAGGAACCTTTTCACTTTATGGTGAAGATAATCTCGCGCTGGCCATCCATCTGCAGCATCCTCGCGGCCAGCGATCGCTGCCAAGTGACTCCCTGAATTGTTCTGGGCGTTTTCAACTCTAGATATGAGTCCGTTTTAGCGAGGAAAGATGAAACAGCTGCTCCTTTGCACAGCTCGGGATTAATGGGAGAGAGGATTTTCAGTTCCTGCTTTAAAGCTATCCCTTGCATTACACAGATGTCATACATAATTAAGGGCTCTGCACGTTTAATGGGAGAGTGAATCTTTGTCTAGTATAATCCATAACTTGGAGCTGTGCATCCAACTAGTTTACCTTTTAAAATTTCCAAGCTCTGGTCTCAGACAGCGTGACATATCTGGTGAAATCTAAGGAGTTGTCTGCTTATAGAAGTATTACATGCTATGTCTGGTTTTGAGAAATTCCTTGCTGGTTCATTGTAAAGGGGAAATGTACCACTTTTATAATTATTTAGGTAGCAAGAGCATCTTTCACATCTCAGGGATTAGCACCATTGAAATAAGCAGCTGTGACCGTAGACCCCAGATATACTCATTCTATTCTTTGGAATTGGGGTTCACAATCGTTAGAGGAGCCGACTGAATCAAATGTACCCATCTTGGAGGCAGATATTTTGATTGCCTCAGCGGTTGGTAAGGTGGCTGGCCACTCTCTATGTGACGCACCACACATGTCCCTTGTAAGGTCTCGATCTGAACGAGACAGTAATAGATTTCTTACCTTTAGAATTACCTCCAGGCGAGAGACTGGATCCGGAGAATTTTTCTTAGCAGTACCCCTGCAAGTTGGTAGGTGGCGTCGGTCGACTCCGTGTTCGGCATCGTGGTCGCCGTGATGAGATTGCGGTGTCTACTTAAACGTCGCCCCTGCATGCTGACATCAGTTCTTTTTCTGCGCCAGCCTATCGCAGGACTGTAGAGAGCTACCCCTTTAGTCACTTTTGACTAAAGTTTTCTAACGTTTGGCCGATTGTTTTTTTGAATCTTCGACTCCTGGTGTGCGAAGGATGTCCCATTGTCGGACCGGGTTCAAGCCTTACGAGGCCTGTCACAGGCTTATGTCTGTGACGGACTCCCACCTCGTGAGCCTTTGGTGTTTGGAGCGCGACCACGGCCCGAAGTTGTGCTCCGACTGCCGGGCCATGAATCCAAAGTCTTTGCGGGAGCGGTCCCGAAATCTCTTGGAGACCCGGTGGTTGGCTCCACGTCACTCCAGGTCTTGTTCGGGATGAAGGTCTTGAGGCCACTCGCGGAGCCCCCACACCTCTTCGCACTAAAAATCTTTGAAGTCTTCAGGTAAGTCGAAGCACAAGAAGAGGGCGAAGAAGCACCGGCGCTCTTCGCCTTTTCCCCGTCGGTCGGCTAATGCGTTACGGGACCCGGCACGTTGTCCCACTAAGGCTCCATCTCCGGTGCCTCCTTCAGGGATGACTCCGTGCCTCCCCCCATTTCCAGGAGCCGGAGCGTCCCCTGCCCAACTTCGTACATTCTACGAGGCCCTCCATGGTATCTTTGGGCAGCCCGACTCCTCCGGCGTGCCTTCGGGTCCCACGGAGCTGGTTGGGGTCATGGGCCTTCGATGTTGGTGGCTCCGGCCCCGGCAGGTCCCCGCGGATTCAGGCCTGGATCTGGACTGACGCCGATCGATCTTACCCGACTTTCCCCAGCGACAATGCACCCGGCGCTGACCGTGACCCCGATCGACGCCATCTCCATCCTCACCCCCGAGATGGACCCGGAGCCGGACCCACATTGGTCGATGTCGGATCCGACGCTGGAGGATACTTTTGTTCCCATGATCATCCTTGGTGTTCCCTATCACCCAGAAGGTGGTGGTGATGACTTGGAGGAGTCACTGGGCCCTTTAGCAGGCCAGCTAGAAGAGCCAGACTGGAGAGAGGACCTGGGTGACGGCAGTGGTCTGGACACTTCTCCAGACCTTGGCATGCTTTCTCCCCCTACCATGGCTAAAGAGGAGGGAGCGTCCTACACTGTGGTGGTGAGAAGGGCAGCCAAGGTCTTGGGCCTGGAGCTCCCTTCAGTGGCGGTCAGGACTAACCTCCTGACAGAGGTGCTTCAACCTGTGGCATCCACTTCCGAATCCCTATTGTCCTTCAATGAAGCATTCACTGACACCCTTCTGGGCACCTGGTCCAAGCCCAGCACAGGGGCTCCTGTGACACCGATGATCGTCCGCCACCATTGCCCAGCCCCAAGCGACCAAGTTTTCCTCACAGAATACCCTACCCCCGAAAGCTTGGTTGTTCAAGCCTCTTCCTCAAGGGCGCATTCCCTTCTGCTCCCCCAGATAGGGAATCCCAGAAGCTGGATCACCTTGGGAAGCGCATGTTTTCTTCCTTCCGCTTAGCATAGCGGTCTGTGAATACCGCATGCCTCTTGCGCCGATTCTCCCATACCATCTAGGACTCGGTTTTGCAAGTGCTGCCTCAGTGCCCGGAGGAGGCCCGGGCCGTTCTCTCCCAGGCAGTGGCGGATGGGAGAGAGGCTGCCAAATTCACAATAAAATGTGGACTGGATACCACCGACTCACTAGGCAGAATGATTGCCACGTCGTTAGCCCTTCAGCACTACGCCTGGTTGAGGACATCTGGCTATTCATGGGCTGTACAGTCTATCTTGATGGGCATGCCTTTTGATGGCCATCACCTCTTTGGTGACAAAGCAGACTTGGCGCTTGAGCGCTTTAAAGATTCTAGGGCTGCGACCAGATCTTTGGGCCTTGCTGTGCCTTCCCGTCCACTCCTGCCTTCTTTTCGTCCCTTTCATGGCTACGGAAGAGCCGCCCAGCCACGCCCATCTCAGTCTAGCCATCGGTTCACAAGCTGCCTAGCCTTTGCGTTCCCGCGGACGTGGGATCCAAGGATTTCGCGTGTCTGGGAGCCAGCGGGCGGGCCAGTCCACCCTTTCCCCCCCTGCAACAGCCTCTAAGCCTTTCTAGTCCGACCTTTCAGTGCCATCAATTGCCAGTGGGCGGCAGGATTCGCCATCATCTCACCCACTGGCAATCCATCACGTCGGACAGGTGGGTTTTGCAAATAGTCCGATGGGGCTACCCTCCCCCCCCCCTTCGAGACAACCCCTACACCATGCCACCGCCTTTCGATTTCATGTCAGAGGATCATTTGGCGCTTTTCCACCAGGAAGTCTCAGCTCTCTTGGCCAAGGGAGCTGTAGAGAGGGTCTCTATGCCAGAAGTATGTTGTGGTTGCTATTCCCACTACTTTCTGGTGCCCAAAAAGGACAAAGGCTTGCATCCTATTCTAGACCTCCGGGGCCTCAACCGCTTCCTCCGGAAGGAGAAGTTCAAAATGCTCATGTTAGCTCAGGTTCTGTCTGCCCTCAACCCTAGAGACTGGATGGTGTAATTGGACTTCGAGGATGCCTATTTCCAATTCATGTCCTGCCCACAGATGCTACCTTCGGTTCATGGTAGGCTACAAGCATTTTTAATTTACCGTGCTCCCCTTTGGTACTACCAGTGCCCCTCCGGTGTTCACAAAAGTGCTTGTGGTGGTCGCAGCTCAGGGGTTCCAGTTTCCCCTATCTCTTCACCTGGTTGTTGAAGGCGTCCTTGCCCCAGGCTGTCGTCTTCCACCCCCAGATTACAGTGGACCTCTTGCAATTGCCTCTTGCAATTGCTGACGTTTACTATATATATATATATTTGATGTTCCCTTTCATCTGAGCTGTTCTGGACACAGTGCAGTTTCCGGCCTATCCTCCCGAACAGAGAGTCCAGGATATTCTGGCTATGATACCGATGTTTTAGCCCCTATCCCGGATTTCGGTGAGAATGACTCTATGGCTGCTTGGCCTTGTGGCCTTCTGCATCCTGCTAGTGGATCATGCCAGGTGGCATATGTGGGCTCTGCAGTCGGACCTGAAGTTCCAGTGGGCGCAGCATCAGGGGAATCTTTCTGACAAGAGGGAACTGCAAAAAAAATTGCAGTGGTGGCAGAAGAACCAAGCTCGGGTCAGAGGCAGATCCCTCTCCCTTCCCCAGCCAGATCTAACAGTGGTGACAGATGCGTCACTCCTGGGATGGGGCGGCAATCTGAAAGAGGGGGAGATCAGAGGCATCTGGTCTCCGCCGTAGTCCGTGCTCCACATCAACCTGCTGGAACTCCGGGCGATCCGCCTGGCACTGAAAGCATTCCTTCCCTCTCTCAAAGGGAAAGTGGTGCAGGTGTTCACCGACAACACCACTGCCATGTAGTAGTGCAACAAGCAGGGCGGGGTGGGGTTGTGGACCCTATGTCAGGAGGCTCTTCGCCTCTGGACGTGGCTGGAACATCAGGGCATAGCTCTAGTGGTTCAAAACCTGGCTGGTTCTCTGAACGCCAGGGCGGGCAAACTCAGCTGGCAATGCCTGGTGGATCACGAATGGCGTCTACACTCAGAGGTTGTGCAAAAACTCTTTCAGCGGTAGGGAGAGCTTTGGTTAGATCTGTCACCACCGAAGAGAACACGCAGTGTCAGCCGTTCAGCGTGTTGGAATTTCCAAGGCAGCACACGCCCGGCTACGCTTTTTGTCGCGAGTGGAATTGCGGCATCCTGTACGCCTTTCCCCATGTACCTTTTCTGCCCGGAGTGCTGAAGAAGATTAAGCGTGACCCAGCCCAAGTTATCCTGGTGGCTCTGGACTGGGCTCGAAGAGTATGGTACCCGGAGTTCCTGAGCATGGCCATCAATCCTCTGATCAGACTGCCCCTTCGGGAGGATCTTCTGTTGCTGCAGCAGGGGACGGTTCTTCACCCGAACCTGTATAGCCTCCACCTCCTTGTGTGGCGATTGAGCGGCGACAGTTGACGGCTTTTGACCTTCCACCCGAAGTCTGTAATGTCATCTTGGCAGCCAGGCATCCCTCCACGAAAACGGTATATGCATGTCGATGGAACAAGTTTGTGGCATGGCGCGCAGCAAAGGCTGTGGATCCCCTCTCTGCCCCTCTTTCAGAGTTCCTTCTGTGTCTTCTTTCTTTAGCCCTGGGCACTCTTAAAGGATACCTTGCAGCTATTTCTGCGTTCCTTCAGCTACCAGATCAGCCATCCTTTTTCAAGTCTCCTATTGTAAACAGATTCTTTAAGGGCAAAATTCATCTCTTTCCTTCATGTCCTTTCATAATGCCCCAGTGTGACTTGAATCGTGTTTTAACTTATCTTATGTGTACTCCTTTCGATCCTCTACACAACTGTCCTCTCAGGCTTCTTACTTTGAAAACTTCTTTCAGGCTCTATCCTCTAAGGCTCCTTTGTTCTCTGTGCATCCAGACAAAGTGGTGCTTAGGACGAAACTCGTATTCCTTCCTAAAGTGGTTACACCATTTCACCTAGAACAAACAATCACTTTGCCCACGTTTTCCCCACCTCCGCACCCTTCCAAGGAGGAGGAGAGACTCCACTGTCTGGACCCTAAACGTGCGCTATCTTTCTATCTTGACCGCGCAAAGGACTTCCGGGTGGATGATCAACTTTTTTTTTTTATAAAATTTTTATTTTCAGTTTCAGAGGAAAAAAAAAAACATCACACAGATGAAATTCACCAAGGTGCAATAACATTCCCTCGAGGAGAACCAGTCCGGTAGCAGAAATGCAGAAATGCCGAATCCACAATAACATAGGCAAATGTCCGGCTTTGGCTAGTGTCCATGGCAGCCACGTCCATATTACGGCTAAACTAAACGACCGGCCATAGGTTCTCGCCAGGTATCTTGGTGAATCATAACCCGATAAACAGAACAACCCCCCCTCCCACCCCTCCCCCCATGGTGGCGACTCAATCAATCAAAACACTTCCGAACATCCAAGTTACACCTGAAACAAATGGAGTGACCTCAATGATGCTGGGCAGACAGCTGACGGCAAGCCCTTAGACAGGAAATTCACCAATGGGCCCCATTGGAATTGGAAGTTCTTAAAATTACCAAGGAAAATGTCCGCCATTCTTTCCAAACTCAAGAGTTTCCACAGCCGGGCGTGCCACAGGGAGATGGCCGGTGCATCTTTTTGTTTCCAGGCAGCTGCCAATGTAATCTTGGCAGCACCCAGGCATAGCCACAAAATCTTCTTGTCCGCCCTGGTTTGGTGCTCCAGACCGGGGTCTCGGAGGCCTAACAGGACGGAGGCCATCGAGTCCTCTATAGGATACTGCAGAATATCCCTAATATGCGAAAGGATTTCTTCCCAATAAGGCCGAATCACTGGGCAGTCCCACCAGATGTGGCGAAAGTCCCCAAGAAACCCACAGCCCCTCCAACATTTATCGGAAGCGGCCGGATAGAAGCGATGTAGCCTGGTCGGGCATAAATACCACTGCATAAGAGTCTTGAGGTGGGCTTCCCTAAGGTGAAGCGAGTGATTAAACTTCGCTACATCCCTCCACAGAGCCGACCATTCAGTGTCTGAAATATCCCGCCCTAGCATCTCTTCCCATTGGCCCATATAACGAGGCCTAGGCGAGATCGCCGATTTAAGCAAAAGCTGGTACAGAAAGGAGATGACCCCCTTCATTGTCGATGTCCGCAGCAGGAAAGCCTCGAATGGAGAATGCGGTCTCGTGGCCGCCTCCAGTACCCCCGGGGACGTGGCCCAATGGAGCAGTTGTGCATGACGGTATTGGTCATTCTGGGGAACCCCATAGTCCCTCACGCAATTAGCAAAAGTGAGGGGAACCGGACCATGGAACAGGTGTGTCAGAGCCCTACATCCTCCCTCCCTCCAGGCATCGAAGTTCCCATCCTGCTGCGCCGGCGGGAAGGCCGGATTGTAATGCAAGGGTGTGAAGGGTGAGGGGAACGTAGTCCAACGCTCGTCCCCAGCGAGTGTGTCCCATACCTTCAGGACAGTACTCGTGGGAGTACTTAAATATGCGTTCAAAGGGCGGTCCTTCTTGGGTTTCCAAGCCAAATCCCACACTGACCTCCCCGCCACACTCCGGTCCATGTGCAGCCAGTGCTTCTCCGATTGTTGCTGCGACCACTCCACCAATATCCTCAACTGCGCCGCTTTATAATAAAGCTGGACATCAGGAAGACCCACACCGCCCTCTGACCTTGGTCTACGTAGCAGTGCAAAGGACAAGCGCGATCGGCCACCCTGCCACACAAATCGCAATATCTGCGTCCTAAGGCGCCGAAGATAGTCGCAGTCCAGAGAGATGGGTAAAGCCTGAAATAAATATAAATATTTAGGAAGAAGAACCATCTTTACCGCATGGATCCTGCCCAACCAGGACAAAAATTTAGGCTTCCACCTGTCCAATTCGGCTCGAGTCTTGGCCAATAAAGAGGGGAAATTGGCCGCGAATAATTTGCCCACAGTAGGAGTCAAGTGGACCCCCAAGTAGACAATCGAAGCAGCAGCCCATACTAAGGGTGTCAGGGTACGCACTCGTTCCACTTCAACCGGCGAGAGAGTAAGATTCAGGATGTATGACTTGTTGTAGTTAACCTTGAAGCCGGCCACCGCCTCATAGGACAGTAGGGCCTCCCTAACATAAGGCAGCGAACGTTCCGGGTCCGCCACGGATAGAAGGACGTCGTCCGCGAAGAGCGTGATTTTGTGTTGCTCTCCCGTGAACAGAATGCCCTGAATGCCCGCATGTTCCCTCACCGCCACCGCCAAGGGCTCTATGCTCAACGCAAACAGAAGCGGGGACAGGGGACAACCCTGCCTAGTGCCTCTGGTATGCGGGAAAAAAGCTGACAGGTGACCATTAACTCCCACTCGAGATCTAGGGCTGCAGAAGTTGGCTTTCACCATGGTAATGAACTTCTCCGAAAAGCCAAAAGCCACCATCGTACGAAACAGGAAGCGCCAGTCCACCCGGTCGAACGCCTTTTCGGCATCCAACCCCACCAGGACCGCCGGAATGCGAAACCGGTCCGCCTTTTCAATGAGATGCACTACTCTACGCGTATTGTCGTGAGTTTGACGCCCCTTGATAAACCCGGACTGGTCTGGGTGTATAATCGCTGGGAGCAGATCCTGCAGTCTATGCGCCAAGATCGCCGAGTATAATTTCGCATCCAAGTTAAGGAGCGCTATGGGGCGAAACGAGGCACACTGAGTATGGTCTTTCCCCGGCTTCGGCAGAACCGTTATAACCGCCTCGGCCAGGGAACCCTCCGAAGAGCCAGACTCAGCCATGCTATTAAAAAGAGTGACCAAGAAATCACAAAGTTCAGATGCGAATGTCTTGTAGAAGACGGCAGTATATCCGTCTGGCCCAGGGGCCTTGTGCAGTTTCAAATTCTTAATAGCCCCAAGGACCTCCTCCCTGGTGATCGGACCCGCCAAGACGTCATTCCACTCACTGGACACCTGTGGAAGGGCCAAGCGCTGCAGATACTGCTCCTGGGCTCTCGCATCCAACTCAACTCCAGTGTAAAGATCCGCATAAAAGCGGCCAAAAACCGCAGCCTTGTCCTCATCCCGGTGATGCAACCCTCCCGCGGCGTCCCGAATCCCCCCGATATACTCACGCTCCCGCCTATCCCGCAGTTGCCTAGCCAGATGCCTGCCCACCTTATTACCGCAGGAATAAGACTGCCTGCCCAACCTCAATAGTGTCAGCTCAGCTCTGTTGTTGTAGTGAGCTCTCAATTTCCCACGAATAGCGGTCAAGGGCCGGAGAGTGATTCTAGAGGGGTTTAGCTTGTGAGCCTGCTCAAGTTTCGTCAGTTCGGTCTCCAGAGCCTCCCTGTCCCGGCGCCGCGCTTTATTAAGAGCCGCATTGAGGCCCAAGCAGGTGCCCCTGACGGATGCCTTCAGCGCATCCCAAGTGTTGGAGACCGAGGTGTCCGACACTGGGTTCAGCTCGAAAAATTCCCTAATGGCCTTACGGAGCGCCTTATTAGAGACATCATCCCGCACCACCGAAGCCGGGAAGTACCACTTCCGCTGCACATCACCAGAAGACGACCATCGAACGGTAAGCACCAACAGACTGTGGTCAGAGACCGAGAGTGGAAGAATGACGGAGTCAAGGACATCACCCCTAAGTGCCTGGCTGATAAAAATGTGGTCCAATCGGGAATAAGAATGATGGACATGCGAGAAAAAAGTGTAATCTCGGGTGGTAGAATGAAAAAAACGCCAGCTGTCCACCAGTCCTAGGTCACCCACCAACCGCTGCGAGGAGGGAGAAAACACCCCTGTATGAGTCCTATGGGAACTAGAGCTATCCACACTCGCATCCCACACCAGGTTAAAGTCCCCCAAGAGGAACAGGTTCCCTTCCGCAAAATCACCCACCCGTTGCAACACACCTTGTAAAAATTGATTTTGACCAGCATTGGGGACATATACCACCACAAAAGTACAAAGCCTCCCACGGACCAGCCCCTTCACCATCAGCCAGCGTCCATCCTTATCACCACACACATCATGAGGTTGGAAATGCAGTGTAGAGCGAAATAAGAGAGCTACCCCTCTGTGCTTCGAGGACGCCGAGGACCTATAGATAATGGGAAATGCCTTATGGCGAAGGCGCATCTCGTCCTTACGCGCCAGGTGTGTCTCCTGGAGACCCACCACATCCAACTGGTGGTCAGCTATGTACTTCCATACTTTCTGCCGCTTTTGTGGCGAGTTCAGGCCCTTAACGTTCCATGTCCCTATGCTAACAGGCATGGCGATCCCAGAGACCAGAACACTCCATAGATAGCGCGGAAGCCCCCCCCCGCACAGTCATCCACCCGCCATGCAAAGGAAACAGTGACCAACGGCCCAAAGCCCCTTCCCAAGCCTTATCGGCCCAACCATCCGCCTCCCGTAGTCCTTCCACCAACGCAGCCAGATCTGTACACGCCACCATCACTCCCCTCCAGACCCACCAGAAGTGCCACAACGCGCTCCAGTCGCCACCATCAGTACCCACCCCCACCCCCCCAACAGACCACCCCCCCCCTGAAAGAAAAAGGAACATCAATACAGTAAACGGAACATAAACAGTGAACATGATACTCATCAGTCTCAGCTGTCCAAAGTTCGCGGAGATCCGACCACTCCGGGGACAGGGCAGGGAGACCATTTCGGTTCCTCCCAGGGTTATGGTCTGGGGAGTCTTCTCCAAAAGTACATCCATTCACCCAGACCAGGGGGCCCATGCCCCCTCCAGCGCCGATCCGTCACCACTCGATTCTCCATCATGCCGCACCAGAACTGGCCTGCGACACCGGCAGCGTCGCCGAAGCTACTGAAGCCACTGCGTTCCCCCTTTCTTGCAGGCTGGAATTGCGGTCCGGGCGCCCCCGAACTGGTGAGGACCCCACTCTGTGCCAAGAGGAGGATCGACGTCGCCGCCGAGACGGGGAAGCATTCGACCCCTGGGACGGAGCAACATCATCCAAGCCTAAGAGATCCTTTGCCTCCTGAAGGGAGCGTGTCTGCACCAACCTATTCTGCCATCTGAAGATGATCCTGAAGGGATGACCCCAGGAATATGCGATGCTGCGCTCCCGCAGAAAGGAAGTCACCGGCCGAAAATCCCTCCTTTTTTGGAGCGTAGAAGCCGCCAAGTCCTGAAAAAGCTGGGGATGATGGTCCCTGAACTGCAGCGAAGTAATGGCCCTGGCTTTACGAAGGATTTGTTCCTTCACCTGAAAGTCATGGACGCAGACAAGGATGTCCGGCGGCGGTCCCCCCCCTCTCCTGGGCAATCCAACGCGGTGGACTCTATCCATCTGGACATCCTTAACATCCTCGTCGTCCAAGATCTTCAGAAACAGTTCTTGTACATAGCCTCGCAGGTCTCCCGCCTCACCGTCCCAGGGCACCGCTTTAATACGTATGTTGTTCCGGCGGGAACGATTCTCTAGGTCTTCCGTGTGCGCCTGCAAGTCCAAATTCTGCTCCGTGAGACGGATGACATCCTGCTGAAGCAAGTGCATATCATTGGCCGTGGTCAAATCATGGTCCTCTAGAGTCGCCACTCTCTCGCCAATCCCATCCACATCTCTCCTCACCTCACGGAGGTCAGACGCCAGCTGCGCCCGCAATTCGGAGATATCCTCCTTGATGGAAGCAAACAGTTCGGTCATAAATGCCTTGGTGGCCGGGGCCTCATCATCGGACACTCTTGGCGACCCACTGGGACCGGGGGACGCCGGCTGCTGGGAAGATTTGGCTGCTCCGTCCTTCCCCACGCGCCCCTTGCGAACCTGGTTAGCCATAATTCCTGGCAGCCCTCGTCGGGGCGGACGGCCCCCCAGACACTTCCAAGGCCAAACGGTACAGGGTCCCGGCCTCGAGATGCGTTGACCGACTCCGTAGGGCAGCCCTACTCGATGTCCTCCACTCCACTTCGGGCCGGAGGCTCCCGGAAAATCCCTGGGCGCCGAGATCCCAATCGGCGAGAACGCACAGGCATCAGGGAACAAGGAGCCCCCCGTCGCCGATGGCAAGCCCCTATGAGAACTGAGCAGCGGGGAAGCACAGCGTCCAGCTATCCAGGCGTCAGCTCTAAGCGTTCATGCGACCGGGGGAGCCAGGCAAAATGGCGCCGCCACTCTCCACTTCCAGACCGCCTCCTGACCTCCAGGCGCGCTCCCCCTGCCTCTCTCCACTGCACTCTCCCTGGTCTCTGGGTCCACTATCCCCCTCCAGGGCAGCGCGGCCGGGCCCCGCTTCGTGGCACAATAGCACGTGGCGTCCGGAATGCGCCCTGAGACTCCACCGTCTCTCCGGGCCGGTACCCATGGGCCTCCACGCTCCTACCTAGACAGGTCCCCCCTCTCCTCCTGACCTGAAGCACCACCAGCGGCCTCTGGCAGATAGCGCCCCCTCCGCCGATTGCGTGGTGCGCCTCGAGCCGCCGGCGTCTGGGGGGACCCTCGGGTGGGCGGTGAGCGGGCTCCCTCCTCCGGCGCTGTAGCCCGAACTTCCGGCCGGCCTCCCGATCACTCGAGGCTGGTGATCCCAAGGCCTCACCCCTTCCTCGCTTCTGCCGCCTTCACGTGCGGCGCTGCGCTCCGCTGGCTGCACCGGACCCTTCCGCCACTCCTCACGGACCTCTGCCCACAGTCCGGGGGCCGATCTGTGCCGGCGACACCAAGCTATAAGTAGCTGTGTCGGATCGGCGCTGGAGAGGCACAGAAAAGCGTCCTACTCCGACGCCATCTTGGCCACGCCCCGATGATCAACTTTTTATTGGCTATGTGGGTGCCAAAAAAGGCTGGGCTGTTCAAAAGCGTACCATCTCTCAATGGGTTGTCCTTTGCATAATGATCAGCTACGTGTTCGCGAAAAAGGAACCTCCTGTGGGGCTACATGCTTATTCCACTAGGGCTATGGCAGCATCTACTGCATTAGCACGGGGAGTTCCCCTTCTTGACATCTGTCAAGTAACCACTTGGGCATCCTTGCACATGTTCACCAGACATTACTGCCTGGACAGCTAAGTCCGGAGAGACTGCTATTTTGCCTGCTCAGTCCTCCAGGACTTTCTGGTGTGAACTTGGTTTGTAGACCCTTTTCTGGGGTTGGTATTGCTGGGGTATCTATTCTAAAGGTAAGGAATCTATAACTAACTGTCTCTTTAAGATGAATAAGTTACTTACCTTCGGTAACAATGTCTCTGTAAGAGACATATGTTACCGCCCACCCATCATCCCTGCTCTGCGAACTAACTGCTAGGGATAGGGATTCCCTTGCAGAGCCCTAGTTGTTGCGCACCTGTGGTCAGTGTCCTTCATGGCTCTGCACTTGTGGTGTGAAAAGTCGTGTCAAAACTGACGTCAGCATGTGGGGGCGGCGTCTAAGTAAATACCGCAATGTCATCCCAGAGACCACCGATGGACGTAGAGTCAACCGATGCCACCCACCGAAGCACAGGGTTACTGCTAAGAACAATTCTCCAGATCCATTCTGACACCTGGGGGTAATTCTAAAGGTAAGGGATCTATAACTAACATATGTCTCTTACAGATACATCGTTACCGAAGGTAAGTAACTTGGAGCAACTTCTTCTGAATCCCAGGCCTGTCTTACCTGCTCGTGCCTGCTGAAGAGGGGAAGTTGAAGAAGCCAGAACAAAGATTGCAGCTACCTCTGAGTTAGGTGTTCTGATTCGGACACCAACAGGTAAGAATGAAGAGATGCTTTCGGGATGTCATGGCTCCTCAGACACCAGGAAGAGGGCCAGGGCCAACCTAATAGGGGGGACAATGTCCACGGAAGCTCATAGCGATTTCTCAGAGGGTAATTGAAATGAGGGTGTGGTCTAGCAAAACATCTATATTAAAAGCAAGTGAACGTGAATAATGAAGGAAAAACTAGGAATGCAGACCCCCCCCCTTGAATTTAGTTACATTCATTCATATTTGGATAGTTTCTGGTGGTATCTATTGCTTCAATGTCCTTATATTAAATTGGAAGTCCCTTCTGTTTAAGGACGCGCTGCTCTTTTCCACATTTATGTAACAGTCTCCATCATCAAGTCCACTCCCAATTCTGGACTTTGGCCAATGGCGGGCTTCCGTTTAAAAAAAAATTTGGTAGTTATTTTATTAGGTTGATGTTAATGCATTGCTGAGATAAAAATGTGTAGTAGAAAATGGATTTCAAATTCAATTTTTGAAAGCTTCCTTTTACAAGGTTTGAAGAAACGTTAGTCCTAAGGAGGGCTATTAGGACCCAACGCGGTCTGTATTATGAAGTCGACATGTTTCTACCCTCAGTATTCTAGACAGCTCATCTAGGGCATTGACGCAGACAATTGGACCCCTGTGTTATCAAAACTACAGTCTTAAACAAGTCACTGTATCTTATTCGACACACCATGCTATTTACGTGGTTAGGGATAGTAACTTGTGCTGAGAAAAAAGAATATGACTGCACAATGAAAAATACAGCATTTAAAATAACACTCTATCAGTACAAGTGTTATGATTCTAAGGTTTTATATTTGTCAAGTGGGTATTCCCTTATGATAACATTTACTAGCTCACACACCGCTCACGTTTGGTAAACAAAGCATGTAGTTGTGATGTATAGCCATATTTGCATGACAGGGGTATTGTCAGAAAAATGAATACAATCACTAGGCATACTTACCCATAGTAACTCCACTAAATACTCCTTGGGTGCATAGGAAGTGATTTTCTTCAGATGTGCCTTTTTTCTGTGAATCTATAACAAATGTGCTTGGATTATATATTCATTAGAACCATACTCTCTATTAGGTTAGCATATAAGTTATTAGATTTAGGCGATTGCTCTTCACTGATTCACCGTTGCCTTCTTCGTTGCCCTGAATCTTGAGCAAGCATAGTATTCAACTAGTGTAAATATAGGCAAGGAATGCCAGTTCCACAGGGACGTTTGGCCTCTATTTGCATGAGATGTTTATTCATGTGATGACGTATTGCTGTATGGTCGTGTGCAATGTAATTTCGAATATGCTCATGTAACTATTCCTCAAGTATGTAGGATTGGTGTTATACATGCTAATTGAATCATTTATGGCAACTCTTATAGCACCAACGGATAAACATTAAACATTTAGGTATTTAGAGATAGTATAGGAATTCAGTGCGCTTTGTATATATGATATTTACTTTGCCAACCACTGGGCCTAGTTAAGAAAAAAGACAAATCCCTGACTCTGGGTGTATTATGATCTTGAAGCACGTTGTAAACTTGGATATGCGACTCAGTTCCAATAATGACAAAATAGCAAGTCTCTTCGAGTATTGAGACGTCTACATGTCACATCATCATTGAGACCATGTGCATTTGTTGAAATCTTGAAAATCCAAGATTGTTCTTTTTCTAGGTGTATATGCAATGTCTGCTAAGGGTAATTGTGAGAGCTGACATACTCTTTGCGTGCCCAAAATAGTTATTTTGCCTTGTGTTTCCTTTCTAGAAAATGAGTTAATAGTTTAGTGGTTAGTTTTGCACAGCTTATGGTGCTTTTGTGTTCTTGAATCTGGAATTTTATCTTTCATTTACACTTTCATATATATATTTTGTTGCAAGGACACATTGTGTAATTCACTTTTTTGTGCTATTACATGGAATGTTTTCAATGATCCCCCATTGTCCTCCATCCTAGATCTATCAAGTTAGTTTTTTTGTTTGACTGCAAACATTGCATGCTCTGCATTTAACATGCCTCGTAATGGTGGGTGGGGAGTGGCTACTCCAGATGGTCATGCTGGTTTTTGGTGTAATGGTGTCTGTAATACTGTTTCCTATGTTGAAAACAAGCAACGGGTTAGACATGTTATTTGGGCCAATCTTTAAGATTTTCCAATGTTCGTTAATTGTGGGCAGTAGTTCGTTTGACAATGTGGAAAAAACGGTTACTCAAATTAATCAGCGATGTTGTATATTGTGATGTTTTTAAAACAGTCTCTTTGTTATTACTTCATTCATTTTGGTTTTGTAGGTCAGATTGGCTGGATTTCCTCTCTGTTGCGGTTTGATGTGATGGTCATTTTTTTGGGCAATATAAGTATTTTCATAGGAGCAGTTTCTCCTCTTTCTCTGCAACTGACCATAGGGGGATTCTCTCTTAGGATTTAGGATAGTGACTGATGAACCTCAGTAGCACATTTTTGTCTGTAGGGTTTGAGTATACATAAGTTACTAGCCTGAGTTTGTAAGTCTAAAAAGACAGGCTAGGTCTGCCCATAGTCCTGGGAATCTTTAGATATACTTTTTCACTATTTATACCACTTGTGAAACTTTCCACATCCATCTTAATCCCAGTCCATACTGTTGGTATGTTGTCAATATATGTTTTCCAAAAAGTGATGTTTTTACAATAATGGTTAAATGATTAGAGTCAGCGAAAATAATTTCAGTCAGATTCTGCTGTTTGAAGATCTGATACTGCCTTCTCAAAAGTTGAAACCTCACAAAGGTGCATGCTAGGGACAAAGGTAGACTAGACGTGGGATTACTAATACCTATATAAGAGTATTTTTACCCAGTCATGGTGGACAAAGGCTGGATTCTATGGCCCCTACACTGTCTTTCTCCATTCTTCTTTGCTGGCAAGAGTGCAGTCTAGATAATTGGAAGAGCAGGTGGGGAGATTGTAGGAAAGGATGAGTGGGAAAAGACATTGGGCACAAGTTGGATTCGAGGAACTCTAGCCTTACCTCCTCCATTCTTTCTTGCAGATCTCAGGACACAGCATCCCCTCGCTCCAGCGAATCCTCTGATTCAAAGAGACAGGACTGCATGACCCATTAGGCAAAGGGAGGTGACAGCGTATCCTTCTGAACGTTGTGTAAATAAAAGAGGTGTAATACTAGTGGCCTCCAGAGTAAAGCTGTTTGTGAAGATGGTAGCCTCAAATTATACTTTACAGTGAGCAATCGTGGACTATGAGTATGATGAACAGTGTCTAATCCTTGATTAGAAAACCTATATTTAGTTAATATGATCATTCATTTATCTGAAACTTTATTGAAAGGAAATTATTAAAATAAAATTTGCAAGGGCTCTGCGTGTGCCTTATTCTAATAGGTGCAGACTAAGCACAAATTTACAGATACAAAACAAAAATATCTACCCTCAGATAGATGTAAAAGCCATGTCCTTCCAGATTAGATGTGTTTTCTACAGTGGTCGAGAAACACATATTTTGTTTAAATACCCCTCACACACCAAAAGGGCCCTTGGTGTCATGCTTTATCATAGGGGTCTTCCTGCCCCTCGACCGGACGAGTTGTGCTGCGACCAACGACTACGCGGGAGCACTGTTGTTGTGAGACGACTATGTGTCGTGTAGGAGTGTGAGTGGAAGCGTCAGGAGTGAATGGGAAAGTAAAGTCAAAGAATACCTGGCTCGTTGGACTAAAAAACGTTAATATTCCTTTGAGCTGGTATTGTTAAAAATGGGGAAGGAGGTATGTTGCCTCAATGAGCAGTGCCTCCTATGTCTGTCAACATGTTTCAAAGCCCTTCCCTGGCTTCTTCTTCAGGACCAAAATGATCCCTTCTACACTCACTTTCTAATGTGGTGCTCGGTTGTTAGATTTATCTATGATATGGGTACGTACAAATAATGACTATGTGAAGCGCATGCCAATTAACCATGCACATTATACAATACCTAAATAGGTTTCTGACTTTATTTGATTGTCAATGAGAAAATGCCCGATGAGCCTTTTAACGGGTGGGAGGGGAGCCTGTTGTTGCAATTACTACTGGGACACTGCCCCGCCGTGTCTAGCCTCCCCGCGGCTCCTCAACTACAGGCACCCCTCCCACCCGTTAAAAGGCTCATGGGGCATTTTCTCATTGACAATCAAATAAAGTCAGATACCTATTTAGGTATTTTATAATGTGCATGGTTAATTGGCACATTATAAAATACCATAGTCATTATTTGTACATACACATATCTCCACCACTGTAGGAAACATATCTAATCTGGGAGGACATGGTTTTTACATCTATCTGAAGGTGGATCTTTTTGTTTTATATCTATAGACCAAAGGAGGACGTATCCACTTCCACTGCTCGTGTCGAGCAGTACCTTTTCACTCCCCCTTTTGTTTTTTTGATTAATAAGCACAGATTTACTTCAGGCCTGGCTCTGTTTTTATACAAAAGACATCAACATTTATATTTTCTTATATTTAGAGGAGTACAACTTTGGTAGAGTGATTCTCTCTTTGAAAGCAACCGCAAGCACACTTCTCTCAATAATTTTTTGTCCTGATAGTACATGCCAAATTCAATATATCAGCCCGAGCTGTTCATGAGAGAGCCATGGTTGTACCTAAAAATATACATTATCTTGATTATATCCCTTTTCCTCAAAACTCAGCAAAAACCTAGATCAGGGTGACAACAAAAAAGTGGGAAGGGTATGATGGTTATATTTATAAATGAAATGGTTTCACTAATTCCATGGCACCATGTTTCCAATCTAGGCTTAATGCTGAAATTCTGCCTGTCATCGTGTACAAATAAAACATGTATATAAAAGTGTTTGTGGTTTGTAGGCTATTTTTTTGTGGCTTACACTTTTCTGTACATTTTCTAGAACTTTTTACAGAGGCGTTGTCCCCTAATTATTTCAGTGTTTTCATTTGAATATCCCTATCTTAAGTCTCCATCACAATTCTTAGAATGCTGTCATATTTTTTTTTTATAAACAAATTTTATTGTGTCAAGTATCAAATACAATGCAGAGCTCTGTAACCCAGAAGACTTCTGCCACAGTATCTAATGCGAAATAATTTCATTGACATTTAGATTATATAGTTTCAGAAAAAACAAGAGAACATAAACAATATGACCCCCCTCCCGTTGCACTATTTCATCACTACTTCTCAAGCGCCACTCCAACACCCACTCCACCAAATGAAGTTTATCACTGTGTTGTTGGTCCCTCACTCGATAGGCCTGACTGATTATCCTAGGATTGAGACATTGGCAGGGGGTACCGGCTCTAGGTAGAGACCTCGATAGTCCGTCCATCGCTTCCAGATCTTTGGATGTTTTTGCGGGCATCCCCTAGCTTTAAACATTGGAATCTCCAACTCCATACAGAAGTCAAGGCCATTCTTCCATGCTGACAGCGAAGGTGGGACCACTGCTTTCCACAGCCTTGCAATGTCCCTTTTAGCCAATGTGAGCCCCAACATCATCAGATGTCTTTTGTAGATATTTCCCCCGATACCTTCCATTATGTGTAAGATTACCAACCTTGGTGAGGAGGGAAGCTCCCACCCCAATACCTCCAGGAGACAAGCCAGAACCCATCACCAGAATCTTGAGAGTGCTGTGCAATGCCAGATCATATGTATGAGAGTTCCCTCCTCCTGACCGCATCGTAAACATATCGGGGATGACACTAGGCCCACCCTCCAAAGCCTGACTCTGGTATAATACACCCGGTGTAGGTATTTAAATTGAATGAGGCATAACCGCATTGCAATCGCAGCCTCCCCAGTGGAGGCCAAGGCCTCCGTCCTGTCATCCCCATCTAATGGGCTAAGATCCACGTCCCATGCCTCTCTAAGTTTATCCAATGTGGTGGAACTATCTGTCACCAGGGACTGATACATTCTAGAGATGTTATGATCTTGTAGGTCGCCCATAAACACTTTGGCTTCAATGGTGCTAAATTCAGGAAGGACTTCAACCCCGCGATGCTGGGGAAGATGGCATGTCTAAATTGGAGGTATTTATAAAATTGGGAGAACATGTCATATTTTAAGCAATGCATAATGCAGTCAACCCAACCTTTTATGAGACAGAAGCGTATTGATTCAAAGTATCTCTATTATACCTGTCATATTTCCATATGGATACTGAATTCCTTTTTACTAGAGATGTCTGAACTATGAAAAGCTAATTCCATTCTGTAACTAAAATAACAGCAAAATATATTGCCACAATTCCACCATGAACATTTGGTCAAAGAACATAGCATGTTTTCTAAAAATATATCAGTCACCCTTGTGACATGAATTTATTAACAACACCAATAATAGAGACCTTAGAAATATCACCCAGCACCAAATCTAGAATCCTAGCTTAGAGAACCCACTGCTACAAGGAAGAATCTAAAGCTTCTGTAAAACAGAAATCACATCTATTGGAAGATAATCGGTGGAAAAATATGGCCACATTGAGGGGCACATGCATCAAGCCATTTTCTGTTCGCAAAGATGCCGATTAGCAGAATTGGCCCGCTTGTGAACCGAAAATGGCAATTTCTAATGCATCAAAGGCATGACATTCGCAATTCAGGTAATCGCAATTATTTCCGATTACCTAAATTGTGAATGCATTTAGGGAATCGCAATTTGTGATTCCCTAATGCCGATGCATGTAGCCTTTCCTAAATGCAAACTGGGCAATTTGGAAACGCCAATTACCATCAACCTCAAGTTGATGGTAATATGTGCATGCTTTGAAAAATGCACAAAAATGCACTTTCAAAGTGCCATGTATGTGTGTGCTTTACATGTGCACACTTACCTTTTTTGTGGGGTGCTTCAGGGAGGCCTTTGGTTCCCGGACACCCTTTGTTTTGCATTCACTATTTGCGATTACTAATTTGGTAATCGCAATTAGCGAATGCAATGTCATTCATTCCTATGGGCCTGCAGGCCCATAGGAATGAATGGAATCCTATTAGCTAATAGCGATTTGCAATTTCCGAATCGCTATTCGCTAATGTTAAGGAATAACACATTTTTTTGCAATTCTTACAGGCATAGGCATTTGCGATTATCAAATAATGATTGCTTTAAAAGCACTATTTGGTAATAGCAAATTGTAACTTTGATGCATGTGCCCCCGGATGCTTACTTATAGACAGTAACTTGCCTTGTATGACAAGTGGGTCTTCAAATGCAAAGCCAACTGCAGGAATAAAATAGTTCCACTAAGCATATATAATGCGAGCTCTTTTAATCTATCCCAAATGACTCATACTCCATTTGAAGGATGTTCTGATCACCCACTCCAAGCCATCATATAACAAAGCGTTCCTGTTCTTTAATGATAAAATTGCCCCATGATGATTAACATTGTCACAAGTAATAAGTCTGATATTGTTAAAACTGTCATTTTGTTATTAGGGAAATCTTCTCCAACTTTGTAGAGGGTTATCCTGTCTGTTGTGGTTTGATGTGATGATCATTTGCTTGGGCACTATAAGTCAGTTGCGGTTGGTGGTTTCCTTAGGGTAAGTGTTAGACTTCAGAGAGGTTAGATTTACTGTTTCCTTAACATTCTAAGCAGCAGGCGGGAAGCCTGGACTTCCGAGGAATTCGATTTACGATTCCACTCTAAGCAACAGTAGGGAAAGTGTTGGACTTCGAAGGGGTTAGATTTACTATTCCCACCCCACTCTAAGCAACATTAGGGAAAGTGTTTGGAGTGGTAACATTAACATTCCAAGTATTAATCTTTTTTTTTTTACAAACCATTTGAAAACATAATAACAGTATTAAATCATAATGCATAAATACAAATGAAATGCTACATAATTTAAGGAAAACATTACATTAATAAAAACAAAATTCACTTCTCTACCTGCAAACAAAAAACTCACAAAAAGCTATAAATACAACAATAATTAATTTGAGACCTTATTTAAACACAAGATATAAAATTTAAAAAATAATATATTTTACAGACATCATTAAAAACACAAATAAATTAAAAATGAATTGCCACAATATGTGAACCAACACAAAATATACATATTTATCAATTAAACATTGGGGGGAATTAATTTAAAAAATATTATAACTGCAATAACGTCCCACCCTATTCCCCTACAAATCCAACAACCCTCTACTAAAATATAAATAATTAACAAAAATGTGAAAATTAAAATAAGCATAAAAATTAAGGAAGTAATTACAATTACACAATTAAACAATTCACAAAATTAATCAATTAAATGTTTAATTTACAATGCTGAAGTAACATACATTTAAGTGAATTATAATTGAACTAACTTCCCGCCCTATTCGCCTACAAACCCAGCAACCCGCATTTATTGTATAAATTAGCAAAAATATATATAAATAAATTATACATTAAAAAATGTAAATTATATACATAAAATAACAAACAACAATGTACATAATTATTATTCAACTCAACAGTTAATTTACAATATAAAATAAGAAATGTTAAATTTAAATTAGTTATAATTGAATTAGCTTCCCACCCTATTCCCCGGAAAACCCAATAACCGGTCACTACATATGAATTACTAATTAAATGTAAAAAAAAAAAAAAACCTTTCAATTCCAATCTACATTTTAAAAACATTAATAACAATTATAATAATACAAACACCTGAAATGTATGTATTAACTAAAGCACATTATATTAATAAACAAATATTTATTACAACTGTTATGATAAATGGTATTCTTAACGATTTAAATACCCAAAAAGCAATATTCTTGCTTTTGATATTCTGTTACATGCTATTTTTGTAGTTACATTATTACTGACACAATATTAATTTCACACAATATTGTTAATCCGATATTTGTGTATTTCACCTAAGGGAAGGTTGAAATGAGTGCGTCCACATGCTCTGTTATCATGTTAGATATAATGTTACAGATATGTCTTTATTTCTCATCTTGTTACTCTATGAGAGTTAAAGAGCTTTCAGTTCAAACAAACTAAAGTTATGAGTACCAGGCTTAGCAGTCTGAAGTGACTGGGTTCAACTTCTGGTTCCACAGTAACACTTCAGTCTCTACAGCGTATTCCAGGTCGCAGTTGAATAAGCTGTCATTGGGTAGTAGGTAGACATTGGCCTGCTCTCATAAAGTCGCTTGATTGATTGACTGATTCGTCCATGCATCTCAGTTTTATTCCCAAAGTAGTGCAAGTGTTGACAGCTGTGGAAGTCCCTGCTGCTTAGCTGTTTCCTCCATCATGGGTGTAAGTACACTGGGCGGCAGCCATGCTTTTCATCTTTGGAAACATTTCCCGCACCATCTGGCCAAGCATGATTGCAGCAGTTAGAAGGTGTTTTTACATAGAGCCACGCAGAAACCATAATAATTCCATTCTCGTTAAAATAAATGGTTAAAATAATTAGGCAAAGTGAAACTGAGTTAGGACTGGGTGTACGCAAAGAGAAGCATTCACAAAAACAGTGTATTTTCCTGTTGGTACTCTAAGGATACATGGCAGCTCTTTTACATTAAAACATAACCGGAGGTGTTGAAATCAAAGCAAAGCATTTGTTTTCCTAGCCTTCCTGATAAACCTTCGCGAGACACATTTTATGATGTCATGTGTATGCTGAACATAGCTGCCTCTAACTTGCCCACAATGCACCATTTATTTTATTTCGCTGTTTCCCTTTTAGCAGCCGGTGGGAGCTGTTCCTCTTGTTATGCCAGTAACTAGAAAAAAAGAGGATGAGGTGTCAGTTGGAAGTGCGCCTTTGGCAAGGCAGCCGTCAAATCAGGCCTCCGAATACGCCAGCAGCCCTGTCAAAACAAAAACTGTTACAGGTACGTTCTCTTCTTTAATTGAACCTAAAAAAACAAATTTCAGTGGAGATCAGCTGTGCAAACACCCTGGCACACCTTTCAGTCTTGAATAAATATTACCTCTGAGAGAGATTTATTTAATTTAAAATTTCTATAATTTGTAATCATCAGGATTTCTTTTAAATTTCATTTAAAGCGTGTACTGATTCCCCTTTGGCCCTGCAGCCGTATTGCCGACTGAACCTGTTAGCAAAGCACAAGGGTTCACAACTTCCTTTCCTGATTGGAATGAATGAAACTGCAAAAGGCCCGAGAGTGTGAGTTTGGCAGAGTGTAAATGGAGTGACCTGGAGAATGCAGTGTCTTTCACAAGCACACACACGTTTTCTTTTAAATAGTATGACTTCAAACCCCGGATATCAGCAGGTGCTGGTTTAGTCCAGTGAGGAGAAACAGAGAGCTTGTGATGAGTAGTGTGAGAGTCAGGAGGGAAAGAGAGCCTGGTATGAATAGCATTGCAGAGTGACCGGAGGAAGCAGAGAGAGAGCTCTGAAAGGAAGGCGAGAAGTGGCGAGCCTTGGATGAGTAGAGACACATAGTGAGGAAAACAAGTTAGCGATCCTAGTTTGAAAAGCATGACTGAGTGAGGGGATGAAGGAAATGAGGGCGTGGGAGAGGAGGATAAGAGGAAGTATTTGCTGAAAAGGGTGACAGTCAGAAAGAGGCAGAGAGCCTGTGAGGAGTAGAGGGGAGAAGCAGAGAGCGTGGTCTTATTGGACGGTTTGGAAGTGTTGAAGACACAGAGAGCATGTGCTGAATAAAATGATAGAGACCGAGGACAAGGACTGCACCTCTTATGACTGGAGGTGGAGCAGGGCCCTGTGAGAAATGGCATGACAGTGAGGGAAAAAAGCAGAAAACGTGGTAAATGGATGGACAGCGTGCAGGTAGAGGAAGAGAATGTATGATGATGGAGGGCCAGAATGATGAGGTGAGAAAGACAGCAGTGACCTGAATGTGTCTTACTTTCGTGCCATTGGTGTAGACACCTACGTTTTAGATTGAACAATTTTCCCAGCCTTGAATTCTGTTACACATCTGCGTGACCTAAAAGGCATCAAAGACCATTGTCCATGTTGCCCAGTTGTATTACAATGGTATGTTCCAGAAATGGCTTTGTGGCATGCTTCACAATACAGCGTGTCCTTTGACATGGTGGTAGGCCCTTTGTCCCATTTTGTCACTAAGCTGTCACAAGGGTAGCTACCTTTCTAATAAGACCACGTTGAATGTATCTACTGTTAAGCAGCTGCCTCAACCCTAGCAAGTGTTAACCAAGAAATTGGGTGGAAATCAATAGGAGTAATTTTTGCACCTTAAAGCCCACTTGGATGCACTGTGCCTCAACTTGTTTGATTATTCTCCATTATCACATTACATCCACCGCCAGTTAGTGGGAAATGCATCATTCTACTTCACTTTCTGACACTGTGGAAGTATGTTGTTCTTTATAGCCATCTTGGAGACCCTCAGACCTAGTCCTCATTTCCCTGTTCTTGAAACTGAATGCTCACAGGTGTTTTGGGTTCGTTTTTATGCCTTGTAGGTGTTGTCAACAACATATACTGCTTTCACCAAGTTTAATGGTATACAGTACATCAACCTAAGAATGGTCAAATGCTGGGTTGCTCCTGTTGATATTTCAGCTCTTGTTTAGGTACAAGTGGTTAACTCACTGAGTTTTTTTGTTGACTTATAGTTGTGAGCATTACAAACAATAAGAACTGGCAAATAGTAGCCTCTACTGCTTATCTGTATGCGCCAACAAATGTGCCTGTTTTGCAGTATGTCTTGTACAATTATGTAACTGTTTTCCAAACATGTTGAATTGAACACCTTTTCCTGTGTGATGCAGTTTGTTACATTTGTTTTGGTATTACCCTTGACAGAACATCTATAAAGCAAATTCAACACACAGAAAAAATACAAATCTGTTTTTTCATTCCCATTTGAAATTGATCCATAAAGCATGCTCAAAAGCGTAAATCAGAGGTCTTCAAACGTTTTTACTCTGGGCCCCCCTTAAGCAAAATGTTTTGAGGTGAGGCCCTCCTCCAAAACTTTATTGTAAGGATTCGGGGAGCGGGAGGGACATGGCTGCGTGCAGGGAGCGGGCTTATGAGATGATATCAGGAATACTTTTTCTATAGCTTATGAATCACACTAAATATGAGACTTATAAAACAGCAAATGCATCAAACTAAAACAGATATCCCAAACAAACTGCTTCCCATTATTAGGGTGTTGTGAGCCCCTCACACTCTTTGACCCCAATGCTGGTCAAAGAGTGTGCACTAATGATAACTGCAGCCCTGTGTAGCAGGCTATCTCCCCTGCATCTTTTACCTCGTCCCCACCATGACTGATCTTCACCTTGGTCCTAATGCTTGAAAGGAAAATAAGGTCTGATGCCCCTTTTTTAAAGGTAGACAGTCATAACTGTGATGCAGTAGGCCTCTTAAATCCTTGGACCCCAGTTTTGCTGAATCTGCTTCCTTAATGATAACCAGCAGTTGCCACTTACACACCTGGTAGCAGTACCAGCTTCACTAATCAATGTCCCTTTAATAAATAAAAACACATATTGTCCCCTTCTTTGGGGTATCTCTCTGAAGAAGCTGTCTCTGGCCATTTGTAAACATAAAAATGAGTCCCCATACAGTGCTCCCTATTCTGGGCCTTCTCTTTGACAATATCTATGAATCTCGCTCCTTTCGTCTTTTTTCTAGACCATTACTGTGAGGCCCCAGGGATCAAGAGGATTAGGGCTCCGGAGTTGAATGCAACCCTGCTGGCCTTCCACCTGCCAACCCATGGACTCAGCTTTCACACAAAAACACTGCCCCTGAATGGTTAATACTGACTTTGAGGTGTCTTAGCCTGAAATTGAAGGGTGTGGTGGTAGTGCAGAAAGTTAAAAAGAAACCAGCCTTCCTACCAGCCATTAATTGATTGAATGACTTAAAGCCAGCACCATTGGAACTATGGGTTTCTGCAGCAGCAGTGTTTTCCACATAATGATCAGTTTACTGCATTTGCTACATAATCAGAAGATTTCAACAACAAAAAACCTGATTCTAGCTGAAACGGATCAAAAGTTACTTAAAGCGTGACAAAGTGTTCCGGAGCAGTGGAAGGCCCTTTGCCAAGATTGACTGGTAATCTTGTAGTTGGTTACTGCTGTATTTGGTTGTTAAACTGGTACTGAGGTGAAATATTTCCCCTGACAGCGTTACCTTGAGTTAAAATGACAAAATAATGAAGTAATGCTAACCACAAAATGTGGTGCATCGTGCCGCATAATTTACCTTTTCTTGCTGGATGATTTAGTCAAACCTGCCGCATAATGTGGTCCTCTTCTGCTGAATAATTCCAGTTGCTCTGCTTAAAGCTTCATGGTGGCAAATATTTATTCTTTTTGAGATGTCATGCAAGGGTGTTATCAGCTGAGATCTGGAATAGTGGAGACACTTACAAACATTTCTGCATTAGATACAGTTTAATTGAGTATATTTTGAAAGAACTTGTTTTATCTCAATCTCTGCATGATTTTGCAGCATTCTAGCATAGAGTATATATATACTGTTTTAAAATAATAACTTACATATTTACAGTGCTTTCTGCCACAGGCTGGGACCTGATAGCACTATACAACTTCCTGGAAAGCCTGGGGGAAGCACTCAGCAACCTCACTCTCAAATTTGCTAATTTTACCTTATTAGGTGACTTAAATCTACATCTTGACGAGGCTAAGGACACTAACGCAGTATGGCTAAAAGATCTAGCCAGTGTCCTGGGACTCACAATACTTACTAAAGAGCCCACACACGAAGCGGGCCATATCTTAGACTGCATCTGCACCAATACTCACTCCTCGCTTCCAAGCAGAGTGGTCGCTCCCCTGCTGCTGCGTCCTCGTTGCAGAAGGCATACCACAAGATTTGCAGTACTTTTTGGCATTTATATTCTGCTTTACGTTCTGATTGCCGCTGCGCGCTGTGTGTGGCGATTTGGCCCATTTGCATAGTTGATTAGCTATCTGCTACAATTGTTGCACTGCCGGCGTAACTCTAGCTGCAGATTTAATCCCTGATTGTTTGCGTGTGCTCAGAATCGCCGCTTTGCCTATTGTCTTTGTCAATTGACAGCATTTCTCAGCATTTGTGTTTTTCACCCCAAGCGCTCTCTCCGTCCTGACCCCTCCGCCTCCATTTTGTGATTGTTGACCTCCTCCTCAGCCCGACCCGCCTCCCAGCTGAACCGCCCTCCCACAGTAAACAAACAGCGCTCCATTGCCTGAAAGCGCCGTGACTCACTCCTCGCTTCCAAGCAGAGTGGTCGCTCCCCTGCTGCTGCGGTCTCGTTGCAGAAGGCATACCACAAGATTTGCAGTACTTTTTGGCATTTATATTCTGCTTTACGTTCTGATTGCCGCTGCGCGCTGTGTGTGGCGATTTGGCCCATTTGCATAGTTGATTAGCTATCTGCTACAATTGTTGCACTGCCGGCGTAACTCTAGCTGCAGATTTAATCCCTGATTGGTTGCGTGTGCTCAGAATCGCCGCTTTGCCTATTGTCTTTGTCAATTGACAGCATTTCTCAGCATTTGTGTTTTTCACCCCAAGCGCTCTCTCCGTCCTGACCCCTCCGCCTCCATTTTGTGATTGTTGACCTCCTCCTCAGCCCGACCCGCCTCCCAGCTGAACCGCCCTCCCACAGTAAACAAACAGCGCTCCATTGCCTGAAAGCGCCGTGACTCACTCCTCGCTTCCAAGCAGAGTGGTCGCTCCCCTGCTGCTGCGTCCTCGTTGCAGAAGGCATACCACAAGATTTGCAGTACTTTTTGGCATTTATATTCTGCTTTACGTTCTGATTGCCGCTGCGCGCTGTGTGTGGCGATTTGGCCCATTTGCATAGTTGATTAGCTATCTGCTACAATTGTTGCACTGCCGGCGTAACTCTAGCTGCAGATTTAATCCCTGATTGGTTGCGTGTGCTCAGAATCGCCGCTTTGCCTATTGTCTTTGTCAATTGACAGCATTTCTCAGCATTTGTGTTTTTCACCCCAAGCGCTCTCTCCGTCCTGACCCCTCCGCCTCCATTTTGTGATTGTTGACCTCCTCCTCAGCCCGACCCGCCTCCCAGCTGAACCGCCCTCCCACAGTAAACAAACAGCGCTCCATTGCCTGAAAGCGCCGTGACTCACTCCTCGCTTCCAAGCAGAGTGGTCGCTCCCCTGCTGCTGCGTCCTCGTTGCAGAAGGCATACCACAAGATTTGCAGTACTTTTTGGCATTTATATTCTGCTTTACGTTCTGATTGCCGCTCCGCGCTGTGTGTGGCGATTTGGCCCATTTGCATAGTTGATTAGCTATCTGCTACAATTGTTGCACTGCCGGCGTAACTCTAGCTGCAGATTTAATCCCTGATTGGTTGCGTGTGCTCAGAATCGCCGCTTTGCCTATTGTCTTTGTCAATTGACAGCATTTCTCAGCATTTGTGTTTTTCACCCCAAGCGCTCTCTCCGTCCTGACCCCTCTGCCTCCATTTTGTGATTGTTGACCTCCTCCTCAGCCCGACCCGCCTCCCAGCTGAACCGCCCTCGCCCCTCCCCCTCCTCTGTCCATTAATGTCAGATGGTCCCACGCGCAGCGTCCACGCGCTTCGGACACGCCGAAGGTGCGCCAAAGGTAAGCCCGTCTACGCCCGTCCGCGCCTGGACCGCGCCCAGCACCATACCCCCTGTCCCTCGCGCTGCCCAGCCCTCCCGCATTACCTACGATGCCGCCACCCTCCTAGCCCTTAACCCCGGTCGCGCCCCCAACTGCGTCCAAGCCGCTCCTGGACACACCCATGGCCCTTTCTCCTGCTACTCCTGCAAATTCAGCGGCACCGACAACATCTCTGCTACGACCACACCACAGATTCCCGACCCCAACCACCTACAATGCATCCTTCTCAACACCAGATCGATCCACAGGCATGCCATTGACCTATGGAATCTACTAGACACCATTTCTCCGGACATCGCCTTCCTTACGGAAACATGGATGAATGCCTCCTCCGCTCCAGACATCACAATTGCCATTCCTGAAGACTATAAGATCACCCGCAAAGACCGTACCAGCCACACAGGAGGAGGAATCGCTATCGTCCATAAGAAATCTATCCGCATCTCAACCAGCTCTGACGTCAATCTCGCTAACTCTGAACACCTTCACTTCCAGATCCACATCGATCCCAAAACAACACTCAGAGGCACTCTCCTCTACAGACCACCAGGACCCCGCGCAAAATTCAGTGAGGACATCACGGACTTCATCACCCCACACGCACTCCCCTCCAAAGATTACATCCTTCTGGGAGACCTCAACTTTCACCTTGAAAAGACCAACGACCGCAACACCACCACCCTCTTGGACAACCTCGCCAACCTCGGGCTTAAACAACTAGTCACTTCCCCCACCCACATCGCAGGTCACACACTCGACCCCATCTTCACATCCAGCAACCATGTCTCCTTCAGCCACACTACGGATCTCCTCTGGACCGACCACAGCTGTGTCCACTTCATCTACAACAAGCCGAAACCCATCAACCACTCCCAACCTACCCTGCAAAGAAACTGGAACAAAATCACCACGGACCAAATCTCCGAATCGCTCCTTCGAAACTCCCCAGCCCTCTCTTCCAACGCCAACGATGCCGCCGCCAACCTCACCCTATGGTTATCCAACACCGCCGACACCTTAGCACCACTGAAAAAACGTCAAAGCAAACCTGGCAGCAAGAAAGCCTCATGGTTCAACGATGATCTCAAGAAGTCCAAGAAACTCTGCCGCTCCCTTGAAAAGGCCTGGAAAAAAGACCCAACCACCAGCACCAAGGACGCCTTCAAAAGCGCCACCCGCTCTCACCACCAACTGATCCGAAAAGCCAAGAAAACAGCATTCAAGGATCGACTTGACAACAACGCCCACAACAGCAAGGAACTTTTCAACATCGTCAAGGAATTTTCCAATCCCTCGGCCAACTCCAACGACATCACACCCTCTCAATCCCTCTGCGACTCCCTAGCCTCTTTTTTCCACAACAAGATTGCAGACATCCACAACAGCTTTGACAACCAACCCGGAAACCAACCCACCCTACCATCTGCTGACCATCTTCCCCCCGTGAACACCCTTAACGCTTGGAACCCAATCTCCACTGAGGACACCATCCGCCTGATGAATTCCATCCACTCAGGATCCCCCACAGACCCATGCCCTCACCACATCTTCAACAAAGCAGACTCCGTCATCGCACCACACCTCTGAGACGTCATCAACTGCTCCTTCAACTCCGCCACCTTCCCAGAAGACTGGAAACACGCTGAACTCACCGCCCTTCTGAAAAAACCAACAGCGGACCCCACCGAACTCAAAAATTACCGCCCCATCTCGCTTCTTCCATTCCCGGCCAAAGTCATCGAGAAAGCCGTCAACAACCAACTCGCCGCTTTCCTCGAAGCCAACAAATCCCTCGACCCCTCACAATCTGGCTTCCGAGCAAAACATAGCACTGAGACCGCCCTCATCGCAGCAACAGACGACATTCGAACTCTACTGGACAATGGAGACACAGTCGCCCTCATCCTCCTCGACCTCTCTGCAGCATTCGATACAGTCTGCCACAGCACCCTTCTACAACGCCTCAATAACATCGGAATCCAAGGAAAAGCACTTGAATGGATCACCTCGTTCCTCACCGGAAGAACCCAGAGAGTCCGCCTTCCTCCATTCAAGTCCGAGGCCTCTGAAGTCATCTGCGGCGTACCTCAAGGATCCTCACTCAGTCCCACCCTCTTCAACGTATACATGAGCCCCCTCGCGGCCATCGCACGCCAACACAACCTCAACATCATCTCCTACGCGGACGACACTCAACTAATCCTCTCTCTCACCAATGACCCCAGCACCGCCAAAACTAACCTACACGAAGGAATGAAAGAAGTTGCCGAATGGATGAAACAAAGCCGTCTGAAACTGAACTCAGACAAAACAGAAGTCCTCATCTTAGGTACTTCCCCCTCTGCATGGGACGACTCCTGGTGGCCGGAAGCCCTCGGAAAAGCACCCATCCCGACAGACCACGCACGGAACCTGGGCGTCATCCTGGATTCCTCACTTTCGATGAACAGACAAGTCAGCGCCGTATCCTCTTCATGCTTCAACATTCTTCGCATGCTCAGAAAAACATTTCGCTGGATCCCCTCCGAAACAAGGAAAACAGTCACCCACGCTCTGGTCACGAGCCGACTGGACTACGGAAACACCCTCTACGCGGGTACTACCGCAAAACTCCAGAAAAAACTCCAACGAATCCAAAACGCATCAGCCAGGCTCATATTAGACATCCCACGCAACGAACACATCTCTGGTCACCTTAAAGACCTCCACTGGCTACCCGTCAATAAGAGGATCACTTTCCGACTGCTTACCCACGCACACAAATCACTCTACGACATCGGACCAGATTGCCTCAACTCTCGACTGTCCTTCTACACACACCCCCGCCAACTACGGTCTTCCAGCCAAGCCCTCGCCACTGTACCTCGCATCAACAAGACCACCATGGGAGGCAGATCCTTTTCATACCTGGCTGCTAAAACATGGAACTCACTCCCCGCTTACCTGCGCCTCACCCAGAACCACCTAGCGTTCAGAAAGCAGCTTAAAACGTGGATATTTGACAAATAATCCTCCTCCCCTTCCTAAGCGCCTTGAAACCCTCTGGGTATGTAGTGCGCTATACAAATTTTATGACTTGACTTGACTTGACATACTAAATCCATGAAAGTTGACTCCCCCCGTATCCAGACCTGGACTGACCATTTGCTGGTCCCCTTTAAACTGACCATAGAAAGGAAAGGAATCAAAACGGACCATCTGAAAATCGAAGTCCACACAAAGAAAGACTGGAAAAAGATTAGGGACACTCCCAACCTGCACCCAATTGCTGAGGATAGTAAACCCCCTATAACTGGAAGCACGGAAACAGATTATAACAGCTTTTGTAAATGGATCAAAGGACTCTGCGGGCCCGATGATTCCAGTAAAGTGAGTAAAAAGCAGAATAAAAGGTCCGCCCCCTGGTTCTCCCTCCCCTTAAAGGAAAAACAAAAAGAGGTCAGAACCCTGGAAAGGAAATGGCGTCGTATATATGGAAAAGAAGAACTCATCATCTACAAAACATCCAGAAGGCAGTACCATGCAATGATTAAAAGTGCCAAAAAAGATTACTTTTTTAAAGCCATAAATTCCTCTTACAACAAACAAAAAGAAATCTTTAAAATTGTCGATGACTTCATGAATCCTAGGATTCTTAGACAAGAGATCCCCCCTTCGCTTCCATTATGTAACTCAATTGCCGACTACTTTGAACAGAAAATATCCGATCTCACCAAGGACTTCCCAGACCCACTATCACTCCCCCTCGCAGAAACCTTAACACCTTACAACGAGAAGACCCAGCTTAACAAATTCATCCATGTTAGTCTGGAGGAAACCCGTCAGGCCATTCTATCCAGCAAATCCGGTTCCCCATTTGATCCCTGCCCTCCCTTACTGTTACATGCACTTGTGGACACAGTAAACCCGAGCATAAATACCATCATTAACTCATCCCTGGCTACCGCCGCCATTCCATCTGAATGGAAATTAGCCGCTGTCAAACCTCTGCAGAAGAAACCCCTAGCAGACCCCACTATACTTTCAAACTTATGTCCTAAATCTCTGCTCCCAATTCTTTTTAAACTTACGGAAGCAGCAGTGAATAAGCAGCTAACTAGATATTTGGAGGAAAATGACATCCTGCATCCCAACCAGGCAGGGTTCAGGGCCAGACACTCCACGGAGTCAGCACTACTACATACGGTAGAGACCCTGAAGACAGCTATGGACCAAGGAAAAAGGCTGTCCTGGTTCTGCTCGACCTATCGGCGGCCTTTGATACGGTCTCACACTCCGTATTAATCGGCCGCCTAGCGGAATCAGGAATAGCAGGAGTTGCTCTTGAATGGCTAAAAAACTTTCTCAGCCACAGGAAACAAGTCACGGTACTAGGGAAATACTGCTCAGAGAAGAAAGCATTAAAAACAGGAGTACCACAGGGCTCTAGTTTAAGCCCAGTACTATTTAATCTGTACATGACCCCCCTGATAGAGCTTATCTCTTCGTTTCACATCAGCACCATATCCTATGCTGATGATACCCAGCTCATCCTCGTATTAGACAGCAACACAGCCAAGGCAGAGGAAAATCTGAGAGATTGTCTTACCGCCACATTCGACTGGATGAGCAAACACCATCTTAAATGTAATACGCGCAAGACCGAAATTCTACCATTCGGACAACAAAACCTTTTTTCCCCCAAATCATGGTGGCCACAAGATGCAAAAATCCCCCCAAATACCATTACCACGGCCCGCAACCTCGGGATTAGGTACGACGAGGCCCTGTCATTTAGGCAACAAGCAGGTGCTGTGGCAGGGTCCTGCTTTAGCATAATCAAAGGCCTCAGAAGATTCTTCGACCTTCTCCCACTGACAGCCAGAAAGACGGTGGCGGTGGCTCTTATCACATCCCGCTTGGACTACTGCAACAGCTTATATGCAGGCTCTAGCAAAGCAGTACTGCATAGACTGCAGATGGTCCAGAATGCCACCGCCCGCCTTGTGCTGAGATGGCCCAGGAAGTCGTCTGCATCAGCAGCACTCAAGACCCTGCACTGGCTGCCCATCCACAAAAGGGTACTATTCAAAATCTTAGTAATCACCTTTAGGTCCTATTATCAGCTGGGTCCCACCTACCTGTCAAAAAGGTTTGGAAGATATGTGCCTTCTCGTTCACTCAGATTTTCCAACCTTAACCCGCTGGTTACTCCCAAATTTAGACTAGCTATGAAAGGAGGAAAATCCCTTGGAGTGCTGGGCGCTAGGGCCTGGAATAAACTACCACTCCAACTACGCCAGATCCCGTCTGAGAACCTTTTTCGAAAGGCCCTAAAGACATGGATTTTTAAACTTACAGACACAGCATGTCTAGCCCTAGTCTAAACCCTTCCCCCAGAAACACCAGATACTGTCCTACCGGTGTCTCACTAGCTCCCTGGCCAAACACCTCCTAGGCACGAATGGTTAGCGCCAAGATGCTCCGTGGAGTGTAAGTTGCGCTTTACAAAAATAAAATTACATTACATTACATAGGGCCACTGGAATTACGCAGCAGGATAAGGCCAAATTATGCAGCATTGTTGACTAAATTCTGCAGCAAGCAAAGATGAATCATGCTGCATAATGCTGCATATTTTTTTTATAGCATTACTGCATTAGTTTGCCATTTGTACACTTGTTAACACTGTCCTGGACTTTATTGCCCCTCATAAGTACCACATTACACCCACATATAGCAGCAAGAACCAGAAAGGTGACAGTCAACTCTTAGAAAGGGCCTTCCACTGCGAGGTAACATGTGTTGCTGCATTTTTAGTAACTTTTGAACTTTTTTTTTAAGTCTGCATATTATGCAGGAGATGATGGATTATGTGGCAAATGTCCGGAAATCCATAACTATCAGCCTTCAGATATAAGTTAAACTATTTCTACTATGGCATTAATCATGGATCGAGGGTGAATGAAATAAATAATGTGCTAATCCTGCAAAAAACTTCCAGTCTTATGATTAGGTTTGCCAGCTCATTATTTTGATGTCACAGCTGGTACAAAAATAAAGTCACCTAAAGCCGTATTGTCAGCACTTATCTGTGCGTACTTCGAACAGCAAATATAAATAGAAAGCCCTTTTAATTGTGTTCTAGGGCAGCCTGAATGATTCATGACTGATAATTAAAGAGAAAAAAGACAGAGAAGTCATATTATAAATGAATGCATACTTTTTTATTTATAACCCTATTTATTGTAAAGACAAGGTCTTTGCAGGCTCTTTAAACAACACATTGCTGGCATTTTTCTGTTGGCAACCTTACTTTATATTCCTTTTCATGAAATGCATTTTCTCACTATGACAGTATATGTAAAATACAAATGTAAGGAATAGGCAGAGTGGGGGCCCATCGGGTACCGGAACCAGAAAAAAAACTGCGCTTCGGTAACCAGTTTACAAAGGTATGTAAATATGCAAATGGTCTTTAAAGACCTGTGAAAAACTCGGGCGTGCCGGAGATAAGACTCCAGACACTGCCCAGCCAAGCCCACAGCAGCACACTCACTGACCTCCAGCCCCATGCGCTTCAGAGTAAATAAAGACAGCCTGGAAATGCAGCAAATAAACATCCCCGCACTTCCAGGCTATCTTCATTTACATGTACTTTCAGAGGCATTTGCGCCCCCCTGGGAATCCATCCAAGCCTCCCAGGTGGGTCGCCCTACAGTTTGAAGACCTCTGGTGTAAATTCTTTAACAGTTGGTCACTGTATTTAGTACAAAAACTAATTTCAACTGTTGCTTAGCTGTACTCTATATTTAATAAATATTTGGCGCAAGAATCTTGTTGGAAAGTGCTGCAGATATGGACATATAAGCAATTCCTGCACCCTCAATTTACACATAGGTAAGATCTTCACTTTGCGGAGCAGCCCTAATCACTGAACAGTTTTCGAGTATATGGGCAGACCACCAGATTTAAGTCATAAAATGATTTCCTTGATTTGTGATCATTTTAAATGTACAGATAGCTGGCTTTTTTAAATAGAGCTGATACTTAAATTGTGGATGCTCAATTTATTCAGGAACAATGTCTTTTGTCTTCAAGGAAACTGTCTTTTAACATAACCCACTCGACTGACTGTTTTACCTGATGTGTGTTGCTCCATGGACATAGATCATAGTATTAGAAGGCCATAATTTAGATTACTATAAAAAATGAAGGTAAAGTTATAATTATGGTTTGAGACAGATTACTCGTGAGATCCCAACTTTGTCAAAGTATCTATTGTATGTTTCCAAGTTCAGTGGCCATATTTAATTATTGCTCTATAAGCTTTGCATTGGACTACAGTCATTCCTAATTCCAGCTGAAGACCATAATTTGAGAGGCTGTTTCTCGTGCAATATATAATACGTTAAAAATCTTTCCTTCAGCTTTTTCAAACTATGTCGGGTTGTCATAAAAAATACTTCCAATCTTATATAAGAAGGCACTAACTACCTTAGCGTTCTATAACTGAATTCATGAGAATATATGCAGTTTAGGCATAGCATCATAAATACTATGTAAGCCCCTCCCTGTGAGAGATCACGTCTGTCTTTTTAGTTTACATGCAAATTACTAAACAATTTTGTGAACCAACAGTACTGAAATTTGCATAGCTCCGTATTCTTTTAAGACAAACTGCAACAGCCTTCAATCTGAATTCCACTGTTATAGAATGAATCTTGAAAATATGATTGTATTTTTTTGTTTGTTTTTTTAGGAAACTATTTGCAAGAGTAAGAACAAAGTGGTAAATAAATAATTAATTACCGGTACTATTTTTCATATAATCAATAAAACAGGTAGCTCAATAAATAAGAGTCAGGATTCGAGGTATCTTGAGTCGACAGGCTTTAATCAGGCATAAGGACAGGAACAGGACAGCCTGCAATAGTACGGAATGGCAGCTGCCAGGGAAGGGACAAGGGAAGTCAGGATGGCTAATTGGCTATTGGCCACTTTCAGTAACAGTACACAGTATATATATTAAAACAATTGCATTACATTCAATACAGTAGGCGTAGCAGTAGGCGTGACTCGTAGCAGTCGCGAAAGATAAGGGCAAAATGATGTAACAAGAAGGCGTGTACAGGGCGTATACATAGACATGTGATGTAAACGTAACAGAAGTGTCATAAACGGGGCGGAAACATGGAGGGGGCTACCTGAGCAGCTGGGACCTTTAACCTAGTGGTGCGCGCAAACGGGCAATGACGTGTTACCAGAGAGAACTAGGGGCTATGACTTCTGTGCTAGAAGAGGAGACTAAAGTCTGGAGTGTCAGAGCGACATGTACCCAAGGCATATCTGGTATCTGGTGTTTAGAGTACATGTTGATAGAATCCAAAAGTTATCAGGGCAAAAGCTAATAGACTCTAAGACTGGTGCATGCATAATTCTACATGTATTGCGTGTGCGAGGAATATTCTATGAATATTAATACAGTATTTCTCTTACATGGAGACAGTAAGGCTAGACCATGACGGAAACTATTGATGCGATTCAGTAGCTTAGGAATGCAGAGAAGGAGGGCCGGACTGATAACTAGAATCATAACATACTCTTGGCAGACTGGGAGGCAGAGCCAGGCCGGGCCGGGCACTGCGAGGCATGAAAGTAAGCTAGGGGTCAGGGATGCAGGTGGGGGCTGTATCGCTCCTCGGAGAGGGTTCAGGAGACAGGAGCTGAATCTGAGTCTGGGCCCTTTTGAGGCCTAGAAACGGGGACAATTCAATGAATTAACGTGCACACTGTAAAATGTGGCAACGTAGGTTTACATAGGCTTAATATTCGTTGCTTTCACAAGGACTGGAAACTGGCATACTAGAGATGGACACAACTTGTAATTGCGTCTTTAATCGATCAGAGGGGAATACATGCATATCGATCATGCACATATAGCATAAGATGGGGAACACGTAGGCACATACAACATGGCAAAATTTACTTTTCCACATTCCCTCCTTGTGCCCTACGTTTCCATCAGGAAACATCAATATTCATGATACCATCTATCATTTCATATAGCATCATTTGCTCGTCTCGAATTGTCTTGGAACGGGACTTAGGACTAGGAATACAAGAGGTAGCGCACATGCCGCAAATCGCAGGGCCACATTGTATACAGAGGCAGCAACTGAATATGATCATTACTGCAATACCCAGGAATGACAGTACTTTCCATCCCCAGGCAGATACAATACTCCAGAGCCAACCGGACCATGTCCAGGTGCCTGGATTCTGGTGCAACTGATGGGCAATTTTATGAAGTCTGGTTATAGCTGAATAAACAGACGGTGCGTTATTAGGAATGAAAATGCAGCAACTAGATCCGATGACTCTACATGCTCCTCCTCTATCGGCCAGTATGACGTCAAGAACGAGACGATTTTGGAGCACGACAAAACGCATAGCAGATTGCTCTTCGGTTAAGTTACCTAGAGCAGAAGTAGTCTCATTCACTACTGCTTCAAGGGTTCTGGTTAACCTACGTATTAACTTACTATTCTGGATAGGTCCTATAAAAAAGAAGAAACCTTTATTAAAGTCTTGATACTGTTCTAGAGTAGTTTCAGTTTGATCGACAATCGGGGACTCGATCTCCCTTCTATGTCTAATGTGTACTAGATGTGTGTTTCTGTGATAATCAGATGGGGCTAGAAAAACTGGTGGCAGTAGGAAGGCAATGTAACATGTTCCATCCCAATCGAGAGGCAGACGAACATATGCGGTCTGACCACAAACAAAATAAGAATGACGTGAGGCTTTGAAAATAGATTTCCCACTGTCACTATACTCGACAGTAGTAGTACAATCACTATGTCCTACATGTGCGGAACCATTCTTTCTGACACATAATTCGCCTTTGACTGGTAGTACTGAAATAGCAGGTAAATCTGGAGTAGTATCTGACTGAACATTCAGGACCATGAAATTCGAAGAATAATTACCTAAATCATATACTTCATTTTCTAGATCTAACCCTGTTCTATGGGAGAGACCTTGCTTGTCTGGAAAACATGTTCTATTCAGAAAGGACATATCAGTTGAGGATGACGTTAAAGTGGACCATGCTCCACACAAACCATTATGTGAAAACGGATAGGGAAAGAGTGGCAGAACTCCCTTCGGTGTCTGGAAAGGGGGGAGTCGACCACATACCCAACAATTAGTGGCATTGCTGGTCTGGTGTGAATAATGCAACATTCGGATGAATGTATTATTTCGCATAGCAAGACGATAGGATAGCTCGTGAGGAGGCAGATCACTAAATGTGTGCTCTACTGTATCATTAGAAAACATATGTACATGTGAAACTGGAAAACATGAATGTAAAGCATAACTTGTGCAGGTAACCATAAGACTTAAAAATAATAGAAAACTTAGAACAATAATACATATTTTAGAGTTTTGACTAACTCTCTCACTGTGGGGGTCTATCTCATACATGTCAGGAACCTGTCTAACCGTTTCACCCGAGAGGGACTTAGACAATTAAACTGGTTGACTTATTTTACTAGACCGGAGCTTCTGTTTATACTCCTGTTGCGGAGTTTTCTCTAACAGGGGAACTTTGAGTTCAGAGTCAAGTTCAGAGTCTGTTTTTAGGCAGTCTTTCGGAATAAGGCAGTCCTTAGCAAAAGTCTGTTTACGTATTCCATGGAACTTCTTTATGTGGCTCAGGTGGACCCACCCCTTCCTGCCCTCGAGCTTTACGGCGGTCCTTGTTGTTAGTAAGATCATCCGAGGCTCCTTCCAGCGGGGCTCCAGCGGACTTGAACGATCAAAATTTCGGACGAATACGAAGTCACCGGGGACGACTTCATGCGGTTTCACCTCGGTGTTGTCTGGAAATGCGGCGGCAACCTGTGAACGACAAGAGTGTAGGGCAGACATCAAGGAAGCTAGGTAATCTGTCAGCATATTACTGGAAACATCTGTAATACTGCGGGGTCTAGGTGTACCCCACATGTTTGGGGGGCGGCCGAATACGA
This sequence comes from Lissotriton helveticus, assembly GCF_964261635.1. Lineage (NCBI taxonomy): Eukaryota > Metazoa > Chordata > Amphibia > Caudata > Salamandridae > Lissotriton > Lissotriton helveticus. The sequence continues at coordinate 420,731,083 of NC_136063.1, read as the reverse complement.
CCTCATACGGGGACAGACCTGATCTGGAATGTGCAACCATCCTCATATAGAATAAAGCAACTGGCAGAGCTACTAGCCAGTCTACACCTTTCTCTTTACATACTTTTGCAATGCGCATTTTCAGAGTCTGATTATGTCTCTCTACGAGACCGGCTGCTTCAGGATGGCGTACACAATGGAACTTCCACTGGTACCCTAACAGAAGGGAAACATGTTTCATAAGCTCAGATGAGAATGGCTGGCCGTTATCTGAATACACGACCCTAGGGAGTCCATAGCGGGGAAAGAATTCACGAACCAACTGCCTGGCAGTGGTCGCGGCTGTGTAATCTGGAACTGGATATGCTTCTGTCCACCTGGACAAGGCGCATACAACTACGAGGACATACTTGAAACCTCGACATCGCTCCATCTGAATATAATCCATCTGGAGGACTTCAAAAGGGTGGTCAGGAGGTTGGAATCCACCTTGTTCCACCGGGACACCTTTACCTGGATTGAACTGACAACATATCATACAGGTACGGACTTTCTGCTTGGCTGCAGCTCGTAAATGTTTGTTGAACCAAAGGTTCTGAATACTGTCTAACATAGCTTTTTCTCCTAGATGTGCTGGACTATGTGCGGTATTAATAATAACTTGAACCATAGAGTCGGGGAGAAACCATGTGGCCTTTCCCTTCGTCAACCATCCTTGATCTGTCTGGACCCCTCCTTGTTCGGACCATTTCTTGATTTCTTCGGGAGTAGCATGTAACTGTATGTCTATGATATCTTGTGTAGGGTCCTTAATTGTCATACAAGTAGTCTGATCTTGAGTGAGTGTCTGTGTCGTGTTAACTGGAACGTCTGGAGTCTGAGCTGTAAGCTTGGCTGTTCGATCTGCTAGATCGTTACCTTGGGAAATGATGTCAGTAACTTTCGTATGTGCCTTGCACTTCATGATAGCGATAGCTGTCGGTAAATGTATTGCATCTAACAGAGCTTGAATGAGGAGACCATGCTGAATCTTGGTTCCATGAGAAGTCATGAAACCTCTCTCCTGCCAGAGCACTCCAAAGTCGTGTACGACTCCGAATGCGTAACGTGAATCTGTATATATGTTTACTTTCAGGTCCTTGGCACATATGCAGGCTTGGGTCAGAGCTACTAGCTCTGCTGCTTGAGCAGACAAGGTGTCAATACGATGTGTTTCTATAACTTCGGTTTCAGTAGTCACTGCATACGCGGCTACTAGTTCTCCTGTACTTGTTCTCATACATAAACCATCCACATAAAGTGTCAGGTCAGGATTAGGTAATGCAATGTCTGTCAGGTCTTGTCTTGGTTTTGTCATAGTGTTAACAACTTCCACACAGTCATGTGTGGCAGGATTTGAAGTAACTGACGGTAACAGTGTAGCAGGATTTAGAATATTGCAGCGTCTGATTTCTATGTGTGGCTGGAACAGTGTCAGTTCATAACCTGTTAAACGTGCTATTGTCAAGTGCTGAGTCTGTGTTCGGTTTAAAAGAACTTCCACGGAGTGTGGAACTTGTACTGTCAAGGAGTGTTCTAACACTATGGAATCACTTTGTCTGATAGCTAGAGCTGTGGCTGCAACTGACTTGAGGCACGCAGGCAGAGCCTGGGCTACTGGATCTAATGTGCTCGAAAAATAAGCACAGGGCTTGTACTGTCCTGCTTGATCTTGTGTGAGAACAGATAATGCAGTACCATCACGTTCTGTGACAAAAAGTGGAAAAGGCTTACTGTAGTTCGGTGTCGCTAGAACAGGTGCTTGGCATAAGGCTTTCTTTAATTCATTGAATACAAGTGTATGTTCCTGGGTCCAAGGGAGGACAGTCGATACGGCTGCCTCCTGTGTCGTTAACTGTATCAGTGGCTTGGCTAGAAATGCATACTGTGGAATCCATTGTCTGCAGTAAGAAGTGAGGCCAATAAAAGCTCGTACCTCCTTCTGTGTCTTGGGCTGTGGAAGACTCGCTATTAACTGGATACGGTCTGGTGTCAACTGCCTACCCCACTTGGACAGTAAGTGTCCTAAGTATACCACTTGCTGGACACAGAATTGTAATTTGGAAGGGGACACCTTGTGCCCCTGCTCGGCCAGAAAATACAGAACTGTAAGTGACGCACGCTCGCAGTCACGTTCAGAACGGGCTGTGATCAGTAGATCATCGACATACTGGAGCAGGGCAGTGTCAGTTGGCATGTGAATATTGTCTAGTTGTCTCTTAAGTGCTTGACTGTAAATACTAGGACTTTCTGTGAAACCTTGAGGAGCTCGTGTGAATTTATAGCTCCTTCCATTTAAACAAAAACCGAAAAGGTACTGGCTGTCTGGATGAATGGGGACACTGAAAAATGCGTTCTTGAGATCGATAACTGTGAAAAATGTAGCTTCAGAATCAATGGCTGTCAATAGGGAAGAAATATCTGGGACTACTGGATACTGAGGAATGATACATTTATTAAGCTCTCGAAGGTCAATCACTAATCGATATACTGGGGGTGCATTTGGATCAGTACTTTTCAAGACTGGAATGATAGGAGAATTACATACATTGGAGTCAGTTTCTACAACCACTCCTTGAGCAATAAGCTCGTCAATAATTTTGGATAAGGCTGCTACAGCCTCAGGTGGCAATCTGTACTGTCTGATTCGTGGCAAAACTACACCTTGTTTGAGAGTCACACGATGGGGTGTGATATGCATACAACCTACATCAGTTGGACCTTGCGCCCATAAATGCTGTGGTACATTCAATAATCTTGGATCAAAATCACGTAATACATAGTGACCTTTAAAGTCTCTCAGGAACAATCGGACCCCTTCTGGGGAGCAGCAAATTACCGCTCCTAATTCTTTTAGTGTCTTAATGCCTAACAAATTTTCTGGACATGATTTCGTGAGTAACAAATCAGTAGTTCGGGACAATGGACCAACTTCTAGAGTAACTGGTTTCGAAATTTCATTAACAATCGGCTTTCCTGAAAATCCAAGGGAAACATTTTTAGAGCCTGAGAGCGGAGCCCCTGGAACCTCGTCATGACTGATAGTAGTCCTACTTGCCCCTGTATCAATCAAAAACTTTCTGTCTTTCCCTAATACTTGACTGTGTACATAGGGACCCTCTTGATCTACAGGTATCTCGATGAGAGGCAAGCCTACCTCCCTCTCTAGGCTGTTTCACGGATAAGGCTGATAATCTGGATACTCTGTCTGAGCATACTGGTACATTTGCTGTGTAACATGCTGTGTTGCAGCAATAGGCTGCGGTGCTGGAACTGTCTGTTGTGCATTCTGTGGTGGCTGAGAAGTCTGTGAAACTTGTTCATGTCTAGGCGGACGTGGTCTTTCTTTAGTCTTACCAGTAGCTATGTTGTGTTTCAGAACTGCACACTCGTTTATAAAATGACCTGGCTGTTTACAATAATTGCATGTCCCTTTAACGGGAGCTGCAGGATGACTGGCTTGATTCGGACCCCTCTTCTGACTGTCTTGTGGAACAGATTGTGCAACTAATACTTTCATTTTTGTGTCTTTCATACGTCTCCTTTCGTGTTCTTGCTCTTCCCTGATTCTATTCTGGTGATACTGGAGCATCTGTAACATTTGTGACGGAGTATTAGCTTGCCAACTACTTTCGACTTTCAATACTCGATTTTTAACTTGTGGACTTGAATTCTCGACTAGTTTGGTAACAAAAAGATGAGGGTACGATTCACTACTTGTTTTCAGACCACTGTTAATAATAAAACATTTTTCAAATCTAGAATAAAAATCACTAGTGTCTTCATCCTGTTTCTGTTTACAAGCTGAGATTGCATCCCAATCTTCCTTTTTCGTGGCTAGTAACCTTGGCAAAACCTGTATCAATAACTCGGGCAATTCTTTAACTTTACCCCCAAGACCGGTACCTGGTACTCGTGATTTATCTTCAGCTTCTAAAGCTGTCCAATCTATCTTTTTCTCTCCCACCTCCCATTCTTTTTCCTTGAGTTTTTCATATACCCCTGCGGGCAACAGGACCTTTAACATTTTAATAATATCAGGATAAGTGTATTCTCCCATACGGAGCATGTCTTTTAATTCTCGATGGAACCCTGCTGGATCTTTGTCGTGACAGGGAATTAACTTTTTCATCTCTAAGAGTTCCATCTTTGTGATAGGGGTGTAGACAAATACTCGTTCTAGTTCTCCACCCGCTGTCCTAACTGGGTGTACTTCTCGTAACGGATGCTGTCTATCTATGTAAAATGATTTACTTTCTGGAGGTGAGACATGAACAAAATGCGGATTCAAAAACGTTCGATATTTGTGGCGCTGTTCTAGAATGATACTAATTAAATCGGTACCTAGACCTCTCCATCTATACTGGAGTAACTCGTTCAGAACATCATGTAACGGACCTGGATCAGAATGCTGTCCCTCATACAGTGTAATGAGGTGCTGGATCATATACATACCCACCAGTCGCTGCTCGGCTGGGGGCAGTTTCAGAAACATTTGTGCCACTATTTCGTCTGGAAAAGTGGTAGAATCAGTAGTCCATCGGACTGCTGATCGGGCTAGTTCTTGTTCATGCATGGTACTAAGTTCACTATAACCGATTCGCGATTTCAGAATATGATCGGTAGCTTGAAATACTTGCTCAAGAGAACCTTGTTCTGGTGCTGGAGGAGGGAAAACTTTCTTGTGATCTAGGCATGAATGTCGGTCGGGAAGTCTAGTTCTACCTACATACGCTATTCTGGAGGGATTCTCGCCGTCTACCTCTTCAGTAGAAGAGTTGTCTTCTTTCTCGGTTACTTGTGCTGCTTCTCGTTTCTCGTGTATCTTTATTATTTCCTTACGGATTTTCTTGTACATACTCTCTATACAGTTCTGTGTCTTGTGTCTTCCCTCGGCTATATGGTCACTCCACCTGGTCAGGACTTTCATTTCTTCCGGATCTTTATCCGGATAATCTTGTTCCCTTATTAAACAATTAATTAGAAACTTTAAAAGCATGAGTTGAATCTCGACTTTCCTTTGAACCATGGCATCGCCAATACTTCCTGGATCTACTCCTGTACGGATGAAACAATATATTCTGTCTAGATAACCTTTCATATTCGGTAGGGTGTCCAAATATTCGGTCACCCGTCTTACACGTAATGAATACAGGACCATATCATCATCGCCTGGGACCGGATCATAACGGCATTCGGTAAGTGCTCGCTTGATATCTGCGACTGACTGAAGTTTGGGCGAACGCTGTAACGCTTGTGCATGTAGCTCGAGTAATGTTACACGTCTGTGTTGAGGCGGGGTTCCAGGAGGACTTCCCCCCGTGGCCCCTAGACTAGAATCGTCGACGGGTATTGTACGTGCTGGGAGAGTGACTGATGTAGCGGGTACATGTACTGTAGGCTGGACCGGGGGTACCGTAACAGGTGCTGTAACGGGTGCCCCGTTGGCTGGAGGAACAGGAATTACATTATTTACGGGAGCTGGCGGAACAGGATTTGCATATGCTGGGACTGTGTCGTCCAAATAGGACGAGAGAAAAATATCAGCTGCGGTCGGTTTGTGACGTAACTTAATCGGAACTAATGGCGGCGGAAAATTACATGGTGCTTCCGGGGTTGCTCTCGGCAAGCCCTCGGCCAGAAGAGGATACATACCCTTAATAAGGGCATTTCTCTGTCTGACTGACTGTTCGGCTTTAACTCGTTCACCTACTTCGATTAATTCCCTTTCTTGGGCTCTTTCCGAGGATTCTCTACTTAATTCTGTTTTTCTGATTTCTTTTTCGGTTCTTCTATGAGATTCTTTGCGCCATAACTCGATGGCATCTTTCTGGGACTGTCTGGATTTCTTTTTCCATAATGCTTCTTCTATTCGCATGATGCACTCGGCATCCCATGTACCTGATACGGGCCATCTATATTTCTCCTCTAATTCCTTGGTGTACTCCACCCATAAGTCTAGATATAATATGGCACTTAAGCCATGCTTATGATACATAAAATGACCTGGACTGTCCCTAGGCGGGACAGGAACTGCTTCCTCTAATAACCCTTTTCTGGTTTTTAACTGACGTAACTTCGAGAATAGAGGCATAGTTTAGGCTGGAGTCTGGACACAATACAATACACGATAAACACAATAATAACTGGGAAAACAAATCACTCATACCACGACATTGAAAACACATGGAATAACATTTAAAATAACAGTTCGGACAGAATATTACCTGATATACTGAGAACAGAACACATGAATTTCTCGAGAACGGAACTTACTAGAATTACTAGATGCACTGCTAAAACAGCACGAAACTTACCGGTCCCATAAAGAGACACGTCAGGACCCGCGTCCACCTAGGTGAACACTTCGTGTTGGATCTGTGTACCCAAACCCACGGACCAGAGACAAATTAATTGACCCTGTCTAGATACTACCCCAGCAACGGTACTCACCGGGCAGCAAGAACGGAAGGCCTCGGACTGGACTGGACTGCTACGACGACGGACTACGGACTACGAACTTCGGACTTCAGTTACAGGTGGGCCTCCGGATACCTCGGACCTTGGACTCTCGGCTTGGGCTCTGGTCGGGACTCGCCGCGTTCCACACCGCCTCGTCTGGATGCTGGTCCGCAACCTCCGTCTCCTCCGTGGGCCTGAGGGATACTTGAAGCAGAAATATCTGCACGTGCACGGTATGGTTCCGTCACGGCTGCAGAGGATCAGGGGGCCTGCGTGGCTTCGCCGGCGCGTGGGGAAAGGGCAAGTCCCTATTCGGGCGCCATTATGTGGTAAATAAATAATTAATTACCGGTACTATTTTTCATATAATCAATAAAACAGGTAGCTCAATAAATAAGAGTCAGGATTCGAGGTATCTTGAGTCGACAGGCTTTAATCAGGCATAAGGACAGGAACAGGACAGCCTGCAATAGTACGGAATGGCAGCTGCCAGGGAAGGGACAAGGGAAGTCAGGATGGCTAATTGGCTATTGGCCACTTTCAGTAACAGTACACAGTATATATATTAAAACAATTGCATTACATTCAATACAGTAGGCGTAGCAGTAGGCGTGACTCCTAGCAGTCGCGAAAGATAAGGGCAAAATGATGTAACAAGAAGGCGTGTACAGGGCGTATACATAGACATGTAATGTAAACGTAACAGAAGTGTCATAAACGGGGCGGAAACATGGAGGGGGCTACCTGAGCAGCTGGGACCTTTAACCTAGTGGTGCGCGCAAACGGGCAATGACGTGTTACCAGAGAGAACTGGGGGCTATGACTTCTGTGCTAGAAGAGGAGACTAAAGTCTGGAGTGTCAGAGCGACATGTACCCAAGGCATATCTGGTATCTGGTGTTTAGAGTACATGTTGATAGAATCCAAAAGTTATCAGGGCAAAAGCTAATAGACTCTAAGACTGGTGCATGCATAATTCTACATGTATTGCGTGTGCGAGGAATATTCTATGAATATTAATACAGTATTTCTCTTACATGGAGACAGTAAGGCTAGACCATGACGGAAACTATTGATGCGATTCAGTAGCTTAGGAATGCAGAGAAGGAGGGCCGGACTGATAACTAGAATCATAACATACTCTTGGCAGACTGGGAGGCAGAGCCAGGCCGGGCCGGGCACTGCGAGGCATGAAAGTAAGCTAGGGGTCAGGGATGCAGGTGGGGGCTGTATCGCTCCTCGGAGAGGGTTCAGGAGACAGGAGCTGAATCTGAGTCTGGGCCCTTTTGAGGCCTAGAAACGGGGACAATTCAATGAATTAACGTGCACACTGTAAAATGTGGCAACGTAGGTTTACATAGGCTTAATATTCGTTGCTTTCACAAGGACTGGAAACTGGCATACTAGAGATGGACACAACTTGTAATTGCGTCTTTAATCGATCAGAGGGGAATACATGCATATCGATCATGCACATATAGCATAAGATGGGGAACACGTAGGCACATACAACATGGCAAAATTTACTTTTCCACACTAAGTCCCTTTTAAAGCTATATTGGTGTTGGATCTAAACATTTGATATCATCTGCTTATATAAAGATATCTGATAGAGACTTCTAGTCGCAGATTCCTTACCACAGTCTATTCCCCGAGTGCCAGACTGAATCCAGACACTTTTCATGAGCAGTACACCTGCGTGTCGGTAGGTGGCGTGTTCGGCTCTGTGTGGCGTCGTTGGCATTGTCCGCGTCGGAAGTGACGTTCGCTGTCCCTAGATAGGCTCAACCCAGGCACGCCAACCTCAGTTCTTTTCTTTCCATGCCAGAAAGCGCAGATCTTGAAAGAGCTACCCTTTGGTCACTTTTTGACCAGATCTTTTCAATGTTTTGTCGAAGTCTTTTTTGAGGTTTTACCTCCTGGTGTGACAGGGATACCTTCGAAGAAGACCTTTTTTAACCTATGCAGCATCTACAGCGCAATGCCTCCCAGACCATGAATTAGGTTTTATTCTTGGGTTTCCCTACTCTGGTTCAAAAGACAAACTTTTTTCATCTAGTATACATTTACAACGAAGATATGGTGCCCTGTAATCAGATTTCCAAGTTCATCCCAACTTTTTTCAATAAATACTCATATGCCGGTTCTTTGACTGATTCAAAGTTTATCTTTTGTCTTTTTGATTTTGTATCACATTTTCACATATATATATATATATATATATATGTGCCTTGTCTGCAATAAAAGCAACCCTGGATGAATTTACCCCCGTGAGTGCGGATATTTCTTTGTCAAATTCGAGGAAATTTGGAGCATAATATATATATATATATATATATATATATATATATATATATATATATATATATATATATATATATCCGAACCAACAAACTCCGGTTGAAAAAGAAGCCGACAGGCAGGGCGGTCTGTGGGCAGGGCACCGGCAGCCCTGTAAATTATCAAAGTCCAGCACTCCCCAACTCCGGAAGAAATACCACAGACACCTTGCAAGGATTGCAGGTAATTTATTCAAAAATGTAATGCTGCACCGCAACGCGTTTCACCTTTCGGCTTGATCACGCTAAGGAAGCTCCGCAGTGTACACATTTAAATATATCGTGATAAACATAAACATAGAAAAGGGACTCGAAACCACAGTGAAATCAGTATCAGTGAACCACTTACTAACTTGTTCCGCCATTTTGGCCTAGTCACAGTTAATGGTAAGTATATACAATCTATGGTCGTACACCCTATTTACAGTTCAAATATTACTTTATGCCCGCATTTCACAGTGATGTTTTGCCTACTAATAAAGCAGTGTCGATCAAAGTGTTACCAATCAACCTGTTTGTAAACATAAAATCTGTATGAATATAGATATGTAGCCGCCCAAGTGGGCCATCATTATTCAGAGATAACTGAGAAACTGCGCTGCATGCAAATCAAGATTAACATGGAACGTAAAAAAGTCTTGCCCCAGTGGGCATGAGCATCAAAAAGAAGGGTATACTGAACAGTTTGGCTGCGCCGGTCAAAATCCATTTGGCGTGTCCCACCTTCACCAAAAATGTGCCATCACCTAAAAACAATAAAATATCATACAGTCACAAAAGCATATATACAAATTACTAAAAAACAATTCAGAAAACGGCTGCAGACAAAAATAGAGCACACTTGGCTAAAACCCATTAGTATAAATGGCCACTCCAGAAACGGATCCATTGCTATTTATCATGTCACTAGCCAGTGACACTGATTCCTGACACTATATACATATCTGACATATATTACATATATTAAAAGTGTCACACATTGTTCAGATCAAAAAAGAGCGCTAAGTCATAATTGTTTGACTCGATTCTTAACGTAAGTGAATCGATAATTCCTCACTCGAGTTCAAACCCTGTGGCATCATCGTTTCCATGTCGATGATGTATTTGGACTCTAGTTTGCGAAGTGCCAATCTACGATTTCCACCACGTATGTTGATTGGGATTTCATCAATCACAACCATTCTTAGTAATTTTTCATTTTGGAAGTGTTGTTCATAAAAGTGGCGTGCAACCGGATACTGTCTGTTGTTATGTCTTATAGCTCTCATGTGTTCCAGCACACGATGTTTGGCACATTTGATGGTACTTCCTATGTATGCTCTATTGCACGGACACAATAGTGCATACACGCAATACATGGTGTTACAATTTAGCTTTTTTCTGATCGTGAGTTTCTTCCTGGTGCCTGCAATAGAGAGAACTTTACAGTCCACACTGTTGCTGCAGGCCTTACATTTCCTACACCTAGTAAAGCCTATTGTGACAGGTCTCGGTTTTCCAGGACTGCCCTTTATCAGGTTAGGACTTAGCTCATCCCGTAGGGAGTTGCTTTTTTGAAAAGTGATCTGAGGTTTGACACTCAGGTGTTTCTCCAAATGTGTGTCAGTCAGTAACACGTGCCAATGCTTGTGTAGTATTTTGCGCACTTGTGAAGCCCCACCTGAATACTTGGTAATAAACCGTAAGGTGTTCTTTTCACTGGCCTCAATTTCGGGGTGGAGTAATTTAGTTCTTTGCATGGTGTCAACTTTGGCACATGCTTCCTGGATATTCTTAGGACTATATCCCCGTTCCAGAAACCGACCAATCATGGTCTGTTTTTCCAGCTGGTAATTGTCATCCGAGCTACAATTACGTCTTGCACGTAACAGTTCTCCATAAGGGATACTGTGTATCAATTGTTTGGGATGTGAGCTGGCAGCATTAAGGATACTGTTACCCGCCGTGCTCTTGCGGAACAATTTGGTTTGCATGGTACAATCAACGATTTCCACTATCACATCCAGAAATTCAATTCTGGTTCTGCTCATGTGTTCAGTGAATTTTAGATTGTGATCGTTGTCATTCAAACGCTCCACAAAGGCACATGCTGAATTCATATCCCCATCCCAAATCAAAAAGATGTCATCTATGTACCTCAGCCACAGGACACAGCGATCATGATTTTCCAAATGGGCGGCCACCCGCTCCTCCCACCAGCCCATCGCCAAATTGGCGTAGCTGGGGGCAAAGCAGGTGCCCATCGCTGTGCCCTGTGACTGATGATACACGTCCTCATCAAAAAGAAAAAAATTATTTCGTAGGCAAAATTCCATCATCTGAAGGATCATTCTGGAGTGGGAGTGAAAAGCGATAGAGCGTCGCTTCAGATAGTATTCCACCGCTTTCAATCCAAAGTCATGTCTTATGGATGTGTACAAACTGCACACATCCAGCGTGACCATGATGTAATTAGGTTCCCAATGTATGCCTTCAATAATTGTCAAAAAGTGGGTGGTGTCCTTAAGGTATGAGGGCAAGCTAACAACATAAGGTCTTAAATAGTGATCGATAAATCTAGATGTCATTTCCAGAAGGGACCCTATGGATGACACAATGGGTCTCCCTGGTGGATTAGTGGGGTCTTTGTGAACTTTAGGCAACAAGTAGAGAATGGGAATACGTGGATATGAACAATTCAAATAGTTATATTCCTCCCATTCTATGAGGCCCCGCGCTTGCCAATCACTAAGCATTTCACCATAAATTTTGTTAGATTCAGTTACTTGGGACATATCGGATATCTCATAACATGTGATATCAGACAGTTGTCTGTGGCCTTCCCTCAAATATGCATCTCTATCCAGAACCACAACATTCCCTCCCTTGTCAGAGGGCCGAATAACAATTGAGGTGTCCTCTTTCAATTTGTCCAAGGCTTGCCACTGTACTAACGTTAAGTTTTTATCAGATCCAGGTGTTCTACAATATCGCATTCTTTTCAAATCCTTAAGTACCCCCCGCTCAAAGACATCTATAGCATCACATTCCACCAATGGAAGAAAAATCGATTTCGGTTTAAAACCGCTACAGGGGTTCTTATCACCACTTAGATTGTATTGCAACAGGTCAACATCATCACTATTTACATCTCCCTGTGATGTCATTACATTTAACAAATCAACATCATCACTATTGAGATTACTGTATGTTTCAGATTCTCGCATGTTGTCATCACCAGAATGGTGCTTGGTATCAAACCATTTTTTTTTTATTTTTTATTTTTTTTTTTTAACTTAAGTTTACGAGAAAAATAAAACAGATCAATACGTGTTTGAGGAAAATTAAAATTGGAGGTAGGGCAAAAAGACAAACCTAGTCCCAGTAGCTCAGTCTCTTCCGATGTGAGTATTCGTTTTGACAAGTTCATCACCGTCATACTTGAGCCTTCTTGCCCCTTGTTACCATTCCCACTGGGGTTGCATCTTTTCTTGCGTCTTGCTTTGGCTTGTTTGTTCCTCTGCTTCTGCCTCTGCCTCCTCGTCCACCTCCCCTCTGGAAGTTTGGACCTTGTTGTTGTGAGTGTTGTTCTGTCCTTCCCTGATATATCGCCTGAAACTGGTCTAAAAAATTCGGCATCTTTGTCTGCTTGCTTGTAGCAGGTGTGGCTTTAGATGAGCTGTCTGAGATATTTCCATCCGAAACATCACTCTCAGAGATGGTAATGCTGACATCGCTCACGGCGGATTTCTTCAGCCCCCCTCCATTTTTCTCAAAAAGATGATCATATTTTTTATGAAAGGTAAGCGTACGCCCAGATTCATAGTCCCTGTAGTCCCTCAGGAACTTTCTTTGTTTTTTGGCAGTAATTTCAGCTTCTAAGATCTCCAGGCGCTTGGTCAAAGTTGTCATAAAGCCGTCAATCGCCTCTTTGGTTGTTAGCTTTTCCAATTCAAGGCTTACTTCTTCGATTGCCGCAAGCAGCTTCTTCCGATCTTTCAGGGCAAATTTCACGAGAATTTGCATCATCACCACTGAACATGCGTTGGAATTTTTTGACCAGTCCTCCAACATCTCGGGGTCTGGATCCTCATAAGTGGGGATTGTAAAAATTCTAAGTCCACGTGGTACTCGTGCTGCCTCTATATACCGCTGGAGGGACTCAGCTTCCCACCATTTAGCCAATTCCTTGCGGTAAAGTTTCTCCAGTTTCACGAATAATTCCTGTATTTTTATTTCTTCGGAGATGTTCCTATTTACTTTATCCCCAGTTGTGTTATCAGGGATTAAATCCGATTGTTGTGCAAAGAAAAGTTTGTCTGCTGCCGTTTTCCTCTTCGCCTCCAAAGCTGCAGCCATATTCAATCAAGTTTCCTGCTTATTTGTTCCGTACACTGCGGAGCTTCCTTAGCGTGATCAAGCCGAAAGGTGAAACGCGTTGCGGTGCAGCATTACATTTTTGAATAAATTACCTGCAATCCTTGCAAGGTGTCTGTGGTATTTCTTCCGGAGTTGGGGAGTGCTGGACTTTGATATATATATATATATATATATATGACTTACATACTTCACTTTGACTGATTTTTCAAAACAGCTGACAGCAGAATGTTCCTCAAGGTCATCACCATATGGCCAGGTACGGCCTAGACCCACTCTTCCTTTGACTTACAACCTCTAGTGACTGGCCCCTTTTCCCGGTGTCAAAGTTGCCCACCTCCCATTTTTCCTAATGCGACAAGTCAATCATCACAAGGGAATTTTTGGGATCAGGGGTCGGTAAACCCCGGCCGTATTTATTACAAATTAATGTTAAAAACATTTTTATACATTATATACACAATACAGAGAAAGTCCAGTGCATTACATTGATTACATTGATAGGTACCTATGTCTTGATTGCTATCCTTAACATATTTATAATACATAGACATTCCTATCCGAATCCAAGCATTCAATAATCAACATAACGTTATCTTTCTGCTTAACCCTATTTGAGCCTACGGCAAGGCCCCCTAGATCCTGATCAAACTGTGCCCGCACTCCAACCAAAGTGTGCATGCGCAAGGGGGGGCCCATTCACTGGGAGGGTACTTCCCCCCAACTCCCTCATACGCCCCATAGATTATCTCCATAAGGGGCCCTTGCAGTTATGTGTAGTTTACTTGCGCCCTTGTGCGTGTGCGGGGAGGCCAACCAGCCTACTAGAAAGCGTAGCTCCCCTCCCCCCGCACTCTTTCAGCCAACCGGCTGTAACTGCCCCTGGGGTTCCATGAGAGACCACTTGTCCCTCCCCGTGGGTGACCCCTTTCAAGAATGGCGCCACCCGCTAAGGATCTTAAATTTAAGCTCACCAATCATGACGTTAGCGCCAGAGGCCTGTATATTGCCCACACCCCATTGCTCTACTGAAGATCATTCCCTGCCCCTTGACCCTACTAACCAAGCCTGAAGGTTCTACATGAAGAGTTCATTACCTAATTTGGACAAGCGGACGCCGTCTTTCCCCCTGATACACCCATGGGCGATCGTCTGTAAATGTGGAGCTCGAAACAACCTATCCGTTTTGTTATTAATCCTTTTCACCGAGTGGTTCAATGCCCTCACAGACTCCCCTACCCCCTTGCGGTTGGAATCTCGGAATCATTTGTGACCATGCCAGGACGGACCCCGGACATAGCTGTGCTATCCAACCCACTTCAGTGATCAGTGCCTCAACCAGACCTCGCCTACCCAGATGATCCAGGTCGTTCACTCCCAAGTGTAGGATAAAAACCCTAGGGCGAGTCCCTTCCCTGTCCAGCAGGTCTAACACCAGGCCCCTGAAATGGTCAAAGCGCAGTCCACCCTGCCCATGGGAGGATACCCTAAAACCAGCCTATCTTGCTCTTTTCTCATAATTGCCTGAAAGAAAAAAATTGTGTTGACGTTTTACATACGAATGACCAATGACCCGCACACTGCGTGCTCCCTGGTCCCAGGCATGCAACTGTTTTTGCGTAGATCCAGACTGTTGCTGCGCCGCCAGTTTCCCTCCTGCATGACAGACTTGAGAAACTGTCAAATGAACAGAAAGACCATGGCATCAGCAAAACCCGTCAGTGCAATCTTATAGCATAAGCAGCCGCACATATCGCTTGTAGCAATTAGAGGACCACCCGCCAATCCTCTGCACTTCGCTCTTAGAGAAACTCCTTGCCGCCGCTTCGGTGGCAGCCCCTATCCTAAATGAGTGCATTCCACAACTGCTGGGGTTCAAACCTGCCTTCTGCACTGCCATATCCATGACCCTTTTCAATTGAAATCGCGTGAGTGGGGTACCATCAGCATGAATTAACAATGGCCCCCCTGCACCCTTGTTCCTACGCGTCAAGAAGGCCTCTAGGTTGGCAATAGGGCAGCAAGGGTTCCCCTGTGCTCGATTGCAGTACCACCCCTTCCCCCCAGACCTCCTCCTTGGTTTTAGATCTCTGAATGGATATCAACAAGGAGTTGCCCTGTATCCTGACATGGCTAAACTCTAGTCCACCCTCTTTTAATGCCCCCAGGTAAGAGAAAACTGCCCCCCTGTCATGCCAACTCTCTCCCCATTCTGTCCCCCAAAAGTTGCAGTAAGCCCAAAACGCCCCTTCGTATGCCTTTCAAAGCTTTCCTCACTGTGAAAGTACTAGTGGGGTCTGCCTGACCTGCAACACAAAGGAAAATTGAATTAAGCCTCCTAGTGAGGCTGGCGGAGCTTGGTGCAAGCTGTGGGGGCGGCATGCAAAGAGGCTGTTCTCGCCGCTCCCCAGCTTTTTATGCTCGTCCGAGCCGGTTCTTATCAGCCCCCGGCTTTTGGACGACGCGTGTACTGGAAGCGATCACTATCGCTTCCGGTTCAAGAGCCGGCAAACCAATCATAGGAGGAGGTGCGTCCGCCGCGTCACCATTGTGCGCGGTCTGACACGCCTCCTCGCGTCGTCATTGGGGGCTGGCACGACCGCCATACTTGCGGCGTGTCCGATGCCGGCCCCTGCCTTCCTCTCAGGTTTGCGTCACACATAGGTCAGTTATTTTTTATATTTTCGTCGGAGAGATTGAAAAATGTAAAGATGTGGGAAAAAGTATTACATGGCTGATCAATTGCTGAACTAATATCCTAGGGGCTGGGGGTGCCGGGCTAGACCTCTCAACAGATGCCTTGGGAAAGTCATCTGAATCCACCAGTTGTGCCCCTAGATGGCTAAACCTTTTGGATGCGATGCAGGGGCATAACACAGGCCCCCGCGGTGAGGGGGTGCCCTAAGCTCCAGAGGACCCCTCAGCACAGCACTCTGGCCGTAGAGCTCCTGATTGAACCCAGAGGGGGTACCTCCACGTACCTTGCAGGGAGGCCCCCTCAAGTTTCGTTACGCCAGTGATGCGATGGTGATACATTCTGTCAATAGAGCTGTGTTTTCAGAGTTTAGGGAGGCAATGATGGCCTGCTGACATGTGCAAACTCCCAGTTTGTTCCACTCTCTGTAGTCTGGTCCTGTGCTTGTTCAACAATGATGGACAGAGGCAAACAATGTGTTCCCATCAATTTGTCACAGCAGCTACTGCAAGTTGTTTCCTCACCTGGCCGATGCCTACTGGCTAGATTTTTCAGAAATGGCCACTCCTCTAAACTAAGGCCCATAAATTTTGGCTTCAGATGAACAGCATACATCCAGGCATAATAAGGTGATGGGGTGGCAGGCTGATGCCTACTGATGGCTGCCCAGGAATGTCTGCGTTTGGCAAGCAATGCTCTATCTGAATGGCATGACCAAAGATGAACACACTTTCTGATACTCATTTTGAAGGTTAGTTAGCTGGGGTTGCTGACCCAGAGATCTTCTGCGTTCAGTAGTTGCTGGCAGTCCTTGTACCTGTCTCCAGTGCGATGGTGCCCCTGGGCTGCCTGATGCATGCAATGTCGGCCTGGTATCCATCTGTATCTCTCTTTCTCCTCTCTCTATTACCGTGGTAGCGTGAGATCAGGAGGCAGGAGATACAGGCTCTGCAGGGATTTGACCACCTATCTCAACCCAACCAATGGCATCAGAGAACACTGGAAAAGAGTCACACTATCTGTAATTCTGACTGGTAGGCAAGGGAACATGGTTAGGGTATTTGTAACTACATGCTTGTTTGTCCGGATTGGGACATTGGAACATTAGTATTGGAACATGTTTGGGTTTGACTGCATGTGTATGCGTCTGCATGTATTGTTCTCCTTATTTGTGGCAGCGTTGTGATTGGCTGGGACGCTGACTACACAGGCCTCTATGGGGAGGCCATTTTCTTCATGTAGGCTCCATGCAGCCCACATGGAGAAAACAGAGAGTACGTATGACTGGTTTGGTCGGCCCTGGGGCCGACCAAACAGACAGCGCCCTCAAGCAGTGGGCAAGCCCCTCCTCCCCTGCCCTGGAGCAGGACCACCCACGTGCCCACCCCCAACCAAACCCTTCTGCTTTCTTGCAGTGCGAGAAGCAGAAACATAAAATGGTATTTATTTATTTTATTTATTTAAGAAATGAATAAAGCGCGCAGCTACTCAAAAGGGTCTATTATGGTGCTAGAGGCAGACAGTAGCAAGAGACACAGCAAAACTACCAGGTGGCTATGGCTCAGTCAGGGCAGTTGGAGTGCATAGTTTTTAGATTCTTACGAAAAGTGAGTAGTGAGTCACAGTTTCTAATAGCTCTACCGAAAGAGAATTCCAGAGGTATGGTCCTAAAACAGAGAAAGAGCGCCCCTTAATACGGGCTCTACAAAACCTGGGTGTTGTAAACAGTGCAAGGTTAGCTGATCTCAGCGATCAGGAAAGGACATAAGGAGACACCAGATTTTGAATATAAGAGGGGGCAAGACTGTGTCTAGTTCGAAATATGTAACATAAGGCCTTGAATTTGATCCGTTTGTGTCAACTCTCAGCCAGTGCAGTTTGTGGAGCAGGGGAGAGACAGAAGCATGTCTCAGAACCCAGAAAAGAAAGCGGGCTGCCGCATTCTGGATGATCTGAAAGCGATGAATCAAGGCTTTATCAACGCCCAGATACAGTACATTTCCATAGTCCAATCTGGACGTTTCCAAGGCCTTTAGTACTGTTCTCTGGGAACTTAGAGGGATCAGCCAAAGGATTTTCTTGAGCCATTTCAGAATGGAAAACCAAGAGGCTGTGAGCTTGGAGATCATATATTATCATTTTAAATTTCTGCTTCTAGCACTGCGAGAAAACAGTGGGGCGACGCTCCTCCGCCCACGTGGAGGAGCCACCCCAGGAAAGCAGATATATATCACTACGGTTCCAACAAGTGCACAGGCCTCTGACACTGATGTATTTATGGTGCCTATGACCCAAACATGTGGATGGCATGGATCAGATATCGGAAAATAAACAGCAGCAGACGGAAGAAGCGAAGGACGAGACAATGTATATTTTGTAAGATGGTAGGTGACTTGTTAATTCCCTGGTTATATGAAACCTATAGATTTTGGACCAAATTATGTAAAATCTATGCTGTAAATTATGATTTTCCTACTCCCCTCCTGACTTGTGGTAGTTTATGCATCACCACGTTTACCAGCTGCCACTGGTTACCATAGTATGCCCCATATCAGAGGTCGAGTTAGTGATTCCTTGGTTTAGAGAGTCACTTTCATGTGTTCAGAGGTTTGGTGCCGCCAGTCATCGCTTAATGATAGAACCTGTTACTGAGGGAACTTGTTACAGACTGCATATTGTGAGCCGAGCGGGTCCCCTTCTTCCTTTAAGAAAATGTATGTTTGCTTGGTAGTGCCCAAGCATGAAAGCTACTTGTGAGCTGTTCTTACAGGACCATAGCAAAGAGGGTGAATTGCTGGCAGAGGAAAACCAATGGCTTTGTCTGTCTTCAGATCCCATTGCTGCTTCAACAAGAGGGTTGCCAATCAACTGCACCCCTACAATGTGAGCAGTGACTCCATTGATTAAGGGGGAAATTGTGATGTTTTGAGTGCTCACCACAATATCTCGCCAGATGGCCTGAAAGCATCAAACTAGCCAGGAAAACTATGTCAGGAACTTCCCATTTTTCCTGATTCAGTTACATTTTGGGAAAGAAGAGCCCCATGGAAGCCAGATCCTGACCACAGTCCGTGACGTGCCTTAAAAAACACGTCCTCTATTAAACAGTGGAGGGCTCTTGGTATCCTGGGATGAACTGCCGCAGATTTCGCACTCCCGAGACGCTTTTCCTGGCCGCTGGGTCCACTTAAGGGCTGTTGAAGGTAATTCTTGATGAGCCTTCACACTGATGTTTTACTTTGGGATACATATAGGCGTTATAAGCATCGCTCAAAAAAACGAATTTATTCCGTAGCCGCGAGTGTAGAATTTATATATTCATGACATCAAATGCAGCTGGAAGCCTGTTGGAACAGCCCTGTTTAGCCAGCTGCTGTAAAGTAACATTTTCCTGCTCAGCGTGTTCTTTCATACGGCAATCATGGGGGATCTCACAGCTAAATAGCCTTCCCTTAATAACAGTCTCGGGTCTCTGAAAAATGCTTGCGCATTTGAGTGCTTTCACTCTTGCATTTGATCGCTCCACCGGGCCCGTCGGTTTCCAAGCCGCAGATCTTGTTTACCTTGAGACTGTCTTGGAGTTTGTCAAACTACTATATATTCACTGCAGGAGCTGCCTCCATCAAAGACATATCCAAACTATCTTCATATCAGGCGGAACACACTGTGAACACTCCACGACCACCCTCCTGCATCCAAATGAGGGATTGTTAAATTAGGAATGGACAAAAATTGGATACTGACTACCTCACGTTCACTGCATTTCCGAATTATTAACTAACTATTCGTCAACTCTGAGTTTGACCGTAAATATACACTCCTTTCCTTCAGTTCAGTCAACTGTCAGTACTCTCCATAAAGTCTTGGTGAATAAGGGAATTCTGGTTCCTACCCATGCATTGCCTTCCATCGTGCTGTATGGCATACTCTTGTGAAAATGGTGCCCTGGGCGGGAGAGGGGGCGTTGTATCTCCCGCCTGAGAAGCGCCTCAGGACGAAAGGAAATATAGAAGTCCTGAGTTGTTCGAGGGAGTAAAATCCGGTTGCATTTTCTAAAGGAGAAAAAACCCCAGACCTAAGGTGAACTTGGAGAGCAGCCTTCTCGAGTGACCACTTTGGCAGTCAGCCTTCACTGTCTCTCCTGTCACCGATGCCAACAGAGTGCCCGACCACACAACCATACAGAGTGCCTCAACTCTATTCCGTGCACATGTTGCAACTGGCAGGCATGAATGCAAAATGCATAAAGCTTCCTCTCGCTGCCTCTTCAACACATTTGAGAGATACGGTCCATGGAGCTTAGTTTGGAAGTCCCTGCATCATGTCACATAGGCACTATTTTCCGTATGATGTAAACCGACTCATGATGTTTCAAATGCTTTTTGTTTCATTTTATTCTTCAAGCATGTGCTACTTCGCGTCTTGACTGGACTACACTGACTAACGCCCAAGAGAGCTTTGAGCTTTTATATCGATTGCGCTAAAGACCATCGGTTGGCCAATCGGCTCTTTGTGGCTTGTGGGATTCCCAGTAACAAAGAAAGGCAAGGCAGTGCAGAAAATGGCTCTGCCATGGTGGATAGTCCTCTGCTTTCCAACTTACTATGCATTGGCCAAGACGTAGCCTCCATAGGGACTGAGGACTCATTCCACCAGGGCCAAGGCTGCAACTACTGCGTCAGTGCACGGAATACCTATCCTTGACAACTGTCAGGCTGCGACATGGGCATCAGTGCACACTTTCATGCCTTGACACCAAGGTCCAGCGGGATGGGCATTTCGTTTGTTCAGCCCTGCAGGACTTTTTGATCAAAGTCCACACCAACGACCCTCCACTTTTGGGAGGTGGTACTTTGCTATATATTCTACAGGTAAGTAATCTGCAGTTAGAAGCATCCGTCAAAAGAACAAGTGCTCCTCTGAGAATCTCAAGAAGACCGCCACATTCCTGCTTTTCACGGCATGTTGGTTACAACAGCGGTCCAGCCCACCAAGCATTAGAAATTAAACCTGTTACAAGATGGCTGCCGCGGTCCACCCCATCAGCAAGCCATTTCTCTCAAATGATTCCAGGTGGAACTGATCATTAGGGCGCACACTGCACTATTTAAGGATTAGCTCGATCGAGCTGCCTCTTCACCACATTTGGGAGATACGGTCCACGGAGCTAAATTGGGAAGTCCCTGCTGAGCAGTGAGGGCAGTAAGTAATCCCAGTGGCCCTTGGGTCATTTGTTGGTATATCAGTCTTCTTTGCGAGTAATGTAGGAATATCTCTCCCATGTTTTTACAGTTTGTGACCTTTGATCCCAGCAAGCCTCTGCATTTGATCCCATGAGGCCTGAATAATCTCCATGGCCTCGTATGTCCCCCTTTGAAATCACAACGAGCCTGATGACTTACATTCATGTATTTACTTTCCTCGTTAATTGTGAATACGTGATGCACTGTGTGAATACACTTGGCTAATGAGATGACTGCATGGTATTTTGAACACTAGTAGGTAATTTAAGTCACAGCAGGTCACTTATCCTGACTTATAGATATTAGGGTTAGAGATCTCACCGTTTTAGACAGTGTAATGCAGTACACAGGTTTCATTGTTTGTGCTACCCATATTCTAATACCAGCGTAGTTCTGGTTCTGTGTTCCTTTCCTTCTTTTAGGTTACTTGTAGTGGATAATCTGCAGTTTTTGATCAACTCACCCTGTATAGTAGGTAGGGTTGGGTAACTACCTCCTGATCTTGCATGGAATGCGTGTGGATGGATAACTTCTGCTCGGTATAGGTTAGGAGCTCAAGGATCTTAGTGATCATGATGAAACCTGCGCATTTTATGTAGCAGATGAAGCATGTCGACCTAGTATAGTACAGTGCTTTTACACTGAAGTGAAACTTTGAACTAAGAACATGTTTTAAAATGTTGGAATTACCTACTTAGGCTAGCTATGTCATGCCGGCGTATTTTGTTTACGTTTTTAATCCTGGATGATCTTTAAATTAAAGTAGATTCTCGTTGTATGACTCGATTATGACCAGGTAGGAGGGGAGGTGTAAAGAGCATGCCTTGACCCATGATGGCTTCATTAGTCTTATGCTTTCCCGAAGTTAAGGGGGGCACTCTTACCATATAGTGTGTGTGCATCTGGCCAGAAAACTGTGCAGAACAAGGGTAGGAACGCAATTCTAGCTTTCCACCATGTAGTCTTTCTGGTACCGAACAACTGATGCCTCATGCTTTAAGTGAGGTGGATCCTGTCAATGATCAGTAAAAGCAATTTTTTTTTAACGACTTTGAAACCCATCTCTAGTCAGTCCTATATTTATTTCCTTTAATTTACAAGCAATAACTTGAGCGTGCTGCGAAATTGGTCACCTCTAGTGAGTTCAAGATGAATGTTTATGATTGACTACAATTAAGAGCTATGGACTTGAGACTGAAGGCAGTGTGAGTTTCTGAAAGTGCCCGTCTCTGCGTCATAAAGGTGTTGTCTTCATGCTCATCCAATCCTGTGCCTATCGTCAGGCTGCACAGTGGGATGGTCAATTATTTGTGAATTTTAATTACATTTCAATGGGAAATTATGTGAAGGAGATTCACAACTGCCAGTGCCGAAAGAAACAAAAATACACTGCTTGTATGTATGCAAGCGTGAGAGAAAGAGTGGGAGTGGTGAAGTGCCATTGAGGAAAAGAAGCCAGGCACAAGAAGAGGCGGAGAAATGGTGACAAGGAAAGGGATGATGTGTGAAACATACAGCAGGGTGGGACTTCAGGGCGAGAGATGTGGGTGAAAAATGACTCAAGTGACACACAAAGAACAGACTACAGAGAAAAGTCAAACAAAGGGAAAAGCGGTAATCTTTACTTATCTTTCTGATATTTAATAAAAATGAGTGACAACAAGCAAATATATCTGACTTGTTTTAGGTGTGTGTGTTCATTATTGTGTGATATGGTTGGATGCACTACCAGAAAACAAACATAGAGGACCCCCAAAAAACAATCCGGTGGGACGCCAAATGAAGTACAGGATTCTAGTTCACACTTTTTGGGCCACCCCCTTCACTGTATAGCCACATCTGTATAACAATTTATTGGTTTCAACTTAATGGAACCATGCTTTAGAAAAGGTGATAATTAATGGTCGTGGTTGTATGAATGAGGGAGGTTACTGGTCTACTCAGACCCAAACTTTATGAAGATATAAGGGACTGGGAACTAGCGTTACTGAAATGTATTGACCCAGCAGATTCATTTAATGTTTCTCAAAGCAGTTATACCTGACATCAGAATATACCTTTAGTGGTCTTAGATGGAAGTGGGCATTTGTTCGTCGGAAAATGTTTGTATAATGATAATTATTTCTCATTAATATGTAGGACATGATTTATATACACTTTATTACACCGCTTCTTCAGTGTCTGCACATGTTTAGTGACTTTAAAAAAAAATCAATGTAAAACAAAATGACATTTCATAGTCTTTTGTAAATGAGTCCTGGTTGTTTTTCTTAGGCCACGCCCCTTCCAGACTTCTCACTTTTTTTTTTTAATCCAACCTAAGGCAATACTGCTCCCGCCCTATTCATAGCGGTGTGAGCGCATAACTTGAGGACCAGCCTTATTTATACTCCTTCTTTGATGATAGAAGGAGCAGGATGAGTCCCAGACTTAATCTCTCAGGAAGTGTTGCAGTGGGCGTTGTGCTTAATCCGTGACTTTCTCAAAGTGGACCCAAGAGCAGCCAATATCTCCTACAATGATGGTGAGATAGGCATTTTCGGTATTTGGAAACACGCCCCCAGTTGTTCCTTTCAGAGCCTCGTCGGGGGTAGTAAATGCTACATAAATACCATTTACAAAATTAGTCACAAAAATGCTCTGTTTTGGGAAATCGCTGAAGCAGTTTCCAGAGAAAGCAATGGGATTCCAGTTAATTGCTGCAGTAAATGTCCAACTGTTTAGAAACACTGTGGGAAATTTTAATGATGCAGAAAATAAAGACAACAAATGCCACTAAGCATGGAGTGGAAGTGACCTTCACAGTGTATTAAATTGCTTCATTGAAAGCGCACAATCTCCCTTGCTTTTACCTGCATTTGTTTGTTTAAGCTCTTTGCTTTCGATTGTTTTTTTTTATTGTGGGCGTGCATGTCGTCATCCCACACTTGCATGAAGCAGAGTTGTTGCCCCAGCAGCGTGAATGCATCTGCAAGGAATAATTGAGGAATGTGACTCTTTCGAAGCCTTGTTACAAGCCGTTCATTGTTACCATTACGTAAGAAATGATATACACCCAACTGTACATAATAAGGCTATAAATTCCACGGCGCGCACTCGTAATATCATAAAGCACGAGGGCAAAGCTCAAGTGCTCTGCTAATGTCACCGGAACGCTCAGATAGAATTACGGCCTTTTATGAAGCGTTGGGGTGTATTTTATTTTCCTTGCTATGCGGCAACCAAATGTTTTTTAAAACGTTTACGAGTTTTACAGCGTGGAAACTGTTTACCACAGAAGTTCCCAAGGAGATGAGTAGAAAGTGTTTGTGATGCATTTGCTGATTAACTAAGCATTAAAAAAACTGAGTAATCTTGCCTCGATATTCCAGAAGATTTATCTAAAATCCAACTTGTATCAGGGGTTTATTTCATCTGCCCCAGGCCCTGCAGTCTATTCTAGTGCCAAAGGCATAACAAGTGCCCCAGCTGCCCTAATTCAAGCAAGGGAAATGGTGCCCCTATTTCCTTGTTTCCTAGCAATTCACATTAAGCCTAATTTAGAGGCAGAGGAGGCACAGCGGTCCTCATCCTCCTGGTCCTCTCAACAGCATTTGACACAGTCGCTCACCCCATCTAGTGCCTACATGACATCGGAATCCAAGGACAGGCACGGCAATGGATCTGCTCCTTCTTGACTGGAAGGACCCATCCAATCAGCCTGGCACTATACAACTCGGATGCCCACAACTTCATCTGTAGAGTTCCACAAGGATCGTCCCTGAGCCCGACCTACTTCAATGCATATATAATCCCTCTAGCCAGCATCATCTGTTCTCATGATGTGAATGTCCTCTTCTACGCAGACGACAAAAATCTCCTTCCCTCCCTCACGTACAAGACACCCACAACCTATTTCGAGTTCATTTCCCGCATGGCTGAAATCATCCTCTGGATGAAGACCTACTGTCTAAAGCTATACACTGAGAAGACCAAAATTGTCATCTTCGGGAAGAGCCCATCACCATGGGACTCCATCTGGTGGGCAACAGAGGTAGGACCGGCACCCCCCTCTCCCTCCATCACCTATGCCAAGAACCTCAGGGTCATCATCAACAGTAGACTCGACATACCCGCCTAAGTCAGTGCTGTCACGGCCTCATGCTTCGATACGCTGAAGATGCTGAGTAAGATTTTCAAATGGCTTCCAATCCGCACCCAGAAAACGTTCACATACGCCCCAGTCACAAGCTAACTGGACTACAGGAACACTCTTTGTACTGGAATCTACAAAAAAACTCACCAGAAGGCTGCAGATCATTCACAACTCGGTGTCCAGAATCAGTCTCTTCTTCCCATGCCACACTCTCACACCACCACACCTGAAGGAGACCAACTGGCTCCCCATTCACAAACTAGCAAAATTCAAGCACCTCACCCACTTTCAAAGCCTTACATAACACTGGCTCAGCATACCTCAACAATCGCATCTGCTTTCACAAACCTTCCAGACACCTCTGCATACGGAAAATCAGATCCATAAGTCAAGCCTTCTCCTACATCAGGGATCTCCATACTTTTCAGTACGAGGGCCACATCGTATATTTAAAAAATAAACACAGGCGGACAAAAGTCAGTTTTATATAAATAAAATTTCAATGAATGAAGAAGTATTACTTGGATTTTTTTGTAACCAATATATGATTCACAACAAAAGAGAAATGTGACAATTACAAAGAAACAATGTTGTGCTTAAACTAAGAAATATTTAATTAGTAAAAATGTGAAACATTAGCAAATGTTCTGCTAAAATAACCACATAAGAAAAGCAGGCTATACATTTTTGAATCAATTTTATATACTGACAATTTACTACGTAGATTTTACATGGAATAATAACTTGTCCAATTTTGTGGCACACAATAAAAAAAAAACACATTCCAAGAAAGAATTCAGTAAAACGAGGCAAAGAAATTCAAAATTAACTTGAGCTATTAGTAAAGATCGACCAAAAATAAATTCAGTCTGCATCTTTCTACACAATATTGGCAATTGGAGTTTTCAATTGTAAACAAAACATGAAGCACAAGATTAATGGGAATGATGGAACTGATATTTTAATGTTAAAATATTATTGAACTGAGGTTTCAAGCTTGAGGAGCCAATTATTAGAATAGATTTCAAATGCTCATCAGATACATTTGCTCGATATATGGACTTGACATACTTCATTTTTGAAAGTGTGTGTTCACTAGTACGTTGCACCAAAAACCGATACAGGCCCACGGTCAAATTTCTTCATATTTAGAAGCTGCTTAGGCTGCAAAGATTTGTAAAATTGTATCAGATTTACTTCTTTGTAGTTGTCTTTCTGCAAGTCATCTGATTGGAGATCAATAATTTCCACTTGAAACTGATTTGGGAGTGTTTCACCATTGCAGTCAAATTGATTTTGAAACGGCTTTATTTCATTTGTTTTTTCATCAAGATCAGAAAATTGTCCCTGAAAATGTTTTTGCAAGTCTTTAATGATTTCTGTTGCAAATAAAGACAGTTCTGCCTAATTTTCTTCAATACGTTTTTCACAATATGGGAAATGAACCAGATTATGAACTTCCACCTGTCCTTCAAATAGCATCAGTTTTGTCCTGAATGCCTTGACATGTGCAAATTGATCAGAAATTAAATTGGTTTCACCTTGCAGCTTCAAATTCAATTGGTTCAAATGGCCTGTCAAGTCCGCAAAAAATGCCAATTTCCAAAGCCAGTCACTGTTTGATAAATGTGGTTCAGGTCGATTCTTCTCTGTGAGAAATGAATCGATTTCCTCTCTGAGCAGAAATCACCGTGATAGAACTTTGCCACAACTAAGCTATCTAACTGCTGTATAATAAAACAAGTCAGCGAATGCAGAATGAGATTCTTTAAGAAAGTCACAAAACTGGCGATGATTAAGCCCGCAAGCTCGAGAGATGATTATGGTTTGATGCTGCATACTTGAGTGTGGTTGAAGTTCTGACCAACGAGTTCTGCTTGCTGTGTCAGATATGATCCAAGTAATGATGATTGTAGTAGGTGGTAGCTCTCCTAAAAGTATTGTCCCTTATTTATTTATGTTCTGATACCTTAGTTTTGAGGTATACATCTTTTTCTTTCTTTTCATTTCATCAGTATACATACTGAGATATAAAAACGGTCTTTGAGGAAAAGAAAGAGAAAACAGCTGAACCCATTGGAGAAAAACAAGGAGGAGACTCTTTTGTGTAACAGAGACAGTGTGTTGTGCACTGCTTGTCTCCACCCTATAGTGGCTTGAGGTATTGATGGAAAAAAGAAAGGAAAAGTGGACAGCGATTTCCCCCTGTTTAAGAAAGGATGGGGCGTAAAGTATTTGTTTGTACAAGCAGATGATAAAGCTTTGTTTCTTGTATGCAACAAAACTGTTGCAGTTTTGAAGCACTACAATGTGCGCCAGCACGAGCCCAAACATGAACAAAGGTATTCCCAATTCACAGGAACAGAGCGTTCCCAAAATTCTGAATCAATGCAACGCTGTTTGCTTACCGAACAAGCTTTTTTTACACAGAAGAGAAGTGAAAAGTACGCTTTAACCAGCGCGAATTACTAAGTAACTTGTGCCTGGGCTTAAGAGGAAAGCCATTCACTGATGGAGATCAAATCAAAGAGTGTATGATGGAACCAGTGGAAGAGTTATGCCCAGAAAAAGCAAAACTGTTAAAACAAAATGTCAGTCGTATGCCAAATACTGTTACTTGTAGAACTGAGGATATAGGAAGAGGAAAAGCAAGACATTTTCAGTTCTATTCTCTTGCAATGGATGAAGCGACTGATTTCTGAGACATATCACAGCTCCAAGTATTCATCCGTCGACAGTGAATTTAATGTAACACAATAATTAACATGCACAGTACAGTAACTGGAGAAGACCTTGTCAAAAAATTGCAAACAAAACTGTGCTCGAACATAACCTATAGTGGAATAAACTGCAATGTGTGACAACTGATGGAGGAAAGAACATGTCTGGACTGAAGAAAGGTTTTGGTTGGAAAAATCACAAAAGCTTGTGAGGTTGGTGGATACTCAAAGCCCATGTTTCTCCATTGCATTATCCATCAACAAGCACTGTGTGAAAAACATGTGGATATGTCTTACGTTCTGAAACCTGTTTCACCTGTGAATTTATTCGAGCTTGCGGGCTTAATCATCGCCAGTTTTGTGACTTTCTTAAAGAATCTCATTCTGCATTCGCTGACTTGTTTTATTCTACAGCAGTTAGATAGCTTAGTTGTGGCAAAGTTCTATCACGGTGATTTCTGCTCAGAGAGGGTTTGTTCTGCCACTTTCTATGATGCAATCTTCCCAAAGATTGTAGACGGTGGATGATGTGTGGACTTCTCATGTATTGGGATGTGGTTATCAGTAGTGCAGCAGGTAAAGTGACACCAA